>NC_091769.1:97378188-98002611 GCF_029378745.1 Bos indicus | reverse complement strand
ATCCATCGCGTCAGTGATGCCATCCAGCCATCTCAGCCTCTGTCATCCCCTTCTCCTCCTGCCCGCAATCCCTCCCAGCATCAGAGTCTTTTCCAATGAGTCAACTCTTCGCATGAGGTGGCCAAAGTACTGGAGTTTCAGCTTTAGCATCATTCCTTCCAAAGAACACCCAAGACTGATCTCCTTCAGAATGGACTGGTTGGATCTCCTTGCAGTCCAAGGGACTCTCAAGAGTCTTCTCCAACACCACAGTTCAATAGCATCAATTCTTCGGTGCTCAGCTTTCTTTATAGTCCAATTCTCACATCCATACATGACCACAGGAAAAACCATAGCCTTGACTAGACGGACCTTTGTTGGCAAAGTAATGTCTCTGCTTTTGAATATGCTATCTAGGTTGGTCATAACTTTCCTTCCAAGGAGTAAGCATCTTCTAATTTCATGGCTGCAGTCACCATCTGCAGTGATTTTGGAGCCCAAAAAATAAAGTCTGACACTGTTTCCCCATCTAGTCACTCTTCACAACTAGAAAAAGCCAGCCTTTTCTGAGTAGCATTCACCGTTTTTATCCACATTGCATTACCAAGAATGCAGTAACACAACCTCACTTATCCAGAAAAAGGAGACCAGGAAATAATTTGATTGTGTTCCTAAAAAAAAGAAAAATGAGTTTGTAATCTCTGCCCCAGAGTTTTATATATTGGTGTGCTTAGGTAAGGCTTGGCAGAAAAACAGAGGTGGAAGCAAATGAAAAACACATACTGGGGCTTTTGATTCAGAAATAGTGATTCATGGGTAAGAGCATATTTATGCTATATGTGTTACTGATTAGGACAGTAATGAAATTAAAGAAGTGAGATGCTATTATGACATTTATATGGATAAGTTGCCTTGTTTAGAACTGTTTCTCCCATATCTGTGACTGTTCTGGCTCACAATAGAAGCTTACAGAAAGTTGTTTAATGAATTTATGTATGTGTGTGCTCATTTAGTAGTGTCTGATTCTTTGTGACCCCATGGACTGTACCCCACCAGGTTTCTCTGCCCATGGATTTTCCAGGCAAGGATACTCAAGTGGGTTGCATTTCCTGCTTCAGCGGATCTTCCCAACCCTGGGATCAAACCAGAGGCTCTTGTGTTTCCTGTGTTGGCAGGCAGATTATTTACCACTGAGCCAGCGTATAGTGCAAAGCTAACAAAAAACAAAAACCTAGACAGACTAAAACAAAGTAACATTATATGACATGTATGCTTATTACTTACCTTTGTGTCTAATTACTATGTAGGAAATAAAGACGAAGGGTTTGATTATATACTACACAAATTAACATACTGTAATTTTAATTTGATTGCACATAGCTAAAATATGCTCAGTTTTTCTAATTTGATTGTAGACTACTCTGGGTTAGATAGCATATGGACGGAACACAGCAAAGCCAGCAGAGATTTCAGCTTACTACACCCAGCATCCTTTTGTGCCAACTGCTTTGTACCTACAAGTCATGAAGCAACACTATGTGAAAAGAGAGAGGAAGAAAATGACAAATTCTACTACTTACATATTCCTTAAAACTGGCCTCGGTGCCCTTCTTCTCTCTACATGATCAATACGTCTTTTTTTTTTTTTTTTTTTCCTGTTGTGGCTGAACCTAACCATGTGGCTTAAGGGATCTTAGTTCCCCAACCAGGAGTTGAATCTGGCCCTCAGCAGTGAGGACACAGAGCTCTAACTGCCAGAAACTTTCTGCTGTGATAAATGCTTGATGACAATGTAGTCATACAAAAATTGGTGCAATTTAGATTTCATGGCATAAAAAAATGCTTTGAAAGGAGATAGTTCTCCTGTTAAAAATACTCTGAAATTTTACAAACTTCATATTTTTCTATTTTCAAAAGTACAATATTTCTTGTTCTGGTTAAATCAAATAGTTTGAGTACTGATTTTCCTTTTCAAGAAAGCTGTCACAGTGCTATCATGGTAACTGGGTAAAAGAATTAAGACATTTGCAAAGGTTAATAGAGTTAAGTTATCAAATGATATATAGTTGTCAAATGCCATATTTTGTATATATTCAAAATATTGTTTATCATGACACTATTATAACAAAATATATTTTACATATATTCAAGTAGATGCATATATTTTTAAGTATGAACTATATAAAATTAGTTATATTAGACTATTTTTGCCTATAAAAATGGTGATTCTATATGATCCAACCAAATACAGACACATACTCAAATATATATACACACTCATTTTTCTGACAGAACATATCTTTTTATCAATATTGGCTGGGACAGATGGATTCATTCAACTCAAATTAGCAGTAAAGAACGACAGACTCTTAAAGTTCAATTAATTTTATGCTGACAGAACTCTCCTGAAGAACATTTTTCTGCTGAATTGCTGTGAGGACCAGATTCACTGTGTCCATAGCTATTTCTGACTAGTTATGTGTTTGGGATTTTTTTTTTTTCCTTTCCCCTTTCTGTGTCATTACTGAGAAATACCACTAATGGTGCAGTACATTTATCCAAACATTTTCATAATAATTGCTATTTGTTTGGAGATTTGTGATAGGTTTTTAGGAAAAAAAGTCCTTTACTTATTAGATATCACAACAATCTTTCCAAGTAATTTCTCTAGGCAGAGAAAACTTCAGCTAGCAGAGAAAGCATTGTTTTCAAGCTTCGAATTTGCTGGTTAACTTCTTTTGAAACAAACATTTTTGTGGGGAAAAAAAAAATCTTAACAAAATGTCACACAGGATTTCTAGGGCTAGTAGAAGACCCCGAGAAACTAAAATATTTTATATCCGTGTTCAAATGGTAAAGAATGTGTGGGAGACCTGAGTTTGATCCCTAGGTTGGGAAGATCCCCTGGAGAAGGAAATGGCAACCCAGTCCAGTATTCTTGCCTGGAGAATCCCATGGACGGAGGAGCCTGGCGGGCTATAGTCTATGGGGTTGCAAATAGCTGGACATGGCTAAGTGACTAACACTTTCACTTCAATTTTCATACTCCAGTAAGTTTTTTTTTTTCTTTAATCAAATTTAGAGGAAAAAAAATAAAGGAAGAGACTTTGCAATATCTTCTTTGTTCCCCAGTTATATGATTTCTGTTAAAATATCGGCAATAGATGAAATGCCTGTGTCCCCCAAATCCCTATGTTGAAGCCCTAATGACCAAGGTGATGACTTTTAGAAGTGGGGCCTCTGAGAGGTAACTAGGTCCTGGGGCAGCGTCCCCTTGAATGGAATTATTGAACTTATAGGAAAAGAGAAAGAGCATGTCTCTCCTGCAGGTGAGACTACAGCAGCAAAGCAGCCAACTTGCAAGCTAGGGGGAGAGCTCTCACCACACATTCAATCTGTTAGAGTCTTCCTCTTAGACTTTCCAGCCTCCAGCATTGAGAGAAATAAATGTGTGTTGCCTCAGTCACCGAACCTGTGGCATTCTGCTATAGTGACCCAAATTAAGACAATTTCCCTTTGAATTTTATATACTCTCACTGCCTAAACTAAGGAGTACAGTCACCACTAAATGATAATCTATGCAAACAGAATACATAGGTCAACAAAGGGAATGGTGGGAGATCATTGATTGACCATCTTCCTCAAGATTGATCATTTCAGCTTCATTATGCTCAATATTTTGATCAGCCTAAGTAGGCACTATGTGAAAAATGCATTTCACCAAAGGCATGGTCAGAAAAGCCAACATGGTATTCTCAGAACTGTAAAATCTTCATGCACATTTTTGTTATTCTAATGTTTTCTAATGTTTTGTTCTCTAATGTTCTTACCAAGACTTTTTTTCCCAACTTTATTCATTTTCAAAATTCCTGCTTTAGTTGTTTATACCTATTGTGAAACATGCTGATTGCAGTCAAGGATCCTTCTTTTGTTCTGACTCTTCTTCCTATTCTATAGTTCCTGATCTGACAGAGTGCATGCTTAAACTTGGATCTTGTAGTAAATTTGACACTTCAAATTTACAAGAACACAAGCGAAATCTTGAAAAGCAGAGCATTCTATAGCATGAATGACTAGTTCGTATTCTGTGCTCCAGTCCTTTAAACATTCTTTGAATACCCACAATCTTATTGTGCCTTTATCATATTTTTCAGCCCACACACTGATTCTGATTAAACCAAGTCTCTGTCTGTTTTGTGTGTGCACCCAAGTAACTGAAGCTATTTCAATAACAGTCTATGAACTTCATTTTAAAATTATAGCTACAAATCTTGTGTGCCTTCAACAGTACCAAACAATATTACTAAAATTTCCTGATTAGGTGGTTCACCACATCACTGAGAAAATTATATTTTCTTTCATATCATCATCTCAAAATGTCAACAATTTATTTCATTATTGACAAAGTAGAAGCAGTAGAAAGAAATTTCATAGTACCACCACTAAATATACCAGCATATAATCATCTATCTTAGCACAGTTGGATTTTCCTTTCATTCCAATAAACAAACTATTATTATTTCTATTAAAACCATTTTGTATTTGAGATTGGTATTCTATTCTTTCTTTTCAGCTCTAGGAGCTGGCTATTCAAAGATCTCCTTTCTCAATGTATCTTACATATTATTCTTGCTTAAAGATCATTCTCTCTGGCCTAAAATACCTTATGCAAAAGAAAGCAAAAACGAGCAAACAAAAAACAATGTCCATTGTCTCCAAGTAACTTCTAGTGTTTATCCATATCCCTTTTCTTCTTTAGAGGAAACATTACTGTAAGAGTTAAATGTAGTCATTATTTCCCCTTTCTTTCCATTTGATTCTTTCCACATCAAACCTGTTTCTCCACCAAAAGCACTTATGTAATGTCAAGTTAGGCTTCCATGTTAGCAAAGACCATGGTCAATGTGAAATCTTCGCTGAAGACTTAATGTCAGTTGCACCAAATTTTCTTTTCAGTTTCCAATTGATATAACCAGATAATATGAAATCAAAACTGGATTTTTATTTTAAAATGTAATTTAAAAAACTACTGTTAAAATATGTCCAGTAATCTTTCTTTCTTTTTTTTTATTTCATTGTTGAACCAATGATAAATATTCCTGCATAAAACTAGTTCACTGAAGCACGTGGTCCTTATTGGATGATTAATTCAAATTCCCAGCCTGGATGGGGTTTTTACTTCAGGAAGAAGTGCATTTTTAACCATGGAGTTTTGCCTTATTCATGTGTGAGAGAAAAATCTCTGTTATCTATGTATCTATATATATCTATCTATGGTTTGGAGGTGTTTTAATAGTAATGAGACAAACAAATAGCTCCCTGAGAACGTTACATTTTATTTCAAACACAAGAAAATGTGTTTATGCTTGTATATTATTTATGATGAAAATTTAAATTGATTGAAATTATCTCTCCTGGCATTTAAAGCTGGTTAGCAAGAACTAAACAAATTAATAAAAAACGTTTACAGTCAAGGAACTTATATGTTCAGAAACCCCTGAGGCTAGAACAGTCTGAATAAAGTTATTACATAATGAGTTTTATCTAAACTTTAAATAAATACACATTGGGATTTACTATTACCAATATAAATCTTATGTTTCAATCACTTATTTAAATTATTTTGTATCCTAATATAGGATTTCCTATCGCACTGAATATATACTGTGCTTTTATCACTTAAGGTTATGGATTTTCTTATGTTTTGAAAACTTTTGAAAATACATAGATAAAATATATATGTATATATATAAAAATAATCACCATGTAAATTTAAAGTCATGCTAATGTTTTATCATTATGATTTTAAGAAACAATTGCTTGTATATAAAATGTAAGTATTTCTGGACTTCAACCAATGGAAATCTTACATGTTCACTGTATTTGGTAAATTACAAAGAAATTTTAGAAATTCACATAAAAATATTTTATCTTATACATGTTTCTGTGTAACTTTTTTACTGAAATTACTCTTATAGCTCTTGTCTATTATTTCATCTAGTTCTTTTATAGTGCTGCTTTATATAAAATAGTATAGTTATTCTCCTAATGGATACTTAGTTTATTTCCAATGTATCACTCTCTCAATGTACCATTAAATTAAATACCACAAATAGGTTTTCAGAGATCTTATAATAAATAAGAGAAAAATGCTCAGCAATCAAAAATGTTAGAACAAAATGTTGAATGAAGCCATACTGTGCAAGTATGAATGAAAACAACAGGAGAATAACATTCTTGAAATCTATCAAACTAAATTTTAAAGCAAAATATATCACATGGAACTGTAATGCATAATAATAGTAAAAGAAACAATAGAACAAGAAGACATGTCCATCATAAAGTTGTTTAGTTAATAATATATTCTTTTACAATATAGTATAGAGGGAAGAGTATGCAAGTCATCAGATTTAACTGATTAATCAAGCAGACAAACAAGTAGAAATATTGAAGATCTGAAAAATAGCATTAATAAATCCAAGGTGTTGCATACACAGGATACAGGATTAAAGGTTGTGATATATATGCAGAATGGAATACTACTCAGCCGTAAAAGGAACACATTTAAGTCAGTCTAATGGGGTGGATGAACCTAGAACCTTTTATACAGAGTGAAGTGAGTCATAAAGAGAAAGATAAATACTGTATTCTAACACATATATACAGAATCTAGAAAAATGGTACTGAAGAATTTATTTGCAGGGCAACAGTGGAGAAACAGATGTAGAGAATAGACTTATGGACATGGGAAGAGGGGAGGAGAGGGTGAGATGGATGGAAAGAGTAACATGGAAACTTATGTTACCATACTTAAAATATACAGCTGTATATTTCCGGAAACTCAAGCAGGGGCTCTGCATCAACCTAGAGGAATGGGAGGGGGTTTCAGAAGGGAGGGGATATATGTATGTCTATGGCTGATTCACGTTGAAGTTTGACAGAAAACAGCAAAATTCTGTAAAGCAATTATCCTTCAATAAAAAATAAATTAATTTAAAAAAAAGAAATTGAAAAGATTAAAAATAAGCCAAGCATTTTTGCTTCGAGGCAAATTCTCACAGAAGAAAAACAAAAACAAAAAACAAAGAAAATGAAAAATTTAATAAAATAGATATCAAAAGTAATAAATAAGTTTAATCAAATTGAACTTGTTATTAAATGTACAAACTTACATTTCTAACAAGACTGATTATGAGAAGCTTTTACTACAGTAGGAGCAGAAAGGGCTCTTTCCAATTTACATTTGTTATAAAACAAAGCTAACATAAAGTATTTTACTTCCTAAGGAAATCTTTCAATGGGTAACTTTATTATCAGGAAAAAGGGAAGTACTCTTAGGCCCAGTGCTCTATTTAATGCAGCACTAGAGGCTCTGGACAACGCTATTGAAAAAGAAAAGAAAAAAAAAAATACTACAAATAGATAACATGCTGAATGGATACAGAAAATATGCCATTATTTGTAAAGAGCCTATGATCATGTATTTTGAAAAATGAATATAATTAACAACACACCTGTTGGAACTTAGATATAATTCAGTAATTTTGTCAAAGAAACAATTAGCCTTTAGAAAGTCAACACTTTTATTTTTAATCATCAAACACCAATGAAGAAATATAGAAATAAGTTGGCATTTACATTATCTACAAACCAATGAAAGTAAATAATTATTCAAGTGTACTCCCATCTCTCTGGGGCTTCTCAGGTGGCTCAGTGGGTAAAGAATCCACCTACAATACAGAAGACAAAAGAGACACAGGTTCAATCCCTGGGTCCTGAAGATTCCCTGGAGGAGGAAATGACAGCTCACTCCATTATCTGTGCCTGGAGAATCCTAGGGACAGAGGAGCCTGGTGGGCTACACTCCATAGAGTGGCAAAGAGTCAGATAGGACTGACGCGGCTAAGCATGCATGCATCCCCATCTCTATAAAGGAAAAATCTAAATCCCAAATTAAGAGTGTTAAATGATTAAATGGAGAGACCATGCTTGCTCATGAATAGGACAGCTTAACTACCACAGTCGCTAATCCTCCCATAATGAATATATATATGATAAAATCAAAATAGCATTTGAATATTTTTAAAATACAAGTAAATTACACTAAACTGTAAAAGGAGTATTAAAAATTCACAAGCAGTTGAATACATTTAACTAAAAAAACATGAATGAGACTTGCCTAGCAGATACTGACATTTTTAAAATGCTATCAATAATAAACACAAAACCATCATGTCTTTTGGAAATCATTAGGCAAGAAAATGGAATATATTGATATCTCAGAGCTAGACTTTTATATAGGCGTGAGAACTTACATGGTAAAAGTTGTTCCATGGATAATCAGGTAAAGAAAATATTATTATGGAGACCACTGAGAATATGATAAATAACATGGAGAAGAAAACCAACCAAACAAACCAACAAAAATAAAACTTGATCCTCATCTACTAGCAAATGAAGAGCAGACAAAAATGAAGATGCAATTATGAAATGAAAAATTGTAACATAAGTAAAATAAGTTATTGACAAAAAAAAAACTGTGACTCAGGACTAGGTATAAAAACTTCTTAGGCAAAAGTTCAAAATTACAAAAAATATAAGACAAAAAGTTAAGAATAGCCTATTAGACCAAAACCAATATATGTATTCAATGATACAACAAAGTCATTAAATAATGAAATAGGGAAGGTATTTATAATGTCTCAAATTGACTTGTAAACTGAATCCTCATATATGTCCACAGGGGACTCAAAGAAGTTCACTGGAATATTATTCATGGTGTAAAGCAACATCAGACAGAAGCTAAGAACAATGCATTAAATGTTTTTATAACAACAAGGATGAATCTTAAAAAGAAAAACAAAATGAAAAAAAAGATGCAACATGATGCTGGAGATGATATTTCACTTATATCTGTACAGAGCATAATGATATACATCTGCCTAGTATACAAATAGAATAATATGCATTGAAACCTTCAAAATGGTTCTTAAAAATAGAATGGTCAAAATCTTTCCTGGGACAATCGGGGACTATATTAATATGTATACATAGACTGACCATAACTTCAAGACTATAGTGTTAATTATTCAGGAGTGATTCATTTGGTTCTCAAGCTTCACAGGGTTTATTGGCATCCAATATTTAATTATTTAAAAACTTGATTGATGTATACTTGATATTCAAAAACTCAATGTATTTAATGTATGAAATTTGATGAGTTTGGACATATGCATACCTATGAAACCATTGCCACAATCACAGTAATAGCCATATCTATCAACTCCAAAATCTAAGTGTTTCTTTGTTTATTTTGAGCTTTTGTTGTTATGTTATTGATTTGTCATTATGTTATTGGTTTTGTGTTGGGAGAACATAAAACATGAACTCTACCCTTTCCCCAAAATTTTACATGCACAATAGAACGTTGTTAACTATGCATCCTGTGTTGTACAGATTTCTAGATCTCATTCATCTTGCATAACTAAAATTTTATACCCAACAAACAACTCCCCATTTCTCCCTCCCTCCAGCCACTGGCAACTACTATTCTATTCTGTTTATTAAATGGAAGAAAGAGAGAGGTGACATTATATGTGAGGCAATTTGAGAAGATATAAGTTACTATTTTGGCCAGTAGGAAAGATTTTATTCAGAAAATAAATAGATTTCATGGAAATTATTTTTCCAGACCCCATGCTTTTTGCCAGTCTAGTCACAAGGAAAGAATAGGTGCAAAAATGATGAGGAACAGGTCAAAATGTTTTGGAAACCAGGTTAATACAGATAGAACAAAAAAATGCTAGACTGGGGTGCACACAGGTCATGGAAGACTGGACAGAAGTGGTGCTTTTCCAAAGCAATGTTATGTCTGCAGTTGAAGTTGTGTGTGTATGGGTGTGTAGCTGTGAGTGTATAAAGTTGTATCTATCTGTCATCTACCTACCTACCTACCTACCTTCCTATTTATACCACTTATCTATGACAATTTATCTTAATAAATAACACTGCCTTGCTGTTTCTTTTTGTCTTCTGGGAAAACAAACAACCCAGTCAAGAAGTGGGCCAAAGAACTAAACAGACATTTTTCCAAAGAAGATATACAGGTGGCTAATAAAGACATGAAAAGATGCTCAAAAATCACTCATTATTAGAGAAATTCAAATCAAAGCCAAAAGGAGGTATGATCTCACACTGGTCAGAATGGCCATGGTCAAAAAATCTACGAACAACAAACACTGGGGGAAGGTGTGTAGAAAAGGGAACCCTCTTACACTGTTGGTGGGAATGCAAACTGGTACAGCCACTATGGAGAACGCTGTGTAGATTCCTAAAAAAACTGGAAATAGAACTGCCGTACGACCCAGCAATCTCATGGTTGGGCACATACACCAAGGAAACGAGAATTGAAAGAGACACGTGTACCCCGATGTTCACTGTGGCACTGTTTACAATGGTTAGGACATAGAAGCAACCCAGATGTCCACTGGCAGATGAATGGATAAGGAAGTTGTGCTACATATACACGATGGACTATTACTCAACTATAAAGGACCATGTTTGAGTCAGTTCTAAGGAGGTGGATGAAGCTATAGCCTATTATACAGAGTGAAGTAAGCCAAAAAGAGAAACACCAATATAGTATACTAATACACGTATATAGAATTTAGAAAGATGGTAATGATGATCCTCTATGCAAGGTAGCAAAAGAGACACAGATGTAAAGAACAGACTTTAAGACTCTGTGGGAGAAGGCAAGGGTGGGATGATTTGAGAGAGCAGCATTGAAACATATATATTACTATATGGGAAATAGATGACCAGTGCAAGTTGGATGCATGAAGCGGGGCACTCAGAGCTGCTGCTCTGGGACAACCCAGAAGGATGGGGTGGGAAGGGAATTGGAAGAGGGGTTCAGGATGGGGGAAACATGTGCATCTGTGGCTGATTCATGTCAATGTATGGCAGAACCCATCACAATACTGTAAAGTAATTATTCTCCAATTAAAATATATTAATTAATTTTTTTAAAAAACTAAAACACTGCCTTGGGTTTTTTTTCTTGTATATCTAAAAAAAATTGGAATCCAATTCTTAGGATGCAAATTACAAACTAAACACAAGAGAAGTTTTCATAATGAAATCAGAGAAAAAAGTAGCAAAACATTATTTTAGAAACATGGTTCCTTGGATGCTGTTTTTCAATATTTATAAAAAGCCTCTGCTTCACATTGCTTTTGTGTTCTGATAACTGCTGAATCCTATTAAAAATGTATGTATATTGATGCATTTTATTTTCTACTGCCACTTATATGACCTCATTCATTGTAATTTATAAATTTCACAATGAAATAATATGCCAAAATGCATAAAATGAGCTAAATTGTATCTTTATCCAAACTATAATTTCTTTTCCCAATTAAATAATTTTATTGAACAAAATACATGGAATAATTTATAAGCCAATAAAATTATAAGAATACAAAATGTGATCAGCATAATTATATAACTTCTTTGGAATATAGTCTCTAATATTTTCTAATCCATTGAGAATTACCAAATTTTACTTTCAATTATAAAGGCTGATGTTTTAAATTTGCTGGTTTGTTATATGAACGCTATTTAATATTTGGCCAACTTAAATAGCATCCCACTGAAATTTCATTCCTTGGAGGTTACCAGTGCTGACCACCAAACTCCAGAGAAACAAATGCTTCTGGCAGTGACATAGGACCAACCCTTCCCCTCATGTGCTGTCCCGTTAGGCATAAACAGTATCACAGAAATGGACTGATTTCTAACTATAAGTAGAGCATTGGAAGGTGGGTGTCTTTCACCCATCAGGTACCAGGAAAAGAAAAAAACAAAGATTTTTCTCTCAAATATCATGATTAAAAATTCTTAACTGGTGGTCCTGCAAATCTGTCTAAAAACTCACTTGCCAGTCCTATGAATCTGTCTCCTGCTTCAACTGTGCTTGGAGAGAACAGACCCAGCACGCCCCTTGCCCCAGTTTCTGGCCACCCTCCAACCTCTTGTCCAGTAGCAGCCTTCAGAATCAGCCACTCAGCTGTCTGTAATCACCAGGACTAGTCAACACCATTGTTTGAGCTTCACTTCTTATAACCCATTAACCATGAACTCCCAGATTCATCAGAATTACTCCACCGAGCTGGAAGCTGCCATCGGTGGTGTGGTCAACATGTGTATGGCGGGCTCCTACACCTCGCTACCCCAGCGCTTCCCTGGTGGCTCAGATGGTAAAGCGTCTGCCAGCAATGCGGGAGACCGGGGTTCGATCCCTGGGTTGGGAAGAACCCCTGAAGAAGGAAATGGTAACCCACTCCAGTATTCTTGCTTGGAAAATTCCATGGACAGAGGAGCCTGCTAAGCTTCACTTCACTTCACACCTCCCTATCTCTGGGCTTCTATTTCAACCATGGCGATGTGGCTCTGCAGGGTGTGGGCCGCTTTTTCTGTGAATTGGCCAAGGAGAAGCGTGAAGGAAGGCAGTGTCTCTTGAAAATGCAAAACCAGCACAGCAGCTGCACCGTCTTACTGGAAAATGCAGAAGCCATCTCAAGATCAGTTCAGTTCAGTTCAGTTGCTCAGTCGCGTCCAACTCTGCAACCGCATGAATCGCAGTACGCCAGGCCTCCCTGTCTATCACCAACTCCCGGAGTTTACTTAAACTCATGTCCATTGAGTCGGTGATGCCATCCAGCCATCTCATCCTCTGTCATTCCTTCTCCTCCTGCCCCCAATCCCTCCCAGCATCAGGGTCTTTTCCAATGAGTCAGCTCTTCGCATGAGGTGGCCAAAGTATTGGATGCGCGGGGGTAAAACCCAGGACGCTACGGGAACCGCCCTTCCCATGGACAAGCTGAACCACCCCCTTTTGGGTCTGCTTGGCCTGGGTTCTGCCCGTGCAGTCCCCTACCTCTGTGACTCCTGGAGAGACACTTCCAAGATGAAGAGGTAAGTCTCATCAAGAAGATGGGTGACCACCTGACTGACCTCCGCAGTCTGGCTGGTCTTCAGGCTGGGTGAATATTTCTTTGAAAGGCTCACCCTCAAGCACAGCTAGGAGCCTCAGGAGCCCAGCAGCCCTTGAGGAGCCCCCCTTAATGTCAGGGCTTCTGCCTAGAGCTCCTCTCTGAAGCCACTAGGAGGCTCCTTAACACACCAGAGCCCTCTCCAAAATCCTGGACCGAATGAAAACAATAAAGCTTTTTATAGCCAAAAAAAAAAAAAAAGTTCTTAAATCTTTGTGCTTCATTTCACTTGTGAGATGGACTTCTGTGCTTGTTTTTTAGATGCAGGAATGTGGTTTGTCCATGTGCTTCCCAGGTGTCTCAGTAGCAAAGAGTTCACCTGCCAATGCAGAAATTCCAGGAGGCTCTGGTATGATCCCTGGGTTGGGAAGATCCCCTGGAGGAGGAAATGGCAAACTACTTCAGTGTTCTTGCTGGTATAATCCCATGCACAGAAGAGCCTGGTGGGCTACAGTCCATGGGGTCTCGAAGATTTACAAAGGACTGTGTGACTGAGCATGCACACACAGGTGTTATCCATGGAGTCTGCCATGGGCATAGGAAAGACAGCCTCAGGTCTATGTCTGATGTATTTTAATACTAAGCAATTTTTACTGTTCCAGTCCTTTAGGAAATGTCATTTATGGACCTTCTGTCATTTATGAAACGATGAAATTAAAACAGATTGTGGATTCAATCGAAATTAAGGATTCACTGTACTTATGATTAAGGAGTGAAGAAGACTTTGCCTCGATCGATTCAGAGGTGCTTCTTATATGTTTTCTATGTCAAGCCTGTTCATAAAATTTTGTTTTTCACATGCTCACATATATGACTATATGAACACAAGAAAACATATATGTTTAGAATAAATAGTTTTATAAAAGGCATATATTATATTTCTGGCAGAATGAGAGGAGAATTTCAAAAAGGACAATGCACTTGTATAAAAAAATCACTTGCTCTTTAATCTGCTGTGAAATGAAAAATCAATCATAATATTAGTTTTTCAATATCAGGACAATTGATTTGGTATATAAATCTTTGACATGGCCTATACCTTTATAACTAATTGTTGAAGTGGAGTTCCATGAGCTTAGGAGTACAAAAACCACTTTTGGGTGTCCACAAAACCCCGATTCTGTCTGATGGGGTTCAGGAATTGGTACCTCAATGTGGTGTTTGGTATATGAAATATTTCAAGGTGAAAGAATTTGAGAAATAGCATGTGCAGGAATGAAATTCTGACCATCCTCTACAGCAGGTCATGAAACCTAGGAAAGAATTTCTAACCTTCTGCAAAGCAGATGATAAAAGCCTCGTGTTAGAAGTGTTGTCCCTAAACACAGAGGAAAGGAACACTCTTATCTCAGAAGGCAAGGGTCACAGAGAACTATCTGAACCAATAGGTACTAAATTCCTTAACTCATACCTTTTGTCTTATCACATTGTTCAAGAACTTTCTGCTCATCAGCAAAACTAACATAAAAACACTCATTTTTAAGACTGTTTTTTTTTTTTTAACAATTTCTTAGCATCTCCATTTCCTTATAAAGTTTTCCATGTTACATAAAATTTATATAAGAAAATTTATATTTTTCTCCTGTTAATCTATGTTTTGCCACAGGAATCTCAGTCAAGAACTTAGAAGGATAGAAGAAAAAGTTACCTTTTCTCCTCTATAGTCTCAATCTCCAACTCAAATTTTCTGGGCAATCAGGTGACTGAAATTGCATGCTTTGCCACACCCATAAACACTACTTATCAAAATGTCTTCATAATTATCTTTCATCCAAAAGCTATTGCCTAGATTTAATTGCCAATACTGTATGCTTTCCAAATCAGCAAATTGAATACATAAGCATGAATAATCATTTTTTGTTAGTATTCCTAATGAATAATATCATACTGGAATGGAGGTGATAAGAAGCAAAGTGATCAGTGCCCATTAACAGGAAAAGTTAAGCTAATAAAGAAACTAATTAGCAATATACAGCTGATTCCCACAGAGAGGAGAGACCTGGAGAAAATCTTATGAGAAAGGTCACTTAAAGGGGATACACTTAACTTCTACTTTGCCAGCTTTTACATAATCAAATGAACATCTTGCTTCTCAGTCTGCTTGGGTGTCAGGAAGCCAAAAACTTAAAACAGTTTTTAAAAGAGTCTCAGGCTGGAGAGATGGTAAGGAAGGTATCAGGACTTTTTTATTAGGAAAAATACCTGTGTTTGCACCACACATATGCATGCAAACATAGCACTGCTTTCTGATGCCTTAATTTAGTGTGTCTGGATGAGGAGAGGCTCTAGGCCCAGAACATTTGAAATGTTTCTGTTTTCAAACGTCCTTAGACTCCAAGTCTTTGCTGTGGAAATTATTTATCAGAGCACCTTACCTGCTTCCTGAAAAACCTGTATGCAGGTCAAGAAGCAACAGTTAGCACCAGTCGTGGAACAACAGACTGGTTCAAAATTGGGAAAGGAGTACGTCATGGCTGTGTACTGTCACACAACTTATTTAGCTTATACGCCGAGTATATTATGCGAAATGCTAGGCTGGATGAAGCACAAGCTGAAATCAAGATTGCTGGGAGGAATATCAATAACCTCAGATGTAGATAACACCATCCTTATGGCAGAAAGAGAAGAGAATCCAAAGAGCCTCTGGATGAAAGTGAAAGAAGAGAGCAAAAAGTTGGCTTAAAACTCAACATTCAAAAAATAAAGATCATGGCATCTGGTCTCATCACTTCATGGGAAATAGATGGGGGAAACAATGGAAATAGTGACAGAATTTATTTTCTTGGGCTTCAAAACATCACTGCAAAATGGTGACTGTAATCATGAAATCATAAGATGCTTGCTCCTTGGGGGGAAAAAAAAAAAGCTATGACAAACCTGAACATCATACTAAAAGCAGAGACATTGCTTTGCCAAGAAAGGTCTGTCTGGTCAAAGCTGTAGTTTTCCCAGTAGTCATGTGAGAGTTGGACCATGAAACAAAGCTGTGCAATTAAAAATTGATGTTTTTGAACTGTGGTGTTGGAGAAGGCTCTTGAAAGTCCCTTGGACTTCAAGGGGATCCAACCAGTCCATCCTAAGGGAAATCAGTCCTGAATATTCATTGGAAGGACTGATGCTGAAGCTGAAACTCCAGTACTTTGGCCACCTGATGTGAAGAGCTAACTCATCTGAAAAGACACTGATGCTGTGAAAGATTGAAGGCAGGAGGAGAAGGGGACAACAGAGGATGAGATGGTTGGATGGCATCACCGAATCAACAGATATGAGTCTGAGCAAGCTCCAGGAGTTGAATGTGGACAGGGAAGTCTGGCATGCTGCAGTCAGTGTGGTCACAAAGAGTCGTATATGACTGAGTGACTGAACTGAATTGTTAACCTCCTGACAGAGTTCTCATTTGTCCTCTTTTAGATCTCTAATATCTTCAATTAATGATGGATTCTTTTTAGTCAATATAAAATTTCATTACAAGTCTAAAGTCAAAGAAAAAACTTGCTTTTAAGGTTTCATCTTTTTAAATAGATAATGTGGACTATATAAATTAGTCAAATATTAATTTATGTATAAATTGTTGTTTTTCCTTAGTGACAGATTCTCTGCAGTCTTTGCATTGCTTTTTAAGAAAGATTTCTCCCAAAATAGATTTAAATTCAGTAAATGAAGAATGTTGTCATTCATATTTACTCAGTTATAGCATCTAGCACAATGCCATAATAGAGGCAAAAAAAGAGAGAATGTGTTGAGTAAAGTATTAATTTGTGATATCAAAAAGGCATGGGAATAGGGCACAAATAAACTACATGTGGAATAAAAGTTAATATAGAAGTACATAATTCTCTACAAATGGTCCAGTTTCACTCCTTTCTATGACTGAGTAAACCCCTTTGTATATCTATGCGACGCCTTCTCTATGCACTCATCTGTCATTGGACATGTAGGTTGTTTCCATGCCCTGGCTATTGTAAATAGTGCTGCAATGAACATTTGGGTACATGGGTCGATTGGAATTGTGGTTTCTCTGGGTTGTGGTTTTCTTGGGCTTCCCTGCTGACTCAGATGATAAAGAGTCTGCCTGCAATGTGGGAGACCCAGGTTGAATCCCTGGGTTGAGAAGATCCCTTGAAGAAGGAAGTGGCAACCCACTCCAGAATTCTTGCCTGGAGAATCCCATGGATGGAGGATCCTTGCAGGCTATAGTCCATGGGGTCACAAACAGTCTGACATGACTGAGCAACTAACACTCTGGTTATATGCCTAGTAGCAGGATTACTTGATCATATGGTAGCTCTATTTCAGTTTTTTATGTAATCTTCATACTGTTTTCCACAGTAGCTGTATCAATTTACATTCCCAACAACCTATACCCAGGGCACGCATAAGATACAGTGTAGAGAATGGATGTGTGAACACAGGGGCAAAAGGGGAAGGTGAGATGAATTTGGAGATTAGGACTGACGTGTTATATGTATTTTCATTTTCATTCATTTTTTTTTTTTTTTGGAATGTAATGGATCTTGTTCTATTTCCATTTTCATCCTAGTGATTTGAGATTTTACACTATTTTTCCAATTAAAATGATCATTTTATCAAGTATATTGAACTTTTCTAAGTCTTGAATAAATTACTGATAGTCCAGGAACCCCCAAAGAAAACAAATTGTGTTAAAATATTTTATCCCTATTTACATGATATTTTTTTCCTACTTAAAATTATGTAGCTTATTAAACTCAATATTAATATTGTATGAGAAAATGTTTTTCTGAACTTATCTTCTTTTTAGTCACCATTATTTTTTGATCTCTGATAGTCTTCTTTTAGAATTTTAAGTTCTCCTTATGATAACTTCTTGAAGTAATTCTAACCATTTTTATTTCATTTTTTAAAAAATCTAGTTTTATTTATTTATTTTACTTTACAATATTGTATTGGTTTTGCCATACATTGACATGAATCACCCATGGGTGTACATGTGTTCCCCATCCTGAACCCCCCTCCCTCTTCCCTCCCCATCCCATCCCTCTGGGTCATCCCAGTGCACCAGCCCCAAGTACCCTGTCTCATGCATCGAACCTGGACTGGTGATTCATTTCACATGTGATAATTTACATGTTTCAATGCCATTCTCCCATATCATCCCACCCTTGCCCTCTCCCACAGAGTCCAAAAGACTTTCTATACATCTGTGTCTCTTTTTCTGTCTCGCATACAGGGTTATCATTACCATCTTTCTAAATTACATATATATGCGTTAGTATACTGTATTGCTGTTTTTCTTTCTGGCTTACTTCACTCTGTATAATAGTCTCCAGTTTCATCCACCTCATTAGAACTGATTCAAATGTACTTTTTAATGGCTGAGTAATATTCGATTGTGTATATGTACCACAGCTTTCTTATCCATTCATCTGATGATGGACATCTAGGTTGTTTCCATGTCCTGGCTGTTATAAACAGTGCTGCAATGAACACTGGGGTATACGTGTCTCTTTCAATTCTGGTTTCCTCGGTGTGTATGCCCAGCAGTGGGATTGCTGGGTCATATGGCAGTTCTATTTCCAGTTTTTAAAGGAATTTCCACACTGTTCTCCATAGTGGCTGTACCAGTTTGCATTCCCAGCAACAGTGTAAGAGGGTTCCCTTTTATCCACACCCTTTCCAGCATTTATTTCTTGTAGACTTTTGGATCACAACCATTCTGACTGGCGTGAAATGGTACCTCATAGTGGTTTTGTTTTGCATTTCTCTGGTAATGTGTGATGTTGAGCATCTTTTCATATGTTTGTTAGCCATCTGTATGTCTTCTTTGGTGAAATGTCTGTTTAGTTCTTTGGCCCACTTTTGACTGGGTCATTTATTTTTCTGGAGTTGAGCTGTAGGAGTTGCTTGTATATTTTTGAGATTAGTTGTTTGTCAGTTGCTTCATTTGCTATTATTTTCTCCCATGCTGAAGGCTGTCTTTTCACCTTGCTTATAGTTTCCTTTGTTGTGCAGAAGCTTTTAAGTTTAATTAGGTCCCATTTGTTTATTTTTGCTTTTATTTCCAATATTCTGGGAAGTGGGTCATAGAAGATCCTGCTGTGGTTTATGTTGGAGAGTGTTTTGCCTATGTTTTCCTCTAGGAGTTTTATAGTTTCTGGTCTTATGTTTAGATCTTTAATCCATTTTGAGTTTATTTTTATGCATGGTGTTACAAAGTGCTCTAGTTTCATTCTTTAACAAGTGGTTGACCAGTTTTCCCAGCACCACTTGTTAAAGAGATTGTCTTTAATCCATTGTATATTCTTGCCTCTTTGGCAAAGATAAGGTGTGCATATGTGCGTGGATTTATCTCTGGGCTTTCTATTTTGTTCCATTGATCTATACTTCTCTGTGCCAGTAACTGTGGCTTTGTAGTAGAGTCTGAAGTCAGGCAGGTTGATTCCTCCAGTTCCATTCTTCTTTCTCAAGATTGCTTTGGCTATTCAAGGTTTTTTGTATTTCCATGCAAATTGTGAAATTATTTGTTCTAGCTCTGAAAAATACCATTGGTAGCTTGATAAGGATTGCATTGAATCTACAGATTGCTTTGGGTAGTATACTCATTTTCACGATATTGATTCTTCTGATCCATGAACATGATATATTTCTCCATCTATTTGCGTCCTCTTTGATTTCTTTCACCAGTGTTTTGTAGTTTTCTATATATAGGTCTTTAGTTTCTTTAGGTAGATATATTCCTAAGTATTTTATTCTTTTTGTTACAATGGTGAATGGAATTGTTTCCTTAATTTCTCTTCTTGTTTTCTCATTATTAGTGTATAGGAATGCAAGGGATTTCTGTGTGTTGATTTTATATCCTGCAACTTTACTATATTCATTGATTAGCTCTAGTAATTTTCTGGTGGAGTCTTTAGGGTTTTCTATGTAGAGGATCATGCCATCTGCAAACAGTGAGTTTTACTTCTTCTTTTCCAATCTGGATTCCTTTTATTCCTTTTTCTGCTCTGATTGCTGTGGCCAAAACTTCCAAAACTATGTTGAATAGTAGTGGTGAGAGTGGGCACCCTTGTCTTGTTCCTGACTTTAGGGGAAATGCTTTCAATTTTTCACCATTGAGGATAATGTTTGCTGTGGGTTTATCATATATAGCTTTTGTTATGTTGAGGTATGTTCCATCTATTCTTGCTTTCTGGAGGGTTTTTATCATAAATGGATGTTGAATTTTGTCAAAGGCTCTCTCTGCATCTATTGAGATAATCATATGGTTTTTATTTTTCAATTTGTTAATGTGGTGTATTACATTGATTGATTTGCGGATATTGAAGAATCCTTGCATCCCTGGGATAAAGCCCACTTGGTCATAATGTATGATCTTTTTAATATGTTGTTGTATTCTGTTTGCTAGAATTTTGTTAAGGATTTTTGCATCTATGTTCATCAGTGATATTGGCCTGTAGTTTTCTTTTTCTTTTTTTTTCTTTTCTTTTTTTTTTTTTTTTTTTTGTGGCATCTTTGTCAGGTTTTGGTATTAGGGTGTTGGTGGCCTCATAGAATGAGTTTGGAAGTTTACCTTTCTCTGCAATTTTCTGGAAGAGTTTGAGTAGGATAGGTGTTAGCTCTTCTCTAAATTTTTGGTAGAATTCAGCTGTGAAGCCGTCTGGACTTGGGCTTTTGTTTGTTGGAAGATTTCTGATTACAGTTTCAATTTCTCTGCTTGTGATGGGTCTGTTAAGATTTTCTACTTCTTCCTGGTTCAGTTTTGGAAAGTTGCACTTTTCTAAGAATTTGTCCATTTCTTCCAAGTTGTCCATTTTTGTTTCAAAGTGAGCAATATTTTGGTATAACAGTTAATTTTGTACAAGTCTGTAAATATTATCCCACTGCATTGTGAATTACAATTGCTCTCATTCTAATAGCATTTTTTATTCAGTTTCTTTTCATTCTTTCTAGCAACTTTTTATATCTTTTATTTGCCTTGATGTTCTATGGTTTCACAAAATAAGTAGAGATACATGTATATTTAATATGGTATGGAATATTTTGTGCTTATTTTTTAATATAAATTTATGTATTTTAATTGGAGGTTAATTACTTTACAATATTATATTGGTTTTGCCATACATCAACATGATGTGGATTCATGTGTTAATTAACTTTTAGCATTTCTTAAACTATTTCTTCTGCAGTCTTTTTCTCTTCCGAAGCCTTCATCAAGTGTCAGACTTTATTTTGTCTTTCATGTATCTTACTTCTATTTCATACTTCCCACTTCATAAACATTTTTAACACAAACTACATACTTAAATTAACAAACTCTTTAATATTGCTAATTTACTCTTCAAGTGTTTATATTCCTCTGCTTAACTCATCAGTTAAGTTTTAACAATTATATGTTCCATTTTCTTAAGTTCCCCTTTTAATGATTGTGTTTCTGTTGCCGAGAGTTTCTGTTTTTAAACTCATCCTTGTATTAGCATTTTTTTCCCTAAAATTTTACATATCTTCAATTTGTTTTGAATCTTGACTCACATCTTGAGTTATCAACGAACAAAAATTTATGTCTCTATTTTTCTTCTGAGTTACAAGTATAGTGGCTTGCCTTCTTATATATCTGGTAATCTTTGTAAAGTTTTGCTTGTTATTACTCTGTGAGCATCTGGTGGATCTTGCTTGAAGAACCTTTACACCAAAGTGGATTTGCTTCTGACTGAGAGTATTCAGAGGACAATTCCAATTGAGGTCTATCTTAACTTCTCTTAAGTGTTTTAGTGAAAAGTTAGAGCTTCAGACTCAGTTCCTGATGTAGTTTCTATTTCAATATCAATATTCCTCACCACTATAATGTGCTAAGAATGGACTTTAACCTGTACTTCTACTTATCCAATCTAGTTCTCTTTTCTTTACTTCTCTGAATCCCAGCTTTTCTTGTTCCTGTTCCTAGCCTCAAATTCCTTAGTTCCCTGGGACACAGCATAGTTTGGAGCACTGGAATGCTACACCCTCCCCAAATCTGTGCCTACAGCCCCTACTTCTTGATTCATATTTATGTTGTGACTCTAGTCATATCCTTAAAAGTGGATCACATCTGGGAGCTGGTTTTGCAAAGTAGCAGCAGCAATCAGAGTTCCTACACACTTACTATAAAAAAAAAAAAAAAAACTAGACTAAACTAATAATGAAAAGAAACACAAAAAGCCCATGGGGTGGCAGGTCAGGGGAAGTCTGTATCATAAAGAAAGGAAAAGTATGCCTGTAGGATTTTCCTCCAGGATAAATAAATATTATTCAAAAACAGTGCTGCAGAGGTCAAGATAGATTAAAAGTTGGAATAAGAAAGTTATCACCAATCCTGGGACACAGAAAAGGCCCAACTCCTTCCACATTAAATATCCAGTGAGCTCTACATGTAGTGGTATCTCTATAATGCTGATGGAGAGTTTACCATATTGAAAATGTGACTTTCTTTTTCAACTTGCTACGGAAGAATGTTCATGAATATTTCTTCATTTCTTCACGTTTTAGTTTAGAAGCAAGAGGTCGCATTACCCAGCTTCTACTGATCAGAGATACTCACTTTATCTTGCCTAGTCTCAAGGCAGCTAAAAATAACAGAATTCAATATACCCCAAATACAAAGATAACTACCTGCTTTAGTGTGATTTTAATAAAAATCTTCATAGCAATTTTTCAATTAGTAAAAAGACTTTTAAATTAATGTGGACAGAAAAAGATATGAGGATAACATAGGGAATTTTGGATTTGAAGAGTATCGATAGATAACACTAATGGATTTAAATTTTTTAGATTAATTTTGTTGTTGTTCAGTCACCAACTCTTTGTGACCCCATGGGCTGCAGCATGCCAAACTTCCCTGTCTTCCACTATCTCCCAGAATTTGCTCAAACTCATGTCCATTGAGTTGACAATGCCATCCAACCATCTCATCCTCTGCCACCCCTTTCTCCTTTTGCCTTTAATCTTTCCCAGCATCAGGATCTTTTCCCAAGAGTAAGCTCTTTTCATCAGGTGGCTAGAGAATTGGAGTTTCAGGTTCAGCAGCAGTCCTTCCAAAGGACATTCAAGGTTGATTTCCTTTAGGATTAACTGGTTTCATCTTCTTGCCATCCAAGGGACTCTCAAGAGTCTTCTCCATCACCACAGTTCAAAAGCATCAATTCTTTGGCTCTCACCATTCTTTATGGTCCAACTCTTGTATACATACAAATGTTAAAAATATGTTGGACTCAAAATGAAAGGGCAATAAAAATAACTTGATGGGAAATTTATTCAATTTTGTTAAATAAATAAATAGATGCAAAAAGTTATCTTGTTTCAATAAAGAAGGGAAAGATAATCTAATAAATAGACCTTTGCCAGTTAATCATTTAGAAAAGAATCAGTGTAGATCTTTCTCTCTTACTTCATAAACCTAATATAATAGATTAACCACTTGTTAGATGAATTAAAAATTCACATGGGGAGGGAGGTGGGAGGGGGGTTCAGGATGGGGAACACATGTACACCTGTGGTGGATTCATGTTGATGTATGGCAAAACTAATACAATATTGTAAAGTAAAAAAAAAAAAAAATACAAAAAATAAAAAGAAAAAAAAGAAAAATAATAAAAGTGAAAATATCTAGTTGGTTCACAGATAGGAAAAATCATGCAATATTATACTGAATGTCAGATGTACCCAAATAATACTTAATAGGTCAAAACATTTCAGCTCGTAAAAGTCTTAAAATTGTGCCTCTGTAACATTACCAAATGAAAAATTCAAGTATCAAAAAGTAGAAATAAATGCAATAAATTAAAATATATAGGATTAATGTATTCTAAATAAAGTAGATAGCATATTCAAAAGCAGAGACATTACTTTGCCAACAAAGGTCCGTCTAGTCAAGGCTATGGTTTTTCCAGTGGTCATGTATGGATGTGAGAGTTGGACTGTGAAGAAAGCTGAGCGCTGAAGAATTGATGCTTTTAAAGTGTGGTGTTGGAGAAGACTCTTGAGAGTCCCTTGGACTGCAAGGAGACCCAACCAGTAAATCCTAAAGGAGATCAGTCCTGGGTGTTCTTTGGAAGGACTGATGCTAAAGCTGAAACTACAATACTTTGGCCACCTCATGCGAAGAGTTGACTCATTAGAAAAGACTCTGATGCTGGGAGGGATTGGGGGCAGGAGGAAAAGGGGACGACAGAGGATGAGATGGCTGCATGGCATCACCGACTCGATGGACATGAGTTTGAGTGAACTCCAGGAGTTGGTGATGGACAGGGAGGCCTGGCGTGCTACAATTCATGGGGTCGCAAAGAGTCGGACACGACTGAGTGACTGAACTGAACTGAAATAAAGTATAGTAAATATTGATGTGCAACATTATAATACACAATTATATATATGCAAAACTTGAACAAATAACTAAAGAACAAATATGAATAAAGTAAATATGAATAGCTAATATACATTGGGGAAAATATTAAGACTGACCAGTATCTTAAAAATGCAAATTTCTATTTTGAACATCATAAAACTATAAAGGCTTAGTAATAATATTATAGTATTTATATGTAATAATAACATATAAAGTTCATGTATTAATATACCTCATATATTAATATGGGCAATTAATATAGAATAAGACTATATCTATATTCCTTTTAAGATGTCCATTCCATTTATATAAAAATTCTATTTCTGTGACTGTAAAGAACATAATTTAAAATACAGAAAGGCCTGATTTTCAAGTTAATTTATTTTCATGGTAATTATAATTTTTGAGATACAACCTTAGGATAAGGGAATCATTAAACTGTAATATTATAACTACACAATGGAATATTCAAGAGGAATTAAAATTGTAAGAATTTGTAAATTGCATAATTCCAAAAAATTCTACCAGGAAAAAAAAGCAATATAAAGCATTTTATACACTGCAATCACATTGAAAGGTATTAAACATTTTAAGAAAATACATTAGTGGAAACTGGCTAATTGAAGTAATGGATATAAAAATATTTATTTTCCTTATAAATTTTAGTATTTCTACATTTAGAAATTTATCATTGTATCTTTTGATTAGAAGAAGAATAACTTACTCAATTATTAAAGAGAGCTAAAACTAAGAATAATATTTTAGATATTGCTTATGGCTTGAGAAAGAAAGGTCATTATCTTCCTATCTTTTTCACAATTCTGCTCTTATTGTAGTCTAAAAATATATCAGCTTATCGTAGAATTACATGATCCCAATAGATGCACCTTAATCTTACAGCAAGTTGAACACAGTATTTTGTCATTTTGTTTTGATTTTGCTTCTACATTTCCTTGATTTGTTGGCAGAGTTGTAAGAATTTGTACTTACTCATTAAGTTTGTCATTAATTTTCTAGTACATAATTTCTAATGCATATTATAGATGCTATAGAGACATATAAGAAGCTCATTCTTCAGGAAGCTTGAAATCCGTCTGAACATGTTCTGGGTATGTGAGCACCGTGTAGTGGGTGGTCAGAGAACAGCCTTCTGCAGAGCTGCAGGGAATTCAATAAAATAATTGTGGAATATAAAGGGTGAGAGAGGTTTCCATCTACTTCCCCACCCAATGCAAGCCTGCCTTCTACAATGTTCTTGCCAGAAAGGATAACTACAGGAATCCATTGTGATATACAGAAGCACATCACCTTGATGGAAAGTTCTAAAAGTTAAATACAGTTTTCCTCATGTCATTGGCATAGCTCCACACACTCTTCACATAAAAAGATAAATATTTTAATATTCAAACATGGGGCAAAAGTATTGAGATATTATCTCCTGTGGCATCTATTATTTCTTCTTAAATTTCCAAAGTTCCACATGACAGCTTGAATTCTCCTAACTTCATCCTGCCTTACCTTCCTTCTCTGCCAGCTTCCTTATTTCCTTTTATTTTTTTAAGACCTGTGACACCCACCCCATTTCCTTAGAATTCCACTTCACTGCTCCTCTCCCTTATATCCCCAAAATCCAATGACATGATACTTGTGCTTGCACCTCATTAAGAGAAGGTTTTGAGATTATAGAAGGAACTCACATTCCAGCAAAATGTAAGAAACAATTTAAATTGAATATTTTCCTGCCTTTTTTTAAAAGGTTCTGGTGGTCCAGCTGTGACACATTTTTACTGTTCATTTTTTATCCATAATCCCATAGACATGCCTTTTTGTGGGAACGACTTTCACGTACATATACCCAGAAATGTTCACTATCTCTCTTTTTTTCCCAGATCTGTGCTTGTGTTGACTTCCCCAAACTATTCTCCATGATCTGCCAGCAAAATCCAGCACTAGAGGGACGTTTTCTATAATTGTCTTGACAGGTTATTTCCTGAAATGCCTGCAGTCTTTATAAGCAGAAATCCATTCTATTTCATTCCATAGCAAATGCCCACTTTTTACAGTCATTTTTTTTTTTTAGTTGGAATTAGAATCTAACATGCTATCCTATAACTTTCCATATAATTTGAGCTGAAAATTTTATAGAACTATGGATTGCATTTGCCACCTCTTTATTTAATACACATTTGGTTATCTGAGGAAATATCTCCCCCATCACTGGCCTTTAGTGGTCTTTTCTCTAAACTAAATAATCCCAGGATGTTGAAGAACCTCACATTTTCCCATGTTCTTTTTATATTTCCCTGGATACTTCACAATAAAGGCTTGATTAAAACAGTAAATATAAAAAGCAATAGTCAGATAAAATCTTGCTAGTATAGATAATACTAGGACTAGGTCTATAATTAAGGTATGCTAACATTTAATTCAGATGAAACTGTAGTAAGTGACAGCTCTTTCATGTGGTTGTATGATCACAATGAGTAGAGTTGCCAGATGTAACAAACAAATATAGACACCAGTTGCCTTTGAGTTTCAACTAAACAACAAGTAATTCTTTAAGTATGTTCCATGCCTGTTTTATCTAGTAAGGTTATATATTAGGCAATCAGGGAAGTAGATGGGCAACCCCGGGTGAGCCAGTATAGACAGAGGAGATTAGGGTTTATGTGATAGAAAGAAGAATTGTAAACAGCCATCCCTTACAAAAGAGGAATCAAAGTGCCATGGGATGCTGGAAGTTTCAGAAAACCTAACTAATAATTCTTTCCCTTCCATTCTGTTTGAAGATTGATACAAGAAATCAAATTGGGGTTAAAACAGGACTCAGAAGCTTCAATTTATACCATTGCCCAAATAGAGCTTACCTCTGAACTGAAATTTTCTGAGCCTTTGAAGTGAAGTTATATTGGTCAAGAATCTTCTGATTGTAAAAGATAAAAGAAAAAAACAACAACCAAAAAATATTCAAATCAAATCAATTTTTTAAAGAAAGGAATGCATGAATTTATTCTATTAAAGCACATAAAGAGAGGCTCCGACAGCCTAATTATTTGACTCTGTTTTGCATTATCTCCTCTATTTTTTCATATTATTAACATTAAAGCAAGATTGCAGGAGAAGCTTTTTGCTTGTATTCTCTTCTTTTAGCAAGTTCAACAAAAGAAGAGCTGCTTCTTCCTAACTTTTCCAAGAAAGTCCCATGATTGAATCTTATTGAAATAGCACTGATTCTTCCTGTTCTCATGCCTGAGCTAGTTACTCTGTGTAAGGGATAGAATAAGCTTATTAGCCTGGTTTAGCCTTGAAACAAGGTTAGAAGTGCCCCTTCCACTCTCATCCCCTTACCCATCCATCTTCTCAACACGCCCCTACCCAACCCCCAAGCTCATGGAGAGAGACTGAAGGAGCAGTGGTCTCCAAACATAAGCCAAAACAGGAATCAGACTCCTAGAGGACAAAATTTACAAACATTCTCTATCCACTATTGGGGCGACACTTAGCTGTCAACTTCACTTGCTGTTGTTTAGTCCCTAAGTCCCATCCAACTCTTTGCAACCCCTTAGAGTACAGCTTGCCTGGCTCTGCTATTTATGGGATTTTCCCAGGCAAGAATACTGGAGTGGGCTGCCATTTCCTTCTAGAGGGGATCTTCCCGATGTAGGGATCGAATCGGCGTCCTGTGCATTGGCAGGCAGATTCGTTACTGCTGAGCCACCAGGGAAACTCGAGTCAACGTCATTGGCATGACATCTTTTGGATGTGCGGCATACAGAAGAACACACAGTCTGCTGACTCATATTATGTACAGGGAATTCGAGAAGTGTCCCAGATCTTGCCTGTTTGTAGTGAGTACAAGTGAGAAAACACTGTTTTCATAGCAGTTAGTGGAACCCTTGCAAAATGTATTCAATTAAAGAGCTTTAAAGATCTGGTTGAGGTCCATCTCAAAAATCAGATGTGGCTTTTGAGGAAAGGATTGGAGGAAGAAAAGGTTCTCTTCATGACTATGCTGGCTCAGAGAAATTGAAAGTCCAAGTTAAACATATGTAAGTATTACTATTTTCAATAATAGTTTAGCCTAGGGAGAGTGAGAGAGAAATGAGACTCTAAACTTAGGTGTGAGCACCAGACACAGCAAACTGAGGTAAAATCCTTGGGGAAAACAATATCTAAGGAACTATAGGAACTTGGAGTGATGCCTGGCTTGACAAAGTGGTTAAATGTAGCCAAAAGCAGCTGAAAGTCTGAGAGCCCTGGGAGGAAGCAAGTCACAGAGACCACAGGCATGGGCAGATTTGTTTTAGATTAGAGACCAGATGTTTAATTACCTGACATTTCTAGTCATTTGCTTAACTTGAGCCTCTCATAAGTCTCTTAAGGTGAATGATGGAGGCTAAACACCCATCCTATTAAAGTGAATGAGTACAATCCTCATAGAGAGCTAGAATTAAGATTAGAGCTTTCCATGAGGTTGATTCTCTGCTTTACAAAATAGAGTGATTTTTGCAGGTACCATTACTTTAGCACAAATTCTAAGCATTAATCATTTAAACCATTCAAAGCACATATTGGATAGTTTTTCCATTTCCTCCAAAACAAGGCATCATCTTTTGAAATCTGGAAGTTTAATTGACTAATAATATTGGTGAAATTTTCATTGTTTTTAAACATAAATCATCATTTATTATTGTACTTAAGATTTTTATTCCATCTTCTTTCAAAATCATGAGCAAGTGTTGCCATAAAAACATAAACAAAAAAAAAAAAAAAGAAAATCTGTACTAAAACTGGTAATACAAAATGATTTGATTGAAGGATTAACAGAAGGCTTCTGCATGGTTTAGATATGTGATAGAAAGGAAAGAGACTGAGAAATCTAGCTTTTAAGTCTCTGTCCTGCTCTCCCAGACAAGTTACCTGAGCATCTAAGTCTTCATCAGTGTATTAAGGATAATAGTAATTAATTATGTTTCTAATGAAGATGGAGGGAAATTGTACAAAATCTTCCTGTGAATCGTAATGCACTAATGACCAATGAAGATCAGCAGAATTTCAATCTTCAAACTATTTGCATATGAAAATCTACCTTATTTTCTTTACTATATGAATTGATTTATGTATTCTCTGGTGGCTCGGACAGTAGAGAACATACCTGCAATACAGGAGACCTGGGTTCTATCCTTGGGTTGGAAAGCTCTCCTGAAGGAGGGCATGGCAGCCCACTCCAGTATTCTTGCCTGGAGAATCTTCATGGACAGTGGAGCCTGGTGGGCTATAGTCCATGGGGTCACAAAGAGATGGACATGATTGAAGGGACTTAGCATGCACCCATGTATAGCAGAGAGATGATTCTGTCATGTTGAATAGAAAATTCATTCTTTTCCTCAGGGAAGATGACACTTGGTCTTGTTGCTGAAGACCAAGTCTTCTCTGCATTCAGCAACAGGAGAGGCAAATGTTGTCTGTTGCTAATAATCTGTGGTCTAGTTTTCACAAGAAACAAAGTTTCATGTTGATCAACCATGGGAATTTTCCAATTGAGAAAAGATGGGCAGAATGTTTGTGGTCTACAGGGATAGACAGTTGAGTACATGAAACCAGGGAAGCTTGGGAAGAATTGGGGAAACTTGGTGATGGGAAGCCTCAAGTGGGACATTGTTTTGAGATGAAAACATCTGTCCAGAAGATGCCAGAAGAAGTCTGCCTAAGAGAACGCCTACTGGGAGGGTAACTGCTCGCATTCCCAGAAGGTCTATTGCATTGGAACCTTCACCAACTGGCTGGGCTGTTTGTGCATACGTGGAAAATTAATATCACCTGGATTAAGAAACGGAGCCAATCAACCAGCCAGCCCTCATGTGAGGACAAACGTCTAGCTGTTGGCACCAAACCTTCTTGTTGTCCAGCTGTTAAGTAGGACTGGTGTAGAGCCAACTGTGACTTTTCCAGCTGTCCCGAGGAAATATCTTTTTACAGCACTCTAGAACGACTGTTAAGGCACCACACCCTCTGCCCTGAGGTCTGCTGAGTTTGTAAGGGAAGTAAACCTTTTATTACAATAACTACTATTCTTATTATTAATTTTTAAAGATGAGTGGAAAGGTTTATTAAGATGTCGGAGCTAAGGAGAGTTAACTGGAGGTAAGTTTAAACTTTTGTCAATGAGTTCCCTGCCAACGGAAAAGAAATTATTTTATATACTCTCTTTACATAATAATTATATAATGAGATGCTTTTTCCTAGTTCTACCATTTTGAAGCTCTGATTATTAGAGGAACTGAATATCATAATGAACAATTTCTGAAGGAACTGTTTCATAAAAGATTCCGAATATTCTTCATGTGGCACATTTTATAATCTCTATTCTTGATATGAAGCTAAGAGTATAATCATAAAATTGTAGGTCTAGTAAAGTATTTTCAAGGGAACTGAAAGAAAATGGCATTGAGGTATTGAAAAATCTGCTTTTTCAGGAAGCTTTAAGTCAGAACCTTCATTTTCATGAGAAAATTGAGTTAATATGTAAAATGAGCAATAGAATGCACAACTCATATATGAAAGGTTATATACAAAATAGTTATGTAGGTATATATACACACATGCAAACACATACATGCATATATCGTATATATGTTCTGTAGAACGAGAGAGCTTTCTGCTTTCTCTTTGTTATTCATTGTGTAACTTACCAATGTACCTAGTGTCCTTATATCCCCAAATATATTGAGTGCCAACAAAAATGAAAGTGCCTTTTCACAGCTGAGACTTCCAGCAAGCAATAGCCAGTTATGGGTACTTTGGGGACTTTCTATGGCAGATTTGTTCTCTGTGAAACACTGGATACTGACATTTGAAATAAAGTGACATTCCTTCAGGTTTGTGGTGTCAAATAAGTATGCATTGAGTTGAGTCCAGGTTCCCATAGCTTTCATCACATTGCATGTAGTAGAAGAACTGGAACTGTGGAAAATTCACTTAAAGAAAAAGAAACCAGAGAAATAGGGAATAATCTTATACCTAAGAGGAGTTTCATTTTCTCTCTTCTCCTCTCCACTACAGACTTGGATTCCAGCTGCTATATTATGGATAGAAAAACACCCCCATGGACACACAATAAAAAATGAGAGGCCAAGCATCTGTGTGCCCACCCCTTCTGCTTTTGCAGGAAATTGATCATGATTACATGCATCTGATCTTAATGGATAGTCCCTGCTCTGAGCCCCAAGGAGAACAGCCAAAAAGGAGAGGAAAAAGCAACTCAAGACCCCTGCCAAAATGCCAAAATGCCCTGAGGAAGAAATTGCTTCTTTGGGTTAAATCTGCAAATGATTTTGGACTTGTGTTTATGTGCAAAAAATAAGTCAATAGCATTAATATCTATTCCATTTATGCCACCAAATAGTTGTGGTATTCTCTCCAAAGTAAATTTTCATACCAAATTTTCATTTCAAATGCTCAGAAAATTAACATTGTATAAAATTCCACTCAAATGGTCATACACAAAAAATTTAAAATTTATCAAATATTCATGAAAAACGTAGACTACATAGAAATATCATTATGAAGTCAAGTGACATAAACCCATCAGCTAACCTGAGAAATGTTAGACTCCTGGCAAATGAATTTTTCTTTCAAGTGTGGGTTATGTTTATCAAATTAGATGAATGCTATTTCTGTAAAAAAATATAGTTGGAATAAGAATAATATTTATTATGAATTCTTCCCCCTAGGAACTAAATTAGATTTTTTAGTTGTTTCTTTGTAATATGTCTGGTTTTTATTTTAGCCACCTGGAGATGCTGGGCAACCACGCTGATGTTACACGCTGCTTCACTATTCGCAGCTCTCCCAACCACGTTACTTCCCCCACGTACTGCTTAACCCTGTAAGTAGGGGTTGCTGTGTCGTTGTTTAGTAACTAAGTCGTGTACAAGACTCTTTCGTGACCCCATGGACTGCAGCCCACCAGGCTCCTCTGTTCATGGGATTTCCCAGGCACGAATACTGCAGTGGGTTGCCATTTCCTTCTCCAGGGAATCTTCCTGACCCAGGATCAAACCCATGTCTCCTGCAGTGCAGGCAGATTTTTTACCATGGAGCCATCAGGTAGGGGGCACATAAGTTTGATTAACACTGAGCTACAATTTGAGTCATCTTGCCTTGAAACACTGAATAAATAAATAACATTCTTTTATAAAGGGAATTACTCATTTGCTAAGGAAAAAAGTGCAAACTAATGGCTATGAAAGAAAATGTCTTTGGTTATAGTCTAGATAGAAAGCTTTTTAGTTTCTGGTTTTTTCCTACGTATTCTAATAATTACATATTCTACATATTCTAATAATAGGGGTTGGGCTTTCTCTCTCATTCCCAGAGAAGTATTTTGGGAACCTTAAAGCAAACCTAAGAGGGAGGATCCTTAGATACAAATGTTCTGTTGACAGCTGGGGGTTAGGAAGGACATGACCCCCAAGAAGTTTCCTGCAGTAAGAAATGGATGAAGATTTTCCAGGAGCATTAATATTTGACATTCTGCTTAAAGCTGAGTGCTGTTTATGCTCTAATCTCCATCACCTCTGAATGTTCACTAAATCTTTGTTATAAATTACAAGCTTGTGTTCCTGGAACTTTGTGAGATAAGGGAAGGGGGTATAAAGCTTAGTTCTAAAGGTAATCAACAGCGAAATTGAGGAAGACTGAGGAGATAGGTATGCATATATACACAGTTTTCATTTGAAGCGGTTCTATATTGCATGTACTTCCTACAGTGGGGGCAGTATGGAGTCATAACAGGCAAGGACACACCAGAGGGTGAACATGAAGACATTAGAGAGAGAACTCCCAGCCTGACAGTCTCCCTTATATCATTAAAAAAAAAAAAAAAAAAAACTAGATAATATTCTCTGGAAAAATCTGACCTCTTCCTATATATGCTCCTAACCTGAAAACGTGAAGAGTAGTGTCCTTCAAATCACTGGTTCAAATTTAGGCCAGGAAACTAAAAGCATGCTTTGAGAAAGGTCCCTTTTTCTGATTTGGTCTTAGAGTATGCATAGTCCATCACCAGTTAATCATACGAATCCACTTAAGTATACTTTATCTTAGAAGCAGTTAAAACATTCAGTATCTGTAGAGTTTTCCATAAAGAAAAGAGTCCTGCTTTATGGATTAAGATATTTATAAGAGAAAATGATGCTGACAGTGATATATATTTTCTCATATGTAGATGCTTTTTATATATTTTTTCCTTCACTAGCACTCAGTCTGAAATAATTCTTTCTTGCTCTGTGTCCTTAGAATTTTTTGATACCATTAACTAAGAATGTTCAGATATTTTATCCACATAAATAAAACTTTTTTTTTCTTCTTGCCAGACCAGAATTTCCAATGAGGATTTAATAAAACTGCTGAAGAAAAGTGGATAGATTCATTGTACTTTAATAAACAACTACATTTCAAATAAAACAGTAGGATGTATAGGAAGCACAGCTCAATATAATCAATTAATTATACTTATTAATTAATTACTGATTCAATGGACTTGAACTTGGGCAAACTCTGGAAGATGGTGAGGGACAAGGAAGCCTGATATGCTGCAGTCCATGGAGTCAAAAAAAGTCAGACACAACTTGGCAACTGAAAAACAATAAATATTAATTAATTAATTAATGTTGAGATTCATAAAATACTTTTTTAAATTTTGCTTTAGAAAAAAGTCGGATACTAAAAACCACCAACAGTACATCATGTTTACACAGATTCATCTAACATATGTCAGTTTCACAGATAACTTTCTTGAAACTACGGTGATCTGTTGCCATGTGGATATATGTAAAAAGAAGTAATCTTTACAACACTTTGTCATAAATTTTCTTGCAAAATTTAGTCTTTATATTTATTATAGCTTTGAGTGTTACTGAGCTCACAGTAATTCTGTTAACTGTCACAATCCTCAAAAGCAATGAACTAGAAGTCTTGTTTATGCAGTAATTTCAACCTTTCTAGCCAGAGTTACCACCTCAAAATAAGCTTCCCCTTTTTGGTTAAACTAGCTCAAGTTCGCTTACATTGAGCATGCAAATTAATTGTCAGGATATGGGGAAATATTTATATCGCCTAAATTTCTAAGGCTTATCAAAGAATAATAATGCACTGCGATTAAGAAAGCAGACTTTCAACTAGGAGGAAAAAATATTTTTTTCAAAATAACCAGCCTCTAAAAGAAGATACAGAGGGGAACTGAGGAGAATTCACATGAAGTCATTTCTACATTTGAAGTGGATATTAAAGCAAAGCCTCTCTCAACTCATCCCACTCAAAGACACAATCCAACTTGGATCTGTGAGAAACATGTGGATATGAGCTGAAGCAAGTCAAAGAGAGGAGATACATACGGGAGTCTTTGTTGTCTTATCTACTAAAGAGCCTAGGAAACCTGAACTGCATGCAGCACAACCTTCTTATGTAATCATTGAGAATGTCCTTTCCAACCTTTCCAGGAGTTTTTAACCTGAAGCCATTGAGTGAAATCGATATCCAAGGCAAATATAACACCTTTCAGTTCTGAAATGGTCTTTCTTGCCTCCACATTTTGAATATGCTATTTGTGCTGGATGGTTCTGATTTAACTGTTTGTTTTAAAAATGCTAGCTAATAAAGCAGCTTCTGAAGGCTTGACTGAGTCTGGAGGACTTTCTTCCAAACTGGCTGACTTTGATCACCAGCAAGCTGATACTGGCTATTGGCAGGAAGCTTCGTTTCTTTGCTGTGTGTACCTCTCCACAGACTGTTTGAAAGTCCTCAAGGCATGGGAGCTGGCTTTAATGGATGGCTTCCTATAGAATAATGATATGGTCAAGAGCAAGGTAGAAGTAACATTATCTTCTATGACCTAGCCTAGAAAGTCACACATCATAAATTCTGCAATATTTTCTTGATTGAACAGGTCAGTCATATGAACTGTGAAAGGGATAATCGTGGTGCAAGCTCCAGATGGTGAGAATTACTGTGGACCGTCTTGGAGCCCGGCTATCACAATGGGTTAGCAGATCACGTTTCCCTGGTAAATATGCGTGGAGGAAAAGTTTTCAAAGCAAGGACTCTCAACTCCATTCATACTCTCTTTTGTTAAGTAAGTAGAACTTACTGCCTAATTTTGAATATATAATACATATTATAATATATAATAATATAATATAACATTATAATAGCATAATATTACAAACAATACACGACGAGTCTCACATTAAGACAAAATATTTGGTCATTAGGTTATTGTTGCCTTATACTAGGCACAGGTGGTAATTACTGAGAGTATATACTTATATTTGTGTCATAATCCTAAGATAATTTTATTACAAAATAGGCACTATCCAACTCTGTAATTCCTCAGACATTTTCTCTTAACTTCTTACTTTAACAAATAAAAATACAACTTGATTTGTAGCCCCTAGTTCCTACCTTCCAAAACAGCTCTTCACAAATATAAAGATCAATAATTAGGTACATTTTCTGCTTATTGATTTGTTGTATATAGTGTGTGTGTGTGTGTGTGTGTATATATATATATATATATATGATGCTATTCTTAAAGGAATAACTCTCTCTCTTTTTATGTTATGCAGACCTCACAAGAAAGGTTACTCAAGTATTGGGAATAAACTTGAAACAAGGGAATAAACCTTGGCAGTTTGAGGTTTCATTTTACATTTAAGAGAAAAAAAATAAAATAGATCTCTCTTTACATTTTGCAGAAAGAAGGTTAATGAAGAAGTCTGACTTGAGACCAGAAAACATATGCCTATGCCTTGTTCCTAAACTATCATTCATTCTATTTTTCAAGGATATGTGTGTGGGGGGGGGTGGGGGGGCAATTCTTAATTCTTTATCTTCCTTGAGGTGGGGAAACAGCCTCTGTCTGAGTCAGGAATTTTGATTTCTTTGTAATCAAGGTGGAGCATCTGGGGGTCAGTGGAGTCCCCAGGAAGTGATTTAAGGTTTCACTGTTTCTCAATTCCAACAAGAAAATGATAAAGCAAAAATAATATCAGTAACGATTAACTAGAGGTATAATTCATAGATAAACAAAAATGATGAAAGAAACTTTGTAATATTAAATTTCTGTGAAGATGATGACCAGTGTTAGATGATACTTCACTACGGTTTTTATTTGCATTTCTCTAATAATCAGTGATGCGGAGCAACTTTTCATATGCTCCTTGGCCATCTGTATGCCTTTTTTGGAGAAAGGTCTATTTAGGTCTTCCACTTTGGTTTCATTGGGTTGTTTGTTTGTTGTTTGATATTGAGCTACATGAGTTGTTTGTATTCATGTATTTTGGAGAATAAGATAAGATGGTTATATGTCATCATCATCTCAATGGACATGAGCATGAGCAAACTCCGGGAGACAGTGAAGAACAGAGAAGACTGGCATGTTCCAAGTCCGTGGGGTCACAAAGAGCTGGGGTCACAAAGAGCCGGACTGAACAGCAAGGAGCCCTCTCAGTTGCTTCATTTGCAAACATTTTCTCCCATTCTGAGGATTGCTTTTTGTCTTTGTCTGTGGTTTCCTCTGCTGCGGAAAAGCTTTTAAGTTTTATTAGGCCCCATTTGTTTATTTTTGGTTTTATTTTTGTAATTTTGTTTTAATTTTGCTATTATCTTTGAAGGTGGGTCTAAAAAGATCACGCTGGGTTTTATGTCAGAGTGTTTGTTTATGTTTTCCTCTAAGAGTTTTATAGTGTCCAGCCTTGCATTTCGCTGTTTACTTCAGGACCTGATGTATAGCACAGAGAACTGTACTCAATACTCTGTGGTGAACTAAATGGGAAAGAAATCCAAAAAGGATGACGTATATGTATATGTATAACTGATTCACTCTGCTGTACAGCAAAAAATAACAATATTTTAAAGCAAATATACCTCAATAAATTAAAAAAAAATTCTGAGAAGATGTACTAGTCCAAATTTTACAAATTTAACACATTCCCTAACGTCATTTAAAAAGCAAACAGGTTAAGCTAAACAAAAGCAAACTACACAAAAGCTAGCCATGCAAATAAATCTGCTTTAAAAATTCATGCTTTTGCAATTTGCCTGAGACAGTTTTTAATTTTTTTCCAGAAGTTGAAAATATACTGCATAGCCACAATATTTCAAGCTCTGGGAGTGAACTAGAATAAATATAGAAACTCTGCTCTTCACTGAATACAAATCTGAAATTAAATATGACATTTCTCCATAAAAGCCAGCATGTTTACATCATTGTACTAGTAATTAGGTGAGAATGATTGTCATCCATTTACATCACATAAGAGAAGTCGCCTTCAGTTCAGTCAGTTCAGTCGCTCAGTCATGTCTGACTCTTTGTGACCCCATGTCCTGCAGCACGCCAGGCTTCCCTGTCCATCACCAACTTCCTGCATACTCAGTCTCATGTCCATTGAGTCGGTGATGTCATCCAACCATCTCATTCTCTGTTGTCCCTTCTTCATACACCTTCAATCTTTCCCAGCATCAGGGTTTTATCCAATGAGTCAGTTCTTCACATCAGGTGGCCAAAGTACTGGAGCTTCAGCTTCAGCATTAGTCTTTGCAATGAATATTCAGGGTTGATTTCCTTTATGTTTGACTGGCACGATCTTCTTACAGTCCAAGGGACTCTTAAGAGTCTTTTCCAACACCATAATTCAAAAGCATTGAATCTTCAGCACTCAGCTTTCTTTATGGTCCAATTTTCACATGACTATTGGAAAAACCATAGCTTTGAATAGATGGACCTTTGTCAGTAAAGCAATCATCTCTTTTTCTCTTTTTTCATCTCTTTGTCTCTGCTTTTATGCTGTCTAGGTTTGTCATAGCTTTTTCCCTAGGTGCAAGTTGTTTTTTTTTTTTTTTTTTTTTTTTAATTTCACGGCTGCAGTCACCATCTGCAGTGATTTTGGAGCCCGAGAAAATAAAGTCTGTCACTGTTTCCATTGTTTCCCTTCTATTTTCCATTATGTGACAGGACCGGATGTCATGATCTTAAGTTTTTTGAATGTTGAGTTTTAAGCCAGCTTTTTTACTGTCTTCTTTCAATTTTACCAATAGTCTCTTTCATTCCTCTTTTCTTTCTGCCATAAGGGTGGTGCCATCTGCATATCTGAGGCTATTGATATTTCTCTCCACAATCTTGATTCCAGCTTGTGCTTCATTCAGCCCAGCGTTTCCCGTTATGTATTGTGCATGTAAGTTAAATAAAAACAGGGTGACAATATACAGCCCTGACGTACTCCTTTTCTGATTTGGAACCAGTCTGTTGTTCCATGTCTAGTTCTAACTGTTGCTCTTGACCTGCATACAGAATTCTCAGGAGGCAGGTAAGGAAGTCTGGTATTCCCATCTTTTAGAGAGTTTTCCACAGTTTGTTGTTATCTATACAGGCAAAGGCTTTGGCATAGTCAATAAAGCAGAAGTAGATGTTTTTCTGAAACTCTCTTGCTTTTTCTATGATCCAATGGATGTTGCCAATTTGATGTCTGGTTCTTCAGCCTTTTTAAACCCAGCTGGAACATCTGGAAGTTTTCAGTTCAAGTTCTGTTGAAGCCTTACTTGGAGTATTTTGAGCATTACTTTGCTAGTGTGAGATGAGTCCAATTGTGCGGTAGTTTAAACATCCTTTGACATTGCCCTTCTTTGTAATAGGAGTAAAACTGAACTTTTCTAGTCCTGTGGCCACTGTTGAGTTTTCCAAATTTGCTGGCATATTGAGTGCAGCACTTTCACAGCATCATCTTTTAAATATTTGAAATAGCTCAACTGGAATTCCATCACCTCCACTAGCTTTGTTTGTAGTGATTCTTCATAAAGCCCACTTGACTTCACATTCTAGGAGGTCTGGCTCTATCTAGGTGAGTGATCACACCATCATGATTATCTGGGTCATTAGGATCTTTTTTGTATGGTGGTGGTGGTTTAGTCTCTATGTCCTGTCGGACTCCTGCCAGGCTCCTCTGTATACGGGATTCTCCAGGCAAGAATACTGGAGTGGGTTGCCATTTCCTTCTCCAAGGCATCCTCCCAACCCAGGAATCAAATCCAGGTCTCCTTCACTGCAGGCAGATGCTTTACCAACTGAACTATGAGGGAAGCCTTGTTATTCTTGTCATCTCTTCTTAGTATCTTCTGCTTCTGTTAGGTTCATACCATTTCTGTCCTTTATTGAGCCCATCTTTGCATGAAATGTTCCCTTGTTGTCTCTAATTTTCTTGAAGCAATCTCTGCTGCTGCTGCTACTAAGTCGCTTCAGTCGTGTCTGACTCTGTGTGACCCCATAGACGGCAGCCCACCAGGCTCCCCTGTCCCTGGGATTCTCCAGGCAAGAACACTGGAGTGGGTTGCCATTTCCTTCTCCAGAAGCAATCTCTAGTCTTTCCCATTCTATTGTTTTCCTCTATTTCTTTGCATTGATCACTGAGGAAGGCTTTCTTATCTCTCCATACTATTCTTTCGAACTCTGCATTCAGATGCTTGTATCTTTCATTTCTCATTTGCCTTTAGCTTCTCTTCTTTTCTCATCTATTTGTAAGGCCTCTTCAGATAACCATTTTGCCTTTTTGCATTTCTTTTTTGTGGGAATGGTCTTGATCACTGCCTCTTATACAATATCATGAACCTCCATGCATCATTCTTCCGTCACTCTTTCAATCAGATCTAATCACTTGAATCTATTTGTCCCTTCTACTGTATAATCGTAAGGGATTTGATTTAGGTCATACCTAAATGGTCTAGTGGTTTTCCCTACTTTCTACAATTTAAGTCTGAATTTTGCAATAGGAAGTTCGTGATCTGAGCCACAGTAAGCTCCAGGTCTTGTTTTTCCTGACTGTATAGAGCTTCTCCATCCTTGGCTGCAAAGAATATAATCAATCTGATTTCGGTGTTAACCATCTGTCCATGTGTAGAGCTGCCTCTTGTTTTGTTGGAAGAGTGTTTTCTATGACCAGTGTGTTTTCTGTGATAGTGAATAAAATCAGCACCAGTTACTTCTCATTTTTTTTTAATGAAATGAGAAGTTCTCTTTATTCTTATATGTATAAAGACCTGAATAAATTAGTATTTATTCAAAATAAATCAGTATTATTTCTTAAGTGTTATCTGTATTAGGTAAGACTAAACAATTAAAATATTATTAATGTACAATGCTAAATGCACTTACAATTCTTAGTGGATAGTAGACAACAATATTTGTAGAATAAAGCTTTTTTTTTTTTCAAAAAGCATTTTGGCGAGATCTAAAATCACAATGATGCTAAAGCTGAAACTCCAGTACTTTGGCCACCTCATGCAAAGAGTTGACTCATTGGAAAAGACTCTGATGCTGGGAGGGATGGGGACAGGAGGAGAAGGGGATGACAGAGGATGAGATGGTTGGATGGCATCACTGACTTGATGGACGTGAGTTTGAGTGAACTCTGGGAGTTGGTGTTGGACAGAGAGGGCTGCTGTGCTGTGATTTCATGGGGTCGCAAAGAGTTGGACACAACTGAGCGACTGATCTGATATGAAAATCACAAACCTGATACTCAATGTTTGGTCTAATATTTACTAAAATGACAACATATTTTAATGAATAAACTTTAGAAAGCACCTCATATTGTTATTTACTTGCTTGTTAGTGAATGGCAACTGTTTTCTTGCAATTTACAATTATTAGAATGTCGTGGTGGTGTGAATTGATCACCAAGTGTATTTTTTTTTTTTATTGGTCACAGTGTTAGGCTATATTTCCTAGACTGGTTTGCAATTAGTTTTGACTATGTGTCTGAGTCTAGACAATGAAATGTGAGCATTTCATGCATGCTGCTTCTAGGACTTACCCTCACAAATCTCTCAAGCCTTTCCTACATGTGCTTTCTATCTGCCCTAGCTTAATGGTCTTGGAAACCATTTACTGAAGACGATAAAACCAAAGTTAAGATCTGATCTTGGAGTCACCACTTAGACTAGCTAAGAACTCTGCTTTAAATTTCATTTTGATGAAGTGAGAAACAAATGTAATGTGTCAAGCCTCTGAGCTTTGGAGTTGTGTCTATTAGAGAAGTGAACAATTCCCAAATCAAAGGGTGTGGGAAGTTTTTTAGATCTAAAAGTAAGTTCATAAAAATCTAGGATAATGCTTCATTATTTTCTGAACAATTTGTTTTTCTTTGTCTAATTAAATTTAATTTAGGCTTATAAATCTGTTAAGTTCTGGGGAGCTATTGAATGAAATGCAATGGAAATTAAAAACAAGACCTATCTAAGATAGCACACATGTCAATACTAATATATGAAAGGACAGACGCCACTCATGTTTACAATTTCTAATTAAATGAGTCCAAAAATTGTCCAAGAGAGAGACTCACTGTCCTTGTAGAGTCTTCACTGGGTGCATTTTAGTTATGTATGACTCAAACTTAAAATTTTAGATGGGAATAATGATTAAGATCTATGATTACATAGAGTACTAACTGCTAGAAAATAAAGTAACAAGAAGGGACTTGAAATACTTAAAAACTAGGAGATAATCTCCCTAAATTTTGACGATGCTGAAAAATTTGAACTGATCACGTTGAAAGAAATTCAAAGAGATAGATACCCACTCAGACACAGGGGTGTGTGTGTATATATATTTATATGTACATGGGGTCGCAAAGAGTCAGACATGACTGAGCCACTGATCTGATCTGATACATTATATACATGTGTATATATACATGTGTATATATATATATACATGCATATATATACTTATACATGTGTATATTATATACATGTGTATATACATTATATATGTATAATGTATATGAGTATGTTAGCTTGTTACCTCTAAGAATTATTATATGAGAATAGTTAAGAAAATTAAACTGAGGCAACAGTTTTCACACATAAAACATCTGCAGGCTCATTTTTCCTTTTATGTGTTTTAGTAGGCTAGGCTGTTGTTTCCAGAAGTCATTTCCATTCTCCACATCTCCCTTGCTGTCAAACCTTAGATTTGTTCAAACACTAGACTAAGAGTCCTTCCTCTGAGGTAAAATAGGTCCCTTCCTCTTTCCATAACATCAGTGAACTACTGGGGGTTCCATGCTAGATTTTTCTCTCCTGTTAAAAAGAGATTCATGCAGAGAAAATCTCTGCTGAGCATTGGTCCTTTTTTTCTTCTCCTTTGACTTGTAGTTAAAGGAACACGAAGCTCAGAGATATTACAGTCAACTAGCAACCGTGACAGGAAGGTCAAGAGAACTGCAGAAATGCCATCCAGAGCTCCCACGGTGTCAGCGCTCTGTCCATATGGACTCAATGCTGGCAATGCTAACCTTGGACCTTCAGAAATTCAGAGAGGATCCCTGCATTTTAATGCCACTGTGGCAGATGCGATTGGTATCCAGTTCATGCCCTCTACTTGAGGGCACTGACTTGAGTTTTAATTTACAAAATCTGTATTCTTTCCCTAAGACCTATCTTAGTTAATCAGAGCCTGATTTCCCACCCAGTTAGCAAACTAGTGTTCAGAAAATGCTGTCGTTCCCACCTAGAAGAACAGACTCACCAATGACAGAAGGCAGTTGGTATATAAATACTTCCTCTCATGTGAAGTAACATGGTTTACACTAATGTCCAGAGTTCTCTGAATGACTAAGCTCCAGATATCTACAGTCATATTATTACTTGATAGCAACCATTACTGGCTGACTTTGCATCCCAGTCTCACTTCCTCACTCCTTTACCAGGGGAATCTCCTCCCAAATAAACTAATTGTACTCTAATCTTTGTTTTAGGATTTTGTTCTGGGGAAATCTAAACTAAGACAGTTTTTGTGCATTGAATTTAAAAAGATACCCATCTTGAATATAACTTTCTTTTTAGAGTTATAAAGGGTTATTCTAGCATTTAATATTAAATATCATACAGTATATTAGATTTTCTTTTTCTCATATCCTATACAATGTGAGTTGATCTTCAATGTATCGCCTATTTATAATTATACATGTAGTCATTTCATTATCAATACAGTTAAAGGTTCTATTTAATATAGTATTTGGCTTCTATTCCCCAGTGAGACCTCCATAATTTCCTACTAAAATATCTTTGAAAGGAAAAGAAGAAAAGTAAGGAAATAAAAAAAAAAGCAATAAACAATAGAATTGACAACTTATTTCCTAATTCTTGGACTCTTGTTATTTAGTAGAAAACAGAGTCAAATAAATTTTAAAAATATAAAATAAAAATTGGGTTTTCTAGTGCTGCCACAACAAATTACCACAAATCTTGCATATGAAAACACAATAAATTTATTGTCTCACAGTTATGGAAATCACATGATCAAACGCAGGCATCCCAAATAGTTGGCTCCTTCTGGAGGATGTGGGGGAAAATGTTTTCCACACTTTTCTCTTGCCTACTGTTGGTTGCCAGTGATCCTTGGAGTTCTTCGGTTTAAATCTGTTTCCTTTTACAGATTGCCTCACCATCCATGTCTCTGTGTCTCAAATGTCATTCTCTTAAAAACAAAATAATGCAAGTCATTGGATTTAGGGTTCATTCTAAATTCAGTGTATCTCATCTTAAAATCTTTAAATTTATTACGTTTGTAAAGACCTTATTTCTGCGGAAGTTCATATTTACAGCTACTAGGGCTTAAAACTTGAACCTGACTTTTGGGAGGATAAAGTTCAACCCACTATGAAGGAGTAAACTAAAAGAAAAAAAAGAAAGAAAAACAGATGCATGCCACATCTAGGGCAGAAACACAGTGCGATATTAAATCAGTGAGTGTATGATAAACCAGAGAGGTTCTCCCAGAGGCAGGAAAAAGGAAAACTGGTTCAGATGTGATTTAAAAAGATAATGGAAAGACAACCTTTGAATTAAAGGAGCATCTGGAGATGAGTGCAGAAAATTAAAAAAAAAAAAGTGAAATGAAAAAAAAAATTTATCAGTATAAATGAAGAATTTCCAAAGATGAAAAAACGTCTAACTGTATGGATTGAAATGTGTCGTCATGAATCAGGGATAATCAGTCTTGAGAAAGTGACACATATTTTCATCAATTGTAAAAACAAGTAAGCATCTATCTTCTATAACAAAAACATAATAATAAAAATGGAATAAAATTCAGACAAGCTTCAGATATCTCCTCTAGCACACTAAATGCTAAAAGACAGGTCATTGATTTGAGGGACCAGTCCTATAGCCAAGGACTTTTCCCGCTAGCCAAGTTACATCCCTTGTCACTGAAATTAAAAGAATTTCACAGTAATGATATTAACTGAATAGCATCAAACACAGTGGTTAACTCACTTTAGTTCACGTAATTCCCACACCAAGTTTATGAGTCAGGTAATATGGCTTTTCTCAAAGGATGGATGGGATGCTTAAAGAAGTCAAGAAATATCTATTGTAGTTAATATTCTGGGTTACTAATTTAGGTAAGAAATGGAGAATCATTTTTAGCATAAAACTTTCTTTGAAAACATATATTAAATTATGAAAGTTGGACAAATAAAATTAATCAAAATTTAAAATGTAAAATTTGCTGTTGGGTGCTAAAACTGGTTATGTAGTATAATACTAACAATTGTCTAATTACAAATACCAGTTTACACATTTGAGAAGGAAGATATAAAATGAAAAAAAAAAAACACTTCATTAATAATAAGAATCTAATACTCCAATTTTTTTAAAAAGTGGTGAATTTGATATTGTTTCAGATCTTACAAAGACTCTTCAAAGTATCCTGCTTAATTATTTTGGTATAATAAAAAGAGAAAGGAAAACTCTAGAAAATATTTCAAGCACAAAGTGAACTACTAATGGACTTAAAACAACACACCAATCTTTCAGCCACTGAAGGAGAGATGTAAATAAAGCAAAGTGTACAATTTTTGAAAACTTTTTAATCTTTAAGAGAAATTTAAGGTTTCTTTTTATATTAAATAATGAATAGGTGCAAAACCACGTTGGTGTTGCTGCTCAGTCACTCAGTCGAGTCCAGTCGTTTGCAACCCCATGAACCGCAGCACTCCCAGCTTTCCTGTCTTTCGCTGTCTCCCGGAGATTACTCCAACTCAGTCCATTGAGTCGGTGATGCCATCCAACCATCTCATCGTCTGTCTTCCCCTTCTCCTCCTGCCTTCAATCTTTCCTAGCATCAGGGTCTTTCCCAAAGAGTCAGGTCTTTGCATCAGGGGGCCAAAGTATTGGAGTTTCAGCTTCAGCATTAGTCCTCCCAATGAATATTCAGGGTTGATTTCCTTTAGGTTTGACTGATACTCATACACTTACATTCACACAATTAGAGGGATTAAAAAGTTTAATATGAAAAAGTTAAAAGAGTACCCAAAATGAAGAAAATATAGCATAAAATCCTATGCAGAAAGCCTTTATAGGGCATATATAATAGAAGAAAGCAGAGGGAAAATAAAGAAAAAGTTGACAACCAACTTGGAGTGGTTTATCAAAGCTGGCATAAGTAAAAGTAAAAAGCAATTAACAAATCAGAAGATGCATTTTCATCTATTATTGTAAACAAATGATTAGGACAAAGTGCATATGGATTATCAAAAAGAATATTTAAACTCCAACATATTTTGCCAAAATTAAAATAAATATAATCAAAGTCAAGACAGTTAATAATATGAAGATGTCAAATTAAACAAATAAACATTAGAGTGCAATTTCCTTTGTAAAATGTAAAACAAGAGACACTAGTCAAGATGAGATTATCAGGTAACAATTATATTGCCATAGTATAAATTGATAAGACTTTTCCATAGAGCATATGATAAAATATTGACTCTAAAACTAAACTCGATTCTATATCTAGGACTACATCATGGGCATAATCAGAAACACAAATGAAGATTACTTGCTGAGATGTTCGTTTCCTCAGTTTTCAAAAATAGCAAACTATTTGAGAACATGAAGAAATGTTTAATATATCAAAGTGTGAATGGCTGAATATTCAGAGTAATTTCATTTTTATCTTTATACTTTTATGTACTCTGTTAGTTTCAACCAGCAGTTATAATCATTTTAATCAGGTGAAAATAAAGTATTTCTTCCTTTTTCTCTGGCTCAAAATGGGTAAAGTAAGGTAATATTAATATGTGTATCCATTTTAATAATATGCTGGTCATTGGGCTTACCCCTTGACATAGCCGATCAGAAGTGATCATCTCAGGAATGTAATAAGATAAATTTAAGATGCTAATAAGATCAAAATGTAGTTCAGAATATTGAAGTCTCAGACCTGCCTGTGAACCTGTGTAATTCTACTTTCCAGACAGTTTGTTGGTGCCTCCTGGAATGAAACTTAATGAAAAGAAGTCACGTGCACCTATTCCACTTTGCCGCTCTTCCCCCGACCTACTTACCACAGGGCATTCACTGGAGAAGGTGGTAGAAACCATGAGATGTATGCCTGACAGAATAGTTATGGCCCATTACCCAGAGAAAAAGCTTCCAGGTGTCAAAAATGACCTCCTTCTGCCCTCTCCAGATGGTGCCAGTCAGTGGCAGCCAATATATATTTAAGTAAAAAGGGGGTGAGCCTGTAGACTGACCAGTGTGTTGGAGAGTGTTCAAAGAAATCCAGCTATTTTATATCTTTTAAAAATAGTAACTAATGACTGAGAGAATATTTTAGCATGAGAAAACGATGATCTCTTCTCATGTATTTCCTAGAATATGTTTTGTGCAATGACAGTTCCATATTTGATCATGTTACATGTCATGGTATTCCACCAAGTTTTCTACATATATATATATATAATATGCATAACTCTTTTTACCAGATGTACCTTACTCTTTTCATCCCCTGCAGAGAATAATATGTGACAGTGAAAAATGTATTGACTACACAATCGAATTAATTTCATCAAGGTGGCTTCATAAAACATGTGTCATGAGGCAGAGACTGTTCACTATTCTGATATTCTGAGTACATTAGAAAGTGCATTTAAAAGTATCATTCACTTATATTTTTATCATATATTCATTGAATGTCTATTATATGTATGACAAAGGAAAAAATGCCTACGCTAAGGGTAGCCATGAGAAATAATACCTCTACTTAGAGGAATGAATTTGATTCATTCTAGTGAAATACACTGGAGAAGGTACTGGCAACCCACTCCAGTACTCTTGCCTGGAAAATCCCATGGACGGAGGAGCCTGGTGGGCTGCAGTTCATGGGGTCGCTGAGTCGGACAGGACTTCACTTTCACTTTTCACTTTCATGCATTGGAGAAGGAAATGGCAACCCATGCCAGTGTTCTTGCCTGGAGAATCCCAGGGATGGGGGAGCCTGGTGGGCTGCCATCCATGGGGTTGCACAGAGTTGGACATGACTGAAGTGACTTAGCGATATCAGCAGTGAAATACACATTGCAACTTATGAAACATGGAAAGAGACACAACTAAGAAAGGACTTGACATCTCTCAATCTTTTCCAACAAAGGAGAATTACTAAAACAATATACTTCCAAGTTAACCCTCAATATTTTAAAGGAAATGCTTATTTTAGGGAATTCGTTATTGTGGATGTTTCAAGTGTTTTATGAAAGGAAATGAGATTGTCACTCTGTTAATCTCCTGGTTGTTTCTGTGAGTAACATTTTAACTGAGATGTTTTTTCATACAGTAACATTTATAATTGCAAGAAAAATTTATAGTACCAGTGCTCTTAATAATTTTTGTATAGTAAAAAGCAATTTTTTCCCAAACTATAAAATATTTTACCCAAAGGCTGTTAGGATAGAAACAAGAACTGACAAAGAAAAGACACAAATTTTAAACAATGTGAAATAGATTCCATCCTTCTTGTTTTATGAATAATTGCCTTTGAAAGTATGGATAAGATTATTCTGTTTCTTCTGACAATGAAGAAAAACGACAAGAAAATTGAAAAACATGTTAGGAGTAAATGTTCATAAATTGAAATCTTCTTTAATGGAAAGTTTCCTGTAATAAGAAAGTCTAACTTAAATAATAAGCTATTGAACCTGGAAGAGGAGGATAGTGTGGAATCTAGTAAACCAAATGCAATGTAACCAAAGCAAAAGGAAGACATTTCCAGCAAGGGCTAATTCATAGCCACTGCGCATCTTGTCTGGTGATGACTACTATCAAAGTGACAAGAAAGAGCTACGCATCATCTCAGTGTGAAGGCAATTTTCATAATAGCATTGGAAGGACCTAGACTGGGAATGTATATATGGAACCAATTGCTATAGCCTATAACCACCCCAACAGCCAAACAATGAATAAGTCTGTCACATCAACTTCCTTCACCAGCTGCCTTATGTTGTTACCTGTGACACATCCTTTCAGGGATGGCCCCTGTAAACTCATAGACAAAGGCATGTTCATTGGTTTTGAATTTTCTGAGTTCAGTTCAGTTCATTTGCTCAGTCATGTCCGACTCTTTGTATCCCCATGGACTGCAGCACGCCAGGCCTCTCTGTCCGTCGCCAACTCCCTGAGCTTGCTCAAACTCATGTCCATTGAGTCAGTGATGCCATCCAACCATCTCATCCTCTGGCGCCCCTTCTCCTCCCTCCTTCAATCTTTCCCAGCATCAGGGTCTTTTCAAATGAGTCAACACTTCGCATCAGATGGCCAAAGTACTGGAGTTTCAGTTTCAACATCAGCCCTTCCAATGGATACTCAGAACTGATTTCCTTTAGGATGGACTGGTTTGATCTCCTTGCAGTCCAAAGGACTCTCAAGAGTGTTCTCTAACGCCACAATTCAAAAGCATCAATTCTTCAGCACTCCGCTTTCTTTATGGTCCAACTCTCACATCCATACATGACTACTGGAGAAAACATAGCTATGACCAGATGGACCCTTGTTGGCAAAGTAATGTCTCTGCTTTTTAATAGGCTGTCTAGGTTAGTCATAACTTTTCTTCCAAGGAGCAAGTGTCTTTTAATGTCATGGCTGCAGTCACCATCTGCAGTGATTTTGGAGCCCCCCAAAATAAAGTCAGCCACTGTTTCCATTGTTTCCCCATCTATTTGCCATGAAGTGATGGGACCAGATGCCATGATCTTAGTTTTCTGAATGTTGAATTTTCTGCAATTTCTGAAGAAAACCTTTAAATCGTAGCTTTAAAAAAATGGTACAAGTTGATAGTCTTAGCTACATAAGAGTATCAGTAGTGATGAAGTTCTGAAAATCATGAGGCATCATGCTATCGTCTCACTTGAAAATGGCCTTTCAGATATGAATATCATTCTTAAGACTGGCCTGATGTACTAAGGAAGATGATGCATATTAGTATATTTTTCCATATATTCAGGTAACAATCATATGTTACTAGGATAAAATTGTGACAATTTGACTTCTTGGTTCTGATCTTTTATAGACTAATGACATTGATCATCGTTGAACATATCCTGTGACACAACCAAACTTTCTTTTGGGGGAAAAAAAAATACAAAGAAATGCTTATTACTTTCAAACGTTTACTGTATTTTTTTAAGGTTGCAAGAATTAATAGCAAATAGGAGACACCTCAGTACATTCAGCAAGATGCAACCAGATTGGTAGAGAGTGAGTGAAACGTTATTTAAACCATGGTATAACCCTGGAGGCTTAAGCAACCCTACGGTAATGGTCAATACAGTTAGGCAGAAATGCACATGAGCACAGTTAGGTAGAGTGCACATGTTTATAGACTTTGAAGTTCTGAAAAATCTTGGTTCTGACAAAGAAAAGCACAGCAGATAATTTCTAGGCTACGAATTTGCTCGAGAAAAATGGGCCTTCTAAGAAGCTATTATTTGAATCATTGAAATTAATTTGACATTTTAATGATATAGCAAAAGCAGTTTGACAAAGACACAGTACCACATTGCTCTTTTTTTTTTTTTCATAGAAAATGTACAGAAGGAGGTGGAGAGGAGCAAAAGCTATTAGTTTTAAGTAGAGAGAAGTCATTATAATGCTGAAAAACTATTTGGAAATAGATTAAATTTTTTAATATATTTTGTTTGTGTGTTTTAAAGTAACATAAAAGGTCAGCATGACATGTTGTCTTTCCCTGTATGGAGAGTAGCATGCAATCCACATATATTTGTTAAACAGATGGATTAATTCATGCATTCATTAAAAACATGGAAGCATCTACTACATGTCGGGCACTGTTGTAGGCACTAGGAATGAAACACGGAAAAAATAAGGAGTATCTGTTCTCATATTCTTGGCATTCCGGAACAAGGAGAAACATTTAAAAATAAGGAAGATACAGAGCCCATGAGGATAGTAATAATGAGTGTCACAGAGAAAAAAAAAAATTAAGTAGGGAAGAGGAATAGAAGTACAGTGCAGGGGGAGTGAGTTATTTTAAATCAAATCTTTGGATCCTTCTCACTGATAAGATAACACTTGAGCAGTGGCCCAAAGAATGCAATGGCGAGAGGAAAGCCATGTGTCCATCCAGGACGATTTCATTGAACTATGAAGGAAATCAGTCTGTTCAATCCCCAAGGAGACTTTCATTTTAACTTGATATATGTGGCTCAATTTATAGCAAGGATGACCCCACCATGCCAAGGGGGAAATTCAGGATTTGTGTCTGCTGTCAGGGAAGAGTAATCTGGTATCATGATCACACATGATAAGTTGCACCAGTGTGCACTTTTCTCAAAGATTCCACCCACAAAAATGAAGGATGTTTTGTCTTCTGAGGTGATTGCAGTAAACGTCATCAAAGCCTGAGTCTAAATCATCACCTTTCCTGTGCGTTTTTAGAAAAACTACCAAGAATACTGTTGCTTAGCTTGGGGAAGTAAGGAGTAGGGGGAAGCTGGCTTTTTTGAGGCTAGATACTACTGTTTACCTAAAATATGTGAAAAATGTGTGACTTTTCACAAAGTAAGTAATTTAGCAAATGAGCAGAAAATACAGAGTTTATGCTGCACCTATCAATTTGACAGATATATTCAAATAGCCCATGTGAGGCTGAGATTAGCCAGAGAGAATTTGAAGGTTTTTATTATAAAAACCTTCCAGTTTGGATAAATTGAGAGGAAAAAACAAAGTTAATAACTTAATTATTTTCAAAAAGTATTTATTTTCTGAAAATAAAAATTAGCTGAAATTGAAATGACAATGGCATTATATGGTTGACTAAGCTTTCTCAAAAGATTTTTCCAGTGGAAAGTTTGATTGGTCAGTGAGAATGTTGGGTTCAGTAATTTTCAGTGTAAATTCTACTAATGTTAAGGATTTTCATAAAATATGATTTCACTAAAGTGGTTTAAAGGATTCAGAATGGAATGTTCTGATTTTTGGTGTGGTTAATTAGTAGTTTGGGCAATTGGTGAAGATAGAGGTTTATATCCTTGTACCACAGTATTTTGTAACATGACTTTGTGCATTTTCCATATCAGATCACAACCAGGAATAACATATAGGTAAGTAATAAAATATATGCAGATATTGAATAAATATTGTTATTTCTATGAGCTCCTCGAATTAGAGCTGTTGCATTAAAAATACTATTAAACTAGCTAGACATTGTAAATGTATATTCTTCTTAGTGTAACAGTATGCTTGCAAAATTGATACTAACTGTGACTATATTGCCATTATCCTATGTGTGTGTGCTCAGTCACTCAATTGTGTCCAACTCTTTGCAACCGCATGGACTGTAGACCTCCAGGCTCCTCTGTTTATGGAATTTTACAGGCAAGAATACCAGAATGGGTAGCCATTTTTTTCTCCAGAGGGTCTTTCTGACTCAAGGATCAAATCTGCTTCTTTTGCTTCTCCTGCTTGAGCAGGCAGAGTCTATATCATTAGCGCCACCTGGGAAGCCCTTATCCTGTACATATTGACAAAATTAAATTTAAAAGAAAAATTATTTAGCGTTTATTTTTTCAAGTTACAACGAATGTTGCTATACATGTTTTCTTAATTTGGATCTTGTAGAAACAGACTCTGAGACTAAGAGTTGCATGCAGGAGTTTTATTGAGAAGAGAGAATTTGTTCAGGAGAGAAGTAGAAGAAGGAGAAATAGCAATTTTACAGTGGGAAACCTGGCAGATGCTGCTTCTGCTGCTAAGTCACTTCAGTCATGTCCGACTCTGTGCGACCCCATAGACGGCAGCCCAGCAGGCTCCGACGTCCCTGGGATTCTCCAGGCAAGAGCACTGGAGTGGGATGCCATTGCCTTCTCCATGGCAGATGCTACCTGCTGCAAATAATCAAAGATGAAGTCACAAGTAATAAGTCTTGTGGATATCAGGTACCCTCGATAGGATGTAATGAGAAGAACACTTTAGCTCTGAGGTAATTTTACCCCATCAGTAACTCTAGAGTGATGATGAGAAAATATCAGACAAACCCAAAGTGAGACACCTTCTATAAAATACCTGACCACGAGTCTTTGCCATTGTTAAGATAATGAAAAACACTGAGGAGTTACAATAAATTGGAGGAGACTAACAAGATACAGTTTTTGAACACAATGTGGTGTCCCGATTTAAGTGTTGGAACAGAAAAATGACATTCATGGAAACAGATAGAATCCAAATAAAGTCTTTAGTTAAAATTTTTTTTTTCTATTGATTAAGATAAAGATGAGGAAGGAAATGTTAGTTGCTCAGTTGTGTCTCTTTTGCTACCCCATGGACAACAGCCTGCCAAGCTCCTCTGTCTATGGGATTTTTCAGGGAAGAATACTGTAGTGGGTAGCCATTTCTTTCTCCAGGGGATCTTCCAGATCTAGAGATTGAATCCAGATCTTCTGCATTTGCAAGCAGATTCTTTATCACTGCACTACCAGGGAAGCCCATAAATATAATATATATAAGGAAAACATGCAAGAAAAGAATAAGTATGAATTGGATACAACCCCCTCCCCCCAAAGTAAGAAGTGAGGATGACTGGTTGGACAGTGAAAGGTGACCAGATTCCAATTGCCCTTGAGGATTGGATGCTCTGGGACTGGAATGGTCCTCTGGACTTATCACTTATCTTGCCTCAATCACTCATTGGGAAGACCACAATCTTGGGTAAGTGTTCATAAGGGCTCAGTTCTGAACATCAGTAGCTGGCAGCTGCTTGGGGAAGGGTCTGGCTCTAAAGAGGGAAGTTGGGTAGGCTTAGGAGGAAAGACATCATCATCTCTACTATATGCATCAAGAACCACCTCTCTTCTTCAGCTGTCTGTGAAGCAACGTTAAATGCTCCCAGAATAAAATGATAAATATTATGGTAAAATATTATGTTTATATTGTTAGAATATTAACATGTGTGAGTGTATTGTTTACACATTTTTATAAAACGTCTCAGATTCTAAAGATAAGTGGATATTCTATAAACTTTAATTCCTTTAGGGATAGGGAAAAATATGCATAAAGGGATTTTAGGAAATTTCCTATGGGCATTGATCTCCAGTTATAAAGTGAGGCAACTGAGTGCAGTGGAAAGAACAGGATGAGAATATAATACTTACATTATTTTAACATTTGCTTTGGGGCTATTATTTTTGAAAGCCCTATCAAATTTTGTTAATTTTTAAATTGTTTTAGATTTTGTGCTCTTCTAAACTAATTGAAATACATTTTCTTTTTTACACAAATGTTAAACGTCCAGTTCTTTGGACTGCAAGGATATCAAATGAGTTAATCCTAAAGGAAATCAACCCCAAATATTCACTGGAGGAATAGATGCAGGGGCTTAAGCTCCAATACTTTGGCCACCTGATGCAAAGAGCTGATTCACTGGAAAAGGTCCTGATGCTGGGAAAGAGTGAAGGCAAAAGGAGAAGGGGACAGCAAAGGATGAGATGGTTAGATAGCATCGCTGATTCAATGGATATGAATTTGAGCAAACTCCAGGGGATGGTGAAGGACAGGGAAACCTGGTGTGCTACAGCTCATGTGGTCACAAAGAGTCAGACACAACTTAGTGACTGAACAACAGCAATAATAAATGCGAGTAAATCAACCATTTAAAAATAAACGTTTTTTGTAATATTGAGAATAAAAATTTTAGTTATCATATAATTTTAATTACATAAATGGTTTCCGATGGTCTGTGTAGCTTTGTGTTCACATCATGTGAAATGTTAAAACACAAAAGAATAGGCTATATTTCATGTTTATAAACTGAATGTTCTTGACTCCACAGACAAAATTTACCAACCCTAAAACTTCCTTCTTACTTTTACAAACCAGTTGATAGACTGGAGGTGAGCAATAGCTAAATAAACAATAGAAAAGATAAAAATAAAAAGATGACCACATTTCTCAGCTTTAAATCACAGCCAAATAACTATCAATGATATTTGACTTCTCTTTGCTTCATTGTCCCAGTTAATTAAAAAAAAATGGTCTCTCTTATAAAAAATTAAACTAGGTTAGCAGTAAGATTTGAGGTGTTTCTTCAATTTCTAGGAGAAAAAGTTATAAGAAATTACTCATCATTGTTGATTTAAAACAAATAGTCGAAGTTCTATTTCTCAAGTAAAATGGGCTTATTCAAAGTCAGCAAAGAATTACAATTCAACCATGGTGAGTCATGTACAAGTCCCCAGAAAAAATGGAGAGAATTCTTTTATAGAGGGAAAAAGAAAGTCGAGAAGGCTACAGCAAACCAAGATTCCATGTCTTTTCACTGACTGAAGTGTGACGGTTTCTTAATGGCTGAGCTCTTGCCAGGAAAGACAAGGAAGTCTGTCTTCCTCCTATTGGGCTCTGCTTTTATGATGGGGTGTGAAAGCTCTTCCTTCTACTCCCCCAACTCTACGTAATGGATATTTCTGTTTATTACTTTTTATGTCATCAACTTGCACATCAGAAATTGTTAATCTAGGGCTCATGCATTCATGTGCTTTAGTGCAATATGGGTGGGGAGGTGTTTCTGAAGGTCTAGATTCGTGCATTTTTTGAGGTATTGAGAAATATGTATAGGGGGTAGACGAGTCAATAGTTTATACTAAGTCCTTAATGTGATCTGATCCCCTCACATTTTAAGGCCATTGTCCTACAGGATATTTTTTGCTAGATATCCCAAACCAGATGCTGCTTGTCTGAAATGCTGTCTTTGGCAAAGAATCTATAGAAGAATCAAAGGTCGCACATAAGAAAGGTTTTACTGCTTAAGTTTGATGGAACACACTCGTTTTCACTGGAGACTCCTTCTCCCTGGAGTTCTCCTTCAACCTCTGGCTATCTTCAGACGTTCATCTTCAAGTGGGAATGAAAGTCTTTCTTCTGAGCATCAACCTTTAACCTCTCACTTCTGGTTCTGTCCTTGTACAATCGTGAAGACATTTTAATGATCTGTTCTCCCTCCCACCCATTCCCTGAATTATGTCACTACTTAAATAAGGGTCCATGTTAGGATGGCAGTAGACCTCCCTTTCTTTCAGTTCAGTCTGCATTCGAGTAGAATTTGAGTACAGAGCAGCGCTCACGTTCAAGAGAGCCCCCCAGAAATCTGCCTACACTGATTATCGGAGCATCCTTTTAAAACTCACCTCTCCTATTCCCTCGAACACTGTGCCCCACCACGATGAGTCCTTAATCTTATCAATGACCCCTGTCTGCACCCAGCTGGTGTCTTATAATTGAGATTCCAGCCATAATTAGACACAGATGTGTGTATGCCGGTGCCCGCCCACTAAGAAAAAGCTCATGGGCAGGACAGCTTCTCCACCCTACCCAAGTGGTGCTAGTGACTCAAGGGTGAAGCAAGTTTGCTCCTGCATCATATAGGAACACAATAGGTCAAGAAACTTCTGATAGGAAGGCAGAGTTTGCTCTACTAGTTTTTCTCTCCTAATTTATTGCTCAGCCTTGGGCCAGACAGCAGTTTAAAGAATGCAGGTTGGTATAGAACTTTATGAAGGCTGAGAGCACGCATTACAATCACAAAATTTTCAAGGCTCACAAAGCTTGCATAATTACACTGGCTGCTGGGGCCTTCCGGCGCTGTTCAGCTATAATGGCAATCTGGCTGATTTCCCACTGGCTTAATCTATAACTTCAAAGACTCTTAAAGCAGTTATGATTATTCTGTTTGCTTTTCAGGTGACCTACCCCATTCATATAGAGCGGCCAAGTTCTTGGGTTGATTAATTAGAAAAGACCTGCTTTAATTTATTTTTTCCTCAATATTGTTTCTTTCTAAAAATAATGTCTAGGAGATATAGTAGCAAAATAATTCTCATCAAGGGTCACTTTTGCAAGCTTGAGGACATTTGGAAACCAACTGCTATCTGTCATTTTTAAACTGCAATTTCTTATCGCAATGCCCAATAATACATGTTGAAAATAAAAATGCTTGGAAAATATACAAAGACCATAAAGAAGAAATATTAAGTCATCAAATATTCTACCACCCAGCTATAACTACTATCCATATTTTCTTATATTCAATAATTAATTCAGGAGATGCCAAGTAGGCTATTAGGCGTCATGATATCCTATTAGGTGGTGGAAACCCTTTAGTGATTTTTAATTTTTTTAAATATTTTGCATATTTATGAAAATATTTATTTTCTTTATATTCTTTCACTTTCTTCTTCTTTTTTTTCTTTTTTTTTGGAAAACAAAATCAGGATCATGTTGCATGTCTAGTTTTAATCCTGCCATAGTTTGCTTTATTTTATCATTGACCTTTACCATGCTATTACAAATTCTTTAAAAACACTTTTAGAATGGTTGTGTAATATCTCTGCTTCCCTTGTGATTCAGCTGGTAAAGAATCCTCCTGCAATGAGGGAGACCTGGGTTTGATCCCTGGGTTGGGAAGATCCCCTGGAGAAGGGAAACGCTACCCACTGCAGTATTCTGGCCTGGAGAACTCCATGGACTGTATAGTCCATGGGGTCTCAAAGAGTAATATTTCTTTCTATGGGTAATCACAATTTATTACAAATCCCCCATTCCTGGGCATTTATATTGTACATAAAATGAAATGAATCCTGGTTATCTTCCTCCCTTGTATTTTAATCCTTTCCTCTCTTTGAATCTTCTCATGTAAACCTGCTCCAAAATTTTTATTTTTAGCCCCACCAAATAGAAAAAAAGAAAGACTTTAAGTGCCTTTAGGGAGTTAAAACAAACAAACAAACAAAAAACACCAGCAAGTTTCCTTTGGAATGGGAGTGAAGATTATAACCTGATTCAGTATTTTTGTTTCCAAACCCAAGTTCCTTAATATAACTTCATTAAAAAGAATAGTTCCTCTTCTGGATAAAATGTGTGATGTTCAGTGCATCAAAACTATTCATGAAATAGTTAATATCAGCAGTAGAGATAAAAAATATGAAGTCCTAATATACCTAGAATACCAAAATTAATTAATGTAGGGTTTAGTATTATGTATCCATATCGACATAAACACAGGATTGAATAAATAAGGGATGCACAAATGAGAGAAATTGTGTAGATCTTCCTTATAGAAGAATTCCAAATAATAAACTAAGAAAGGATGAGAGAAATAGAAAATAACCATTAGAACAGCGCAGTAACCATTCTTCCAGGCAATTGATGAAGGATGAAATTAGTGGACAAACCTTAAAGAGTAACAGATATTTAGCTGGTCCCAAAGCATTTTTCCAAAATATTAATATTTATTAATTACCATGGTGGCATTAACATAGGACTATAGATTTATTCATACTCTTTTTCCAAAAAAAGGAGCTTAATTCCCCTCCCTTTGAATGTGGAATGGATTTTGCAGAATCTAGGAATTAGAACGGAGAAGGCGATGGCCCCCACTCCAGTACTCTTGCCTGGGAAATCCCATGGACGGAGGAGCCTGGTAGGCTGCAGTCCATGGGGTCGCGAAGAGTTGGACATGACTGAGCGACTTCACGTTCACTTTTCACTTTCATGCACTGGAGAAGGAAATGGCAACCCACTCCAGTGTTCTTGCCTGGAGAATCCCAGGGACCAGGGAGCCTGGTGGGCTGCCGTCTATGGGGTCACACAGAGTCGGACACGACTCACGTGATTTAGCAGGAACAGCAGCAGCAGAAGCAGGGATTAGAAAGTCAGAAGGAGAAAGTGGTAACTACTTACTGCCCCCTGTAGGCAGATAGCACTTTATCCAAGTGATCACGGTTGACAACAGCAGTGCATCAAGTTATCATCAGGTTGTTGCTAATTTCTCGTGAGAAAGGCGCCTCATGGTGGTATTCTTCCTCAAAACCCAGAACTCTGAATCAGTCAGAGGGAAACATCAGACAAAGTCCAATGAGGGATTTTCTATAAAATAACTTACCAAAACTCTGTAACTCTTTAACAGTGTTAAGGTCATGGAACGCCAAAAACAAACAGACAAACAAACAAAAAGCACAGACAAGACAGAAGGAGAAGAAAAAGAAGTTCTCGCTGTTTCGAGACTAAGACATGACATATATAAGCACTGATCTTAGGTTGGCTCATGGATGAGAAAAAGGACATTAAGTACAAAATCCGGTAAAATTCAAAATAAGCCTGAAGTTTAGTTAGTAATAAATCTTATACTAATTCTCATTTCTTAGCTTTGATGCATATACCTAGCTCTGTAAAATCACAATATTGTCCATTGCTGGGTGAAGAATTAAACCGACTCTCTGTTATTGTTGCGATTCTTCTGTTAATCTAAATTTTTTTTTCAAATAAAAAGCTTTAAATAATCTTCTAATTGTTTGTTAAAATTAGTTTATAAAGCTGTGGAATATGTTTAAATATGTAGAGGGCTTGTTAACAATTCAATGCTGGGGACCATACGTCAGAATGTATAGTTGTAGACATACTTTCCTGTTATTTGGTTGAATAAAAGGAACACGATACCTCCGAATAGGTTCCCATATGATTTAGAGAGTGTTTTCTGCCTTTTAAAATTTTTATTTTGTTTTTGTAGGTTAGGGGAATGCAATCACTGATTCCTCTCAAGTAACTCCTTCTAGTAAGTTCTTTGATCCTGCCATATTAAAGGCCTGCAAAGTTGTTCCCTTAGGCTATGTCTCAAAAGACTTACATCAAAAGACCCAGAGCAAGAAAGGGTAAATTATTTTATTTTTGTATTAATTTGAGGGTTTATCCATTTAGTATTAATGTTATTTCCTATAAGTTTCAGCAAGTGTTTATTTTAGAATACAGTAAGTGAAGTGAAGTGAAGAGGCTCAGTCGTGTCTGACTCTTTGCGACCCCAGGGACTGTAGCCCACCAGGCTCCTCCATCCGTAGGATTCTCCAGGCAAGAATACTGGAGTGGGTTGCCATTTCTTTCTCAAGAGGATCTTCCTAACCCAGGGATCGAACCCAGGTCTCCCGCATTGTAGGCAGATGCTTTACCATCTGAGCCACCAGGGAAATCCCTTAGAATGCAATACCAGAAATCATAATACAAGAAAAGAGATGAACCCATTGCCATCATTCAGAAACTTGAAGTAGAACTTTATAAACATAGCTATACTTTCCTTATGTTTTCTGATCTTACAAGATATGGATATTTTCCTAGCCCTTTGCAAATCAAAATAAAGTGTTGTAGAAAACTCTTCTGCCTAAAACTCAGCATTTTCTGTAACTATATTAAGAAGCAAAATTAATTGACTCATTATCACATCCCTCGCTGAGGTATATGGGTATGAAATTCTGAACATGGCTTACTTAATCTCTATTCAGAAGGGTATCATTGAGGAGAAAGCACTCACATTTTCAGTATGAAATTAAGAAAAATACACATAAATCTTTAGTGTCTTTCAAGTGATTTTTGACCAAAAGGAGAAATGTATTTGCTTTTAACTATAAAAACTTATGACTTTAAACTGCTTAGAATCTTGTCAAGATGCATTTTACTAGGACTTCCCTTTAATAGTTCAGACTCCATGCTCCTGATGCAAAGGACTCCAGTTTGAAATTTGGTCAGGGGACTAAATCCTGAATGACGAAACTGAGTTTGCATGCCACAACTAAAGACCCTGTATGCCACAGGGAAGATTGAGGATCCTGTGTGTTGCGCAGCAACTAAGACCCAGCAAGCCGAATAAATAAATACATATTGCCGTTGTGTTCAGTGGGCAGGTCTGACTCTTCGTGACCCCATGAACGGCAGCGCTCCAGGCTTCCCTGTCCTTCACTTATCTCCCTAAGTTTACTCAAACTCATGTCCACTGAGTCAGTGATGCCATCCAGCCATCTCATCCTCTGTCACCCTTTTCTACTCCTGCCCTCAAACTTTCCCAGCATCAGGGACTCTTCTAATGAGTTGGCTCTTCACATCAGGTGGCCAAAATATTGGAGCTTCGACTTTAGCATCAGCCCTTCCAATGAATATTCAGGGTTGATTTCCTTTATGGTTGACTGGTTTGATTTCCTTGCTGTCCAAGGGACCCTCAAGAATCTTTTCCAACATCACAGTTTGAAAGCATCAATTCTTCAGTGCTCAGCTTTCTTTATGGTCCAACTCTCAAATCTGTACATGACTACTGGAACTATTTTTTTTTCTTTAAATCTCATGTTACTTATTTACTTAATGTTTTATTCACAAATATATTTTTATGAGATGTTAATTTTTAAAACAAAAATATCATCATGGAAAAGGGAACCCTCTTGTGTTGTTGGTGGTAATATAAATTGGTACATCCCCTATGGAGGAGAGAATGGCAGGTCCTTAAAGAAACTAAAAATATGACTATCACACTCCTAGGCATATACCCAGAGAAAACTATAATTCAGAAAGATATGTGCACTCTCCTATGTTCATTGTGGCTCTATTTACAATAGCCAAGAGCCAGAAGCAACCTAAATGCCCATTGACAGAGGAATGGATAATAAAGTTGTGATACATGTATACAATGAAATACTACTTATCCATAGAAAAGGGCACATAATGTCATTTGTAACAATATGGATGGACCTAGAGATTGTCATACTGAGCGACGCGTCAGATAGAGAAAGACAGATGTCATATGACACTGCTTATGTATGGAACCTAAAAAATGGTACAGATGAACTCATTTGTAAAACAGCAGTAGAGTCACAGTGTAGAAAGCACACTGTGGTTATCGGGGTAGAGAGGGGATTGGGACTGACATTTACACAGTACTATATGTAGAATATATAACTAATAAGGACTTACTCTACAGTACAGGGAACTTTAACCAATACTCTGAGATGGCCTATATGGAAAAATAGTATTTTTTAAAAAGAGTGTATGTATGTATATGTGTGACTGATTCACTTTACTGTATATCTGAAATTAACACAACACTGTAAATCAATGACACTCCAATAAAAAAAAATTAAATGTCATCATGAAAGTCAAACGTCACATCTTGGTAGGCAATGGTACCCCACTCCAGTACTCTTGCCTGGAAAATCCCATGGATGGAGGAGCCTGGTAGGCTGCAGTACATGGGGTTGCTAAGAGTCGGACATGACTGAGCGACTTCACTTTCACTTTTCACTTTCATGCTTTGGAGAAGGAAATGGCAACCCAGTCCAGTGTTCTTGCCTGGAGAATCCCAGGGACGGGGGAGCCTGGTGGGCTGCTGTCTATGGGGTCACACAGAGTCAGACACGATTGAAGCGACTTAGCAAGCGAGCGAGTGAGACATAAGCTGTGCTATGTTAAGTTGCTCCAGTTGTGTCTGACTCCGTACAGCTCCATGGACTGTAGCCCGCCAGGCTCCTCTGTCCATGGGATTCTCCAGGCAAAAATACTGGAGTGGGTTGCTGTAAGTCTTTCGGAAATTTACATAACCTCTTCATGTCTCAGTTTCCTCATCTGTAAAGTAGGAATAATATAATCTTCAAACCCAAAGTATCAGTGGACTAAAATGTACAAATGTAAGTAGGTGCTCAACATATACCCGTGTAAGTAGTCCTTTTACCTATTTTTATCTATTTCTTTACAAAGTAAAATGCGGAAAGCAATAGTTTATAATTCTATGCTGTTCAGTCTCCAAGTTGTGTCTTGCTGTGATGTTTAATGGAAGTAGCTATACACGGCAAGTAGTACAATTCATGTCTCATTATAGATAGCCAACAACTGTTAGTTCTACATCCACTTTTATTTGTAGAACGATATGTGTGTTTATTTTAGCATCCATATGATTCTGTAGATGAATCCCTGGACCAGTTCCCATACTTCATGGAGCCAGTTTGTGCAACCTCAGGTTACACTGTGGTAAGCATAGAGTCAGTGCTTATTAAATATTTTAGTAAATGAGGGAGATGAGGATAATATGAAATCAAAGCTGAATTCCACCTGGTAAAAGTATAAGCAAAGGATAGAACTAAGCAAAGGATAGCTCTAGTCATATAATATCTCTGAACAAAGAAAGAAAGAGCTTAATAAGAAATTTATGTTATGTTGGGCTTGGGGATGTATGAAGTAAGGGATATGCAGGCATTTAGAAGCAAACGTGTTTGGAATTGCCTGATCCAGATACAGATTGCCTGATCTTTCAGCCTCTAACAGACATAATCACTGGAGCCAGATAGTTGCTGATTGGCTGAGAAGTCAAGTTAAGAAGATAAGTTGCTACCAAAATATTGAAATGGTTTTAAAAACGTCTCTGATGAGGGTTTGAGACCATTGACCAAAGGACAGTTTTTCCTTTTCTTCAACTTGGAGGATAGGAAATTTTTATTTCTGATAATCTAGCACTTTAAGATTAGAGAAGTTTTGAAACTCATCTTTTCCTGACTTTATCTCCAGCTGTTTGCTGGTGTGTGCATCATAAGATTGAGCCACATAGACTGAGGCAAGCCTCCCAGAAGCACAACTGCACCATGGACCTGTGAGGCAGCCACACTTTCCTGCATTTCTCTGTTTGGTAAATTGCCATTCATTCCTCAAGGTTTGGTTCAAATGTCATGGAATCTGTCAAGCTTTTGCTCAGCCACATATGCTTGCTAAGTGATTTCTCTCTCCTCCACCAATGCCCAAGCAATGTCAATGCCTTTCTTCTCTGAATTCACCATTCACCTATAGAACCATGTAGCTTCAATTCTAATCAAATATTTCTCATTGCATATTGTAATTGTATATGCATGTGTCTGCCTCCCTTCCTGTATTTTAAATTCTTCAAGTGTAGACGTTTTATGTATTTTTTTTTTTAAATTCCACAGCATCTTGTTTAATGTCTACCAGTAATGTTCAGTACATATCTACTACTGGCATGAATGATAACTTTTTTTTAAATTTTGGGGCAAAAAAGAGGCTATTTGCATCTTCAGTTGCCCGGGAATTAGAAGACAGTAAATAATTTGCTCCAGTTTGCACTTTCACCAGTGGCAGAACTGACAAAGGCAAACTGCAAGTCTCTTGATCTTTCTCTTATTTTCCCATATAAAGTGACTTCATGCAACGATACGAAGACCTTGTCTACATAGAGGACGTGAAACACTCACTAGGCATCTGTCACAAGTCGTGCAAAAGGCACCAGGACAGACGGCATTTTCTGTCAGTGTCCTGGGGCCACAAGGGCTTCAGAGCCCTGGCCAGACACAGATGCTTCCAGACCCAAGGTTTCTGATGGTCACAAACTTTAGCCAGTTGGATAGGCGGCAGGTTTTCTCTTCAGTGAGGTCCTGCTAGTGCGCCAGGGCTTTTGTGACAAAGTACCACAACCTGAGCGGCTAAACCACAGAAGCACGTTGTCTCAGAATTCTGAAGGCTTAGAAGCCTGAAGTCAGTGCGTTGACCTGGCTGGTTCCCTCTGAGTACTATCTTGGAGAATCTCGTACACACCTCTGTCTATGGTTGATTTACCAGAATCTTGGGTGTCCTTTGGCTTCCCAAGTGGCACAGGGGGTAAAGAATCTGCCTGCCCATCCAGGAGATGCAAGGGGTTTGGGTTTGATCCCTGGGTCGAGAAGATCCTTTGGAGAAGGAAATGGCAATCCGCTCTTGTGTTCTTGCCTGGAGAATTCCAAGGAGAGTGGAGCCTGGTGGGCTACAGTCCATGGTGTTGCAAGGAGACTGACACGACTGAACACACACACGCAGCACTTGGTGTTTCTAAGCTTGTGGTCACATAACTCCAGTCCTCACAGTGATGTTCTCTGTCCACCTCATCAGCGTCCAGGGTCGTCACACATATCGGATCAGGAGCTCGCCTTCCTCCAGTAAAACCTCATCCCAATTTAACTAGTTATATCTGCAACAACTCCGTTTCCAAACAAGATGACATTCTGAGGTACTGTGGGTTAGGACTTCACCATATGAATTTTGGGAGGATAAAATTCAACCCATAAGAGAGACCAAGGAAGGACATAACGTTTCTAAGGGGAAACTTTTACACAGAAGCAGAAGAATGCTGTAGATGAGGATGGGTAAGGAATAAGCAAGGGGCGTTCTGTCTTTGCTACATGGCTGTTTAGTTGCTAAGTCATGTCCAACTCTTTTGCGACCCCATGGACTATAGCCCCCAAGACTCCTCTGTCCATAGGGTTTCCCAGGCAAGAATACTGGAGTGGTTGCCATTTTCTTCTCCAGGGGATCTCCCCCACACCCAGGTATCGAACCCCTGTCTCCTGCATTGGCAGGTGGGTTCTTACCATGGAGCCACCTGCCAAGTCTCCACTTTGCTGTGAAGTTAAGCTGTTGGTTTGTGAGAATACTGGACCTGGGGGGGCACCAGGTGGGCTTGACTCAGTTATATAACTGCCTTGAGTATCTGTGGAAGCTCTTGCGACAGTCCTGAGATTTGTGGAAACTTCATTTATAATGATAAACACTGTAATGCTTATGATGTGCTAAGCCCTGTTCTAAAATTCTACTTACTCAATGTTTGCAATACTTAATATGACCTTATGAACTAGGGGACATGTTAGTTCATATCGCGGATGATGAAACTCAATCACCAGGAGGTTAAGTAGTGTGCTTTGGATCACATGGTTTGTGAACCTAGATCATGGTCTGAATCCAGGCAGTAAAGATTCAGTCTTTGAGCCATGTGGCTTAACACTTCAGTATTTAGCCACTTATTTCCTTCCTTCTCCTTTTCCTTGTCTTATCATCCATGCCTTTCTTTCCTTGTTTGCTTCATCCCTCCTTCTTTCCTTTCTTCCTTCCTATAATTTTTAAGGAGTAAAACTAAAAATTTTAAGCATCTTTTATTTTTATATGCTCCTTCTGATTGAAGAACTTACTTATCGTAAGTGCCAATCCACATTAAAGATTCAAGAAAATAAAGTCAGTCCTTACTGATGTATTCTTCAGAGACACATATGCTCTGCAGAGATGGAGGAGGGATACTTCACGTGGATACATTACCTAGGTTTCAGATCCAGGCCCATTTTTACTTAATCAACTGCTTTGACCAGTCAACCTCTACTCTTAACTCCTAGGGGTAAGTGGGAAACTAAATTTATATTTCTCCTTCAATTTCCAAATCCAAGTTCCTTCCTGCCACATGATCTTCAGAGCAAAAGCATCAGGAAATTCTTAATCTATTTTGTCTCCACAGCTTTATAAGCAGCTGTCGTTATAAATAAAAGCCAGCGTCACTCTCATCAGACTTGAAATTTAACACGTGCTTTTGCCGCTCAATGAGGGATTTCCTCTAACACATTTTCTACGTAAATCTATTCTCCAGTGGTTTTACTTTGGTATTATGCTACTATAAAAGCCCATTTGGTGACAAAGACTTAAAAGTATAAGAGAGCAATAATGAATCTTGAAAATAAGATTGAAAATTCTTAAACACAGGATTATTTTTCATAAAATTTGCCATTTTCATTTCCCAAGCCAGAATTATTACACATAATTCAGACAGCTAGATCAACATGAAGTCTTGAATGGGAAAAGCCACATAAAATTGATGGTTTCGGTCCTAGAATTAAAATTCTTGGTTAATCAAGGAGAAGTCTTTCTAAAGATACTGTTCATAGAACAATAAAAAAATAATAACCTATGATAGCTTTTATTGTAAGATTTTGTAAACAGTGTGCAGTTAAAAATGCATAAGTATAATTCAGTAATGGGAATTTTTTTCATGTCTAATACCTATAAAAATGATTGAGAAATAGATTTTTCATCTTATATTTTATGAATTGTGCCTTCAAAAGGTGTTAAACACTTTCAATGTTTGCTCAGCCTTGAATTTTTACCTTACATAGCCAATTTGAACAGTGCAATCAAAGTTCTCTACACATACATAAACTGTGTATTTTCTGAGTCAGAGATAAAGGAGGAAACACCTCATTAAAATGTTATCATGACATCAGCACTATGATGTTTATTATGTGAGCATTACGTCATGTTCCAAGTGATGTTTGAACAATTTACCTAGTCTATGTCTTAAGAATCCATTTCATATATGAAAGAAATCACAGTGTAAGAGTCAAACTGGTATCTTCACAATCCATAACTCTTCAAGGTTGCATGGATCAGTCACATCTTTGAATGTAAATCACATAAACGGATTATTGATTTCTCAAACAGGGTCTATATTAGAAGAATGTGAAGGATTCATTGAATCCTGGTGAAGCTGACAAGTGCCAGGATTTTGCACTAGAATTTAAGGAGTAACAGCAAGAGCCATAGTCACATTTTAGGATACCTCAGGTCTTCGTTTTCCTCCTTCAGGATTCAAGGTCCTTAGAGTGAACGTCTGATTAGCGAAGTAGGAACAAATCAGTTGACCTACAGAGCATTTGTAGTCAGATGAAGGCACTACACCATCCAAAATGTTTAAAACAAGGAATTATTCCTCAAGGAGAAGAAAATGGAAGAAGGGACTGAGATGGGGATGGAATGAGAAGGACAGATCCAAATCTGACTAATATCCCCAAATGTGAGTAAAATCTGAAATGACATGAGGGTTGTGTGTGTTTGTGTGTGTATTGGGTGGTGGCTTTTTCTGTTCATAAGAATAATGCCTGAATGCTTGTATAAAATAGCTCCATATAAATATATCAATTTCCAAAGACTCAAAGGAACCAAAATGTTAGGTAAAGAATGTCTTTAGAGTCAGGCGGCTGCAATTGAAATCCTATGTTACTTTGAATCTATGATATGGAGCATTTGATTTTCCTTCTTGATCGTTAGGTGCTTTAGGTGAAGGATAGGATTCATATGAAAGTGACATCATGGAATGTTGTTAGAGGAGGATATTCTATGAGAAAGCTGTTTCTAAAATATAGAACAACACCCATAATGTTACTTTTTTATTATGCAGATTTCTTGGTTCTAACAAAGGAGGCTAATTATTTTTCCCCCCTCCTTTTTAAACAGATCATCTGTGCTTGCTCATGAGAAGAACTCCTAAACAGGTCTCTAAAGACTATGAAACATTTTCCTTTGGCTGAGAAATAAGTGCCAGTAGAACTAAAGAAGCGTCAAGAAAATAATTTTTTTTAATGGAACGATTATCTTAACTAGTAAAGAAAGTTGGGTTCATAATTTCAGCTCTAAGCAAAGGTGAAGCCTAGTAATTTTTATTTACACCTTTAAAAGGTCTGCATGTTTTGTCCTTCATATGACTTTTCCCAATTAGCACGGGCATATTTTATATACCTCCCTGTGAGGAATTTTATAAATTGTTTATTATTTTTCTTTTCCAAAAAAAGAGCTTATAAGTCTCAGATTTCCCCCTCTTCCATGTGGCCCTTATTACTCTTCCCTGAGGGCTTTCTTACCCCCTGCCCTCCAACTTGAGGCCTAGCTGGGATGGTTCTTGCACTCATAATTGAAAATTAATGATGAGAAGCAGCCCCAACCCAAACCATTCCCTTTCCCCTGCTCAGTCCAAGAAGTATACAATGCAGATTTTATTTCAGGGACTGGAGAGGTGATTAATAGTCATAAGGCCCTGACACTGGCTTCAGATAAGTGGTGCCGTCTGGCAGGGACACAAATATGTGGACACCACTCCCATTAATCTCTGAACACCACATGGAAAGGAAAAGTCTTTGCAAGGCCTTTATAAAGGGAGTTATTATTATGAGGCCAACTTTTCTATAAAGAAAGGATAATTTGTAGCCTCTGTGAACCTTCCCCGGGACAAAAGAAACGACTACACTCTACTTATAAAAGATTTCTCTCCAAATGAGAAGATATAAATGGAGTGTGAGGGTGAGTCATGAGAAAGCAAACGTATGAAGAGACTGACAATAAAACCTATGGAATTGTTACTTCTTGACTGTGAGCACCAGGGGCTGGCCAGGGGCCACGGCTTTGTCACTGTCCCAGCCAAAGCTCACAGACGGCCTTCGGTCTGTGCTGAGTGAATGGATAAATGGAAAGCTTGCATTTTTCAGGATGTGACACGCATCTTTGAAAACTGATAACTGAAAAAGAAGATAAAAATGGTACTGTATTTCTGCCATCTTCGAAATTACAACTTTGATATTATTATTAAACAATAATAATAATTATTAAACAATGCATGGTCACTTTCGCTATTTTTTGTACAATGACTTGTATATCATTAAGCAATGCCACCCAGAAAACTACAAATACATTATCTTTTCTGACGATTGGCTCAACATTTTTTTTTTTTTTTTCTGAATAACGTCTATTACCTCTTCTCACTGGTGTCCTTGTATGGAGTATGTACTTCATTTTCTGTACTGATAGATGTTGCAATGATATGTTTAGATACTTTCTCTTTGATCAGTCTGTGAATTCTTTGAGGTGTAGATCATGACATGCAATTCATGCTTTTCCTACATTGGCCTCGAACAGGTATTGAGTAAATGTTCCTTCAATTATAAACAACATTTATATGAATAAATTATCTGGAACCCAGTTTTGCTTCTTGCCTTGACTTAGTGATTTGTAAGAAAAAAGATAACAATTAAAAATATAGCTATTGAATGGGATGGTCTTGTTCTGGATGGGGCCTCTCTATTCTTTTGATGGGAGGTGGATATTTATCTCGGTGGGGAGGCCATATAACAGTTGATTTCCCCTTTCACTCTTCTCTAGACATGATACTTTATCCCAAATAAAAGCATAGGGCTTCTGCTGAGTTGGAGATGACACAACATTATTCCTATTTAACACTGATAGTTCTGAGAGAATAATTAGACACAAAGTCCCATAGTTTCAGAGATAGACAGATTTTAATGTTTTATAAATAAATTTTTATCTAAATTCTATTTCTATTTATTTACACTCTGAGAAGAAGGCCAATGTTTTAACTACTTTATGCAATCAGCTAAAACATTCAATACTGATTAAACAGATCTACAAATTAAATTAAAATCAACTGGAAGCATTCTTTTTAAGAACTTGAAATCTAGAAAAAAAAAAAAAAAAAGTAAGACAAATGAACTTATTTGCAAAGCAGAAACAGACTCACAGACTTTGAAAGCAAACTTATGGTTACCAAAGTGCAAAGATGGTGGGGGGAGGGAGGAATAAATCAGGAGTTAAGGATTAACATATACCCAGTATTATATATAAATTAGATAGCCAACAAGAATATGCTGTATAACATAGAAAATTTTACTTAATATTCTTTAATAACCATCATAGACAGAGAGTCTTGAAAATTATATATATGTAACTGAATCACTTTGCTTCACAGCAGAAACAAACGTTGCAAATCAACTATACTATATTATTAAACTAAAAAATAACTTGTATTTCAGAATTTTTTATAATAAAATTCATTCTAACAAATACAGAAAATTTCGTAGTGTCTGTTTTAAAAACATTAACAAAATAAAATCTCCATAAGCATCACCCAAGTTCAGACACTTCCAGTAACTGAGGTGCTTTCTATAGGCTGTGTTTGGGTCACATATCCTTCCCTTCTAGATCAGGATAATCAGTCCCTTGGTTTTGTGGTTTACTTTATAATTCTATCACCTAAGTACATATCCATATACTATATATAATTTAAAATATCCAGGTTTGAGACATTATACAAATATAGTCAAATGGTATACCCGTATTTTCCTATTAGTGACTTACTTTCCTCAACATAATGTTTATAATTTTAACTAATGTTGGCAGTTATAACTATAATTTATTCATTTTCATTGCTATTTAGAATTATATGACTAGATCATAGTTTATTTGCTTTCATTCACATTTTATTTATTTTGGGATATCTTAAACAATGCTTTAATTTATTTTTAGTTGAAGTACAGTTGACTTAAAATATTAGTTTTAAACGTAAAACATAGTGACTGAATATTTTTATACACTATTTTCCATTTGAAAATACTATGAAACAATGGCTATATTTCCTTATGCTGTACAACATATCCTTGTTGCTTATCTGTTTGATACAAAGAAGTTTGTATATATAGCAGTGACCACAGGACTGTAAAACGTCAGTTTTCATTCCAATCCCAAAGAAGGGCAATGCCAAAGAATGCTCAAACCACTACACAATTGCACTCATCTCACATGCTAGCAAAGTAATGCTCAAAATTCTCCAAGCCAGGCTTCAATAGTAGATGAACTGTGAACTTCCAGATGTTCAAGCTGGTTTTAGAAAAGGCAGATGAATCAGAGATCAAATTGCCAACATCTGCTGGATCATCGAAAAAGCAAGAGAGTTCCAGAAAAACATCTATTTCTGCTTTATTGACTATGCCAAAACTTTTGACTGTGTGGATCACAATAAACTGTGGAAAATTCTGAAAGAGATGGGAATACCAGACCACCTGACCTGCCTCTTGAGAAACCTATATGCAGGTCAGGAAGCAACAGTTAGAACTGGACATGGAACAGCAGACTGGTTCCAAATAGGAAAAGGAGTACATCAAGGCTGTATATTGTCACCCTGATTATTTAACTTATATGCAGAGTACATCATGAGAAACACTGGGCTGGAAGAAGCACAAACTGGAATCAAGATTGCCAGGAGAAATATCAGTAACCTCAGATATGCAGACGACACCACCCTTATGGCAGAAAGGGAAGAAGAACTAAAGAGCCTCTTGATAAAAGTGAAAGAGGAGAGTGAAAAAGTTTGCTTAAAGCTCAACATTCAGAAAACTAAGATCATGGCATCTGGTCCCACCACTTCATGGCAAATAGATGGGGAAACAGTGGAGACAGTGTCAAACTTTATTTTTTTGGGCTCCAAAATCACTGCAGATGGTGACTGCAGCCATGAAATTAAAAGGCACTTACTCCTTTGAAGAAAAGTTATGACCAACCTAGACAGCATATTCAAAAGCAGAGACATTACTTTGCCAACAAAGGTCTGTCTAGTCAAGGCTATGGTTTTTCCAGTAGTCATATATGAGTGTGAGAGTTGGACTATAAAGAAAGCTGAGTGTCGAAGAATTGATGCTTTTTTTATCATCTTATTTTTAATTGGAGGCTAATTACTTTACAATATTGTGGTGGTTTTTGGCATACATTCACATGAATCAGCCATGGGTGTACATGTGTTCCCCATTCTGACCCTCCCTCCCACCTCCTTCCCCATCCCCTCTCTCAGGGTCATCCCAGTGCACCAGCCCTGAGCACCCTCTCTCATGTATCAAACCTGGACTGGCAATCCATTTCACATATGGTAATATACATGTGTCAGTGCTACTCTCTCAAATCATCCCACCCTCGCCTTCTCCCGTGGAGTCCAACAGTGTTCTTTACATCTGTGTCTCTTTTGCTGTCTCACATACAGGGTCATCATTGCCATCTTTCTAAATGATGCTTTTGAACTGTGGTGTTGGAGAGACTCTTGAGGGTCCCTTGGACTGCAAGGAGATCCAACCAGTCCATTCTGAAGGAAATCAGTCCTGAACGTTCATTGGAAGGACTGATGCTGAAGCTGAAACTCCAATACTTTGGCCACCTGATGCGAAGAGCTGACTCATTTGAAAAGACCCCGATTTTAGGAAAGATTGAGGGCAGGAGGAGAAGGGGACGACAGGATGATATGGTTGGATGGCATCACCAACACAATGGACATGAGTTTGAGCAAGCTCTGGGAGTTGGTGATGGACAGGGAGGCCTGGCGTGCTGCAGTCCATGGGATTGCAAAGATACGGACACAACTGAGCAACTAAACTGAACTAAACTGAACTGATACTCCTACCTTGCCCTTCTTCCTTTCCTCAACCCATAGCAACTACTAGCTTGCATTCTATATCTGTGAGTCTGTTTCTGTTGTGTTATATATATTTATTTCTTTTATTATTTAAATTCCAAGTATAAGTGATGACAGAATATTTGTCTTTCTCTGCCTGACTTATTTCACTAAATAGGCCCTGTTTCTGATGGTTTTTAGATGTTATTCAGTCTTTCACCAGTAAGTATGATTCCAGCTACAGGGTTTACTGTAGACACCTTTTATTGGGTTCAGGAAGTTTTCTTTTTGTCTGATTTGATGAATTTCTAGGAGGCGCTAGCAGTAGAGCTGCCTGCATGGCAACCCACTCCAGTTTTGGAGAATCCTATGGACAGAGGAGTCTGGCGGGCTACAGTCCTTAGGGTAACAAAGACTCAGATGCTAAGTGATGACTTATGAAGAACAGGTATTGAATTTACCAAATGATTTTCTGCCACTATTGGCAAAATTATGTGTTTTTATCCTTTTTATCTTTCTGATTATAGATTACACTGATTGATTTTAGAAAAAATTATCAACTTTGCATACATGAGATAAATTCTAATTGGATATTATGTAATTTCCTTTTTTTCTATATTATTGGATCAATTTGATAATACTTCATTAAAGATTTGCTTCTATATTCAGGATAAATATTAAATTCAAGAGTATTTTTTGCTTGTTTTTTCTTTTTTTCTTATACCTTGTTTGAATTTGATGTCAAGGCAATGCTGTTTAGAAGTGTTCCTTCTATTTCCTGGAAGAGATTGTGTAAAGTTGAAATTATTTATTTTTCAAAGATTTTATATCACTCACCAGCAAAACTATCTGATTAGGGATTTCTATTTGAGCAGATTTAAAACTAAAAGTAAAATTTGTTTAATGCTTATAGGACTGTTTATGTTATTTTATTTGGGGTGAATTTTTATAGTTCATGGGATTTGAAGAATCTGTCTACTTAGAGTTGATGAATATCTGTGCATACAGTTGCTTCTAGTACTCCCTTGCATGCATGGGTGCTCAGTTATGTCCACTCTCTGCAACTCCATGGGCTATATAGCCCACCAGGTTCCTCTGTCCACAAAATCTTCCAAGCAAGAATACTAGAGAGGGCTGTCATTTCCTCCTCCGGGAGATCTTCCCAACCCAGGAATTAAACCCAAGTCTCCTGTGTCTTCTGCATTGCAGGTGTGTTCATGACCACAGAGCCACTTGGGATGTCCTATCTTTTATTTCACATCTTAATAATTATTCTTTATTCCTAATAAAACTAATTTTATTGATCTAGGCAGGAGATCCATCTTCATTTTCACTAATTCTATTGTTTATTTTCTGATCTTAAATTAGCATCTTATTTATATTTTTATTCTTACCTTCTGTCTATATTTTGTTATAACCACTCTTTTTTAAAATTAGCTTCCTCAGAAGCATAGGTCATTAATTGGACACATTTTTCACATTTAACATGAGTTTTTAAAAACTATACCTTTCTTTTAAATACATTTCTTTCTGTGCATTTGTTTATCAAAAGTACATGAAGTTTCTTAAGATGCATTTTTATTGTTATTTAATTCAACATACCTTCTAATTTTGCTAATAGTTTCTTTATCACTCATGAGTTTTTAAGTGTGTGATGCTCAATTTCCAAACATTTCTAATTTTTCTCGATACTGATTTAATTATCTTCCTCTGGTGTTTGTTATTTGTGGTGTTGGCCATCATTTATTTCATGATTCTTATAAATGTAATACCTCTTTTTCTGACTCTTATTACTTTTTGCGTTTAGCAGCTTGCATAGTAATCAACTTGTAACTTAACTAAAAATTCCCTGTTAACACACATACGGGTAGTTTTGTGACTTACTCTATTTCTAGTACTTCACTGAATGGCCCTTTATATACCTTTCTTCATTTCTGCAAATTTATCCTCTGAGACAACATGGCCAAACTTTCCCTCACATAAATTTTGCTATTTCTCTGATCTTTGAAATCTTTCATGAATCTGTTTGTAAGTTTTCTATCATCCTTTAATTAATGTTCCTGTCTATTTTGCTTTATGTGCTGTTGAAACCATCTATTAAGTTCTATTTTAAATTCTAGGCCTTTTATTCTATCTACACTTTAAAGAATTTCTGTTGTGTGATGAATTCTTTTTTATCTATTTTGTTCAAATATTTTAATCACAATTATTTTAATATCAATGTTTTATATCTGAAGAAGGTAATGGCAACCCAGTCCAGTATCCTTGCCTGGAGAATTCCACAAAGGAACCTGGTGGGTTATGGTTCATGGGGTTGCAAAAAATCTAACACAACTGAATGACTATCCCTCACTCATGTTTGATATCTATAATTACTCAAATACCTATGGATATATTTTTGTTTCTATTGTTTCCTTTTTCATTTGATCCTGTATGTGTGTGTGTGTGTATAAATACACAACCTGCTCAGGAAAAATATGCAATCTCCACAAACTCCAGGCTCTATTATTTTCCCTAGAGGCTCATCATATTCTCTATAAGGTATATAAGGTGACAACAGATGACCTTAATCCAAACGGAGCCTGAGCTGACTCAACCACACTGTAGTTTTTGCAAGAAACTGTCACTTTCTGGTATATATGAGTGCAACTCTCAGGGTTTCTGATTTGAAGCCTTGGATCTTATATTCTGATATTTTGTTTTCTTCGCTGGCACCATGAGACAGCCAAGAAGATATCTTTGTCTTTTCTTGCCTACAGTTGGAAAACCTGTGGTGCTTTGATTTAAGTAAAATGCTTGCTTATTGATTAAGTGGTATGCTTTATCACGTTAGTGAGGTCAATTAAGTCTTACTTGATTCAGTGTATTTTTATTGTTATGTCTGCTGATATTTGGCAATGCTTTCTCTGAATCTTTGGAATTCTTTCAAAATTAATTTATATGATTTTATTTATGACCATATTTGTAGTCTTTGTAAAATGGAACCATACCTCCATTACTGAATTAACTACAGTTGTTTATCTTGTATTATTTCTAATGTACTAATGTACTATTAGATTCTATTTGCTAGTGTTACATCTTATAATATTGCATTGATATTTATAAGTGAGATATATTCAGTTTTATGCAGTGTATAAGATAAATGTTAATTCATGTTATAAAGAAGTTTGGAGTTCTTTTCAATGCTCTGGAGCAGTTTATATAGTTTTAGACAACCTGACAGAAAATGGGTAAAATTCCTAGATTAAGTCATCTAGGGGTGAAGCTGTTTGGTGGGGGCTCTTTAGTTACTTTCTGCATTTCTTCTAGGGTAATTAATCTGCTTATATTTTCTATATATTCAATTTCGTTTTGGTAAGTTTTGTAAGAAAAAGATCTACTTGATCTAGGTTTAAATTTTTGCTTTGGAAGCAGGATAGATTTTGCAAAGAACCTAAATTTGACATTTATTTATTAGTTCTATGTGTATCAGTTTTCTAATTCATTTATTTCTGATTTATGTTTATGAAACTTTCTATCAGTTCTTTTAAAATTTGTCCTTTATTTGTTTTTTGAACTGGATAATTATTCCATTTTATTTTTGTCTTGTTTTTATTTATATAGATATTTTTTTTTTTTTTTGCTTGGGAAAACACAATAAATTTTATTTTAGGCATGTTGAATAGTGATGATTGCATGCCCAGGTTGTTTCTTTTTTTTTTTTTTTTTAATTTTATTTTATTTTTAAACTTTACATAATTGTATTAGTTTTGACAAATATCAAAATGAATCCACCACAGGTATACATGTGTTCCCCATCCTGAACCCTCCTCCCTCCTCCCTCCCCATACCATCCCTCTGGGTCGTCCCAGTGCACCAGCCCCAAGCATCCAGTATCGTGGATCGAACCTGGACTGGCAACTCGTTCCTTACATGATATTTTACATGTTACAATGTCATTCTCCCAAATCTTCCCACCCTCTCCCTCTCCCACAGAGTCCATAAGACTGTTCTATACATCAGTGTCTCTTTTGCTGTCTCGTACACAGGGTTATTGTTACCATCTTTCTAAATTCCATATATATGCGTTAGAATACTGTATTTATGTTTTTCCTTCTGGCTTACTTCACTCTGTATAATAGGCTCCAGTTTCATCCACCTCATTAGAACTGATTCAAATGTATTCTTTTTAATGGCTGAGTAATACTCCATTGTGTATATGTACCACTGCTTTCTTATCCATTCATCTGCTGATGGACATCTAGGTTGCTTCCATGTCCTGGCTATTATAAACAGTGCTGCGATGAACATTGGGGTACACGTGTCTCTTTCCCTTCTGGTTTCCTCAGTGTGTATGCCCAGCAGTGGGGTTGCTGGATCATAAGGCAGTTCTATTTCCAGTTTTTTAAGGAATCTGCACACTGTTCTCCATAGTGGCTGTACTAGTTTGCATTCCCACCAACAGTGTAAGAGGGTTCCCTTTTCTCCACACCCTCTCCAGCATTTATTATTTGTAGACTTTTGGATTGCAGCCATTCTGACTGGTGTGAAATGGTACCTCATAGTGGTTTTGATTTGCATTTCTCTGATAATGAGTGATGTTGAGCATCTTTTCATGTGTTTGTTAGCCATCTGTATGTCTTCTTTGGAGAAATGTCTATTTAGTTCTTTGGCCCATTTTTTGATTGGGTCGTTTATTTTTCTGGAGTTGAGCTGTAGGAGTTGCTTGTATATTTTTGAGATTAGTTGTTTGTCAGTTGCTTCATTTGCTATTATTTTCTCCCATTCTGAAGGCTGTCTTTTCACCTTGCTATTAGTTTCCTTTGATGTGCAGAAGCTTTTAAGGTTAATTAGGTCCCATTTGTTTATTTTTGTTTTTATTTCCAATATTCTGGGAGGTGGGTCATAGAGGATCCTGCTGTGATGTATGTCGGAGAGTGTTTTGCCTATGTTCTCCTCTAGGAGTTTTATAGTTTCTGGTCTTACGTTTAGATCTTTAATCCATTTTGAGTTTATTTTTGTGTATGGTGTTAGAAAGTGGTCCAGTTTCATTCTTTTACAAGTGGTTGACCAGATTTCCCAGCACCACTTGTTAAAGAGATTGTCTTTAATCCATTGTATATTCTTGCCTCCTTTGTCGAAGATAAGGTGTCCATATGTGCGTGGATTTATCTCTGGGCTTTCTATTTTATTCCATTGATCAATATTTCTGTCTTTGTGCCAGTACCATACTGTCTTGATGACTGTGGCTTTGTAGTAGAGCCTGAAGTCAGGTAGGTTGATTCCTCCAGTTCCATTCTTCTTTCTCAAGATCGCTTTGGCTATTCGAGGTTTTTTGTATTTCCATACAAATTGTGAAATTATTTGTTCTAGCTCTGTGAAGAATACTGTTGGTAGCTTGATAGGGATTGCGTTGAATCTATAAATTGCTTTGGGTAGTATACTCATTTTCACTATATTGATTCTTCCAATCCATGAACATAGTATATTTCTCCATCTATTAGTGTCCTCTTTGATTTCTTTCACCAGTGTTTTATAGTTTTCTATATATAGGTCTTTAGTTTCTTTAGGTAGATATATTCCTAAGTATTTTATTCTTTCCGTTGCAATGGTGAATGGAATTGTTTCCTTAATTTCTCTTTCTGTTTTCTCATTATTAGTGTATAGGAATGCAAGGGATTTCTGTGTGTTGATTTTATATCCTGCAACTTTACTGTAGTCATTGATTATTTCTAGTAATTTTCTGGTGGACTCTTTAGGGTTTTCTATGTAGAGGATCATGTCATCTGCAAATAGTGAGAGTTTTACTTCTTCTTTTCCAATTTGGATTCCTTTGATTTCTTTTTCTGCTCTGATTGCTGTGGCCAAAACTTCCAAAACTATGTTGAATAGTAATGGTGAAAGTGGGCACCCTTGTCTTGTTCCTGACTTTAGAGGAAATGCTTTCAATTTTTCACCATTGAGGATAATGTTTGCTGTGGGTTTGTCATATATAGCTTTTATTATGTTGAGGTATGTTCCTTCTATTCCTGCTTTCTGGAGAGTTTTTATCATAAATGGATGTTGAATTTTGTCAAAGGCTTTCTCTGCATCTATTGAGATAATCATATGGTTTTTATTTTTCAATTTGTTAATGTAGTGTATTACATTGACTGATTTGCGGATATTGAAGAATCCTTGCATCCCTGGGATAAAGCCCACTTGATCATGGTGTATGATCTTTTTAATGTGTTGTTGGATTCTGATTGCTAGAATTTTGTTAAGGATTTTTGCATCTATGTTCATCAGTGATATTGGCCTGTAGTTTTCTTTTTTTGTGGGATCTTTGTCAGGTTTTGGTATTAGGGTGATGGTGGCCTCATAGAATGAGTTTGGAAGTTTACCTTCCTCTGCAATTTTCTGGAAGAGTTTGAGCAGGATAGGTGTTAGCTCTTCTCTAAATTTTTGGTAGAATTCAGCTGTGAAGCCGTCTGGACCGGGGCTTTTGTTTGCTGGAAGATTTTTGATTACAGTTTCAATTTCCATGCTTGTGATGGGTCTGTTAAGATTTTCTATTTCTTCCTGGTCCAGTTTTGGAAAGTTGTACTTTTCTAAGAATTTGTCCATTTCTTCCACGTTGTCCATTTTATTGGCATATAATTGTTGATAGTAGTCTCTTATGATCCTTTGTATTTCTGTGTTGTCTGTTGTGATCTCTCCATTTTCGTTTCTAATTTTGTTGATTTGATTTTTCTCCCTTTGTTTCTTGATGAGTCTGGCTAATGGTTTGTCAATTTTATTTATCCTTTCAAAGAACCAGCTTTTGGTTTTGTTGATTTTTGCTATGGTCTCTTTTGTTTCTTTTGCATTTATTTCTGCTCTAATTTTTAAGATTTCTTTCCTTCTACTAACCCTGGGGTTCTTCATTTCTTCCTTTTCTAGTTGCTTTAGGTGTAGAGTTAGGTTATTTATTTGACTTTTTTCTTGTTTCTTGAGGTGTGCCTGTATTGCTATGAACTTTCCCCTTAGGACTGCTTTTACCGTGTCCCACAGGTTTTGGGTTGTTGTGTTTTCATTTTCATTCGTTTCTATGCAAATTTTGATTTCTTTTTTGATTTCTTCTGTGATTTGTTGGTTATTCAGCAGCGTGTTGTTCAGCCTCCATATGTTGGAATTTTTAATAGTTTTTCTCCTGTAATTGAGATCTAATCTTACTGCATTGTGGTCAGAAAAAATGCTTGGAATGATTTCTATCTTTTTGAATTTACCAAGGCTAGCTTTATGGCCCAGGATGTGATCTATCCTGGAGAAGGTTCCATGTGCGCTTGAGAAAAAGGTGAAATTCATTGTTTTGGGATGAAATGACCTATAGATATCAATTAGGTCTAACTGGTCTATTGTATCATTTAAAGTTTGTGTTTCCTTGTTAATTTTCTGTTTAGTTGATCTATCCATAGGTGTAAGTGGGGTATTAAGGTCTCCCACTATTATTGTGTTATTGTTAATTTCTCCTTTCATACTTGTTAGCAGTTGTCTTACGTACTGTGGTGCTCCCGTGTTGGGTGCATATATATTTATAATTGTTATATCTTCTTCTTGGATTGATCCTTTGATCATTATGTAGTGACCTTCTTTGTCTCTTTTCACAGCCTTTGTTTTAAAGTCTATTTTATCTGATATGAGTATTGCTACTCCTGCTTTCTTTTGGTCCCTATTTGCATGGAAAATCTTTTTCCAGCCCTTCACTTTCAGTCTGTATGTGTCCCCTGTTTTGAGGTGGGTCTCTTGTAGACAACATATGTAGGGGTCTTGTTTTTGTATCCATTCAGCCAGTCTTTGTCTTTTGGTTGGGGCATTCAACCCATTTACGTTTAAGGTAATTACTGATAAGTATGTTCCCGTTGCCATTTACTTTATTGTTTAGGGTTCGAGTTTATACACCGTTTTTGTGTTTCCTGTCTAGAGAATATCCTTTAGTATTTGTTGGAGAGCTGGTTTGGTGGTGCAGAATTCTCTCAGCTTTTGCTTGTCTGAAAAGCTTTTGATTTCTCCTTCATACTTGAATGAGATCCTTGCTGGGTACAATAATCTGGGCTGTAGGTTATTTTCTTTCATCATTTTAAGTATGTCTTGCCATTCCCTCCTGGCCTGAAGAGTTTCTATTGAAAGATCAGCTGTTATCCTTATGGGAATTCCCTTGTGTGTTATTTGTTGTTTTTCCCTTGCTGCTTTTAATATTTGTTCTTTGTGTTTGATCTTTGTTAATTTGATTAATATGTGTCTTGGGGTGTTTCGCCTTGGGTTTATCCTGTTTGGTACTCTCTGGGTTTCTTGGACTTGGGTGATTATTTCCTTCCCCATTTTAGGGAAGTTTTCCACTATTATCTCCTCAAGTATTTTCTCATGGTCTTTCTTTTTGTCTTCTTCTTCTGGAACCCCTATGATTCGAATGTTGTAGCGTTTAATATTGTCCTGGAGGTCTCTGAGATTGTCCTCATTTCTTTTAATTCGTTTTTCTTTTATCCTCTCTGATTCATTTATTTCTACCATTCTATCTTCTAATTCACTAATCCTGTCTTCTGCCTCTGTTATTCTACTATTTGTTGCCTCCAGAGTGTTTTTAATTTCACTTATTGCATTATTCATTATATATTGACTCTTTTTTATTTCTTCTAGGTCCTTGTTAAACCTTTCTTGCATCTTCTCAATCCTTGTCTCCAGGCTATTTATCTGTGATTCCATTTTAGTTTCAAGATTTTGGATCAATTTCACTATCATTATTCGGAATTCTTTATCAGGTAGATTCCCTATCTCTTCCTCTTTTGTTTGGTTTGGTGGGCATTTATCCTGTTCCTTTATCTGCTGAGTATTCCTCTGTCTCTTCATCTTGTTTAAATTGCTGAGTTTGGGGTGTCCTTTCTGTATTCTGGCAGTTTGTGGAGTTCTCTTTATTGTGGTGTTTCCTCGCTGTGTGTGGGTTTGTACAGGTGGCTTGTCAAGGTTTCCTGGTTAGGGAAGCTTGTGTCGGTGTTCTGGTGGGTGGAGCTGTATTTCTTCTCTCTGGAGTGCAATGAAATGTCCAGTAATGAGTTATGAGATGTCTATAGTTTTGGGGTGACTTTGGGCAGCCTGTATCTTGATGCTCAGGGCTGTGTTCCTTTGTTGCTGGAGAATTTGCTTGGTATGTCTTGCCCTGGAACTTATTGGCCCTTGTGTGGTGCTTGGTTTCAGTGTCGGTATGGAGGCATTTGATGAGCTCCTGTGAATGAATGTTCCTTGGAGTCAGGAGTTCCCTGGAGTCAGGGTTTGGACTTAAGTCTCCTGCTTCCGATTATCGGTCTTATTTTTACAGTAGTTTCAAAACTTCTCCTTCTATACAGCACCATTGATAAAACATCTACATTAAAGACGATAAGTTTCTCTACAGTGAGGGTCACTCAGAGAGGTTCACAGGGTTACATGGAGAAGAGAAGAGGGAGGAGGGAGTTAGAGGTGACCCAAATGAGATGAGGTGAATCAATAGTGGAGAGAGTGGGCTAGCCAGTAGTCACTTCCTTATGTGCACTCCACAACTGGACCACTCAGAGATGTTCACGGGGTTATACAGAGAAGAGAAGAAGGAGGAAGGTAACAGAGGTGGCCAGAAGGATAAAAGGGGGGAATGAAAAGGAGGGAGACAGATCCAGCCAGTAATCAGTTCCCTAAGTGTTCTCCACCGTCTGGAACACACAGAAATTCACAGAGTTGGGTAGAGTAGAGAGGGGTTAGGGAGGAGACACAGGCGACCTGGTGGAGAAAAAGGAGGGTCCAAAGGGAGAGAGAGCAGTCAAGCCAGTAATCTCACTCCCTAGTGAAAAATGGGTCCTGAAGATTGGGTCCTTAAAGGTACAAAATTGGTAACAAATACATAAAAGCAAAAATGAAAAATCTAGAGTAGTGTTTGGAATTTCAAAAATACGATGTTAAAGAAAAGAAGAAGGAAAAGAAAGAGAGAAAGAACGAACAAACGAAAACAAACAAGGTCGCGAAAATTATAAAGAAAGTACAGGTACAAAATTGATAACTAATACCAGAAAGCGAAAATTAAAAATCTAGAGTAGAGTTTGGAATTTCAAAAATACGATGTTAAAGAAAAGAAGAAGGAAAAGAAAGAGAGAAAAAACGAACAAACAAAAACAAACAAGGTCGCGAAAATTATAAAGAAAGTACAGGTACAAAATTGATAACTAATACCAGAAAGCAAAAATTAAAAATCTAGAGTAGAGTTTGGAATTTCAAAAATACAATGTTAAAAAAAAAAAAAAAAGAAGAAGAAGAAAAATAAAGAGAGAAAACAAACAAACAAATACGAACAATGTCACAAAAATTATAAAGAAAATACAGGTACAAAATTGATATCAAATACCAAAAAGCATAAATTAAAAATCTAGAGTAAAGTTTGGAATTTCAGATATACAATGTTATATAAAAGAAGAAGAGAAAGAAACAGAGAAGAAGAAAAAAAAAAAAAGTCACAGAAATTATATAAAAAAAAACTATAGGTACAAAATTGATAACATATACCAAAAAGCGAAAATTAAAAATCTAGAGTAGAGTTTGGGATTTCAAAAATACAATGTTAAAGAAAAGAAGAAAAAAACAAAAACAAACAAACAAAAAAAACAAGGTCAAAAAATTATAAAATATATATATATGAAGTTTGCTGAAGAAGAAAAAAAAATAGGGTTTTTTTTTTTTTTTTTGCAAAGTAATAGGTTATAAAAGTGAAAATTAAAGGAACAATAGAGGACTTAAAATTTTTTTTTTTTAATTAAAAAAAAAAAGAAAGAATGATCGTAAAAATAATAAAAATATATCTAGGACTTTTTTTTTTTTTGGGGTGTTGTGGGTTCAGTTCATTTTTGGCTAGTTCCTTGGTCAGATTTATATTTCTCAAGATCTAAAGGCCCCTTCCTATGTAGTCCGTAGTAACCACAGGGTTTTGATCTATTGTCTGTAGCTTCCAAGGCGTTTCCCTCTGTTATATCTTCTTCTGTTTGCTAGTCTCTTCAGTATCTGGTTTCCGCCCTGACTCAAAGGGCACGGTGGAGGACACTTTTTTTTTTTTTTTTTTTTAGGCTTACTTGTTCAGTCGCGCTGTGGGGAGGGAGGGAGGGATGCTGCAAACAAATAACACTGGCGTGGGCTCGCAGTGCCTCAGCCACCCTGGGTCTGCCCCTGCTCACGGCGCGTGTAGCCTCCCTGTCCACACTGCTCGGACTCTAGGTTGTTCCGCCGGGAACAATCCGAGGCTGGCCCTGGGCTGCATGCACCTCCCAGGTCCAAGCCGCTCAGGTTCAGGCACTCGGGTAGTCCTCAGAGGCGCAGACTCAGTTGGGCCTGCGTTTTGTGCTCTTCCCAGGTCCGAGCGCCAATTTGCTCTTCCCAGGCGAGCGCCAATGCTGCGACTTATCGCCTCCCCGCCACTCGGTTATCTGGATGTAAAACTGGCGCACCTTCTCAGGCAGATGTTGACCGTCCAGACCCCCAAGAAGTTTTAGTTAGCAAAGAAGCCTGCTTACAATTTTATAGATAATGTCTCTCTGGGGCTGCAATTGCCCCCTTCCGGCTCTGGCTGCCTGTCACCGGAGGGGGAAGGTCTGCAGCCGGCTATCTCTGTTCAGTCCTTTGTTCCGTGCGCGGGCCTGGCGGTCTTAGGTTAGGGCTGGCTTTTCGCGTGGTAGGTATCCCACAGTCTGGTTTGCTAGCCCAAATTATTTCGCTCAGATAGCGCTCAGGGTATTCAGGCCAGATTCTTACTCTCAGCGATGCAGCCCACGCCGCGCCTCCCTGCCCAGCCCCGGTTTGCTAATGGCGGATGCAGGCGTCTGCGCTGCTTCTCTGCTGGGGGAGTTACTGTAGGGCTCGCAATCTGCGAGTTTTAAATTGTTTATTTATTTTTTCTCCCTTTTATGTTGCCCTCTGTGCTTCCAAAGCTCGGCACAGATTCGGCAGTGAGAAGGTTTCCTGATGTTTGGAAACTTCTCTCTTTTTAAGATTCCCTTCCCGGGACGGAACTCCGTCCCTCCCTCTTTTGTCTCTTTTTTTTTGTTTTTAATATTTTCTCCTACCTCCTTTCGAAGAGTTGGGTTGCTTTTCTGGGTGCCTGATGTCCTCTGCCGGCATTCAGAAGTTGTTTTGTGGAATTTACTCGACGTTTAAATGCTCTTTTGATGAATTTGTGGGGGAGAAAGTGTTCTCCCCGTCCTACTCCTCCGCCATCTTGGCTCCTCCTCTTTAATACTATAATTTTTTACTCACATACAGTTTTAACTGTATTCCGCAAATTATTTTGTATCATATTTTTATTCTTTTTACTTTAAAGTAATTGTAAAACCCCTTTGTATGTACCCTTTGACCTAAGAATTATTTAATATTTATATTTATATTGCAATATGGAAAAGCATTCCCTTCTGTCTTTTAAATCAATTTCTATTTTTTTCTCATTATGATCAAAGAATGCTATTTTTATTATTTTTATACCTTGGGATTTATTGAGGTTTTATGGAGAAGCCTCGTAAATAACATTTGCTTGAAATAGGTGAATGTTACACATGAACGTTGAATAAAGATATAGTCTGTTTCTGTCATTCATTCTATTTTTAATACTGTGACAGTCAGTTTGTCTAAAAGAAGAATAGAAACCGAAATAACTTATATTAATATTCCAGAATGAGGCACCCCTTTCTCCTGTCAGGTCACTATGTTATAGTCAAATAGATTTGACGGGTAATCCTGGGTGGGGCTTAGCAAACGTGCTGCAGACCGGTCTGTGTTTGAGCTCATCAAAATATGTTGAGAAAACTAAAAACATGTTGAGACTAAAAATCTACAAGCTGCTTGGCAGAGGTGCGTCTGCTTTGTAGCGGAGCCTGCAGGGTCCTGGGTCTGTGGGCGACCTCCCTCTGCTTGGTCACCGAGCTGCCTTGTCTCTGGCCCCCCGGGAATTTTCCCCACCTTCCCCTTTACCTGGTCTCCTCCAGTCCTGCGGTCCTGCCGCACCCCCTCAGGGAGCAGTCCCAGCTGCTGTGACAACCTAATATGCCATGGAAAGATGCCTCTCCACTCTGACGTCCTAGATTACTCGGGTGAAATTTCAGAGAGACGGGAAAAGGAGGACACTCGGTCAGCAGTTCTGTCTCATCCTCATGATCAACCCCAGAGCGCATCGAATGGATCTCTCTCAGTTCTGGTCTGATTTCTGACAGGGAACGCTTTGCCCTTGCGGGGACGCCCCCCATGCACCCCAGGGTGCGCTTTGTCAACTGTCTTCCTCTGGCTTTGCTTTCAGGGTACCCGTCCTGGGCATTCTGTAATCACCCATGGCAAGGGGACCTTTCACGATCACAATCTGTCCCAGCTGACCACAAGTGGCCATTAATATTTCGTTAAAAGTTCAGCTCCTTTCTAACACCCCCGCCCACCCCGTCTATGGCAGATCCCAGTCCTCCTCCTCTTGTACTTGCAACTGGGACGAAAGCAGCATTAAGCTGCTGCTCTCTTCTGAGGCTCTCCTTACTGTCTGGGGTTTGGCTCGCGGGGAATCCCTGAGTCCTCAGTTCACAAATTATCCAGCTTGTGGCGGCTGTTAGGACGAGGAAGGTTGTCTCATGTCACAGTCTGCATCTGAACAGGATACTCATTTCCTTTACCCCTTCCATTTTCTCCCTTTTCTCCCTTCCATTTTATCCCTTTTATTTATTTTTTCCCCTTAAGGTAGTATCTGCAGGGATTTTTTTTTTTTTTTTTTGCTGTTGTACTCTTCTTTAATTTTAGTTTTATTTCTTAAATAATTTAAACTTTCTAATTTGTTCCTGAGGTCAAACCTTCCTTTTCCAATTACATACTTTCCAGTTTAATGTAGATGTCTGTTGTTAATTAAAAAAAAAAAAAAAAAAAGATTTGCTCTTTTTTCAGTAGTTCAACCCATGGAGATTTGTGATGCTATCATCACAGAATGCTAGGAATTAATATCTGTTAAGTACAGCTCCCACATACATAAATTTCTGCCCCAGTAACATTTACCAAATATCCACTCTTTACACACTCGTCTAAAATATCAAAACTGTCATGTATCAAGTGCTAATATATACACTGATTTATTTCTGAGGTTTCTATTTTGTTCCATTGACCTCTATTCCCTTACCAGCCTCATAGTTTTAACCATATAATAATTTCTGTAGCAATAATCATATTATAAATGTGTAATACTTGTGTCAGAAATTAATTGAAATTCAACTGAACTAATTGATTTTAATTGGGATAGAATTAACATCTATAATATCGACTATTCTTTTTCATGAATACTGTATATCACCTTTTTAATAATGATATATTTTGAATATATGTGTGTTTTCTCCATAAAATTGTTAATGTATTATTTTTGAGTGATGTATAACTTTTGTGTACAGCTGTTGGAAATTATATTTTACTTACATTTTTTTTTCATAACTTTTGTCACTGATATGTTGGAACATTATTTGGTTATATTGTGCTTACATTTAACACATTTTGTTAAGATTGTTACATTTAACAATTTTAGTAAATCATCTTATTGATTAATCTTAATGCATAAAAAATATATTTTTGCTTCTTTGCAATGCCTTAATTTTTTATTCTCACAGAACTTGGTACGACCTCCAAAGAAATGTGGGATAGAAATGATGATATTGGTCACTTTGGCCTGGTTTCTCATTTAAGGGAAGTATTCCCAATTGTAAAAATTAAATACTATATTTTGGCATGTTTTTGATAGAACTGGCAACCATGTCTTTTTGTAGTTATGGTATTTCCATTATATTTCTTCTTTATTATTATTATTTTTTCCTTGTGTATTAGTCATTCAGTCGTGTCCAACTCTTTGCAACCCCATGGACTGTAGCTAGCCAGGTTCCTCTCTCCATGGAATTCTCCAGGCAAAAATACTGAGTGGGTTGTCATTCCTTTCTCCAGGGGATCTTCTCAACCCAGGGATCAAACCCCTGTCTGCTGCTGAATCCATGTCTACTGCACTGCAGTCAGATTCTTTACCACTGAGTCCCCAGGATAGCCCTATAGTTGTTAAATCTTATTAAGTCTATAATCCATTATAATCCCACACAGCAAAAAATTCTTCTTGTATCTCTAGAATCTATATCTGACACAAGGTAGCTGTTCAATAAGCATCCTTCAGTGCATTGATTACTTCAGCTGTTTTTCTATCTATTGAGATCATTATATTTTTCTTCTAAATTTAATGTGGCAAATTGAATTGAGTGATATTCTATTAAAAAGTCTTTCTTTCATGTTTGGAGTTGAATTGACTTAATCATGATATATTATATTCTTTATATAGTGCTGAATTAAATCTGCTAATATGTACTTTAGATATTTTGCTAATATCTTTGTTCATGGGTGAATTGGGATTTTGCTTTTCTATATCATCCATATTTAATTTGACACAAAATTATTCTAGGCTCACAAAATAAGAGGCAACCATCCCCTCTGCTTTCAAATTCTAAAGGAATTTATAGATTATAGAAATACTTTGCATGTTATCTATGACTTACTGTAAAAAGTATTTGGACCTGGTTTGCTATATAAGTGAATGTTTAATTACTGATTACAGTTATTTTGTGTAATGCTCTTAGGGCTCTTCAAGTTCTACATTTATTTTTGTGATGTTTTGGAAACACATTTCTAGAAAATTTCCCCTGTGATCTTAGTTTTCAAATTTATTGATCTAAAGTTCATCATTTACTCTTATTTTAAAAGTAATTGTTTATATATACATATATATATATATACACACACACATATACGTATAAAGAAGTAGATGAAGTATTAGTTGCTCAGTCATGTCTGACTCTCTGCGATCCCATGGACGGTAGCCCACAAGGCTCCTCTCTTCATGGGATTCTCCAGGCAAGAATACTTGAGTGGGTTGTCATTTCCTTCTCTAAGGGATTTTCCCAACCCAGGGATCGAACCTGGGTCTTCCACATTGCAGGCAGATTCTTTACCGTCTGAACCACTAGGGAAGCTGTAACTTCTTTTTAATTTCTGGTGTTATTTTCTTGATTATTTGGATATATTTCTCTGTGAAAGGGTTTTAACCATGAAAACTATAACTGTAATTTCTAATATCTTTAATGAGTAGAATTTTTCTTACATTATTTTTCATTTTAGGAGAAAGAGGCAAATTTTAAAATGTCAATAGTATAAATAAATGTTTATTGAATTGAGCTACAGTCTTTCGGTTAAAAAAAAAAAAGTCTTCTAAAAGCACAGCTGTGCATTGCTCATTTATTGCAAAAGCAGCTTGCTCATCTTAAAAAAATAATAAACAGGGACCACTTGTCAGAAAGTGAGACAAATTCCTGGACAGTTTGAGGCTGTTGATAACACTTATATTGCTCTCAGAAGCTCACTTGCAAAGCAAGGAGCAGTTAAATTTTTGGGAATGAGTGGTTTGTTTACTACATATTGAATGCTGCTCTAACAGTGATTTAAAGTTAAAGAATTTTTGCTCTTCCGATAAGCCAACGTACAGATGATAGCAGTTCTATCTTGTTCTTTGAATCTTCATGCTTATAATAGTTCTTGGAATCGTCATGCTTATAATAAAGCTGCTTCCCTAATGGCTCAGGGAGTAAAGAATCCACCTGCAATGCAGGCGACAGGGGTTCTATCCCTGGGTTGGGAAGATCCCCTGGAGAAGGAAATGACAACCCTCTCCAGTATTTTTGCCTGAAAAATGCCGTGGACAGGGGAGCCTGGAGGCTACAGTCAATGGGATCACAAAGAATCAGACATGACTGATCATGCACACACATAATAAAGCTAGGTTTTTTACCTCCAGTTTAACACAAATTTTACCTGAAAAAAAAGCATATAGGCCAATGAGCTTTGGTAAAACTCACCTAATATTCTGCCCCATGCTTTCCTTCCTTCCAGTACAGTTTTGTAGCCAGAAACTCATTCAGTTCTCAGACCTCATGCCCTGTCTATAATTGTGGTCTTAGTAATTCATTCAGCACGTATGCATTGGTTACTTCTCTGTGCAGGTACAAAGGTGCAGGTTTCTGCGAACATGGAACTAGACAGATAATAGTGAGGTTAAAGCCTACTTGCTCAGCTGGTTTTGGTCTGTGACTTTTTTTTTTCCGACTATTTATTTTGTATTGGGATATAGCCAATTAACAATGCTGTGACAGTTTCAGGTAAACAGCAGAGGGACTCAGCCATATATAAACATGTATCCATTCTCCCTCAAGCACCCTTCCACCCAGGCAGCCAATTAACATTGAGCAGTGTTCCTGTGCTATGCAGTGGGTTCTTGTTGGTTATCCACCTTAAATACAGCACTGCGTACACGGACGTACCGCACTCCCTAACTATCCCTTCCCCATCCTTTCCCCTAGGAACTACGAGTTGGTTCTCTAAGTCTGTGAGTCTCTTTCTATTTTTTAAGTTCATTGGTTTAGCTTCTTTTTTGATTCCACATATGCCATATGATATTTCTCCTTCTCTGTCTGACTTACTTCACTCAGTATGACAATCTCTTCACTTCAATTCAGTTCAGTCGCTCAGTCGTGTCCGCTCTTTGCGACCCCATGAATCGCACGCCAGGCCTCCCTGCCCATCACCAACTCCCGGAGTTCACTGAGACTCACGTCCATCGAGCCGGTGATGCCATCCAGCATCTCACCCTCTGTCGTCCCCTCTCCTCCTGCCCCCAATCCCTCCCAGCATCAGAGTCTTTTCCAATCAGTCAATGTCTAGATCCATCCATGCTGCTGCAAATGGCATTGTTTCATTATTTGTCACAGCTGACTAGTGTTCCTTGTATATATGCACTTCATCTTTATCCATAGCTCGATGGACATGTAGGTTGCTTCCATGTCTTGGCTGTTGTAAATAGTTGCTGCGATGAACATTGGGGTGCATGTATCCTTTCAGATCATGTTTTTTTTCTGGATATATGCCCAGGAATGGGATTATAGGAGATATATATATATATATATATATATATATATATATATATAGTAGCTCTATTTTTCATTTTTTAAGGAGCCCCCATTCTGTTCTCCATAGTGGCTGAACCAGTGAACATTCCCATCAATAGTGAAGGAGGCTTCCCTCCTCTCCACACCCTCTCCACCATTCATTGTTTGTTGATTTTTTGATGATAGCCATTCTGGCTCATGTGAGGTGAAAACATCATTGTAGTTTGGATCTGCATTTCTCTATTAATTAGAGATGAGCATATTTTCGTGTGCCTCTTGGCCATCTATGTGTCTTCTTGGGAGAAATGTCTATTTAGGCGTTCTGCCCATTTGTTGACTGGGTTGCTTGTTTTGGTGCTATTAAACATCATGAGCTGCTTGCAGATTCTAGAGACTAATCCCCTGTTGGTCACAGCATTTGCAAATACTTTCTCCCAATCTGTGAGCTTTTTGTTCTGTTATTGTTTCCTTTCTGTTGTTGTGCTACATGACTCTTATTGCAAAACAGGGTACTCCATTTTTATAGTTGTCAATAACTCTGCCAGTGTCTCAGAGTTTTCTTATTAAATTCTCAGAGTATTTCCACATTTAATTCTGTGTGAGTCAAACTCTGATGGAATAACTTATTTAACAAATATTTAGTACATACTTACTAAGTGTTATGTAATTGCCAAACTGGCACTAGTCAAAGCTTATGAAAATGAATAAAGTTTATTCCATCAAAGACAGATATTATGAAAAAGAGCTTTGTGAATTAATTACAACTGTGACAAATGTTACAAAGGAAAAACTCACGGTGCAGTGATAACAACTAATCAAGAAAACAGGACAAATCTGAATGACAGAGAAATATTTCCTAAGGAAATGACATTTAAACTGAAATACAATGAGTAAGAGTGCTTGAACAAAGAGAAATGCAACTCCACAGGCAGAGGGAGAAACCCCTGTGAATTTTCTCAATAGGAAATTAACCAACTAAAATACTGAATAAAAGAAATGAGGAATTATCCAATCCATTTTTCTCCTTTTAAATAGATGTTATTTTTTAGAGTAGTTTTATTTTCACTGCAAAATTGAACAGAAATGCAATTCAGTTTCAAATATGAATTTTATGATGGTATGGGGAAACAGTCATTGTAAACTGGATTTTATGTTCTTTGACTATTAAACGTCTAATGTGGTTTTGAAAAACTTTTTATTTTGAAATATTTGTGGATTTAAAAGTTGAAAAGTTTTTATAGAGAGTTCTGTATACCCTATATTCAGTTTTCCCCAGTGGTTACATCTTACACAATTATAGTTCAATTTTAGAAAATTGGAATTGTTCAAGGTATGTGACTAGTTCTGTGATGGTTAATTTTGTGTGTCAACTTGTCTGGGTCACAGTTTCCAGGTATATGGTTCATTATTATTCTGGATGCTTCTGGGAGGGTGTTTCTAGATGAGATTAACATTTAAATTGATCTCAGTAAAACAGATAACCTTCCATAATGTTGGTAAACCTCATCCAGGCAGCTTAAGGAAAAAGGAAATAGATATCCTTCCACTTTTTCCTACCTCTCCAGCATAGTTATCTTTAGATTCAAGCTGTAAATCTTTTCTGAGGCTCTAGCTTATTTTAAAGGATTGTGAATTAATTAATATTTAATCATTTATCAGTATATAATGGGTTACATTGACTGATTTTTAAATAGTGGCCTACTTTTACATCTTTAAAATAAACTCTATTTTAGTCATGGTATATAATCCATTTTCAGTTCAGTTCACTTCAGTCGCTCAGTCGTGTCCGACTCTTTGAGACCCCATGAATCGCAGCACGCCAGGCCTCCTTGTCCATCACCAACTCCCGGAGTTCACTCAGACTCACGTCCATCGAGTCAGTGATGCCATCCAGCCATCTCAGCCTCTGTCGTCCCCTTCTCCTCCTGCCCCCAATCCCTCCCAGAATCAGAGTCTTTTCCAATGAGTCAACTCTTCGAATGAGGTGGCCAAAGTACCGGAGTTTCAGCTTTAGCATCAGTCCTTCCAATGAAATCCCAGGGCTGATCTCCTTTAGAATGGACTGGTTGGATCTCCTTGCAGTCCAAGGGACTCTCAAGAGTCTTCTCCAACACCACAGTTCAAAAGCATCAATTCTTCGGCGCTCAGCCTTCTTCACAGTCCAACTCTCACATCCATACATGACCACAGGAAAAACCATAGCCTTGACACATTTCTAAATTTCTAACATTATATAAAGAATGTTTTCATCTATATTCCTAAGGGACATACATATATTTATACTTTTTGTCTCATTTTCTTTATTCTTTTTTTACAGTCTTTATCTAGTTTCCATTCAAGGTAATGCTGGCTTCATAAAACAAGTTGTAAAGTCTTCGCTCTTTCTTTCTTTTTAATTACTTAGTTTCTTTGGCTGTGTCAGGCCTTTGCTGCAGCGCATGGGATCTTCCCTGTGTCCTGTGCAAGCCTTCCTTGTGGTGCATAAACTCTCTGTTCACCGGCTTAGTTGTTCTGAGGCATGTGTGCTCTTTGTTCTCCAACTAGGGATCAAACTTGAGTTCCTTGCATTATAAGGCAGATTCTTAACACCTGGACTACCAGGAAAGCCTTTTGTCTCTTATTTTATTTTCTATAAAAGAGTGCATAAGTTAGCCTATTGTGTAAATGTATTTTCAACTGAAACCTAGAGCTGGAGATTTATTTTTCAGGAGCTTACAAACACAGACATTTAAAATATTTCTAAGAATATTCAAATTTTGACTAAATTATTATAATACTGTATTTACTGGGTACTTAATACTTTTCAATGAATTGGTCCATTTCATTCCTGTTATCAAATTTTGTGTGTAGAGTTGTGTGTAGTATTGACTTATCCTTGTAGTGTCTATTGGCTCTGTAGTTATATCACCTCTTTTAATTTTGATATTAGTAGTTTGTGACTTTTCCTATTTGTTCATCTTTTAGTGATTTATCAACTTTACTGATCTTTTCTAGGATTCAGCTTTTTGCTTTATTGATTTGGTCCATTGTGTTTGCTAGCTTTAATTTTATTTGGTTCTTCTCTTAACAATGTGTTTTTGTTAGCTTGATCTTTTGATAAATTAATCATAGGTAGAGAATAATATGGATTTCCCTGGTGGCTCAGATGGTAAAGAATCTGTCCACAGTGAGAGACCTGGGTTCCATCCCTGGGTCGGGAAGATCACCTGGGGAAGGGAATGGCAGCTCACTATTATTCTTGCCTGAATTCCATGCACAGAGGAGCTTGATGGGCTCCTTTAGGTCACCAAGAGTTGGACACAACTGAGTGACCAACACAAACAATAAAAAGAGAGTAATATAATGAATGAATAACACCAATTAGTTCCAAAAATATAACTGGTAAAGTCAAAGTAATTTTTGGTTACTTGGCAAGGTTACACAGATGAAGGGAACTATTTCCCACAAATTCTAAATGCACACAAATGATTAAATGTAAGCCTTTAAGTAGACACAGCCAATCTCAAAATAAAAACAAGAAATAACTTGGATGTATTATTATAGGAGGACCTTAGGATAGTGTAATACATATGACAGTAAATATTGCTGCAGAGGCCTATGAAAATTTCCATAAGAAATCTTGTTTACCTGACAACAGGGTAAAATTACACAAGGAAGAAAACAGTGGTCCAAATGGCAGAATACTTGAGCATCTACCCAAAGATAAGATGGAAGAAAATTTATTCACATGTCCTTCATTTTCCACTTTGTTTGGTTGAAGCTTTGTTTGAATGCATTCACTGGAATCAGAGAGACATCAGCTTTTTTGGCATGAACTTGAGCTTGGAAAATATAATAGCCCTGGTGTGATGAAAGTAGTTAACACTGGAGGCAAAAGGACTAGTTTCTTTCAAGATGAAAACATCTCTTGAAAATTCTATCATCCTTATATCTTTTTCTATACTCAAAGAGCTATGCAATTACAACTGAGGCAGCAAGCTCTTAAAAAATACTAGGGCACAGCAGAGTCGGACACGACTGAGCGACTGTCCTGAACTGAACTGACGATCCTGAATGGTACCTTCCCTCGTAGCTCAGGCATTAAAGAACCTGCCCGCAATGCAGAAGACCTGGGTTCGATTCCTGGGTCAGCAAGATCCCCTGGAGAAGGAAATGGCAACCCACTCCAGTACTCTTGCCTGGAGAATGCCATGGACAGAGAAGACTGGTAGGCTGCAGTCTGTGGGGTCACGAGAGTCGGGCACCGCTTAGCGACTACACTACGACTAAGGCGCTGAGAGCAATGTTAATGTCCACCTTCCTTGAGGAACATCCCTACCACACTCGGAATCCACAAAAACCGACATAAGCGAAGGCTGGAGAGTCTTGCGTCAAGTACATATCCCTGTATGCCATAACTAAAAAACTAGGAAATACACATGGTGGATGTTCTGAGGAATCAGTGAAACAAGCAAAATAAAATTTTATAAAATCAAATTAGCTATCAACAAAGAAACTATAACATTGAAAAGATAAACTAAAATCAAGGAATCACACGGTAAAACCCAGAATAAATCTACGATGGTTGACAGAAAGAAATCAGTAAAGACTTGAAGAGTGAAATTGACAGAGCTACAGGACAATCGGTGAGTTAAATTATTTGAAGAACTTTCCCATAATACATCAGAAAGAAATGAAGTGGTAAAATATACAATGTGTTTAAAAATGAGGATTAGAAAAGTCAACATTCTTAGAATAGTTTTCACAGTTGATCAAAATAAAGGGAGAAAACGTCAAGAAATGAGTACCAAGGATTTCCAGAATTACCATGCTCCCCCGCCAAAGAAAAAGATTTACTATTTAGTAGTTTTTACTCAGAACACGAGAGCTTTCCAGGGGGCACTAGTGTATAGAGCACAGCCGCCAATGCAGGAGCCGCGAGAGACGCGGGTTCCATCCCTGGGTGGGAAGAGCCCTGGAGGAGGGCAAGGCAACCCACTCCAGTATTCTTCCCTGGAGAATCCCATGGACAGAGGAGCCTGGTGGGCTACAGTCCACAGGGTCACAAAGAGTCAGATACGACTGAAGTGACTTAGCACGCATGTAGCACACACTCAAATATGAACATGGAATTAATAAGCACATACATGAAATCCATATTGTAGTAACATTGAAGCTATCAAAACAGAACTTTTACAACTCTACAAAAATAAAAAGAATATCATCTATGCATAAAGAAGAATAAAGATTGACAATAGACTCGTCAATCACAAGGCTGCATATAAGAATTTAATTGGGTGTTATAATCACAGAATTTAAGATTTTCCTTTTGGACCACACAGAAAATAAAAGACAAATGGCTCTCAAATATAGAAAAGATGTTCAAGTTTATTCTTAATAATAGCAGATGCTGCTTTTTAAAGTACTAGATTGGCAAAGACAAAGCAAAGATACACTCTGGCTGAAGCGAGAATGTGGAAGGCAAGAGATGCGGTTGGTGTTTAGGCAGAGTAACTTATGCCATAGCAAGAAATCTGGATTTCATTCTACATGCAGTGAGGAACAAATGGAGGACTTGTAAAATCTGGAAGATGAGCATTCGGCTTGTTGGCTATACACACGACTCCGCTGCCTCAAATCTCAACAGCTTAACATGATAAACATAATTCTCCCCCAGATCATATATTCCACTGGGTCAGCAGGAGGACTCTGAGCATTTGGGGATTTTGCAAGAACCAGATTCAGCCACTGAAGCACATACACATTTTGATGTGTACTCCTCCCGTGATTACCATGGCAGAGGGACAGCAGGCTATAAATGGCATACGTTTCTTCAAGCTTCCATCCAGAAGCAATACATCACATCTGCTCACATTTGCCAAAGCATATCATAAATCCACACATACTTCAAAAAGGGGCAAAGCCCTACCATCTTACTCTTTGCCCAGAAAGAGGAGGAGATTTGGGAATGCCTCTAATGACTATGAAAGTGAGCACTAATGTACTCTCTCTACAGTGGATAGAAGAATCTATGAATCTATTTATTAAGCAGTCACATTTAATTATGCTGATTTATCAAATTAATAATGTGTGCCAGTCTTGTTTATGGGGATAACACTGCATAATCCTACATGAAAAATGAATATGCACATCCAGCAAAATACATCGACAGTAATGGGATGTTACTTTATTTTGCTTTTCCTGGCTGAATGAGGAAGAAAAGTCAAATGCATCATGTTCATGAATATATCATAATTATAATTCTATTTGGACTATTTATTATTGGCAGTAGTTTTCTGCCTGTAAAAATGATCTGCTCAAACATGTTAGGCACTTACTATCTTTGTCTCTAGAGTGCCATTTCCAGAAAGAAGTTCACTGTCTTATAATGTGGCTCAAGTGAGATTTATTTTATTGCTTTCCAGACAAAGGAGTGGGGAGATACACATAATAATCAAAACAAAATCTGGCTTAATTATGGCACTACCACCCCATTAGTCTGTGGAACTTCTCACCGAGTCTATCAAAACCTCTGAGGGAGGAGAGGATTGATGACCTTTCCAAGCCAATGCTTTTATTCAAAGATATAGAAAACAGAGGCCAGTTACCTTACACACTGGCTTTCCTGGTGGCTCAGTGGTAAAGAATCTGCCTCCAATGCAGGGGATATGGGATGATCCCTTGGTGGGTAAGATCTAATGGAGAAGGAAATGGCAACCCACTACAGTATTTTTGCCTGGGAAATCCACGGACAGAGGAACCTGGCCAGCCACAGTGGATGGAGCCACAAAAAAGTCAGACACAACTTCGGGACTGAGCATGCATGCAGCTTATACACATGTTTTCATTTATTTTTATAACAAAATTGTGTAGGCATTATTATTAGTAATTGTTAGAAATCAAATTTGAACACAGCTTATTTTACTACAAAGAAAACTTTTAACCACTGTATTGCTCTAATTCCCTTTGCATAAACTACTCAAATAATACCAGTATGATTCAATTACCTGAGATAAGAAACACTACAAAGTTGCTTAAAACTTCAGAGTTTATGATAAAATAAACCCGTTGGTAGATATAGGTCATGATTTTGGCTTCGTGAACACATAGTTTACCTTTTTAACAAGGCAGTGTATGCATGTCTCTCTCTTTTCATGCATGCCCTTATACTATTCATTCTGCTAAAGACACAGATTCGTGGAGAACTAAAGCATACAACAAAGGTCCGTCTAGTCAAGGCTGTGGTTTTTCCAGTGGTCATGTATGGATGTGAGAGTTGGACTGTGAAGAAAGCTGAGCGCTGAAGAATTGATGCTTTTGAACTGTGGTGTTGGAGAAGTCTCTTGAGAGTCCCTTGGACTGGAAGGAGATCCAGCCAGTCCATCCTAAAGGAGATCAGTCCTGGGTGTTCATTGAAAGGACTGATGCTGAGGCTGAAACTCCAATACTTTGGCCACCTGATGCAAAGAACTGACTCATTGGGAAAGACCCTGATGCTGGGAGGGATTGGGGGCAGGAGGAGAAGGGGATGAGGATGAGATGGCTGGATGGCATCCCGACTCAGTGGACAGGGGTTTGGGTGGACTCCAGGAGTTGGTGATGGACAGGGAGGCCTGGCGTGCTGCAGTTCACGGGGTTGCAAAGAGTCAGACACGACTGAATGACTGAACTGAACTGAAATGAAAGCATATAAAAAATGGATTTTCTATCCGATGAGAACATAACTATATCATCACAGAAGACAGAACAGGATTGAAATCATTCTTTTTTTTTTATTTGAAATAGTGGATATAATAATTAAAGACCTTAGAGTTGAGGATGACCAGACACACGCCTTACTTCAACCCTCCAGGTCAGAGAAGGGGAAACTGAGGCTCATGAAAGGGGCTAAAGGTTGATTTCTTCAAATCGTACAGCTGCCTCATGAAAGAAGAGCTTGGTAAGTTTTCTCAACTACAGGTGAAGAGTCTCAGTGAATAACTGTGCCACTTCAATATTTGTATAGAACAAGAAATCACAAGACTTCAAAAAAATGTTTCTTAGCCTAGCTAAAGCTACGAGTTGATGAAAGAATGTGATCTTTAAGGGTCCTTCTACTGTACACCCTAACTTGCTATGTCTTATAAGAAGAATAACTATATCTTCTCTGGATGACACATATAAACTTTGGCTCAAGTACGTTAGGAGAACTGAGCACCAAGAGAAAGTGTTCATCAAGATGTGCTTGTAATTAATTAGAAGAAGCTCAGACCACCTATGGAGAAATGAAATTATGGGCTTAACAATAGTTTTCTGACCAATATCCATCAAAATGTCAAAAAGATATTAGTAGACAGCAGGTAATGCAACCTGGAAATAGTAAGAAAACTACTAAGCTCTTACACAGCTTGACTTTGCTTCAGGCAGTTGAGACCCAGGCCATATATGTGCCTAGAATGAGAAACACCGATTTCCAAGGAGCCACATACTTGACTATTTTTGTTTCTGGAGGAACTATCACCATTCATGGTAAAAAGCATACCTTGGTCAGTTCCTCAATCATCTGCTATTCACCGAATGTCTTTGCCTCTGGATCCTGCAGTGGCAAAAATAAGATCAATATTCCTAAAATCAAAATCCGGCCCTCAAGCTAATTGTGGGCCCTTGAGAAAAATGTCTAAGCTCCACTTTTTCCATAAATAAGGTGAAAGAAAGAACAGAGGTTTATACCCCAAAACACCCAAGAGAAGTAAATGTGATATATGTAAGGAATATAGAAAGTGGTCAGTAAATATAAACTATGTCATTATGATCCTTACCTAATGTTCACGTTAGATAAATTGTGACACACACTCAAGAGTGATGGAAGACAGAAAAAGACTTTGCTTATTGAGACTTTCTAGAGGAAAGGGGAAAAGGAGAATGCAACTTAAAACAAAAAAGAAGCATTTCACAGCTGAAAGAATATGCCTTGGGATCTGCTAGGAGGTCCTCAATCGTTTTGCTAAAGAGAACAACCTCCCAGCTTTTTCTCCCTTCTTGGTCTGCAAATCAAGACCGTGAAGTCTTCCTTCCCTGGGTGGTGAGCCAGGAGTAATTTCTGAGGCAGTAGCTCTTCTCATATGTTATCTTAAAGTAACATATGTTTAACTTTTAAAGAAACTTCTGAGCTACAGAAGTAATTGTTTCATTCTCCTCTTCAAATGTTAAACATAGATTATCTAAAACCCAGTAATTCCACTCTGTTCCAAGAGAAATAAAAACATATACTTCTCCTTCCCCCCCAAAAAATACTTGCACATGAATGTGAAAAAAATTAAAGTGGCTGTGGCATCTTACGCTCTTTAAAGGAGTGTGTGACCACTCCTCCTGTTACACATTCAGGCCAGCCTTTGAGATTATTATTTTTTGTTCTATTTTGTTTTAATTATCAGTCATTCAATAACTATAAAGAGGTATCTCATCGTGATTTTAATCTGCATTTTTCTAATAACTAACTAATGATGTTGAGAAGCTTTTTATTCACTTATTCATCATTCAGGTATATTCTTTGTGAAATGCCAAATAAATAAACATTGTATGCACTTTTCAAATTGTGTTATTTATGTTTTTATCTAATTGCCAGAGCTCTTTATATATTGTTGATAAAAATTATCTGGCAAACATATTTTATTTTTTCACATCTGTTTTTTCACTTCCTCTTTTGGTAACAGTATCATATAAGACAAAGGTTGTTTTAATTCTTAAAAAGTCAGTCATTACTTTTTATGATTAATGCTTTTCATATCACATCTGGGAAATACATTTTGTCTATGCAACGTTTTTCTTTAGACATTTAACGAACTTAGATTTTACATTTAGATTTCTGATTTATTATGTTTTGTTTTATATTTTGAGAGTTAAGGGGCTGTGTTCTATTTCTCCTAGGTAATATCTCTGCTTTTTAATATGCTGTCTACGTTTGTGATAGCTTTTCTTCAGAGTAAGCAAGGAGTAAGTGTCTTTTAATTTCCTGGTTGCAGTTACCATCCCCAGTGATTCTGGAGCCCAAAAAAATAAAGCATGTTACTGTTTCCATTGCTTGCCCATCTATTTCCCATGAAGTGATGGGACCAGATGGCATGATCTTAGTTTTTGAATGTTGAGTTTTAAGCCAGCTTTTTCACTCTCTTGTTTCATCTTCATCAATAGGCTCTTTAGTTTTTTTTGATTTTTGCTTTCTGCCATAAAGGTGGTGTCATCTGCATATCTGAGGTTATTGATATTTCTCCCTACAATCTTGATTCCAGCTTGCGCTTCATCTAGCCCAATATTTCACATGATGCACTCTGCATAGAAGTTAAATAAGCAGACTGACAATATACAGCCTTGACGTTCTCCTTTCCCAATTTGGAACAAGTCCGTTGTTCCATGACCAGTGCTAACTGGTGCTTCCTGACTTGCATACAGGTTAGGCAGGAGGCAGGTGAGGTGGTCTGGAATTCCCATCTCTTGAGAATTTTCCATTTTGTTGTGATTCACACAGTTAATGGCTCTAGCATGGTCAATGAAGCAGAAGGTAAAGTAAAGTAAGTAAAGTCGCTCAGTCATGTCCAACTCTCTGTGACCCCATGGATTGTAGCCTACCAGGATTCTCCGTCCATGGGATTTTCCAGGCAAGACTACTGGAGTGGGTTGCCATTTCCTTCTCCAATGAAGTAGAAGTAGATGTTTTTTTCTGGAATTCTCTTGCTTTTTTATGATCCAACAGATGTTGGCAATTTGATCTCTGATTCCTCTACGTTTTCTAAATCCAGTTTGTACATCTGGAAGTTCTCAGTTCATGTACTGTTGAAGACTAGTTTGGAGAATTTTGAGTAAGACCTTGCTAGGTTGTGAAATAAGTGCAATTGTGGGGTAGTTTGAACATTCTTTGGCATTGTCCTTCTTTGGTATTGGAATGAAAACTGAACTTTATCAGTCTTGTGGCCATTGCTGAGTTTTCCAAATTTGCTGGCATATTGAGTGCAGCACTTTCACAGCATCACCATTTAGGATTTGAAATGGCTCATAATAAATATAAAATACTGAAGGAAACCATTAGAGAAAATATATTTGATCTTAGATTTGGCAAAAATACCTTGGACATAATTCTGAAAGTATGGCTCATAAAGGAAGAAAAAAGTGATAAATTTGGTGCATCAAAATTTAAAATTCCTCTTCAAATGCCACTTTTACAGTGATGAAGAGACAAGCCACACATTTGGACAAGATATTGGAAAATAAATATTTGATAAAACTTGAATTGACAGCATATTGAGAATCTCAGAAATCAATATATGAAAATAAACAACAGAATAAAAATTGGGCAATTTTTGAACAGACAGCTGACAAATGAACATATACAGATGTCAAATTATCTCATGAAAAAAGTGTTAAACAGTATTCAGTTCAGTTCAGCCACTCAGTTGTGTCTGACTCTTTGAGACCCTATGAATCACAGCATGCCAGGCCTCCCTGTCCATCACAAACTCCCGCAGTTCACTCAGACTCATGTCCATCGAGTCAGTGATGCCATCCAGCCATCTCATCCTCTGTCGTCCCCTTCTCCTCCTGTCCCCAATCCCTCCCAGCATCAGAGTCTTTTCCAATGAGTCAACTCTTCGCATGAGGTGGCCAAAGTACTGGAGTTTCAGCTTCAGCATCAGTCCTTCCAAAGAAATCCCAGGGCTGATCTCCTTTAGAATGGACTGGTTGGATCTCCTTGCAGTCCAAGGGACTCTCAAGAGTCTTCTCCAACACCACAGTTCAAAAGCATCAATTCTTCGGCGCTCAGCCTTCTTCACGGTCCAACTCTCACATCCATACATGACCACAGGAAAAACCATAGCCTTGACTAGATGGCCCTTTGTTGGCAAAGTGATGTCTCTGCTTTTGAATATGCTATCTAGGTTGGTCATAACTTTCCTTCCAAGGAGTAAGCGTCTTTTAATTTCATGGCTGCAATGACCATCTGCTGTGATTTTGGAGCCCAAAAAAATAAAGTCTGACACTAATAAAAATTTCAAATTAAAGCTACAATATGCTGGTATATATATACAATGGATTATTACTCAGTCATAAGAAGAAAAGAAATTGGGTCATTTGTAGAGATGTGGATGGACCTAATTAGTCTGTCATGCAGAGTTAAGTAAGTCAGAGATAGAAAAACAAATATTGTATATCAACATCTATGTGAAATCTAGAAAAATGGTACAGATGTAGATGCCTCTATTCCCAAGGCAGGAATAGAGTTGGAGACATAGAGACAGATGAGTATGCCCAGTGGGGGAAGGGGAAGGTGGGGTGAGTTGGAGGATTAGGTTTGACATAAATAGATAGCTAGTGGGAACCTATCTATCTAAAGCACAGGAAGCTCAACTCGGTGCTCTGTGGTGACATAAATGCGTGGGATGGATCTGTGGGAGGTCCAAGACAGAGGAGAAATATGTATATGTATAGCTAATCCACTTCTTTGTACAGCAGAAACTAGCAAAATGTTATAAAGTAATTATGGTTCAATAATAAAAGAAAACTCCGTATGCTTCACTACATGTTCAGTAAAAGCAGTAACAGAAGCCATGACTAGTCTAAACCCTGGTGAGGATGTCCGCTATGTAGAACTACCACACATGCTAGTTGAAATGGAAAATGATTCAACCACTTTGCAGAATTGTTTGACAGTTTCTTAAAAATGTAATACATAGTTATCATATGACCCAGTCATTTCATTCCCAAGTCATTATCCAACATAAATGAAATTGATATTCACACTCAAATTGCATGTAAATATTTGTAAAGGATTTATTAACAATTACCTTGCCTGGAGAATCCCATGGACAGAGGAGCCTGGCAGGCTACAGTCCATAGGGTTGCAAAGAGTCCGACTCGACTGAAGCCACTTAACAGGCATGCATGCACCCCAATTAGAATTAAACCAAGTGTGCTTCAGTGGATGAATGGACAAATGACTGAGGTATATCCATTTAATGGAATATTCCTCAGCAATAAAATGGATAAACTACTGACACACACTGATTCACAGTGTTATAAATGATGCAATTACTGCTTATAGGTGTGTATTCTGCATGTCTTTTGTGAATGGAGCTCCAATCTACAAATGGGCACAAGGGTAATTTTGAAGGTTGATGGAATAGCTTTGTATCTTGTTTGGTAGCTACAGAACTATGCATTTGTCAAAACTGATAGAACTGTGCACACTAAATAAGCTGAATTTTAGTGTATTAAATTATCCTTTAATAAACATTACTAGACAAAAAAAACCTGACCCAAAACCTGAACAGATTGAACTAGAAAATAATATGCATTTCAGCATGTCAATACTCAGAAAGGCACTACGGGCTACAATGAAGCAGTCAGATGCTTATATTTATGTCGTCTGCTACAGATGAACATTGTACAGTAGGGAGGTACCGACAACTCAAATACTGCTAGCAATATTAAAAGTTCGATTTTCTGAAATGGCAAGCAATTCTTGGTAAGTTTAAAATTAAAAATAACATTTTCGTATTTTATGTAGTAGTTACACTTCTAGAAAACTCATTGTACAGTAAAGCCTATAATGATGTTTAGATTTAATATGGAGAGAGTTCAATTCTAGCTCATAAACAAAATGAGTAGTGTGTGGTGATTTAAAGTGGAAACTCTCTAAGCCAGATTTCTTGGTCTCAAAAACTGGCTCTCCTACTTTCCAGCTCTGAGACTTGGGGTAAATCACTTAAATATCTGTGTGCCTCAGTTTTCCCACGTACAAAATGGAAATGGTCTGTCCAGTTGGCGCTTACAACGATTAAACCACATCACTTTCAAATAGCAGAAAGTGCCTTGCTTACGCAAAGTGCCAGATGCATGCTCTAGCAGATTGACTCCTGATTCAAAACTCCTGTGCTTTTTCAGAGCCTGAATGTAGGCAATTACAAAGGTAGGACCTGGTGGACCTCGCAGGGAGAGCTGCCTTTCTCATGCCAGACTTGTTGCACATCAAGAACATCAGCGTTTCCCAAGGAGATGCAATCCAGGACTCAGGCCCCGCTGGCCAGCCATAGGATCGCACAAGCCTCATCCTAGCCCATGTGTCTTTACTCCTAGGTTGCTTTACCCAAAGCCTGGGTAAGATCCTTTTCAGGCAAAGGAGAGTGGAACAAGGAAACTTTGAATATTCTTTCCCCCACTTTGACTTCATAACCAGAACTCTTTTACTCCTGGTTCTTTCTCCTCAGAGACCACAGCCTCGGGGTCACTAACACTTCCCAAGCCTTTTGTTAGGGCCCTTCTTGCCAGAGACCAAGCCTCGGGGTCACTAACACTTCCCAAGCCTTTTGTTAGGGCCCTTCTTGCCAGTGAGAGGACTTTCAAGTCTTTGTTCATCCATCCAACTCTCCATTAGTATGAAACAAGAGAATCAACATGTTCACAAGTTCATGCACTTGTTTATGCCTTCACAGTGAGGGATTAAAGGCTTATTTTATTTTGAGTTTGTGTTTCTAATTGGCTATTCTGATATCTGACTGCTCAACTCTCTTTCTCCAGGCTTAACTGAATGATGATGCTCTCTTGGGCTTCCCTGGTGGTTCAGATGGTAAAGACTCTGCCTGCATACAGGATACCCAGGTTCAATCCCTGGGTTGGGAAGATCCCCTGGAGAGAGGAATGGCTACCCACTCCAGTGTTCTTGCCTGGAGAATCCCACAGACAGAGGAGCCTGGTGGGCTACAGCCCATGAGGTTCCAGAGAATTGGACAGGACTGAGCAACTAACACAACACACTTGTTTATAATTAATATTATCAGAATCATTATCATATACTATTGTGTACAATCATTCTGTTAAAACTGTATCTGGCCAGACATTTGAAAGTCCTGCAGACACTGAAGATAGCTTTGCTGTATCACAGCACCCTCATGATGCTTTACCTTAGCATTTCTGGCCTAAACTCACTAAATGCTAGAAACATGCTAAATTCTGGACAACCAGAAGAAACACCTGGAGATATACTTTAGCTGTGAGGCAGCACGTAAGATTTGAAAGTGCATGTTTTACACAGCAGTGAAAGCCTACCAGCTTTCCAGCTGGTGCAGCGTAAAGAATCCACTTGTCCATACAGGAAACAAAACAGACATGAATTCAGTCCCTTGGTCCAGAATATTCCCTGAAGAAAGAAATGACAACCCATTCCATTTTTCTTGCCTGGAAAATCCCTGAACAGAAGAGCCTGGTAGACTACGGCTCATGGGGTCTCAAAGATCAGACACAACTGAGCTTGCATACATGTTTATTGAGAGACTACTGAAGGCCTAAAAAACAATGGCTACAGTTGAATCAAACCAACATGAAGATGACTTGAAAATTCAAATGAAATTGTCACATAATTTAGGCTTTTTGGATAAAAAAGAAAAATTAATTTTCCTTCTTAGACTTCTTAGACTGCTTTTGGAATTAGATACATTTTTGGCTTCATGTAGAATTTTGAAAATACTATGTTCATATTCTTGGAATTATTAATAATATCAGATATGTTGTTGCTCAGTTGTTAAGTCATATCCAACTGCATGTGGCCGCATGGGCTGTAGCACACTAGGCTCCTCTGCCCTCCACTGTCTCCCAGAGTTTGCTCAATTTGTGTCCATTGAGTTGGTGATGATATCTAACCATCTCATCCTCTGCTGCTTCCTTCTCCTCCTGCCCTCAATTTTTCCCAGCATCAGGGTCTTTTCCAATGACTTGGCTCTTCACATCAGGTAGTCAAAATATTTGAATTTCAGCATTAGTCTTTTCAGTGAAGATTCAGGGTTGATTTCCTTTAGGACTGACTGGTTGACCTGTTTGCAGTCCAAGGGACTCTCAGGAGTCTTCTCCAGTATCACAATTTGAAAGCATCAATTCTTCAGTTCTCAGCTTTATTTATGGTCCAAATCCATATTTGTACATGACTACTGGGAAAAGCCATAACTTTGACTATGCACACCTTTGTCTACAAAGTGATATCTCTGCTTTTTTAATATGCTGTCTAGGTTAGTCAGAGCTTTCCTTCCAAGGAGCAGACATCATTTAATTTCATGGCTGCAGTCATCTGCTGTAGTGACTTTGGAGCCCGAAAAATGTGTCACCATGGTTAAAATTGTCCTAAAGAAATTTCATCTCTTCATGTTATTGGTAATTGGGATAGCTTTTATTTATCAGAGTAAGCACCAACCTGGGACTCAAAGAATCTGCATCTCAGGCTAGGCCCTGATGAAAATGAGAGAGGTATCTTATTCAGTGCAAAACTGTGTGTTGTTCAGATATCAACAAACTGTGAAGGAGTGACTGCCTTCAAAACACTCAGCCAGGGGACAAAAAGGCTCATAAAATAAGTTCTATTGTAAAGACATTGACAACCTAGCTGAAAAGACATTCTATAACTACAGAATAAATGATACATATTTTAAATGATGATGAACATCAGTACTCTAAAGCGATACTCTAAAGTAGAGTAGAGTAATTAATTCGTTTGGCACAAGCCAAAGCAAACGGTGGAGACTGCATCTTCCCCAGAGAGGCGATCTTCCCTTTCTGCAAGCAGAGGGGGATTTCACAGATGGAAGGCAGTGAGAGAGGCAGAGAGGGCTCATTACAGTTAATCAAGAACTTTCAAAAATATTTCCCTGGAACACTTTTCTAAAGGTTAATCCAAGGGGAAAAAAAAAGAAAGAAACAACAACAGCAGCAACAACAACAAAACCAGAGGAAGGATTGGCAATTAAGTGGTGAATCACTCACATGTCCATCTTCAAAACATTTCAATGCATATTTGTTTTTAAAAGGCTCTGAGGTCTTTTAATAGTAATAAAATTTTAATTTGTGTTTCTCAGCGTATTTTTTTTTTTACCACAGAACCATGAACATTTCACATGTGTATTTGTATACTTAATGTGCCTATTTAATTTATGCTCCGAACAATGTTCATTGGAGTACATAGATTTTTTTTTTTTTTTGAGAGTGGCAGTTAATACAAGATGATGGAGAAAAGAACTATTTTAGAAGTAAAAATTACATGACTCATTGACTAATTAAATGTAAGGGGTGAAAATGAGAGTGAAATTATATGATGAAGTTGTAATGCATAATAAAATTATAAAGCAAATATTTCCATTAATCAAATAATGTGTCTCAGAAAAAAAAAAAAAAAAAGCATCCAGTTGGAGAAAGATAATTTTCTGTTTAAAAGTCAGTTGTGATTTTTTATATATACTTAATGTTCTGTCCTCCTAATTTTCTTCCCCTTGAATATAGAATGGACTACTCACTTTGAATGAATAGAGTGTGGAAAATGAAAACCAGTAACTTAATGGTAAGAAATTTGTAGAAACCAACTAATCCAAGTGATCAAGGTTAAAACTCCCTATAAGTCATGTTGATATCACATATATCTGCTTAGATAAGGCTATGAGAAGGACACTTCTCCTCTGATAGTTTTCATCAAAACCCAGAATCCCAGTCTAATCATGAGAAAACATTAGGCAATTTAAAAGTGAGGCACTTTCTATAACATACCTTACCAGGACTCAAAAAGTGTGAAGGTCATATGAAAAAAAAAGAAAGACTGAAAAATTGTCACAGATCAGAGGAGACAAAAAGGCCATCAGAACTAAATAGGCTAACCTAAAACTGCTATTCTGGATTAGATTCTGGAACAGAAATATGGTTTTAAGAAAGACAACTGATGAAATCAAAATACAGGCGATTGTTTAGTTAATGGAATTGTATGAACGTTAATTTCTTAGTTTTGAGCAGTGTATTTTGGTAATGTAAGATATTTATATAAGGGGAAGCTGAGTGACTGGATATATAGGAACTTTGCTGTTATTATTTTTGCAAGCTTTTTGTATATCTAAAATTTTTCTAAAATTAAAATTTAACAATGATACAGCATTAACAGACATGCATTATGTGTTAAATTATACATAATTTTAAAAAATTAATGCTGAAATAGACAATTTAATGAGAAGAGAAATATTTGTATACTCTCATTTACTCTCAAATCCCTCTGAACACATACTCATTAATTACAAAAGGTAAAATATTAATTTGATACTGGAGAACCTAGGAGACACTTTCCTAACCAAGAGATCAAAGTTAACGCTATCATAAATGGAGCATATCAAAGTTATCTGCCATGTGATAAGACACAATGAACATACAGTACTACTTCTGTGATACTCTTATCAAATATGCATAATACAAATTTAATTTGAAAAAAAATTAAAAAAACAAATGGAGGGGTATTTTACAGAATGTAGTGCTAGTGGTTTAGTCACTAAACTGTGTCTGACGCTTGTGATCCCATGGACTGTAGCCCTCCAGGCTCCTCTGTCCATGGGATTTCCCCAACAAGAATACTAGAGTGGGTTTCCATTTCCTTCTCCAGGAGCTTTTCTCAACTCAGCGATTAAACCCAAGTCTCCTGATTTGCAGGCAGATTCTTTACCACTGAGCTTCCAAGGAAGTCCATATTTTGCAAATAACTGACCCCAAATCTTCAGGGTCCAAGCAAAGCCAGTGTATTATTAATAGCACAAGACAATAGAGAGTAGGAGAAACTGTGGAGAACTGCACAGTGAATGATTTGACTAAAGTGGGAGAATGGCATTGAAACATGTAAAATATCATGTATGAAACGAGATGCCAGTCCCGGTTCAATGCACAATACTGGATGCTTGGGGCTAGTGCATTGGGACGACCCAGATGGATGGTATGGGGAGGGAGGAGGGAGGAGGGTTCAGGAAGGGGAGCACATGTATACCTGTGATGGATTCATTTTGATATTTGGCAAAACTAATACAATTATGTAAAGTTTAAAAATAAAATAAAATTTAAAAAAAATGATGGATAAAGTTAAACTGCTGATAAAAAACATAATGACCACAGCTAATATTTATTGTGAGACTTCCCTGGTGGCTCAGACAGTAAAGCATCTGTCTACAATGTGGGAGACCCGGGTTCAATCCCTGGGTTGGGAAGATCCCCTGGAAAAGGAAATGGCAATCCACTCCAGTACTGTTGCCTGGAAAAATCCCATGGACAGAGGAGCCTGGTAGGCTACAGTCCACAGGGTCGCAAAGAATTGGACACGATTGAGTGACTTCATTTTCTTACTCTGCGCTAGGCTTTATGGTGCAGAATTTCTAGATTCTGGAAGTAGGTTGCCAAGTCTGAGCCCCAGCTTTGAGATTTTGGTCACTTCATGGAAACTCTCTGAGCCTCAGCTTTCTCATCTGGAAGATGGGCATAATAATAAAGAGGAGAGTAAAAAAGTTGGCTTAAAGCTCAACATTCAGAAAACAAAGATCATGGCATCTGGTCCCATCACTTCATGGGAAATAGATGGGGAAACAGTGGAAACAGTGTCAGACTTTATTTTGGGGGGCTCCAAAATCACTGCAGATGGTGACTGCAGCCATGAAATTAAAAGACGCTTACTCCTTGGAAGGAAAGTTATGACCAACCTAGATAGCATATTCAAAAGCAGAGACATTACTTTGCCAACAAAGGGCTATCTAGTCAAGGCTATGGTTTTTCCAGTGGTCATGTATGGATGTGAGAGTTGGACTGTGAAGAAGGCTGAGCACCGAAGAATTGATGGTTTTGAAGTGTGGTGTTGGAGAAGACTCTTGAGAGTCCCTTGGACTGAAAGGAGATCCAACCAGTCCATCCTAAAGGAGATCAGCCCTGGGTGTTCTTTGGAAGGAATGATGCTAAAGCTGAAACTCCAGTACTTTGCCACTTCATGCAAAGTGTTGACTCATTGGAAAAGACCCTGATGCTGGGAGGACTTGGGGGCAGGAGGAGAAGGGGACAACAGAGGATGAGATGGCTGGATGGCATCACCGACTTGATGGACGTGACTCTGAGTGAACTCCGGGAGTTGGTGATGGACAGGGAGGCCTGGCGTGCTGCGATTCATGGGGTCGCAAAGAGTTGGACATGACTGAGCAACTAAACTGAACTGAACTGATTGAATTATTGTAAGGATTCCAAGGGTGAATACCTGGAAAATATTTAAAATACTCTCTCATTCATCAAAACAAAAGTGAAAGAACAATAAAAAAATAAAACATAACCAAGTCTGCCAGATCCATTTACAAATGAGGACACTGTTGTACAGCAAGTTTCACAAAATCGTCCAAGGTCACTCTGCTAATTAGTGTCAGGCTACTATTAACAATTGAACCTAAACAGTTTGGGACCAAATCTTAATTGCTACTATCTTTTAACTGCTACTGTCTTGGATAGACTTGAAAACATTTATATGAAAAATACAACATTTTTATATAAAAGTTGTTAAAAGTATTCTCTGTTCTCATTGAGCATGTAGTCTGCATAAAGAAATGAGATGAAAATATGAAATAACAACTATTAATAACAATCTCAAAATATTTTAGGAGATTTTTTTTTCTAACAAAAATTAGAGAAAGTAAGCTTGGTTTGAATATAACAAATATATTCATGAAGAAGTCATATTGGACCTGTCCTTTGAAATGTCAAAGAAGATGAAGAGTATATATTTCTAATTCACTGGTCATTGACAAAATGCTATATTTGGGACATTTTTCTCTATTTATCAACATAATTGAGTGAATGTATGCTGTAGAATCCATCTATTCTGTAGATGTTACTAGATGTTAAAATTAACGACTGGTCCTGTGATGTGTATTAAGGCCTTTTGAGCACTATCTTATGGACAAAGTCTATTCTTTCAGAGGAAAGTTGATTAATGATTAAGGAATTTATTTATTATTTTATTTTATTATTTTAATTTACCTTTTGTGTCTAATTCAAGAACCCTACCGACGATTTGATTTCAGAATTCCACCTCATTTTAGAAAATGAGTTCTGTTAACTTACTCATTGTGGATATATCACAAGTTGATATTCCTGGGAAGGAATTCAATGAATTTTTTTTTAAATTATGAGGGTGAAATACGTTCATTGTAGGAAATATTTAACTTCCATTAATTGAATTTACTACCTTTAAAATCACCCATAACGTGATTGCCTAAGAGTGATGACTAGTATTTTCACTGGGATATATTTTTTTTTTCAAGAATTTCTCTTTAATGTAATCCTTCTCTTTGTGTTTAAAAATGTGTATGTGTATTCCTTTATAAAATTCATTTCACGTTCTACATAATGTTTTGAAATTATTTTTCTACTTAACATGAAATCATGTACATTTTCCACTTGACTTAATAATATTCATAATATTCATCTTGCACACCTTTTGAAGGTGGTTTAGCACAGGAAGAGAATTAACTTTGTAAATATAAACCCCATATATAAATATATATCAGTGTTACCTGTTACTGTTTTCAGATCCTTATAGTCATTTGAGTATTTGTTTTCTTGACTTTTTGACCCAGAAAGAGCAGATGATGTGGTTTTCAAGCTCTTTGAAGACCACACATTAAAGAATCCATGTTTTTTTCAGTTTATACTAAAGCGCATTGCCGGGGTCCAGCCCCGGTGGATCCAGGGAATTCAAAGCGGGGACGGCGTCAGCGAGGATCAAGAAACAATTGCTTAATTAAACGTTAATTAAGGATATAAAGAGTGGTTAAATAAGGATAGCTCAGTGAGGAAATTCAGTGGAGAAAAGAGGCTGAATAATTCAGCCAGAAGGTGAGAGAAAGAACGACATGGGGAGACCAAGTTCTGGTGAACAAGGCCCGCACTTTATTTTCCAAAGTAGTTTTTATACCTTAAGTTATGCTTAGAGGATAATGGGGGAAGGGGTAGAGTCATGCAGCAAGCCAGGCTTTCTTCCTGCAAACTTATCATATGCAAAAGTTTAGGTGATTTGCATCATCTTCTGGCCTGGAGGCCTGTTAACATTTTAAGACCCTTTCTTCAGAAAACTTATTTTTTTCTAAAGGTGATTAGTCAGGCGCCACCCTCCAAAAGCATTAGATAAAGTTGCATTCCTACAGAGCAAAGGTGTGGTGGGCTATAACAAGAAAAAGAATTAACTCAAGGGTCCCAGGTTACAAACATTAAAGCTACTATTTACACCAATTATATTAATCAATACACTGCCAGGGACACAGCAGGTAAGGGATATGGAGACTTAGCAGCAAACATTGGCCCAACAAGTGAAAAACCCTTCACCAATACAATTTCTAATCAATCTTTTAACTGCTCAAAGGAATCTGTATTTAGACAGTTTAGAACATCTCCTGCCTCTCACAGTTGGGAGGCTCTGAGCAATCACATGTGGCCGGAAAAACCTATTAAGGCAGGCTAGAGGACTTCCAAAGGAGTTTGTAGGTTGAAACACTATCAGACCCAGGAACTTTATTAACTGGAGCTGTAAGTTAACTCTTTTTTTCAGAGAGAGGTAGTGGGGGACAGTCCCCCGTAAAGTCAGAGGTGTAGGTGAGAGCACAAAGCAGAAAGTAGGCAGACTCTGGTTTTGGGGGTAGATGCTCGAGAATTTCCAGGGAGACTTCTGAGGCTTGATCCCGCCTTTGCATATGCCAAGCCTCCTTCCTCATGACTTTTGCCAGGGGCAGAGCTCCTGCTCCCGGAAGTACATTTCCTTCTTTTGAAAAAGATTCTAAAATTAATTTGTATGGCTACTTGGAACACTATGTCCTAATTTGTCCTTTTTTTTTTTGTTAGCAATGTCAGCTGAATTAGGGAAAGCTACTTAATTTACCTTTGTTCATGGTGGATAAACTCATTCAGTTCAGTTCAGTTTCAGTCACTCAGTCGTGTCTGACTCTTTGCGACCCCACGAACCGCAACACGCCAGGCCTCCCTGTCCATCACAAACTCCCGGAGTTCCTCCAGACTCACGTCCATCGAGTCAGTGATGCCATCCAGCCATCTCATCCTCTGTCGTCCCCTTCTCCTCCTGCCCCCAATCCCTCCCAGCATCAGAGTCTTTTCCAATGAGTCAACTCTTCGCATGAGGTGGCCAAAGTACTGGAGTTTCAGCTTTAGCATCATTCCTTCCAAAGAACACTCAGAACTGATCTCCTTCAGAATTAACTGGTTGGATCTCCTTGCAGTCCAAGGGACTCTCAAGAGTCTTCTCCAACACCACAGTTCAAAAGCATCAATTCTTCAGCGCTCAGCCTTCTTCACAGTCCAACTCTCACATCCATACAAGACCACTGGAAAAACCATAGCCTTGACTAGACGGACCAACTCATTAGCTTCCATTATTCACCAGTGAGATTAGTGCACTATTGAATCCAAACTGGTAAAGTAGAAACATGGTTAGCAAAGTGAGAGTCAATTAGACTCAATTCTTTAAGACAATTAAACAAGACTGATTAAAGCAAAACAAGAACTTTGTGGAAAATTATTTCCCCTTAGCAGGATTGACGACAACATTTTATATATATATATATATATATATATATATACACAAACACACATGCACATATATATATATACACACACACACACACATTTTTCCTGACTTCTGTTATTTATGTAAATAATCTCTATTTTAAAGAGTCTCTTGTCTCTCTATTTAAAATATTTTTTCCTTTAATCTTAGTTATACAGAGTAATAGTTGAAATGACTTAAAATTTAATAATAAGTCTGTATTTAAAAAAATTGGTTTAAATGTCAAAGTAAATGTTATGTATCATATAGCTTATATTTGATAATATACAGAGTAAATTTATATGTATATGTTATAATCTAAATCTATCCATGCAATTGTGTTAGATGTGATTTAGAACTTATATAGCAATTAAAATTATGAGTAATGTGTCTTTGTTTTCTACTCATAATAGTAATTTCACAACCTATTTCACCTCTCAGAAAATATTGTGTTCCATTCAGTCAGTTCAGTTGCTCAATCATGTCCAACTCTTTGAAACCCCATGGACAGAAGCATGCCAGGTTTTCCTCAGTTCAGTTCAGTCGCTCAGTCATGTCCGACTCTTTGTAACCCCATGAATTGCAGCATGTCAGGCCTCCTTGTCCATCACCAACTCCCGGAGTTCACTGAGACTCACGTCCATCCAGTCAGTGATGCCATCCAGCCATCTCATCCTCTGTTATTCCCTTTTCCTCCTGCTCCCAATCCCTCCCAGCATCAGAGTCTTTTCCAATGAGTCAACTCTTCGCATGATGTGGCCAAAGTACTGGAGTTTCAGCTTTAGCATCATTCTTTCCAAAGAACACCCAGGGGTGATTCTCCTTTAGAATGGACTGGTTGGATCTCCTTTCAGTCCAAGGGATCTTCTCCAACAGTCAAGAGTCTTCTCCAACACCACAATTCAAAAGCATCAACTCTTTGGCGCTAAGCTTTCTTCACAGTCCAACTCCCACATCTGTACATGACCACTGGAAAACCATAGCCTTGACTAAACGGACCTTTGTTGGTAAAATAATGTCTCTGCTTTTCAATATGCTACCTAGGTTGATCATAACGTTTCTTCCAAGGAGTAAGCGTCTTTTAATTTCATGGCTGCAGTCACTATCTGCAGTGATTTTGGAGCCCAAAAAGATAAAGTCTGACACTGTTTCCACTGTTTCCCCATCTATTTCCCATGAAGTGATGGGACGAGATGCCATGATCTTCGTTTTCTAAATGTTGAGCTTTAAGCCAACGTTTTCACTCTCCTCTTTCACCTTCTTCAAGAGGCTTTTTAGTTCCTCTTCACTTTCTGCCATAAGAGTGGTGTCATCTGCATATCTGAGGTTATTGATATTTCTCCCAGCAATCTTGATTCCAGCTTGTGCTTCTTCCAGCCCAGCGTTTCTCATGATATACGCTACATATAAGTTAAATAAGCAGGGTGAAACATACAGCCTTGATGTACTCCTTTTCCTATTTGGAACCAGTCTGTTGTTCCATGCCCAGTTCTAACTGTTGCTTCCTGAACTGCATTCAGGTTTCTCAAAGGCAGGCCAGGTGGTCTGGTATTCCCATCTCTTTCAGAATTTTCCACAGTTTCTTGTGATCCACACAGTCAAAGGCTTTGGCATAGTCAAAAAAGCAGAAATAGATGTTTTTCTGGAATGCTCTCGCTTTTTCCATGATCCAGCATATGTTGGCAATTTGATCTCTGGTTCCTCTGCCTTTTCTAAAACCAGCTTGAACTTCCGGAAGTTGACGGTTCACATATTGCTGAAGCCTGACTTGGAGAATTTTGAGCATTACTTTACTAGAATGTGAGACGAGTGCAATTGTGCAGTAATTTGAGCATTCTTTGGCATTGCCTTTCTTTGGGATTGGAATGAAAACTGACCTTTTCCAGTCCTGTGGCCACTACTGAGGTTTCCAAATTTGCTGGCATATTGAGTGCAGCACTTTCACAGCATCATCTTTCAGGATTTGAAATAGCTCAAGTGGAATTCCATCACCTCCACTAGCTTTGTTCATAGTGATGCTTTCTAAGGCCCACTTGACTTCACATTCCAGGATATCTGGCTCTAGGTGGGTGATCACACCATCGTGATTATCTTTGTCGTGAAGATCTTTTTTGTACAGTTCTTCTGTGTATTCTTGCCACCTCTTCTTAGTATCTTCTGCTTCTGTTAGGTCCATACCATTATTGTCCTTTATTGAGCCCATCTTTGCATGAAATGTTCCCTTGGTATCTCTAAGTTTCTTGAAATAATCTATAGTCTTTTCCATTCTGTTGTTTTCCTCTATTTCTTTGCATTGATCGCTGAGGAAGGCTTTCTTATCTCTTCTTGCTCTTCTTTGGAACTCTGTATTCCCATGCTTATATCTTTCCTTTTCTCCTTTGCTTTTCACTTCTCTTCTTTTCACAGATATTTGTAAGGCCTCCCCAGACAGCCATTTTGCTTTTTTGCATTTCTTTTCCATGGGGATGTTCTTGATCCCTGTCTCCTGTACAATGTCATGAACCTCATTCCATAGTTCATCAGACACTCTATCTATCAGATCTAGACGCTTAAATCTATTTCTCACTTCCACTGTGTAATCATAAGGGATTTGATTTAGGTCAAACCTGAATGGTCTAGTGGTTTTCCCTACTTTCTTCAGTTTAAGTCTGAATTTGGCAATAAGGAGCTCATGATCTGAGCCACAGTCAGCTCCTGGTCTTGTTTTTGCTGACTGTATAGAGCTTCTCCATCTTTAGCTGCAAAGAATATAATCAGTCTGATTTTAGTGTTGACCATCTAGTGATGTCCATGTGTAGAGTCTTCCCTTGTGTTGTTGGAAGAGGATGTTTTCTATAACCAGTGAGTTGTCTTGGCAAAATTCTATTTGTCTTTGCCCTGTTTCATTCTGTATTCCAAGGCCAAATTTGCCTGTTACTCTAGGTGTTTCTTGACTTCCTACTTTTGCATTCCAGTCCCCTATGATGAAAATGACATCTTTTTGGGGTGTTAGTCTAAAAGGTCTTGTAGGTCTTCATAGAACCGTTCAACTTCAGCTTCTCAACGTTACTGGTTGGGGCATAGACTTGGATTACTGTGATATTGAATGGTTTGCCTTGGAAACGAACAGAGATCATTCTGTCGTTTTTGAGATTGCATCCAAGTACTGCATTTCAAACTCTTTTGTTGACCATGATGGCTACTCCATTTCTTTGAGGGATTCCTGCCCTCAGTAGTAGATATAATGGTCATCTGAATTAAATTCACCCATTCCAGTCCATTTAGTTCACTGATTCCTAGAATGTTGACATTCAACTCTTGCCATCTCCTGTTTGACCACTTCCAATTTGCCTTGATTCATGGACCTGACATTCCAGGTTCCTATGCAATATTGATCTTTACAACATCGGACCTTGCTTCTGTCACCAGTCACATCCACAACTGGGTATTGTTTTTGCTTTGGCTCCATCCCTTCATTCTTTCTGGAGTTATTTGTCCACTGATCTCCAGTAGCTTATTGGGCAGCTACTGACCTGTGGAGTTCCTCTTTCAGTATCCTATCATTTTGCCTTTCATACTGTTCATGGGGTTCTCAAGGCAAGAATACTGAAGTAGTTTGCCACTTCAGGTTTCCCTGTCCATCACCAAATCCCAGAGCTTACTCAAACTCATGCCCATTGAGTCAATGATGCGATCCAACCATCTCATCCTCTGTCATCCCCTTCTCCTCCCGCCTTCAATCATTCCCAGCATCAGGGTCTTTTAAAATGAGTCAACTCTTTGCATGAGGTGGCCAAATAATTGGAGTTTCAGCTTCAGCCTCAGTCTTTCCAATGAACGTTCAGGACTGATTTCCTTTAGCATGGATTGGTTGGCTCTCCTTGCAATCCAAGGGACTCTCAAGACTCTTCTCCAACAAACACCACAGTTCAATGGCATCAATTCTTCGGCACTCAGCTTTTTTTATAGTCCAACTCTCACATCCATACATGACTACTGGAAAAAATCATAGCTTTGACTAGAAGGACCTTTGTTGGCAACGTAATGTCACTGCTTTTTTTAATATGCTATCTAGGTTGATCATAACTTTTCCTCCAAGGAGCAAGCTTCTTTTAATTTCATGGCTGCAGTCACCATCTACAGTGATGTTGGAGCCCCCCAAAATAAAGTCTCTCACTGTTTTCACTCTTTCCCCATCTATTTGCCATGAAGTGATGGGACCAGATGCCATGATCTTAGTTTCCTGAATGTTGAGCTTTAAGCCAACTTTTTCACTCTCCTCTTTCACTTCATCAAGAGGCTCTTTAGTTCTTCTACTTTCTGCCATATGGGTGATATCATCTGGATATCTGAAATTATTGATATTTCTCCTGCCAATCTTGATTCCAGCTTGTGCTTTATCCATACAGTTCTCTCTGTGTACTCTGCATATAAGTTAAATAAGCAGGGTGACAATATGCAGCCTTGATGTACTCCTTTCCTGATTTGGCACCAGTCCATTGTTCCATGTCCAGTTGTAACTGTTGCTTCTTGAGCTGAATACAGATTTCTCAGGAGGCAGGTCAGGTGGCCTGGTATTCCCATCTGTTGAAGAATTATCCAGTTTTTTGTGATCCACATAGTCAAAGGTGTTGGCAAAGTCAATAAAGCAGGAGTAGATCTTTCCTGGAACTCTCTTGCTTTTTCTATGATCCAACTACTGTGGGCAGGAATCCCTTAGAAGAAATGGAGTAGACATAAGAGTTAACAAAAGAGTCCAAAATGCAGTACCTGGATGCAATCTCAAAAATGACAGAATGATCTCTGTTCACTTCCAAGACATTCAGTATCACAGTAATCCAAGTGTATGCCCCAACCAGTAATCCTGACGAAGCTTAAGTTGTATTCTATTACAGCCAGTCAATATGAGAGGATATTTTTTCTCTTCTATTTTCATAAGATGATAATATTTCACTTTAATTATCTGTTAATATATACAGAGCATGATGCCAAAATATTTTCAATTTTCATAAACTTTTGCATAGTGTCTGAAGCCCGTTAATCAAAATTTTACTTAAGTCTTTCAAATAAGTCTTTCAAACCAATCACTTTGCCACTAAAGCACTTCTGGTGTTGTTACTAAGTAACTTTGGTCTTGTCCAGCTGTTTGTGACCCCACGGACTGTAGCCCACCAGGCTCTCCGCTCCCCGGGATTCTCTAGCAAGAACGCTGGAGTGGGTAGCCTTTCCTTTCTCCAGGGAATCTTCCCATCCTAGGGATTGAACCCAAGTCTCCCACATTGCAGGTAGATTCTTTACCGGCCGAGCTGCCAGGGAAGCGCACTGAGCCACCCAGAAAGCCCTAAAGCACTTCAACTCCAAGAGTTCCTCAGGTTTCAAATAATAACTCCCATTTTAAGATTTCCAAATTAGATGCAAAAAGATCTTAACACAGTAGCTGCTCCATATATATGCATTAAGTGAATGAAAGAATGAATTACCCAAATATCAGACAATCCCCTTGTTACAACTCCTTCCTGGAATATATAGGAGTACAGGAGTCCTGTACTCCTCAGTTAGCAAGTGCAGTTTTCTGCTTTATACAGACAGAACTCTGAATTGATGGGATTTTTAGATTGAGGTAATATGAGGTTTGGTTAAGAAAAAGGATAGGAATCTTAGGAACTCAGAGACTCTGAGCGAGAACTCCCAAGATATTTTGATTCTCTGTAGCAAGGCTGGGGCCTGAGAATGTTATCATTTTCCCATGTTTAACTGGCCTTTCTTTGTCCCCTGGATTGCAATCTCATTCAGGCAGGATCACGCATGCTTAGCTTTACCTTCCCACCATTACTTTGCACTAAGAGGCAGTGTGTTCCCTAAGTTCCTGCTCATTGACTGACACGCTTTAAATAGTACCCCCATTATTGATAGAGGAAAAGATGATTTTTTTAGCTCAGTAAAATAATATTTTTTAAGTTATAAAAAATTAATAGAAATAGAAATAAGTGTTCCCGTTCTTAAATGAACCTCCCCCTCCTGTAAGTCTCCCATCCTGGAAAAAGTAGCTAGCACTATCAGTCTCCTTGCTCAAGCCAGAAACTTGGCCATAACATTTGAAAGACATTTGCCAAGCGGAGTGATGGTTGTAATGGTGCAGTCACTGTGATAATCCACGGAGTTGTGCATTATATTAATTCACTTTCATGTATACATATTGTACTTAAATGGAAGTGTTTCAAACACTTTTTTTTTTTCCCCCTGAAAACCGTATTCTGACATCATGGCCTATACCCCATACTCAGGTTTATGTGACCTATAGGAGAGGACTGTACATCAAGGAAGTTCTTCCACGTTCTTTTCATCACTCCATTCTTTAATAGCCAAGGTGCCAGCAATACACAGTTAAAGGATAAACTGAGAGTCCATGGACTTGAATATGTGAACTGACTCATATGTACCATGTTATCTTGCCTGGTAATTTAGTTTTCTTTGATTTGCACCCATAGGTACAGAAGAAACATCTGCAACATAAATGAGAAAGCCTCAGTATGCACTTTAAAATATATTTAAAAATAGATGATAATATTTGTATTCTACAAAATAGGACAAAATGCTGAGCAAATACAAATTATGTGCAACCTTGCAATGTTTGTTTAATTAGTGTTCCTGTGTTGTAGCCCATTTTATTAATTTTATTTCCATGTTGTACTTTGATACAGGGCAGCTAAGAGACATGTATTTTGTAGATTTATAAATAACTAGCAAACTGCAGAATTTTCATCACTTATTGAAAACAGTGGGTGTTGTTGTTGTTTTTTTTTTTTTGGCATTCTTGAAAAAAAATCTGAAAAGCCAAGGTCACACTAATTTCAGCAAACTCCTACAAATATTTCCTATCAGTTATCTTATTATATCTATATTTATACATCTGCCAAAATGATAGTATACTAATTTTTAAATATTGTTCTCTCATCCCTGGACTATTTAATTTTTTGGCACATTGTAATAGACTAATTCTTAATAAAGAGAACTAATTAAAATGGAAAATTGTTATTACAAAACAGATAACCTTGGTAATGCATTTTGGCTCTTCAAAATTGACAGATAACTTGTAAAATGATTTCCATTTAATATTCCAACTTTTCAAGTGGAATATTGAAGACATAAAATAATCAAACTTACATAATACATTATCAGAGATAATAATGTATTATATTATCTGCAGTATATTAAAAATAAACTAGAGCAAAATGAGATATTAAGGAACATGTGGTTATTCACATAGATATATGTTAGCATATATGTATATATTCTTTTTTTAGAATATATTTTCATAACTTTTAAACTTTTTTTTTTTTTTTTTACTTTTAAACATTTTTAATTGGAGGAAAATTTCTTTACAAGGTTGTGTTGGTTTCTTCCATATCATAATGAAAATCAGCCATTATTATACATGTATCACCTCCCTCTCCTTCCTCCAATCCATCCCTCTAGATCATTACAGAGTATATGTCTGGATTCCCTGTGGTATATAGCAACTTCTCACCAGCTATCTGTTTTACAGATGGTAATGGAGATATGTATATGTACATTCTCTATTCGTCCCACTCTCTCCTTCCTCCACTGTGTCCATAAGTCTGCTCTCTGTATTTGCATCTCCCTTCTTTCCCTGCAATAGGTTCATCAGCCCATTTTTCTAGATTCCATATATATATATGTGTATGTGTGAGTTAATATATGGTATTATGGGGCTTCCCAGTTGGCGCTAGTGGTAAAGAACCCACCTGCCAACGCATGAGACCTAGGAGAAGTGGGTTTGACCCCTGGGTCGGTAAGATCTCCTGGAGAAGGAAATGACAACCCACTCCAGTGTTCTTGCCTGGAGAATCCCACGGACAGAGGAGCCTGACAGGCTACAGTTCACAGAGTCACACAGAGCTGGACACAACGGAAGCACTTACGTATAATATTTGTTTTTCTCTTTCTGACTCATTCATTCCATATGACAGTTCTAGGTTCATCCACCTCACTATAACTGACTCAAATCCATTCCTTTTTATGGCTGAATAATACTCCATTGTATATATGTACCACATCTTCTTTATCCACTCATCTGTTGTTGGACATCTAGGTTGCTTCCATTTCCTAACTATTGTAAATAGCACTGCTGTGAAATTTGGGGTACACGTATCATTTTCCATTATGATTTTCACTGGGTATATGTCCTGAGAGGTATTGCTAGGTCATATGGTAGATTTATTCATATATTTTAAAAGAATCTCTATACTGTTCTCCATGGTGGCTGTATCAATTTACATTCCCACCAACACTGCAAGAGGGTTCCCCTTTCTCTACATTCTCTCCAGAATTTATCGCTTATAAATTTCTGATAGTGGTCATTCTGACTTGTGTGAGGTGATACCTCATTGTAGTTTTGATTTGAATTTCTCTAATAATTAGTGATGTTCAGCGTATTTTCACGTGTTTATTTGACATACATCACAGTAAGAGCCTCTTTGACCCACCTCCTAGAGTAATGGAAATAAAAACAAAAATAAATGGGACCTAGTGAAACTTAAAAGATCTTTCACAGTGAAGGAAATAATAAACAACATTAAAATACATCACTCAGAATGGGAGAAAATAGTTTTAAATTAAACAATTGACAAAGGATTAATCTCCAAAAGATATAAGCAGCTCATACAGCTCAATATCAGGAAAAAAAAGAAAATCAAAACAATGGGCAGAAGATCTAAACTTTTCTCCAAAGAAGACATACAGATGGCAAATAAACATGAAAACAGATGTATCTTTTCTAATAGATACATATTAGAATGGGCTTCCCACTTGGCACTAGTGGTAAAGAAACTGGCTGCCAATACAAAAGTTATAAGAAACTGTGGTTTGATCCCTGCATTGGGAAAATCCCTTGGAGAAAGAGATGGAAACCCATCCCAGTATTCTTGCTTGGGGAATCCCACAGGCACAAGAGCCTGGTGGGCTACTGTCCATAACGTTGCAAAGAGTTGGACACCATTGAAGTGACTTAGCACACATGCACAGGTATTAAAATATTAGGCAGATGTCTGTGTGTGTTTAGTCACACAGTCATGTTCAAATCTTTGTGCCTGCATGTTCCTCTGTCCATAGGATTTTTCAGTTCAGTTCATTTCAGTTCAGTTGCTCAGTCGTGTCCAACTCTTTGTGACCCCAAGGACTGCAGCATGCCAGTCTTCCCTGTCCATCACCAACTCCCGGAGTTTACTCAAACTCGTGTCCGTTGAGTCGGTGATGCCATCCAACCATCTCATCCTCTGTCATCCCCTTCTCCTCTCACCTTCAATCTTTCCCAGCATCAGAGTCTTTTCAAATGAGTCAGTTCTTTGCATCAGCTAGCCAAGTATTGGAGTTTCAGCTTCAGCGTCAGTCCTTCCAATGAATATTCAGGACTGATTTCCATTAGGATGGACTGGTTGGATCTCCTTGTTGTCCAAGGGACTCTCAAGAGTCTTCTCCAACACCATAGTTCAAAAGCATCAGTTTTTCAGCACTCAGCTTTCTTTATAGTCCAACTTTCACATTCATACATGACTACTGGAAAAACCATAGCTTTGACTAGATGGACCTTTGTTGGAAAAGTAATGTCTCTACTCCAGGGGATTTTATTTACCCAAGGATTGAACTCTTGTATCTCCTGCATTGCAGGCAGATTCTTTACCCACTGAGTCACCAGGGAAACCCCAGGAAGATGGCAGTAACTCTGACTAAATTGGCAAGAGCAGGAATCAGCATGGCCTCTGCTATATAAGTACATATTACTGAAACTCAGCCATGCTCATTCATTTATGAATTGCTTAAGTCTTACATATTAATGAGTCTACATACATCTTTGAGTTGAGACTCTGTGACAAACACTTCATGACCCAGAAAGCGAAAAGTGTTTACTACTGGCCTTTTATAGAAACAAATGGTCAATTCCTGATCTCAGCAGTGTTTCTCAAAATGTGGTCCCCTGAGCAGTAATCATCATTGTAAGCTAGGAAATAGTTAGAAATGCATACACTTTCTTAAGCTCTCCTAAGACCTACTCAATCAGTACTCTGGGGAGGGACCCTGCAATGTGTGTTTAAATAAGCCCTACAGTGAATTCTGGTGTATGGCACTGTTTGAGTACCATTGCTCCACAGTAAATTATTTACTATTACAGTATATTTTATTATATATATTTTATATTATTATATCATTACACAATATTAACTATTATGACTTCCATATGATCATACCTTATGATTACTCCATGCCTGCCTTGTTTCAGCTAAATCCTAAAAGACATATTGTTGGTTAAGAGGTTACTTAAATAGAGATAGGAGAAAGAGATCAAATTGAGCTGGCAGCCAGTAGTCAAAATGTATTTTTTAAATGGCCCATCAATTTAAAAATGAGACAATGCACTTTCAGTTTGCCTAGACCTTTTTGGTCAGCCATTTTAGAGTTAGAACAGGAGGCTATAATTTATTCAATGTCCTTTGGGTATAACTGTCTTACAAACTATTTGGGTCTTCTCAATCTTTCTGTAACAGTATAACTCATATCTGTACCATTATTATTTACAAGGACGCTTCTCTAACCGTTAGAAACTATTTTGAATAATCATAAATGTGGACTGACTTTTGTAAGAAAGAAGTCTAATATAAAGTAATACTAGTTTGATATTATTATCTTTCGAGTGCTCCAAGTTTGAAAAAATATTTATTTTCAATGTTTTATGATTATTAGTCTTATAAATGTGCTGTAAATTTCTCATAAACCCCTTAGGAAAAGCAAAATGAGTTCTTTTAGGTTGGGATCCCTCTTCTCTGGTCCTCTGATTAGTAAAGTTTCACTCTACACTTAAATTTCTACTGTTTAGTTGAATGGTTTCCATATTGTATTTGGGAAAGGAGAGTATAGTAGAATACAACTGAAAACCCAATCAATGCAATTCTCTTGAAAAAATATAAACCAATGAAGTGTGAGCTTAGAAATGGATCTGATAATGAAGGCAACTTTTCTGGAAGACAGGTTCCTATCTAGTCCAATGAAAGACTTTAACTACATTCAAATAACAGCTCAAAGACGAATCAAGAAGTAGATGTTAGAGATTCTAACCTCCAGTCTCATATAGGTTTTATTTTTAAATATTTTAATTAATTTTCATCAAGTACAGTTGTGTTACAATGTTATAAATTATAGCCTCAGTTTAGTTCTATATTTCCTGTTGTTGTTAGCTTTGTATTCTGAAATTCTCATGTGTATCATAAGCAGAAATATTAGAAGACAATATATAAAGATTACAGTGAAATTAACAATACATGGAAGTAGATAATAACGGTTAAGATATGTAAGAAAAATTAAAAAGCATAATAATGTGACAGAAGAATTTTTCTAATCGGTATAATCACCATCAAGATTACTGAGTCATTTTTTCAAAATTGCTTGACAAAAATTATTTTTAGTTAGTAATTGCACAACACTGAAACGAACAAAAAATCTCTTACCCCAGTCCCCAAAGTCATCTAATCGGAGAAAGTTTTACCATTATCAAAAGAACATTTATGGATTGCTTAATTTACTTTTCTTTGTACCTTCTCTATATTATCTCATGTAATTCTTAGAAGCACCACATTGAAAAAAAAAAAGAGGAGCAGCATCTCTCTTCAACAAGTGCCGAAGAGTGTTTTGCTGTTCAGTCACCAAGTGATGTCCGACTCTGTGGGACACCACAGGCTGCAGCATGTCAGGCTTCCCTGGCCTGCACTGTCTCCTGGAGTTTGCTCAAACTCATGTATGTGGGGAGGTAAAATATATGTCTAGGGAGGTAAAATAACTTGCCTGATACTTCTTATAAATGGAGGAGCAAGAATTAAAACTCAGTTCTACCTGACTTCAAATTTCTTGCCTGTAGCTATTAGGTGGTATACTTTCCCAATAGTTTTGAGGGGCCTTATGACTAAAAATTGAACTGTGGTGTTGGAGAAGACTCTTGAGAGTCCCTTGGACTGCAAGGAGATCCACCCAGTCCATCCTAAAGGAAGTCAGCCCTGAATATTCATTGGAAGGACTGATGCTGAAGCGGAAGCTCCAATAGTTTGATTACCTGATCCGAAGAACTGACTCATAGTAAAAGACCCTGATGCTGGCAAAGATTGAAGGTAAGAGGAGAAGGGGACAACAGAGGATGAGATGGTTGGATGGCATCACTGACTCGATGGATATGAGTCTGAGTTGGTGATGGACAGGGAGGCCTGGCGTGCTGCAGTCCATGGGGTTGCAAAGAATCAGATATGACTGAATGACTGAACTGAACTGAATGACTAAATATTAAAAAAAAAAAAAAGTCTAGCTTACTTAGACTTTATTTTTTACTACAGTTTTTCAGTGTATCACTGGAGATATTGGTGATACAAATTTTGAAAATGTAATGATTCTTTTTTACTTACAATATATTTTGAGGGACAAATGACTTTAAGAACAAGCAGATAAATGGGACATTTAGACTGTGCTGCTGATAAAATACAGAGCATTATCACTTTATCTGACAAACATAAACGAATGAAAATAAACTTATAGGATCTGATTTTATTTCAAGATGTTTTCTTTAAACCAGCACAAGGGTGACTGTCTTTCAATTTCCTGGTATGCAAACAGAGTACCATATGCAATGAACAAATTCTTATAAACTACATAATGTATTGGTGAAAAGAATTTGGTAACATGGGAAATATGTAAAAATAGTGTGAGTCTATCAATTTCTAAAGAAAAATAGAGCATGCAAACTCTCGTTAGGGATAAGAAGTTCTCTAAATTATAATTTTTTTGTTCCTCTAGGCCCCTGATAAAACTAAACATATTTCCAGCCTGTTTTTGTAAATAGCCAAAATGGACTTCTGCTTGGTCTTGCTGCCATTTCTAACTTCCCTTGGACATTGATGTCCAAGGTTTGGAGGTGCAGTTTGTGCCTTCACAGGAACAAAAAGCACCAGGCCCTGAACACCTGGCCTTGCCTGTTGGCTTTGTAATACTGCCAGTGACGGAGGAACGCCCGGGCATTTTCAATTTTTCATATATCAAAAATTGAATTAAAACTATTTTTGGCTCAAAGAATAAAGAAAATTTAGTTTATAGGAACAGATATGCAACCCCTCTTCAATGTGCGTGTAAAATACTCGAAAGACAGTGAGAGAGAGAGAGAGAGCAAGAGAAAGATGACCTGTACTTAATACTTGCGATGAATTTGCAATCTGTGAATGTGTGTCAGCTCGGACAAGTGAAGTTTTTCCTAGCTTCCCTTTCCAATTCTCTCAATTGATAATCAACATCATGTTGGAGTTTTACTGTGAAGATCATATAAACTATACGCAGAAAAGGACCACGATTCTGGCACGTGGTTTGTCTTCTATTAGGCGGCCGGACAACAGACACACAACTGAGTTGTTATTTCCCTAAATAATTCTTACCTTGAAAATGACTTTCACGTCATGACCTGAAAATTTATCCTTCATCCCTTCCTTCCTTCTTTCTTTATTCTTTCTTTTTGTTTTTCTTTTTTCCTTCTTTTCTCCCTTTCTCCCTCCCTCCTCTCCTTCCTTCCTGCCATTCTTTACTTCTTTCTTTTTATTTTCTTTTGATATGTCTTTTGATGCAGTGTTATGCTGAGATTCATTGTTTCAAATTCTTTTTAAAGGAAGGCTAAACATAAGGATCCTTATGATAACTTCTGGGTAATCTAAGAGGACTCCAGCTTCAGTGAACTTTGCCCTAGTATTGAGTACTAATTTCAAATGAATAAGAAAGCCTTGCTAAATATATGGCATCTGTAGCTAAATTATGCACTGGACAGTCTAAGGGATCAAGTGTTCCTTAATGGAAAATAAAGAATAGTACCAGTAAATGTGAAACCAAGGTTAATAGAATCCCTAAATATCTGCTCAACATACATATATTTATTAAGAAAATAATGAACTGCCTGTGAGAAAAAAGAAAAAACAACAACAACAGAGAGCGATATAGCCAAATTCTTTTACAGGTCAGGGTGCTAAATTTTCAATTGGTAAAGTGTTCAGGATGAGTTTGCAGTTATATAGATAACTGAAAATCTTATGTGAATTCCTAGCACAGACACAATCACGAATTGCTTTGCTCCTGTTCTTTTTCTGCTCCTGCAGGGAGACTGACGGTTGGGAGGCAGCCACTGGTCCCTGGGTTTCTGCTTCAGCCAGAGATCAGCATTTGCTGCAAGTTGAAGCACGGTGGGGATCTAACAGCTTGAGTGTGATGACCAGGCAGACTGTGTGAAAAGCCACTGCCTGAGGATAAAGAAGGAGAGGCAACAACCTCGATACCAGCATAGGAAACTGCCTCACAACAGATGCGGTGCTAATTACATCTGGGGTGGGGACTCTCAGATAGTCACTTTCATATTGGCTGTCAAATCCAGACAGAATTGTGTCATAAGAGCTTCTGGCTGACAGTCTGTGCTCGGGAGAAGATTCTATTCACCAAGACCCGGAGGCTGAATTGCATGTAGTACCCAGCTCAGGGATCCTTAGATTTCCTGCTTAGTCACTTCCTATTTCACCAAGATGAGTTCTGCAAATGAGTCTACACAAACATTAAGAAGTGGAGTTGACAAATGTTTTTGTCTGCTGAGATTGACAAGTGTTTTTGTCTGCTGAGATTATTTCCTAATTTTAAAAAGGCCATCAATGAATGCAAAGTCAAAGTGTTAGTTGCTCAGGCCTGTCCGGCTCTTTGCAACCCCATGGACAGTATCCCATCAAGTTCCTCTTTCCATGGGATTCTCCAGGCATGAATACTGGAGTGGGTTGCCATTGCCTTCTCCAGGGGATCTTCCAAACCAAGGGATCCAACCCAGGTCTCCTGTATTTCAGGCAGATTCTTTTACCGCTGAGCCATAGGGAAAGTCAATCAATGAATGCTAACAGTAAATACATATTTTCCTTGCACAGCCAGAGACCTTAATCTTGATTATTCTAGAAAGAAAGTTATATTGACAGGTCTTATATTAGGACTGTCCCAGGATACAGGTAAAGGAAACGGATTCAAAGCAATGAGGCATCTCACCATTGAGCCGAAGAAATACTCTTACTCCACGGGTCTTTAAACGACACCACACTGCTTCTTAAATTGATATTCCCTTTTTAGAAAGTTGCCACCAATAGATGTTGAAGGTCCAAAGTAATACTCCAGAGCCGTCATTTACAGAAGCTCTGAGATAGAATCTCCTATTACTCTCTGTTCAGTAAGCACTGACGATAAGCATACTGCAGTCAATGCTAAACATGCTCTTCATATCACTCTCATTTCAGTCAGCAGAAAGCCAGCCCTGGATGACGTTCCACTCCAATTCCTAACGTTTGTGTAGAATAATATTAGTAATAAATCTGATAATCATCTTTGTTCTGATAACTCATTGCCTGAAAAATAAAGTCCCCCATGATTCTGAAAGCCAGTAAATCCTAGATGGAAAATCTTCTCATTAATTCTGAACCTGATCTGCATGAGACAAATTCTTGCAGGCTCTTCTTTAAAATCCAGATATTTCTGGAACCTCCCCTGGATGTTGAACTGTCCTCTGCTTTTACCTCTTTCTCATCTGCACAAACGCATATGAATGCACACAAACAACTGAATTAAAAAGTAAGGAGAGACTCAAGCTGGACCACAAAGTTAACTGCTAAGAAATTAAAGATGATGGGAAGCTCTATCCTATATGAAATGCAAAACATTAATGCCATAAAAAATCAAAGTAATTTATAAGCATCCAGAGTCTTATATAGTCTTAACTGCTCAGTTGTGTCCAACTCTTTGTGACCCCATGGATTGTAGCCTGCCAGGCTCCTCCATCCATGTAATTCTCCAGGCAAGAATCCTGGAGTGGGCTGACATTTCCTTCTCCAGGGGATAGTCCCAACCCAGGGATCAAAGCCGGGTCTCCCACGTTGCAGGCAGACTCTTTACTGACTGAGCCACTAGGGAATCCCAGGGTCTTATACAAATAGACTCAATTCTGTGATTTCACATTATTCTTATACAAATAGATTCAATGTTGTGATTTCATGTTATTCAGGAGTAATTTCTGATTAAAAAAATCATCCTTTATTTGGTGATTATTGGCACCTGACCCACTTAAAGCACAGGTTTTATGCACAATAATTGGGCACTGAGTTTACTGCGTTTACTGCTGCCGCCACTGCTAAGTCACTTCAGTCGTGTCTGACTCTGTGCGACCCCACAGATGGCAGCCCACCAGGCTCCCCGTCCCTGGGATTCTCCAGGCAAGAACACTGGAGTGGGTTGCCATTTCCTCCTCCAATGCATGAAAGTGAAAAGTCAAAGTGAAGTCGCTCAGTCGTGTCCGACTCCCAGTGACCCCATGGACTGCAGCCTACCAGGCTCCTCCGTCTAAACCCAACTGTGCAGAGTGTAGGACCCAATGGAGGAAGCGTGTAAGGTACAGCCTTTGATCAAGACCAGCTCAGTCTTTTTGAAAAGAAAAGATTCACACCCAAAACAGTAAATAACACGATAAAACAGAGTATGACCAAGGGTTAAAACTGAATGCTGTATGGCAAAACCAATACAATATTGTAAAGTAATTAACCTCCAATTAAAATAAATTAAAAATAAGATACCCAATTTCAAGAATAAAAGAAATTAAAAAAGAAAAAAAAAACTAAATGCTGTATAAATGAACAAGACATTGCTATTGTGATGAGTTATTCTTTAAAAAATAATCTTATAGAACCCCTTTCCAGGAAAGAAAGGCTAATAAACAGAATATGGCTAGTTTAAAAGTATCCATGAAGACAAAAGAACTGAGAAAACCAAAATAGACCAGAAAAATACATAGTCACTATATTTGTAAAGGAACATCCCAGGGAAATGCCTTGCTGCTGCTGCTGCTGCTTGGTCACTTCAGTCATGTCCGACTCTGTGCGACTCCATAGATGGCAGCCCTCCAGGCTCCCCCGTCCCTGGGATTCTCCAGGAAAGAACACTGGAGTGGGTTGGGTTAGAAATGGTTAAATTTGATAAAGATAAGAGGCTAGCCTCGTTTAGCTTTATTACAACTGCATTTTGAGTTGCAGCCAGTGAGAAGATCCTTGAGTAATTTCACAGGCAATGGTTGGGACAGAAGCTTTAAGAAATACTAAGGCTAAGACTTCCCTGGTGGTCCAGTTGCTAAGACTCTGATCTGCCAATCCAGGGTGCCCAGGTCCAATCCCTGGTCAGGTAACTAGATCCCACATGAGGTAACTAAGCTTTGGCACAGCCAAATAAAATAAGTAAATAAATAACAAAGAAACAAGACTGTAATCCCATAAACTAGGGGTGAGGTCGTTTGATGACTGGGTAGAGAGATGTATTAATAAAATGAAAGGAAGTGCAGAGAGAAGAGGGTTGTTGAGGTCACTGCTAACAGTCTTAAGTTGGATGTGTTCTCTAAAAAGGCTTCACTGTGGCTCAGTGGTAAAGAATCTGCCTGTCAGTACAAGAGATGCAGGTTCCATCCTTGGGTTAGAAAGATCCCCTGGGGAAGGAAATGGCAACCCACTCCAGTATTTTTGGCTTAGGGAAATCCCATGGACAGAGGAGCCTGGCAGGGTATAGTTCATGGGGTTTCAAAAGACTGGGACATGACTTAAAGACCAAACAACAATTGAATCCTCTAAAAGGAAGACATCTTTTTACAATATTTCATATCAAAGAAATGTGGTCATTTATTCAATTCTTCAGCATTGACCAGCATAGGGCAAACTGATTTCTAGTGGATTTAGGGCAACAAGAAAAATATTCAGAGTATATGAAAGTATAACTATCAAGGAAAGGAGAATTTCAAGGCAAAAAGACCGCCTAATGAAGAGATGAGCAAATCTTGAAGTACAATTTGATCATTTCCCAGCAATAGCCAGTCCTGAACAAAATTTTAAATGTAGGTTCTTTCCTGTTAGACACAGACTGTTTCCTGTTTGAAGAGTTACATGTAGTTCAAGACATCTGGGTATATGCCTTCCTACCCTATTAAATAAATGCAAATAATTTCAGAGTGTAGTTAATGAAAATTCTCCCTCTGAAACAATGTAGAGAGTAAACTACAATTTAAATCACAGTGGAAAGAACATGCCTTTAAAATTTTAGAGAATTAATTTTATGAGTCAACCTTTATTGGATTCCAATAAAGTTCTGAGTTCTTGCTAGTTTTCCTAGAACCTAAATTGAATGTGATCTGCCCGCAATATTCATGTTGATAACTTTTTTCAGCAATAAGCTCCTGTGTTATATACCAGGAGCATTCCATGTGAACATCAATATATTTTTATAGAATTTAATGCATATCCCCCCTATCTGTTTCATCTCAGATTTGACACTACATAGGTATTGAAGCATTTTTTTTCTATGCAACTGATTTTTTTAATCTTAATAGCATTTAATATGGGCTACCCTGGTGGCTCAGATGGTAAAGAATCTGCCTACAGTGGTGGAAACCCAAGTTCAATCCCTGGGTTGGGAAAATCCCCTGGAGAAGGAGAAATGGCAACCCATTCCAGTATTCTTGCCTGGAGAATTCCATGGACAGAGGAGCCTGGCCAGCTACAGTCCACAGGGTTGCAAAGATTCAGACACAACTGAGCGAGTTACACACACACACACACCCCCCTAACCTTTAATGCAGCACATTTTCAAAACACATCCTAGATGAACATCACCAGTTTCACCGGGGTAACTGGGAATTTGGGGTTGTCATTATGGGAAGAGGAGCTACCGGCATCTGGTGGGTGGAAACCAGTGATGCTTCTGAAGACCTACAAGAAGACACCCTATAGCAGAAGACCCTCTCTCCTCAACAAAGAAGTAGTCAACTACTGTAATTGAGAAATCCTGGTATAATCTATACCACTTAGTAAAAAACTAGGCATATATTTGTTGCTAAACATATATATATATTTTTTAATTTAAAAGTTCTTGTTATAAAAGGGTCCAGAATTTACCCTCTAATTTTTTTTTTTTTTTTTTTTGGCAAACACTGAATCTATTAAAATTAACAAAAATACACAATATGGATTAGAGGGTGATTCTCTATATCACCAGCTTTTCATGCCTATGGCTAAACATTTCCCAAAGACAGAATGGGAGCCATAGAGCAGGAAGGCTCGTTCACCAGCACACTCGTTCCTTTTCCAGGTTACAGTGAAGGGGTGAAGTGAAAGTCGCTCAGTCGTGTCTGACTCTTTGTGACCCCAAGGACTATATAGTCCATGGAACTCTCCAGGCCAGAATACTGGAGTGGGTAGCCTTTCCCTTCTCCAGGGGATCTTCCCAACCCAGGGATTGAACCCAGGTCTTCTGCATTGCAAGCAGATTCTTTACCAGCTGAACCACAAGGGAAGCCCTTGTGAGGGGTAAAATATGAAAACACCATTTCAAAAGGGATGTCATAGTTCTCAAGACAATGTCTACTTGCCCCCCAGTTAGTGAAAAGAACATTGCCTCAAGCTGGCTGCTTCCATGCTTCCTGCCACCTGCACCCCCACAGGAAAACCTGGGTCTTTCTTTTCAATTCACCATGGCCGAAAAGGATACTTGATTCTAATTTGAGACATTTTTAGATCTTAGCATTAAGAAGAGCATGTTTTCTTACAAAGAGCAAGGAAGCAGAGAAGAACCCTGAGAGACTGGCACTGTCATACCTCTGCTAGAAACTGCATGAGGAACATCAGACAGAAGCAAGGTTGATACATATATGGGCTTCCCAGGTGGCCCTAGTGGTAAAGAACTGGCCTGCCAATGCAGAAGGCATAAGAGATGCGGGTTCAAGCCCTGGGTCAGGAAGATCCCCTGGGCACTAGTGGTAAAGAATCGGCCTGCCAATGCAGAAGGCATAAGAGACGCAGGTTCAAGCCCTGGGTCAGGAAGATGCCCTGGAGGAGGGCATGGCAACCCACTCCAGTATTCTTGCCTGGAGAAACCCACGGACAGAGGAGTCTGGTGGGCTACAGTCCATTGGGTGGCAAACAGTCAGACATATCTGAAGCAACTTCCCGTGCATGCAAGTATATAAAATTCTACTTTTTAACATATCCAAATTCATAACCAGCCTACCTAAAACCACTTTTATATGGTCATAATGAACTGAAATATCCCTACTGTGTCTTTGGGAGACAGATGTTTTTAATAAATCAAGGACTTAGCTTCCCCACTTCTCATCACTTCCTCATTGTTTTAGGGGATCTGCTTTCAGCAAGGCATGTACAGCAGTAATGGATCATTTTCTTCCACTAACCCCTATGCCAATGTGCCTGTACATCTTTGCAGCAATTTATCCTGGAGCATCTCAATCAGCCAACCTCTCCTCACTCCACGGGGGAAGACACTTTTCTATTGTTATTATGTAAAGTGTTTTATTTACTGTGAATCATTCACACAGGTTTTATATTATGATGTGGCAGAGTCTCATTATGAAGCAAATGCATGCAGGGGAATAACGGTGAACCACATCCGATAAAAAAATCAAAATACGGCACGGAGTTGGGAGGAAGCCTGTCATGCTTTTTAAAGAAAGGAAGAAACTGCTCAGGCAATTTTCAGTTTGGACAGCAGTGCACGACTGTCACATACAGCAATTCTTGGACCCCTTCAATCCCACAGTCTATTACGAATGGACTGCCGTGTCTAGGAGGGACATCCTGGTGACCTTTGGACTGTGAGTCGCTGAAATGCAGACACCATTTCTGCAGGTGACACATCTTCCGAATGCAAATGCCGCATTAGACTTTCAAATCTAATGATAATGTGACAAACAAAATCAGTCACAGCCCTGTGAAGTATGCCGAAGTCAGTTCCTACCTCGTGGAACTGCCTTACGCCTCAATTTGCTCAGTGAGCACTTGCAACATAGTTTTTTGAAAAGCCTTTAAAATGAGGAAACTGGATCATCCGGCCAAGAATGTGAGGCAGACAGGATGCTTCCTAGTGCTTCCACTGGTTCTGAATGTCTTGATTGTTAGAGAGTTTGTTCACTTTAACTCAGTTTTTTTTTTTTACCTCGATGCCATTGACAGTTAGTGTTAGATAAGTTCTCCTTCCCTGGGTTGTCCTGCAACAGTAGGGGATCCTGAAGCATCCCAGTCCTCTACCTGTTAGACCTCACTATCAATTCCATTTACAATGATCAAAGTATCTGCACACCCTGCCAAGTATCTCCTGGGGACTAAAGGCATTAAAAGAAAAGAAAAACAGAGCATACACACAATTTAGAAAGTATTTACAAGTTAGCTGCATCTCACTTTCCAATCCAAACTTAGGGAAAAAAAAATTCTTTATTAAGAGTGGGAGAAAGTGAGGGAGCAAGAATGAGAGGATTTGTTGCAGGAACTGGTTTCTCACTGCTTAAATACTTCTCTTGTTTGCTGGGGAGAATCTTCTCTTTGTCTAGGCTGAAGCTGAGAAAAGTAAAATATAAAATTGTATCAATTCAGGGCTTTAGTAGAATCATACATGCATCATGAAAATTCCATCCTCGTAAGAAAACACAGGTTCCTGTTGAGTTCTTCAGCCCGATTTAGAATAGGAAAGACTTCCTATTCACTTCTACCCTATGTCTCTTGGTTTCCCAACTTCTGCCCCCCTCTACTTTCCTGCACCTTAATGTTTGATAGGAGTCCCTTGGCGATGATAACTCTTTCAAATAATTGGGAACACACTATAAGACGAGGGAGAGAAACTAGACTTCCTCCACCTAAGAAAAGATTTTGTCTTGCTAGTGTTTAAGATTAAAAATAATCATCTGAGTGCTCTAATTTCCTTTTTTTTTTTAAGAGAAAAGTTGGGGAGGGATTGAGAGGGAAAACATGTGCCCGAGTCTACAGGCTGAGCATGTGTTCAGATTTTGGGGGGAATTTTATTTAGTTATTTATTTATTTTTAATATAAATTTATTTATTTTAATTGGAGGTTAATTACTTACAATATTGTATTGGTTTTGTCATACATCAACATGAATTCACCACAGGTGTACACGTGTTCCCCATCCTGAACCCCCCTCCCACCTCCCTCCCCGTACCATCCCTCTGGGTTGTCCCAGTGCTCCAGCCCCAAGCATCCTGTATCCTGCATCCAACCTGGACTGGCGACTCATTTCATATATGATATTATACATGTTTCAATGCCATTCTCCCAAATCATCCCACCTTCTCCCTCTCCCACAGAGTCCAAAAGACTGTTCTATACATCTGTATCTCTTTTGCTGTCTCGCATACAGGGTTATCGTTACCATCTTTCTAAGTTCCATATATATGCGTTAGTATACTGTATTGGAGAAGGCAATGGCACCCCACTCCAGTACTCTTGCCTGGAAAATCCCATGGACGGAGGAGCCTGGTAGGCTGCAGTCCATGGGGTCATTAAGAGTCAGGCACGACTAAGTGACTTCACTTTCACTTTTCACTTTCATGCATTGGAGAAGGAAATGGCAACCCACTCCAGTATTCTTGCCTGGAGAATCCCAGGGACAGAGGAGCCTAGAGGGCTGCCATCTATGGGGTCCCACAGAGACGGACATGACTGAAGTGACTTAGCAGTAGCAGAAGCAGTATACTGTATTGGTGTTTTTCTTTCTGGCTTACTTCACTCTGTATAATAGGCTCCAGTTTCATCCACCTTATTAGAACTGATTTAAATGTATTCTTTTTAATGGCTGAGTAATACTCCATTGTGTATACGTACCACAGCTTTCTTATCCATTCATCTGCTGATGGACATCTAGGTTGCTTCCTTGTCCTGGCTATTATAAATAGTGCTGCGATGAACACTGGGGTACACGTGTCTCTTTCAATTCTGACTTATAATTAATTAGACCTTCAATATAGCTTCCCTGGTGGCTCAGATGGTAAAGCGTCTGCCTGCAATGTGGGAGACCCGGTTTCGATTCCTGGGTTGGGAAGATCCCCTGGAGAAGGAAATGGCAATCCACTCTAGCACTCTTGCCTGGAAAATCTCATCGACAGAGGGGCCTGATAGGCTATAGTCCATGGGGTCTGAGAGAGTCAGACACGACTGAGCGACTTCACTTTCACTTTTCAATATAGCCCAAGAGGGTTAGCAGCTTTTGTACTGAGGAATATGCTGACATGAATATCAACTCACTTGTCTGCACTGCTCAGGGTTAAGTAGCCATATAATCCACTGACCGACAGGAATTCCACTCTGAACACTAGGAGGCGAGTTGTTCCACACGCTGTTTCTCTCCATATGCTGTTTCTGTCCACCTTGTCTCACAGGCCATGGCCCCATTTCACAGGCCAGCATCTCAGCCTTCTCGCTCTCTCTGTCCCAAATACTCACCCTCGTGTTTAGTTTTGCCCTCCAAAAATACTCCTCAGCCTACCCTGATCCCTGCCTTTGTGCTCAGTCACTTCAGTTGTGGCCGATTCTTTGCGACCTCAGGGACTGTAGCCTGTCAGGCGTGTCTGTCCATGGGGATTCTCCAGGCAAGAACGCTGGAGTGGCTTGCCATTTCCTCCTCCAGGGGATCTTTCCCATCCAGGGATCCAACCCACGTCTCTTAAGTCTTCTGTACTGGCAGGCAGGCGGGTTCTTTCCCACTAACGCCACCTGGGAATCCTGTCCTTCCTAATCTTAATGGTTGCTCTAATCATGACTTCTCCTACAAATTCTTCCACTACCAACCATGTGGAAATCACAGTTGTATATTTTTAATCAGTATCTCGGGTTTCCCTGGTGGCATGAGTGGTAAACAGCCCGCCTGCCAGTGCAGGAGACATAATAGACGCCAGCTCAATCCTGGGTTAGGAAGACCCTCTGGAGGAGGGCATGGCAACCCACTCCAGTGCTCTTGCCTGGAGAATCCCATGGACAGAGAACCCAAGGGGGCTAGAGTCCATGGGGTCACAAACATCTGGACACAACTGAAGCGACTTCACACGCCCACACTGATATCTTATCACAGTGCTATACTCTGACTCCTGTCTTGGGCAGAAAGCAAGTGCTGAAAAGCTGATACAAATGTCAGCGCCATACAGCCCCTGATCCTGAATATCTGTATCTAATTTGCTAAATACGTTCAGTCTCGTATTTATATTTTGTATATATAGGCAGCTTGTTTTCAAATGAGTGTGATGAAAACCATTAAGCTAGTAGCTCATAAGAAAAAAGAAATCTTTCTAAGACAATGTCAACTTCTCTTGCCTCTGACATCAAGTGACATTGGTTTCTTAACCTCAAGGGAATGGTTGCTTCTCTGTCTCCACAACATACTTACAAGCTCAGCATACAACATTTACTCAAGAAGCTTGCTCATTTTATTCCTGAGAATGTAGACAAATTTCTAATAAGATCCAAGGTGGATCCTCTGCATCTAGTTAATGTTTTTCTAAGAACAGCTTTGTTTTGGTAAACTTCTCTGGCATTTCTACATTATGTAGCTATCAACATTAGACTACTTTCTCAGTCAAATTTTATAACCACGTAGCAATTTCACAATTATTGTCTTCCAACATTTATGATTAGCCAAACATATTTATTAAAATTAAATATGTCCAATCAATATAAGTGACATCATTAGACATACACCTTCTGGCATTAGCTGAGACTTAGCTCATTTAAGTAAGTGGGAATTAACAGTAGGAAAGAAAATTAATTTGATTTTGGCTTGTCCAGTACTATAGTACTTGTTAGGTTACATATGAGTGATCATGCATTTGAGCAATAGAACTATCAGAAATATTTTGTTGGAAACAGCAACATCCACAAATGGGAAGAATGATGAAATTTTAAGGGAGTGAAATTTTATGAGAAAGCTATTGTTTTGCTCAATATTCTCGCATGATCCCTGGTCTTGAATGTGTTTATGTCTTAAGTGCACCATACTGAAGGCATATGGGGAAGCTATAAGTTAATATTTTTAAAGTAGATTTTTTTGTAATCAGTCATCTGGAATGATACGCTCAGACCTGTTACAGTGGTAAGGAAGTTTCTGACCAGACCCTGTTCTCCAGTTTTCCCCCTTCTTTCCTTACTTCCTCCCTCCCTTCCCCTCTGTCTCTTCCCTTCTCATCTGCCTGCCTACCTGTATTCTTTTCTTGCTTCTTTTCCTTCTCTTTTTGAAACACTTGAAATATGAATTTAATATGAGTTTAGGAATGATTCTAATAACAGGTGTGTTTTCTGTTTAAAGGATAAGATTTGGATCTGTATTTCCCCAAGTTACCTTTCCTCCTCATTGACATAGAAGTTTTTTTTTTAAGCTCTCTTATTTAAAAAAAAAAAAGAAGAGAGAGAGAGAAAGAGAGATGTGTCTATATATTGTCCTTTAGTTTTTGTTTAGCTGCTCAGCTGTGTCTAACTCTTTTGAGATCCCATGGAATGCAGCCTGCCAGGCTCCTCTGTCCATAGAATTTCCCAGACAAGAGTCCTAGAGTGGGAGACCATTTCCTCCTCCAGGGGATCTTCCCGAATCAGGGACTGAACCCCCATCTCTTGTAATTCTCCTGCATTGCAGGCATATTCTTTATCATTGAGCCAGTGGGGAAGCCCTATATATATTCTCCTAGCAGAGATTTTTTTAATGGTGATTATATGCCTCAAAATATTCATAGTATTTAACATGTGTTTCATTCAACAAACTATGCAATAGGTACTCTAAGTATCCTTGAAAAAATTAGGTACAGAAAAGGAATATAACTTGCCCAGATAAACACAGTTATCGAGTAGCAGTCAGAACCAGAATAATAAATCTGTATGAATCTAACGTTTGTTTTTTGCTTTTTTTAACTACTAAACTCTGAGTTTCCAAAAATTTGCACTTTGCAAGTTCCAGAAGATTATGAGTGATTAAACCCCTATTTAAATACAAATATTCAGATTGTAGAACTTGTGTTTTTAGACATGTTAATACCCTGCCTCAAGAAATAGTGTTTGCTAATATACATTATTACAAGTAGGATTTACTTGAAGCTGTATCTGATGGCTAAATTTTCTCTTTGGTTATCACACAACATTTTTCAGTATAGATACCAAAGGCCCATTCGTTTTGTGACCAAGCTTCATTTTGCATTATGTAACCAAGCTTCACATCTACTTTTATATAAAAGTATTCTTTGAATTAAATAACTTCCCTATTTTACCCAATATTGGGAGGCGGAGAATTAGGAAACTAAAGCATAGTAACGGACATATTTTTCATAAAGTGTATGTGATTTCACAATAATTATATGAAAAATTAAAGTCTTACAGGGATTATTATTTTATGACCTCAAGATTCACATTTTTTCTCTCTCTTTTTATTTGGAAAAAATAACTGTGCTCTTGAGGAACTGAGGCGTTGATCAGTCAAAGGCTCAGAAGTTCAGAGCAGGCAGTGTCCTCAGAGCTGAGCTAGTCCGAGCCCACCTCTCCCCACTTCCTGCCCGCTTGATACTCTCAGAAGAGTCCCAACCCCGTGAGACATGCAGAGCAGTGTAAGGAGCCAAGGAAGCCAGATGGATCCGAAAGAAAATCCAAAATCTGCTTCTTACCAAGTCTGTTGCCTTCAGTGAGCTCATTAGCTTTTCTCAGGTGCCATTTCCTAATCTATAAAATGGGGATGTTAATTCCTGCCTGTAGGGTTGTTGAGAAGAGCTGGTGAGCGCAGTATCTGGCATATGGAAGAGTGCTCAGTTAGCACTTTGCTCTCTTCTCCGCCCTTCCTTCCGCTTCATTTAGGTCTCCAAGGGTGTGCTGCTGGATCGGTGCTGCGTGCATGCACTTGCCCTTCCTTGACCCTCAGGGAATGTGACTCTCCCTTCATCTGGGTCCTCCTAGCCCTGTGTACATGACTCCATAAGCACACCATACCCTCAGAGTCAATTCTATGTTTGTTTCTCTCTCTTTCTCTCTCTTTTTTTATTGGACAACAAGCTTCACAAAAGAGAGAAAACTTAACTATTTATTTTTTTGTATCCTGATCATCTACAATAGCTCAAGGCACACAGTACCCAAGTGTAAACAGTCGTTGAATGGAAGAGATTTATGAGTCTTCAGAGCCTTGGTTTCCTTAACATAAAATTACAATAATGGGTTTGGCCCTTTAACATTGCTGGATTGCAACAAGAATCAAATGAGACATACATTGTAAAATGGTTTCAAACACTTGCAGTAACACCTATTTAGGCATTATCATGAAATAACATCTTCTCAGAGAGACCACTCAATTAAGCTGTTCAAAACAGATCTCCCCTTATTGGTGAGATCTACTTGCTCACCCTCTTTGTATTTCTTCATACCATCTGTCACTCTCTGATATTATCTATTTCTTTTATTTATCATTTGGTTATTCTTACAAGAATACAAAAGCTAGGAAGTCATCTGCAATGTCTTTTTCATTCATTTCCAAAATACCACCCACTTGAAGAGTGCCTAGCACATATAAACGTCTAAAATATGTGTAATCAAAGCATTTAAAAGCAATGAATGAGTAGAAAATTAAATGGAAGAGTGACTATCAGGAAAAAATTTGAGACAAGATACTTTCTCTTACCACCCTAAAAACCCAATAATAGTCATGTAAATAGAATTCCAAGACGGTTCTTCTCTTAATAATGGGGTTTATATAAATCAATGGGCTACCTCTTAAATCTAAATCCCTTTCCACAAAAAACAAACAAACAAACAAAAAAACAAAAAGCACAGCTTTCAGAATGACAGTGAATGCCTCAGCACTTCCAGGTGACCAGCCTCACTTTTTTTCCTTCCCCTGCCTAGAGAAGTTCCTTTAGCATTTGTTGTCAAGCTGGTGTGGTAGTGCTGAATTCTTAGCATTTGCTTGTCAGTAAAGCTTTTCTTTTCTCCCTTGAATCTGAATGACAGCCTTGCTGGGTAGAGTTTCTTGATTGTAGATTTCCCCCTTTTATCATTTTGAATATATCATCCCAGTCCCTTCGGGCATACTGAATTTCTGGTGAAAAATCAGCTGATAAACCTATGGGGATTCTCTTTAACATTATTTGTTATTGTTTCCCTTGTTGCTATTAATATTTTTATTTATATTTAATTTTTGTTAGTTGGTTTAGTATGAGTCTTTGTTTCTCCTTACATTAAGGATACTCTGAGAACTGAGCAGGTCACATTCATTACCAAGGAATGCACACACCACATTTCTCTTTTTGTCCTTAAATTAATGCTTAAAATTCTCCAAACCAGGCTTCAGCAATACATGAACCATGAACTTCCAGATGTTCAAGCTGGCTTTAGAAAAGGCAGAGGAACCAGAGATCAAATTGCCAACATCCACTGGATCATTGAAAAAGCAAGAGAGTTCCAGAAAAATATCTATTTCTCCTTTACTGAGTATGCCAAAGCCTTTGACTGTGTAGATCACAATAAACTGGAAAATTCTGAAAGAGATGGGAATACCAGACCACCTGACCTGCCTCTTGAGAAACCTATATGCAGGTCAGGAAGCAACAGTTAGAACTGGACATGGAGCAACAGACTGCTTCCAAATAGGAAAAGGAGTACATCAAGGCTGTATATTGTCACCCTGCTTATTTAACTTCTATGCAGAGTACATCATGAGAAATGCTGGGCTGGAAGAAGCACAAGCTGGAATCAAGATTGTCAGGAGAAATATCAATAACCTCAGATATGCAGATGACACCACCCTTAGGGCAGAAAGTGAAGAAGAATTAAAGACCCTCTTGATGAAAGTTAAGGAGGAGAGTGAAAAAGTTTGCTTAAAGCTCAACATTCAGAAAATGAAGATCATGGCATCTTGTCCCATCACTTCATGGCAAATAGATGGGGAAACTGGAAACAGTGTCAGACTTTATTTTTGGGGGCTCCAAAATTACTGCAGATGGTGATTGCAGCCATGAAATTAAAAGATGCTTGCTCCTTGGAAGGAAAGTTATGACCAAAATAGACAGCATATTAAAAAGCAGAAACATTACTTTGCCAACAAAGGTCCATCTAGTCAAGACTACGGTTTTTCCAGTAGTCATGTATGGATGTGAGAGTTGGACAATAAAGAAAGTTGAGCTCAGAAGAATTGATGCTTTTGAACTGTGGTGTTGGAGAAGACTCTTGAGACTCCCTTGGACTGCAAGGAGATCCAACCAGGCCATCCTAAAGGAAATCAGTCCTGAATATTCATTGAAAGGACTGATGTTGAAGCTGAAACTCCAATACTTTGGCTATCTGATGCAAAGAACTGACTCATTTGAAAAGATCCTGATGCTGGGAAAGATTGAGGGCAGGAGGAGAAGGGGATGACAGAGGATGAGATGGTTGGATGGCACCACCGACTCTATGGACATGAGTTTGGGTGTACTCTGAGAGTTGGTGATGGACAGGGAGGCCTGGCATGCTGCAGTTCATGGGGTCGCAAAGAGTGGGACATGACCAAGCGACTGAACTGAACTGAGATTGTGGAAATCTCCAAAACTACTGTGAATGGTGACTGCAGTCATGAAATTAAAAGACTTTTTTCTTGGAAGGAAAGCTCTGACCAACATAGACAGCATATTAAAAAGCAAAACCATCACTTTGCCAACAAAGATCCAAATAGTCAAAGCTATGGTTTTACCAGTAGTCAGGTATGGATGTGAGAGTTGGATCACAAAGAAAGCTGAGCACTGAAGAATTGATGCTTTAGGATTTTGGTGCTGGAGAAGACTCTTGACAGTCCCTTGGATTGCAAGGAGGTCCAATCAGTCCATCCTGAAGTAAATCAGTCCTGAATATTCACTGGAAGGACTGATGCTGAAGCTGAAGCTCCAATACTTTGGCCACCTGATGCAAAGAGCAGACCCGTTGGAAAAGACTGTTGCTGGGAAAGATTGAAGGCCGGAGGAGAAGGTAGCAACAGTGAATTCGATTGTTGGATGGCCTCACAACTCAATGAATGAGTTTGAGCAAACGCCAGGAGATAGTGAAGGGCTAGGAAGCCTGGTGTGCTGCAGTCCACAGGGTCGCCAAGAGTCAGACATGACTAAACAACAACAGATTTTGGAAAGTTGCTGAGTCCCCGGCCATTGACTACATCTCCATGCTATGAACTATGACTATGAATTCTGACTGTGAACTCTGACTATGAACTACATAGTCTTGAATGTGCAGTTCCTGGTATAGTCGTGAATACAGAGGATCATAGATTGCTATGTAGGGCTAATGGGAAAGGGAACCTATCACGCCTCGTGAGACATGTTATTTTTCATTGCCAGGGTGCCTCAGGATACGCCATTTATTTTATCCTACTCTTTCTACTTTATTTAGGCCACTGTCATTACCACTGCTATTGATATTAATATCATCACCACAATCTTGAGCACCCCCATTGTGCCAAATACTGTTCCAGGAAATTTACATGCATTCAGGAGTATGTTCATTTCTTTCAAAACCAATTAAGATATTGTTAGATATTATGCACAGTTGATGGATAAGGAAATGGAAGATCACTTACACAGCCAGTGAAGGATAGATGTAGCCCCAGGATTCAATTCCAGTGAGCTCACGTCCAAAGAGTGCTATTCTCCACTTTATATGCTTACATTCATAAGGAAGGCCAGACAGATGCTGCACTGCTTTGCTTGCTGATTTTGAATCTTCTTTGATGAATAAAAGATCAATATTCCAAAATGGGTACTTTAGCATCACATTTCCAGGAAATAGTTCCCAAGATAAATCTGTAGCTTTTCCACATTTATCAATGCTCATGGTTTTCTTTCATAATGCACTAACTCTACACTTGGATGCCTCAGGGCAAAAAAAAAAAAAAAAAAAGTTCTAGAAGAATGAAAAGTTTTTATTTATTTTTGGACACTAACTGAAGGGTCTAATGAATTTGTTCAGTTTCTTCATGAGCAAAGGAGGAGAGAGTTTTAAAATCTATTTACTCATGCAAAAAAGAATTCAAAGGATGATTGTAAACTTTGATCCACCCAAACCCTATGAATCCAACCAAAAATCACATTGTCAAGTTCAAAGAGGGTCAGGGGAAAGGGAAGTTTAAGGAGGAAAAATAGTCACAAGTGGTACCTTTTGATAAAATATTTACTAACAATTACAGAGATATCATGGAGAAGGTAATGGCACCCCACTCCAGTACTCTTGCCTGGAGACCCCCATGGATGGAGGAGCCTGGTAGGCTGCAGTCCATGGAGTCGCTAAGAGTCGGACACAACTGAGAGACTTCACTTTCACTTTTCACTCTCATGCATTGGAGAAGGAAATGGCAGCCCACTCCAGTGTTCTTGCCTGGAGAATCCCAGGGACGGAGGAGCCTGGTGGGCTGCCATCTATAGGGTCGCACAGAGTCGGACACGACTGAAGCGACTTAGCAGCAGCAGCAGCACAGAGATATCAATAATGTGAAAGGAAAGAGAGAGAGAGAGGGAAAGAAAGGAGGGAGGGAGGAGGGAAAGAAGACAGTGGGTGAGGAGAAAAAAGCAATTTAAAGTAACTGTTTCAAGTTCCTCAATGGATAAAATGATTCAGAATTACTATCTGTGTTTACTTCATTGCTTATTCAGTTATGAAAAAAATATTAAGCATTTTATTAGTAGAAAAATTCAGACTAACTCATTTGGTGGCAATAGCTAACAAGTTAATATAAGCAGCTTAATCTCTTAACTAAATCTTAAGAAATATGTCTTTATTTCTGTTCAGTAAGGATGCAGTCACTCAGTATGCTTAATGTTTTCAAAAACATTAAGGTTAAACTATTGATGATAATACTGTATTTCACTTCATGGATCAACTTTGTATATGTGTGATTGGAAAGAAGTACTGTTGAAGGTTCGTTGATTGGCTAGCCCATCATGTCCTGTCTAATACTACAAAAACCTTTGCATGGAAAGAACTCATACTTTTGTTTTCTAATCTAGTACCCTCCTATTGCAAGCATTCTCTCCAAAACACCTGTAACAGAAACATCTTTAAATAGATAACCTAAATAATTTAAGACACTTCATTCTCTCTTTCTTCAAAGAGAAGGGAGAAAGAAGGTGTACTGTTAGGCTTATAGATCATGACATTGTTGACTCTTCTGGAGGCTCAGAAGGTAAAGAATCTGCCTGCAATGCTGGAGACCCAGGTTCCATCCCTGGGTTGAGAAGGTCTCCTGGAGCAGGGATTGGCTACCCACTCCCATATTTTTGACTGGATAATTCCATGGACAGAGGATCCTGGCAGGCTGCAGTCCGAAGAGTCACAGAGAGTCACAAAGAGTCAGACACGACTGAGTGACTAACATGGTCACTTGACTGGATCACTTCCTGTTTTTTGCAGCTGCTGCTGCTGCTGCTAAGTCGCTTCAGTCGGGTCCAACTCTGTTCATTAATGAAAACTGAGAGTCACAGGGTGGGCTCTGCCCCTTTTTCTTTAGTCAATCATGAAAAAAATCCATCATCTCTCTTCAGAATGTGAGGGGTAGTGATCACTAATACTTTCCACCTTTGTGGTTTCAGAAGCAATTTGAGATAGAGATCATTAGCCTTAAGGTTGATGGAGGTAAAAAGGCCCATAGACTGTGAATTTTGTCCTATTGTTCTCCATTTCTAGCAGACTAAATTGTATTGCCAGCTTCATTCTGTTAACATATTTTTTTTCCCTGTACAGAAAGCCATGAAATGGTTAGAAATAGATTAATTTATATCAGCCTTTTGAAAGGCAATGAATGAAGAAGAGAGAAACATTCGAAACGCAGGAAATAATACTTTCTGGGCCATTGGTCGGGATTTTCCAATTTTCAGTTATTTCAGTTATTGTATAGAAAAGCATTGAGTGTAGGCACATTATAAGCAAGCTTTGGTGTATTTAATGGATCTGAAAAACCCCTTGAATTCCATTTATGCATGCTTCCATTAGTATTTTAAGATTCTAATTGTGTTCCCACAATGAGTCATTTTATATCAGTGGCTGACAGTTGATAATCAGGGTGGCTTAGAAAGGAATATTTTTCATCTATCAAATTAGGCTTTGTATATTTAATAATTACTAAATGAAAGACACTGACAAAAGTAATTTGATCACAATGTGGATTACCAAAATCTGCTTCTCATTATAAACATTTCCAGAGGCCATTAGGAGAAAAACTAGGGATTTTCAGTGCAATAGATAAGCAGTCAGGCTCAAAGGTCTACATTTTAAAGTGGACTAGAGAATTCCACATTCCCTTTATTATAATACTCTTTAGATCTTTCTGTTCAACATGGATTGACCGAGATGCAGAATTGTGTATACAGAAGAAAAACTTGTATTCTTTTTTCTCCCAATTTATGGCATTGTGGCTGACCTGCATGGTTCAGGAAAGCAATGTTATGCTTAATAGCTTTCTGAAAGCAGTTCAGTGAAACTTTTAGATAATGAAATTTCCCAAGTTCAACCTCATAGGATATGATGACCTCTACGTTTCAAATACTTGTTTAAAACATCTTAATCAGTTTCTCAATTATGTCAGCTTAAAATACTGAGCTATACCAACCACAAATCCTCCTTTGAGTAAGTAGACCATCAAATGTAGTGTCAACAAACTTTCAAAATAAGGATCATAAAAATTACAGAGGTTAAAAAAAATTGCAAAGTTAATATTGTCTAACTGGACTTTAAGGTCAATAAATCCAGAAAGATAAAGAACAGCTTTACCTAATGATTCTCAAGGGGAGAAAGATGAATGCTTCTAAACTCTAACAGAAATGACAAATATTTTATAAACATTATTTGATTAGAAAGGTTCTGAGAGAAGGGGACAATTGCAAAGCAATCATTAAGATTATAATATTTAAAGAGACAGGGATCAAATGGAAGTTGGGGTGATTTCAAGCCATGAGACTGTTGTAAACACTTCTCTTGCATCTCTGGTATGCAGTTAATCTCACAGAGAAGATTAAGAAATAGTTGCTGACTAGATAAACGCATGGCTTTTCTTCTGGAGTGAGTTCCTGGGAGACAAGTTCCATTACTTACACTCTTTTGTGGTGCCAGCACCTGGCAATAGAGCAGAGGGTGTGTTCATGAGCAGTCAGGGAAATACGTTTGATCGAGGTGCTCGTGCAAAGCCACTAAGAAAGGAAAGTAGAAGATGAGACGATGGTTTTGTTAAGACCAAAACCACTTACAGAGTGGAGAGCTGAAGCATATGAGGCACTCAGAAACATTTGCACATATTCAGGTAGATGGATAAAGTTTATCTTTCAGACGAACCAAGTTATGATGCTAAGAAGGATAAAGACACAGTGGGGCATGTCGCCACAGTGTAGACCGTTGTCAGAATGTTGTCTTTCTGAACTCATTTATATTGTTCCTTGAATACATACAAAATCTATCCTGATGATCTCTGATTCTGAACTCTTAGAATGTTCAGGGAATTCATTTCTATGTGGAGATAACAGGATCACCTGGGAGCAAATATCCAATTCCCAGTTTCATTTTCTGGTTTCTCCTGTTTGACCTGAATAGAGTAATATTAAAGCACACACACAGCTTTATGAATTGGAAAGGTCCATGTAAATGCATGTTGCTTCTATTATCATCATTTGATGGGTACTCTTTCTATAATGTGCAGAGCACAGGGCAGGTACATTAATTTGAGGTTGGTTCGCTAGGAGCGTCTGCTGATTCTAATTGCTGGTAATGTTGCAATTCATTCCTAAGTGAGCACTGCTATTTCCATCATTGTGAGAAAACAACAGCTTTGTGGGAATGCTTTCCCAAGGGAAGGTAGGGTGAGCAATACGAGAAGCAGCTGAAGAGCAGGGCCATTACAGTATCTATATTCTTTTTAAGAAAACACAAAGGGATTAGCTAGGGCTTTGCTGGTGGCTCAGTTGGAAAAGAATCCACCTGCAATTCAGGAGTTGCAGGAGACGTGGGTCTGATCCCTGGGTTGGGAAGACCGTCCGGAGAAGGAAATGACCACCCACTCCAGTATTCTTGCCTGCAAAATCCCATGGACAGAAGAGCCTTGTGGGCCACAGTCCATGGGATCACAAAGGGATGGACACGACTTAGCAAACAAACTACCACCACCAAGGAGATGAGCTATGTTGTGAAATTGAAGCTGTCCTGTTCTGTCTGCAGAGCTGTTCTTCAGAAAAGAGTTACAGGAGACTCGATCCTATTCTAGTAGAAGTACATGCAGGGGGCTGTGTGGATGCTACATTTCCATGTCTCTCCACTGCTCCTGTTCCTCTCACCTATAACCTCATTCTTTTCCCTCCCACTCTCCACTCCCAGATGCTTTTGCTCACCTCATCACCTTTTCCATCCTTGGACCTAATATGCACTTCACTCCAAAGCCTTTCCTGATTTCTCCATGGAGAATAAATATTTGTGTATACAGACATCCTACAAAAAAAATGAACTTCATTGTCACATTCTTTTAAATATGTTCCTCTATCAGCAGAAAAGACGCTTTATTTATCTGGGTGTGTCTGTCTTCAATAACTAAGAAAGTTACTAAGTGAAAATCTATACAAAAAATAGTTAGGTTCAGATTTAGGTGTACCTGACTCTATGTCCTGGAGCTTCCCAGGTGGCACAGTGACAAAGAATCCTCCTGCCAATCAAGCAGATGCAAAAGACAAGGGTTCGATCTCTGGGTCAGGAAGATCCCCTGGATGAGGAACTGGCAACCCGCTCCAGTATTTTTGCCAGGATAATCCCATGGACAGAAAAACCTGTTGGGCTATAGTCTATGGGGTCACAAGAGAGACATGACTAAATGACTGAGCAGGCATGCCTCACTATATTTCCTAGTTCAAACATTTAAATGTATCACTTAATGTTTTAAATGAGGACAGAATATTTATTTTGAAGGATTTTTAGGGAGAGTTAGCTGAGTAAGGTTATCCTCAGTCAGTCCTGAATGGTGTGTTATACATACTAAGCTTTGACACACAGAAAATATTTCTGAAAACATTTCTATAGGTTTCATGTAATATTTTGCAGCTCAAAAGAAACCCCCAAACATGTTTGAATATTTCTGTGAATTAAACTGTGGCTTTTGTTATTTTAGTTTTCTGTTAAAGGCATTTATTATCATATAACCTTGAAAAATCTGTCCGAATTCTTTTTATCATTAGTGTAATTTAGTGAGACAATTACTGAGTTAATTTTGCATAATTACAAAAATACTTCACTGTATTTTTTTTTTTTTCTAGTTTACTTTTAAAAATACCACACTCAAAGCATAACTCTCTAGCTTGTTTGTCTAGGGCTTGGGTGAACTCAGTTGGAAATCAGAAAAGAATAGGATATGGATTTCATTTTGAGCACAGCTCTTAGTATAGAGTAGAAACTGGAATAGAAGATAAAAACATGGTTGTCTACTTTTTGGTCCTCATGACCTGTGATTGGCACTGATGCTAAAATCTTCATGTATTTAAAATATTTAGTCCTATTAAAACCCCTGTGCAGTACATGTCATAATTTTTCCAAAATTTGTATAAGTTAGGAAACTGAGGTAAACTTGCCTGAAGTCACACAGCTGGAAAATGACGAGCTGAAATTTGAATACAGAGAGTCTTTACAACAAACAGCTTCTGTATTTTAGCCTTGTAAGTTATCAAACTGACATTTTCACCAAAATAGGCATTGTTCTAGAAATGCAATTAGTAAGTAAATAAATAAATGAATACTAAATCTCTTTAGAACAATAACCATGATAACACATATGAGAAAGAGACAGCTTATCAAAGCAAAATGGAAAGAAAGAAAAAAAAAAAACAAGAAAAATAAATGATGTAGGCTTAGATGAATTTGCAGCTTGGTTCTTTGAAATGTTCATGCTGCTGCTGCTGCTAAGTCACTTCAGTCGTGCCCGACTCTGTGCAACCCTGTAGATGGCAGCCCACCAGGCTCCCCCGTCCCTGGGATTCTCCAGGCAAGAACACTGGAGTGGCTTGCCATTTCCTTCCCCAATGCATGAAAGTGAAAAGTGAAAGTGAAGTCTCTCAGTTGTGTCCAACTCTTAGCGACTCCATGGACTGCAGCCCACCAGGCTCCTCTGTCCATGGGATTTTCCAGGCAAGAGTATTGGAGTGGGGTGCCATTGCCTTCTCCATGAAATATTCATAGAATAAATAATTTTCATATAGTTTAAATATTTGCAAAAGCTTTAGAAAGTTTTTGTAAATAAGCCAGGTCCTTAAATGAAGTTAGTATAGTCCTTATAGAAACTTGGACAGATAGCAGAAACACAGAAACACATACACTTGCATATACTATCTTTCAAACACAGATTTGTAAGTCTCCATTCTCTGTGAGTTATGATGCAGAAATCCTAAATAAAAGACTAGCAAGCAACATTCAAGAGATGTTAAGTTAATAATACAAGAAGATTATATGCTGGCAAAACAGATGTGAATTTGCCATTCAATATCCAGGAGTGAGAATTATCTCATTTCTTTATTTTTCTAAGTGAAATGAAGGCAGGCTTCATGTTCCACTGAGTCATTCCATCCCCCTGACCCTTGCCGCACACACACAACTATCTCCAGGTGTCACACACATAGCCTAGCAATGACGACTTCTGAGAGAAGGAAGGAATGGTCACATAGTCCCAGTTCAGGGATCTTCACTCTTTTCTCTTGCACTTTCTGTTTTATAGCACAGTAGCCCTGAGCATCTTCTAAATGCTGATGCTTCATGCAGCTAAGACATACCCTCAGCCACACATAGCTTGAGATCAGAACACCCCACTGTGGTCCGCAGAATCCCAGTACTTACTGAGCAACCACCCCTGTCCGTATTTCTTCCATAATCCTTGTGTGGAAGCAGGTTTGCAATCCCTGAAAGAAACCATCCACCTTCTCTTCCCTTTGCTCCCATCCATGGTCTAGCCAGTCCCTTATTCCTGTTCAATACCCTCTCCTGCATCATCCATGGATTCATTCTGCCCTGATTAGTTGATGATTTTTTTTTTTCTTTTTATCAATACCTGTAAAGGTATTTTCTTTAACCAAAACTGTGAACTAGGGAGAGCTGTTGAGTTGAGTGGAAGAGGGGATGAGGAGGCAGAAATGACTGCTTTATTTTCCAGGCTTGTTCCATTTTCCTGAAAGAAGAGAAAAGAAAGGGAAATTGTACTTTGGTAGCCTTTCTCCCCACAACAGCAAAACACATCAAAAGTTAATAGCATTTCCTAAAACACCAGGAATACAAAGGTAGCTTAATATTATTAAAGCCATTAATACATTATATCATATCCATGTGTCAAACATGCAATAACTATATGATTATTTAAATAGGTCTTGAATTAAAAAAAAAAAAAAAAAACTAATAACCCAACACCCATTTGTGGAAGTCTGATAAAATGACTTGGAACTGAAAATGAGAAAACTCCTCAATTAGAATCCAATATCATCATTAGTGGTAAAACACTTCAAACAATTCTGCTGAATAGCAGCAACAGTTTAAAAAACAGAAAACATAAAATGTTCAATAGACTAGAAGGTAAAAGAAATCAGTATAGGGGTTGGTAATGGCATTGGAATGTTGCTTTTCTGGATATCACACACATCAACAGTGGCTTTAAAGCCACTGAGACAGAAGCCTTCCTGCATAGCTGTAGCAGTTCCATCTTCGTGAATGTGTAACCTGGGGCCATGGAGCCCCTGGCTTAGAAGGACCTGTGCTCATTTTGATGTTATACTGTCACTGTCTTTAAATCCTCAGTACATTTTGAACAAAAGCCTCCTTATTTTCCATTTGCCTTGAGCCCACAAATTGTGTAGCCCCCAACCTGACGGTGGGGATCTGAAAACCTCTGATGCTCTCCCCTGTGTGGCAACTGGAGTGAAGCTGTGGGTCCAGGATGGAGCTTGTCCAAACTGTCATTGTGAGATTTTAACAAAATTATTTAATCTATTTGTACCTCAACATCTTTGGGGCTTCCCCAGTGGCTCAGTGGTAAAGAAATCTACCTGCAATGCAGGATGCACAGATGTGGATTTAATCCCTGGGTCTGGGAGATCCCCTGGAGGAGGAAATGGCAACCCAGTCCAGTATTCTTGTGTGGAAAATACCACAGAGAGAGGAGCCTGGCAGGCTAAAGTCCATGGGTTTGCAGAGTTGGACAGGACAGAAGCAACTGAGCATGCACACACACGCTCTCTTGTAAATTTTAATGTGGAAGACAAGAAAATAAACATTCTTAACTGTAAAATGGAGAAACCTATTTTTCTTTTTAATGTGTTGTTGGATTCTGATTGCTAGAATTTTGTTAAGGATTTTTGCATCTATGTTCATCAGTGATATTGGCCTGTAGTATTCTTTTTTTGTGGGATCTTTGTCAGGTTTTGGTATTAGGGTGATGGTGGCCTCATAGAATGAATTTGGAAGTTTACCTTCCTCTGGAATTTTCTGGAAGAGTTTGAGTAGAATAGGTGTTAGCTCTTCTCTAAATTTTTGGTAGAATTCAGCTGTGAAGCTGTCTGGACCTGGGCTTTTGTTTGCTGGAAGATTTCTGATTACAGTTTCAATTTTCGTGATTGTGATGGGTCTGTTAAGATTTTCTGTTTCTTCCTGGTCCCATGACCAAGTGGGCTTTATCCCAGGGATGCAAGGGTTCTTCAATATCCACAAATCAATCAATGTAATACACCACATTAACGAATTGAAAAATAAAAACCATATGATTATCTCAATAGATGCAGAGAAAGCCTTTGACAAAATTCAACATCCATTTATGAAAAAAAATCTCTAGAAAGCAGGAATAGAAGGAACATACCTCAACATAATAAAAGCTATGTATGACAAACCCACAGCAAACATTATCCTCAATGGTGAAAAATTGAAAGCATTTCCTCTAAAGTCAGGAACAAGACAAGGGTGCCCACTTTCTCCACTACTATTCAACATAGTTTTGGAAGTTTTGGCCACAGCAATCAGAGCAGAAAAAGAAATAAAAGGAATCCAAATTGGAAAAGAAGAAGTAAAACTCTCACTGTTTGCAGATGACATGATCCTCTACATAGAAAACCCTAAAGACTCCACCAGAAAATTACTAGAACTAACCAATGAATATAGTAAAGTTGCAGGATATAAAATCAACACACAGAAATCCCTTGCATTCCTATACACTAATAATGAGAAAACAGAAAGAGAAATTAAGGAAACAATTCCATTCACCATTGCAACAAAAAAGAATAAAATACTTAGGAATATATCTACCTAAAGAAACTAAAGACCTATATATAGAAAACTATAAAACACTGGTGAAAGAAATCAAAGAGGACACTAATAGATGGAGAAATATACCATGTTCATGGATTGGAAGAATCAATATAGTGAAAATGAGTATACTACCCAAAGCAATTTATAGATTCAATGCAATCCCTATCAAGCTACCAATGGTATTCTTCACAGAGCTAGAACAAATAATTTCACAATTTGTATGGAAATACAAAAAACCTCGAATAGCCAAAGCGATCTTGAGAAAGAAGAATGGAACTGGAGGAATCAACCTACCTGACTTCAGGCTCTACTACAAAGCCACAGTCATCAAGACAGTATGGTACTGGCACAAAGACAGAAATATAGATCAATGGAACAAAATAGAAAGCCCAGAGATAAATCCACGCACATATGGATGACACCTTATCTTTGACAAAGGAGGCAAGAATATACAATGGAGAAAAGACAAACTCTTTAACAAGTGGTGCTGGAAAAACTGGTCAACCACTTGTAAAAGAATGAAACTAGAACACTTTCTAACACCATACACAAAAATAAACTCAAAATGGATTAAAGATCTAAATGTAAGACCAGAAACTATAAAACTCCTAGAGGAGAATATAGGCAAAACACTATCCGACATACATCACAGCAGGATCCTCTATGACCCACCTCCCAGAATATTGGAAATAAAAGCAAAAATACACAAATGGGACCTAATTAAACTTAAAAGCTTCTGCACAACAAAGGAAACCATAAGCAAGGTGAAAAGACAGCCTTCAGAATGGGAGAAAATAATAGCAAATGAAGCAACTGACAAACAACTAATCTCAAAAATATACAAGCAACTCCTACAGCTCAATTCCAGAAAAATAAATGACCCAATCAAAAAATGGGCCAAAGAACTAAATAGACATTTCTCCAAAGAAGATATACAGATAGCTAACAAGCACATGAAAAGATGCTCAACATCACTCATTATCAGAGAAATGCAAATCAAAACCACTATGAGGTATCATTTCACACCAGTCAGAATGGCTGCGATCCAAAAGTCTACAAGCAATAAATGCTGGAGAGGGTGTGGAGAAAAGGGAACCCTTTTGCACTGTTGGTGGGAATGCAAACTAGTACAGCCACTATGGAGAACAGTGTGGAGATTCCTTTAAAAACTGGAAATAGAACTGCCTTATGATCCAGCAATCCCACTGCTGGGCATATACACTGAGGAAACCAGAATTGAAAGAGACACGTGTACCCCAATGTTCATCTCAGCACTGTTTATAATAGCCAGGACATGGAAGCAACCTAGATGTCCATCAGCAGATGAATGGATAAGAAAGCTGTGGTATATATACACAATGGAGTATTACTCAGCCATTAAAAAGAAAACATTTGAATCAGTTCTAATGAGGTGGATGAAACTGGAGCCTATTATATAGAGTGAAGTAAGCCAGAAAGAAAAACACCAATACAGTATACCAACGCATATATATGGAATTTAGAAAGATGGTAACAATAACCCTGTATACGAGAGAGCAAAAGAGACACTGATATATAGAACAGTCTTTTGGACTCTGTGGGAGAGGGAGAGGGTGGGATGATTTGGGAGAATGGCATTGAAATATGTATAATATCATATATGAAACAAGTTGCCAGTCCAGGTTCGATGCATGATACTTGATGCTTCTGGTGCACTGGGACGACCCAGAGCGATGGTATGGGGAGGGAGGAGGGAGGAGGGTTCAGGATGGGGAACACATGTTTACCTGTGGAGGATTCATTTCGATATATGGCAAAACCAATACAATATTGTAAAGTTAAAAAATAAAATAAAATTAAAAAAATAAATAAAAAAAAAGAAAGAAAGAAACCTATTTTTCATTCTCATGATGGCTTTTGTGGGGATCCAATCCAGTTATAGACACAATATACTTACCAAGTGACATAATGAGCACTTGGTAAATGGCATCTAATCACTAATATTATTGCTGCTATTACAATTGCTATCATTATTAGCCTCCTAAAACATAAGCAGCTAGGTGATAAAAGATATATTTCACTGCTGAAATTGCAGGATTATTTATATTTTATTTTCTGAAAAGAAATATTATTTACAGGATAGATAATAAGGACTTATAACAAGAACTTATAATAAGGATTTAGTTAAAAGTCTTAAGACATATAGATAAAAGAAAAAGTTATAATGATAAAAATTATCTCTAAATAATACACTATTAAGATATACACAGTGGCCAAATTACTACATATACATCACAACCACTATATATTTTATTTTTAATTTTCTTAAATTTTTATACACTTGCTTTCCATTTGTGGATATTACAGATGGTTGGCTCTATTCCCCATGTTGTGCAACACATCCTTGAGCCAATCTTACACCTAACAGTTTGCACCTTCCACTCCCCCACTCCTGGATTACAACCTGCCCCCCAACAACCTGCTCTGAAAACCACAGTTTGGTTGCCTTACAGCGTTGAGCTATTTTCTGCTGTACAGCAAAGTGAACCAGTTGTCCAGAAGAAAATAACACAACAGTAAAACAGCTATACATCAATAAAATTGTTTTAAGTTTTTTCTCTATGTGTGTGATTCTGTCCCTTTTTTTGTTTGTTAGTTTTTATTTAGTATCTCTATATACTTCAAATACGCATAACAAGGTAAGAAGTTATTCAATAAATAATCAAAGATATTTTTTCCTACTGGTGATGTAGACAATTTTTATCTTATGCTTTTTACTCTCTGCTTTTTTAAAATTTCAACTGTGAGCTCAACAAAGTTGTAAATGAAAATAAAAATATTTTTGAAATAGCATCTCACATTGGCATAATGTGGGTATGTGCTCACACACACACACACTCAGACATGCATAACTCTAGATTTATTTGGGAAAGAGGTCCTTAGATGAAAGTAATTCTCAGAAGTTGTTGAAATTAGGATTATTGGGAACAGTGAATAGTCCTTGAAAACTTTTAAAGATATTCTCTTCAAGAGAAAGTATAATTACAAGAAATTAAAATTGTTATCTATTATATTTAAACTCAGGACAGCACAGAGGAAGTGTGTGCTTTAAATTATTCTAAAATAACATAGACATCATTTGATAAATTATTAATGTTGCTATTTTAAAGACAAGTGTCTGGATTATGTTTTTTTAGGCATACTATTTTTTCTTTCATGAGAGACATTATATGTTTGACCTTAAAATGTCTATGTTAGTTATTATTAAGATCTGTAAAGTGAAAGAGTCACACAGACGGTGAGAGCCCTGGAGAAACTTTCATATAAAGAAGTAGTAGAGTATAGCAGATGTCATAAGTAGGTGATATTAAAAAGACAGACACATGAGTTTATTGAGGACTTTTGTTTCTCACAGAAAGCTTCCTGTATTTCCTGTTCTTGTCTTCCTCGTGAAGAGTTACAAGAGAGTCAGTCAGTGTAGTTTTGTGTATGAGTGTCATTGTTGCCGTTAGCTATTAATTTGCCATTCACTCTGCTACTTTAAACAGATTCAGTTCAGTTCAGACACTGAGTCACATCCAACTCTTTGCAACTCCATGGACTGCAGCACGCCAGGCCCCCCGGTCCATCACCAACTCCCAGAGCTTACTCAATCTCATGTCCATTGAGTTGGTGATGCCATCCAACCATCTCCCCTTATGTCCTCCCCTTCTTCTCCCACCTTCAATCTTTCCCAGCATCAGGGTCTTTTCCAATGAGTTGGTTCTTCACATCAGGTGGCCAAAGTATTGGAGTTTCAGATTCAACATCAGTCCTTCCAATGAATATTCAGGAATGATTTCCTTTAAGATGGACTGGTTGGATCTCCTTGCAGTCCAAGGGACTCTCAGGTCTTCTCCAACACCACAGTTCAAAAGCATCAATTCTTCGGCGCTCAGCTTTCTTCATAATCCAACTCTCACATCCATACATGACTACTGGAAAAACCATAGCCTTGACTATATGGAACTTTGTTGGCAAAGTAATGTCTCTGCTTTTTAATATGCAGGGTGGTTGGTCATAACTTTTTTTCCAAAGAGTAAGCGTCTTTTAATTTCATGGTTGCTGTCACCATCTGCAGTGATTTTGGAGCCCCCCAAAAATAAAGCTGTCCACTTAAGCAGATTACACAAATTCATTTGCCTTGTCTTAGGACATGGCTTAGAGACTGAACAACAGCAAATATTTCTTAATTATTATTAATTTTTTTTATTATGAGTTTGCATATTTTAGAGCAGCCTTAGGTTTACAACAAAATAGAAAATATTTCTTATTTAACCCCCAAAACTCCCCATGCATGACCTCCTCTATTATCAACATCAGTGACAAGAATGAGGTATTTGTTCCTATGGGAATTGCCAGGCAAGAGTACTGGAGTGAGTTGCCATTGCCTTCTCCTTAGCAGCAGCAGCAGCATAAATAGACACTGACACATCACAATCACCCAAAGTCCGCAGTTTACTTAGGTTTCATTGTTTTTATTGTACATATTTTGGGTTTGAACAAAGATATAATGACATGTATGTATCGTTATAATACTGTTTGTTTCCAGTGCTCTAAAACTCCTCTATGCCCTACCTGTTCACCCCTCCAGCCCTCATCCCTAGCATCACTGATCTTTTTACTGTCTCCATAGTTTTGCCTTTTCCAGAGTTGTCATGTAATTGGTATCATTCAGTATGTCATCTTTTCAGATTGGCTACTTTCAGTTAGTAATATGCATTTAAGCTTCCTCCACATCTTTTCAGGACTTACTAGCACAGTTTTTTTTTTTTGTTTGTTTGTTTTTTTAGGGCTGAATAACACTCCATTGTCTGGATGCACCACAGTTTATCTGTTCATTCACCTACTGAAGGAATCTTGGTTTTGGCTTCCAAGTTTTGACAATTATGAATAAAGTTGATATAAACATTTGTGTGTAGGATTTTGCATAGACATCAGTTTTCCACTGCTTTGGGTAAATTCTAAGCAACATGATTGTGGGTCATATGATATTGGTATGTTCAACTCAGTAAGAAACCTGCAAACTGCCTTCCCACCTGGTGTGCCAATTTTCATTGCTGTCAGCCGTGAAGGAGTGTTCCTGTTGCTCCACCTCCTTGGAAGCACTCAGTGCTGTCAGCGTTTCAAATTTTGGTCATTCTTTTTTAAATTGATTCTATCTTTAGAGCAGTTTTGGGTTCACAGCAAATTGATCAGCAAATACAGAGCATCCCCATATACCCTCATTCTTCACAGTCTCCATCAACATTCCCAGTAGAGTGGTATCTTTGTTACAGTCTAGGAACTCACATTCAAATAGGTGTGCAGTGGTATCTCATTGCTGTTTTAATTTGCATTTCCCTAATGACATATGACTGTCTTCATTTTTTAAGCTTTAAACACATAAAATCTACCTCACTGCACTAAAATAATTCTTTAAATAATATAGTGTATAAAAAGCATTTAACACAATACCTTCTGCAGTGGTAATTATAGTAATGTTGGTGATGTTGGATATGATGATAAAGAGAAAAGTACTGAGAAAAGAATTATCCATTAAATGTGAACCACAGAAATGATCCCCAAAGTGTCCATTATTTCAGTCAAAAGCACTCATTTTTTTTTACTGTTAATAAACCTTAATGCATTTTATTAATAATAGATACATATGTATGACAGCATATGCATTTATATACATACATTTACTCTGTGTAAATGTAAATACCAGCTAACAGCAACAATGGTAATATTATCTGCAAAGTTCTGGATGCGTCAGTTCTTGGAAAGCCAAGTGTGTTGGTGGCATTGTAATCCTGACAGTCTAATTTTCTCTATCCACCCTGCTGCTGCTTTTGCAATCCTGTAGTGAGCACTTTCCATGACCTTTTAGTGTTGGGATTTAAATTTGTGTCAGTGATAGCAAATTGACTACCCTGGAAAGATCAAGCAGAGAATATGATTTGGCCCTTTATAACAATTTCTTAAATGCTAGCTGGGAATAGCTCATCTCGCTTGGATTTTTCTCTTCTAGTCATTAATAAGAGCATGATCTCAATTATAACAAAGACATAATCATGACAGATGAAGACTCTCATAACAATGGTCACTGTGAAAAAGTAGGTCATATTTTCTCAGTTAAGGTTAACCTATTAAAATGTAATTTATTTACTGAAGTAAACATAGTACACGCATAACTTAGCCTATCACTTTCAGAAAATAAAATCCCTCCCTTTCAAATCCTTTGCCCTTTGATTAAGGGAATCCAGACATTCTTAGAAGTTTTCAAAAGGTCATACAATAATAATAAAAATGAAGTTCACATTACATGTCCTAATTTATCATTATAAAAAGATGAAAATGATGTATGATCAGAAATGCAAGCTTCAACAACAATGCAATGTGTTATTTTTCATGGAGAACTGGAGGTCTCACTTTTTCAAAATTTATTTCCCAAGTAGAACATTTCCTTTTCATGCCTTCCATATTATATGCTTTGTGAGCTTTCAGAATTTTGTAACAACCAGTAATAAAATTTACAAGATCAGAGGCATTCTGATATACTGTGCTCTTTTATGTTAATTAAGAATGACTATTAATCATATGAGGCTTTATCAACCTTTGATGTGCAAGAGATTCACAATTGGAAGAACCAAGAAACTTTCGCAAATCTGAGTGGTTCTTGAAGTACAGTTGAGACCCATTCTAGCTTATTATTAGTCATAGATTTGTAAAATTAAGGCCAAATTATGTTATCTAACTCACAACTTATCTTTGTAAAAGTGTTTTTGATAATCAGAACTCTATGTTGAAGATGATATGATCTTTCTCTGAGAGAATATCTTCCTGTTTTCAAAGCTACTATTGTTAACAATTCTGGAGAGGCAGATTATTAACAAAGTGGATCATCATAGAGAAGAAACTATCTTTCTATTACATTGCTTTCTAAGAAGGCATAATGGAATGGTCAATAATAGTGTATATTTTAAAGATTTGTCTTATTTCTGAATCTCAATTTACAAAATCACCCAAAAACTTTATCCAGTTACCAAAATAAGATAATGTTATCTGTATGTAGTTGCATAGAAAAATGAAACTGGATGGTTAAGAATAATAAAGCAAGTAGCAAAACTATTATCTTGTGACCCACGCATGTATTATAAGTATCAGAAAGAGCTGCAACAGTGTTACAAATTGTCAATCTACAATATTTGTCTTTAGAGAATGAATTTATGATTGGAGAATGCACACTTCTAATCCTTTATTTTATACACTTTAATATACATAATGGAATTTTAGATGAACATGTATTTCTTTTTTAGAAAAATAAATAATAAGTTAATCTAAGATCTAATTCTTGTTAATCTTATTTTTATACTGTCTAGTATAATGTGATGTGAAGATTACAAATATCTGTTTTTTTTTTTTCATTCTAAGAGAATGGAATACATTGACTTTCAGCCTTTTCTGCACATAGAGGTTCTGAAGAATTATTTCTAGGAATGAATGATTGTTGACCAGGTGATGGAATATTAAACAGGAAACAAGGTTCATGCAGAGAAGATACTTGAAAGTACTGCTGTGGTAAGTATAGAATGATCTGAATAAAACATGTATCATAAAGTGGAAAGAGGCCGAGGAATTAGGGAAAGTGGTTACAGAGGAGATATAACAATTGGCACTTAAACCCCAGGATGCGTTTTAGGTGCTTTAACGTGTGTGTGTTGCCACAATTAAAAGTATTATTGAGCCTCCATGAAGGCCATTCAAAGACTTATACAAGATTTAATTCATAGTGAAGAAGGTTGGAGCATTACTGCACATTACTCCAACAGCATTTATCAGACCAGGTACAAGCAAGAGGGAAGGACATGGAGGGTTGATGTGGATGAAAAAGCCATGCACAGTAGGACTGCTTTGCAACAGTTACTTAAAGGTAGGAGAATCCCAAAATAGGAAGTGGCCATGGGCCTCATAAAAGCTTGAACAGGATCTATTTGTACATATGAATTAATGTGAAAGATCACAGGTGGAAAACTTACAGGCAGTGAGAAGATACCTAAAACTGAATTTGGTTATTGAGATATACTTGTGATGGATTAGCCTTGTCTAGATGTATGGACCAGAGAGTGATGCTTAAGCAAAGCAGACGGAATACGTAAATGAAAGGATCTCAGATTGCAGTCATCTGAAAGTATATTCACATTAAAAGATTGTAAGAGGATATTATTAAGAGGAGAGTGGTTTCAAACCATTTTGGAATAAATCCATTGGACATTAGGAGAAAAGAGTAGCAGTAATTGTGGCAAATGAGTGGAAGGGTATGTAGCCTTCATCTGATGCATGGAGAAGTATAGTGCTCTGATATGGGTGTGGCAAGCTTGAGAATATCTGTATCAATCAGCAACGTGATGGGGCTTCCCTGGTGGCTCAGCAGTAAAGTATCTGCTTGCAGTGCAGGAGACCCGGGTTGGATCCTTGGATCAGGAAGATCCCCCAGGGAAGGGAATGGCAACCACTCCAGTACTCTTGCCTGGAGAATTCCATGGACAGAGGAGCCTGGTAGGCTGCAGTCCATGGGGTCACTAAGGGTTGGACACGACTGAGCGACTTCACTTTCATTTTTCACTTTCGCGCATTGGAGAAGGAAATGGCAACCCACTTCAGTGTTCTTGCCTGGAGAATCCCAGGGATGGGGGAGCCTGGTGGGCTGACGTCTATGGGACTGCACAGAGTCGGACATGACTGAAGCGACTTAGCAGCAGCAGCAGCATAAATGTTAATTTAATTTTAATGTCAGTTTCTTATCTTTTTATTGATTTATGCTCTTTTATCAAGTATTTTTTCCCCTTCTTTGAAGTTTACTAAGCTCTTCCTCATCTAGATGCTTGTGATACTACTTTAAGTCATTGATTTTAGGGCTTTATTTTTTACCGCTATAATCATTTAAAGTTATGTATTTCTGATGAAACATCACTTTTGGGGAATCTCAAAATGTTTGGCATGTTTTACTTTCAATGTTATTCTAGATGAAATATTTTTCTATTTATCCTTATGATAATTTAAAATCATGGGTTATTTGAACATGTACCTTTTTTAAAGAAAGGGAGAATTGGAGAGTTTTCTGCTTATCATTCATACCTTTGTTACTGGGATTCCTGTTAGACAAGCAATGGGAGTGTCAATGGGATGAAAACTTCAACACAGTGCGTGGTAAAGGGGGTTGTATTAAAGAGGACTACAAGGTGGTTTGGGTGAAGAGACTGAGACCTTGATAAATATAGCATATATTGGGATAGAGGGATGTCGGGTGGATTACACTGTTTTCAAGGATATGATTTTGTTTTCTCAGTCTTAAGATTGATGCAAGAGCTATAACATCAACTAGACAATGCAATTCAGAGGCAATATCCCAGAGGGAAACCAAGGTACTGTTTTAGCTGATTCTGAAGTTCTAGTGTAAACTAACTCCCCCGATAAGCCAGTATTTCCAAGCCACTCCGTAAGACTATTATTTAAGAGAAACAGTTTTCTGAACAAAATGTTTATACATTGTCCTTTCATTCAAAAGATAATTGAGGACCAAAGTTAGAGTGATATAATCACCTGTTTATGTTTGAAAACCAGGCAATGTCTGTGTAAGTTTATTTTCTCTTTAGAACGTCTCTGGCTTTCTTCAAAACCAGATTTTCAAATATATACTCATCTTTATTTTGAGTGCTTATATGTTTATGCTGCAAGTATCTCTGGGTGGGGAAGGCAAAGTTGCGTTTATCAGAGCCCCAAATTCTTCTTGGTCCTGGCCTGAAATGAAATTTTGTCTCAATGTCATTTTCTCAAAAGGCCAACTAATTCATACTCCAAAAGTGCAGATAAACTCTGTGTAAGATGGCTGATTCTAAATTTGAAATATTAGGGCTGTACAAATTTCTTCTTTTAGTATATTTTCCTCATTCATGTGTGTCCCTCTAAAAAAGAAAAACGCAGATTTTGTTTTTCCCCTCTTGCTGTCTCTGTTTCTCTTTCTCACTCAAATAGATTTTTTGCATACACTCCAGTTTAATCTCTGTTATCCACACTTACACAGCTAATATTGCTTTACATTGCTCCTTCTCTGGAATTCAAATTCCGAAGCTCTCTGGTCACAGTTGACTTGACTAAAGTGACTCAGCACACACACAGTGACAGTAATCCGCCCTTGCCGAGACTCTTCACAAGCCTGTGTGTTACCTAACCCACCCTGGCTGTGAGAAATGAGGTGTCTTGTTGTTTGGTGATTTTATTTTTTCTATCTCTAGAGCTCTTACTCTTGAGTACTTCGTGGCCGTAGCCCCGCAGGAATCACATAAACACACCAACACCGAGGATTTAAATCAATCTGAAAGAACAAGGCTCCCAACTGTAAATTTTCCTCAACTTAAAACATATTGCTAAAGGCCACAAGAAATCCACTGTGTTTCCTATTTAGTTCTATGAGTGTCGCAGAACTTGAGTGCCTGCTGACTCCACTGGTGGGCGGTCCTCTAGGCCAGTGCCAAAATCGCCTGATGCCCCCGATGGCGCATGCAACAGACAGTCGCGTGCAATGAGAGATCCAGCCTGGTTCCCCAACCTTTCATCACCAGAAACCATTTCCCTTGTTTGACGCCACATCCGCAGCCTATTTGCATGGGAGAACTGACTCTCCGAATGTATGATGTGCTGAGCTGGAGCAAGACACAAATTCTGCTCCGATTTTCCTCAGACGGCCACTCCAACTACCATACGAAGGTCATTGCTGTTAGGTTGCGGTGATACTATTGTTATTATTATTATTATTATTATTATTTTTTACTTCCTAAGGCACGATGAAATATGACTCTTCAAGTTTGAACCCCTGAGTGCAGTGGCATTTTATCTAACTTCCTCTGAACTTGTGATCTTGCAGCTGTTGGGTAAACCCACTGTAGCCTGTAGCACAATAATCGCAGTGTATCCTGAAGGCTTGTGCTCAGTTTTCATTCTTCCTGTGTGAAACCTAACAAGGACCTTATCCACCAAGTGAATTCTAGTGTGCTACCCTGGGAAAAGTTCTCCCCAGCAGCCCTGTAGCTGGCAGGGGAAACACGCACTTGGAGATATCAATTGAGAGTCTGCATCCCAACTTTGCTAGTGACCCCATAAGCAACCCCAGCAAATCACTGAAATTACTTTCGTCCAGCTTTCCTTTTGTGAAATGAAAGCAAAGTTATTTATTATTTCTGTCACAGGTTGGGGACAAGGGAGGTGCATTCATTTTACCAAATGAGCTAGCAATACCAAGTTCACAGTGGTGGGGGAAGGCTTTATTATGGTATATTTATTGTGTTACATCAGGAAATAATCTCCTTCAGCAAGGTTGCAGATGGATAGGGAAATGGAATGTTGGAGAAATATAGCCTTTCTTTAAAGCAAGTGATTCCCTGGGCCTAAACTGCCAACAGCATCTAGTGGCCATCCATTAGAAAAATTCTGGAGATCAAAGTTGGATATACAGAAACCTAGAAAAGAGATCGAAAGCCTAACAAGTCAATAATTTTACATTGTGAAAATCCAAACCTCCCTTTGTAACCACTACTCCCCCCTTATGTTTCTCTTTTTAATACACAAAAATGTTTACAAATTGGTGCTACAGTCTAATAAGTAATCACAAGGTGAATACATCATTGAATAATAGCCAAGTCAAAAATAGAAATGATCCACACCCTTATTTTTTTTTAAAGTTCTTTTGAGAAAACTTTATTAACATGAATAACAATAAATCACTCCAGACTTTCCACAGTCTTTATGAAGTTTTTGTTTTAAAGATGAAATTTATTTCAAAAGCTCTTATATAAATCAATCATGAATAAACTTTTATAATGAACGTCTCAAATCTTTTTACTATCTAGCTTTCTGGCTCAGCTGTTAAAGAATATGCCTGCGATGCGGGAGACCTGGGTTCGATCCCTGGGTTGGGAAGACCCCTGGAGAAGGGAAAGGCTACCCACTCTAGAATTTCTGGCCTGGAGAATCCCATGGGACTGTATAGTCCATGGGGTCACAAAGGGTCAGACACGACTGAGCGACTTTGACTTTCTTCTTGGGATAGTATTGTTATGATAGTATTACATTTTCTTTTTTATTCAAATGAACTTTTCAAGATTAATGATTATTAGCAAATCTTGATGCAAGGTAAACATGATACTATAAAATTACCATTTCCTATCAACTATCTAAAGTAAAAAAGTATTTGGTACTAAGTGTTCTTATGTTGAAATTCTAAAAGTAATTTTTAGTCCCAAGGGAACTTGGTACTCCAAGACTTAAAAAAAAAATTTAATGATATTTACATAATATATGTATATTTTTAATCACTAAGTTCCTCCTCATCACGGAAGTACGTGCTTTTCTTTATCCTTGGGCGTCTTGAATCATCTGATGTTGAAGGACCTCCTGAACTGGGTTTCCATTTTTTTTTGTTCTTCTTCAATTTTGGCTTGCTGGAAAGCTTTGACCTGACTGAGGCTGTCAAGAGCAGGATCTTTCCCTTCATCTTCACTTTCTTCTACTTCTTCAATTTCTTCTTCTGGCTCACGAATTTTCTTTTTTTTCCTTTTCTCTTTCTTCTCTGGAGGCTCACGTTCTCCAAGCATATTTTTAGGACAGGCATAACTTAAGTGTCCACTTTCCCCACATTCTTAAACACTTAGATTTATCAAAGCAGTTTCGTCTTCGGATGAACTCATCTTCTCTTCCATTGTCAATAGCAATGCTTGCTTTTATCACTCTACCAAATAACTGTTGTTTATTGCCCTGGTACAGTTTTGTGCAGAGTCTTTATCCAAAAATAAAATAAATGCAACCCCTTTACTCCTCCTGGTATCTTTATCTTTCATTATAGTAACCTTTACAACTTTGCCATACTTGGAAAATATCCGATATAAGTCATTGTTGGTCAGGGAAAAGGGCAGATCGGATACATACACTGTGCTTTTACTTGGGGGCCAACCCACCACTTATTTCTTCAAGTGGGGCGGGCCCGGAGTGGAGGGCCAGAAGAGCGCTAGCCCTCAGCTCACTTGGGGCTCAACCCCAACCGTTCGTCGCTCCTTGCAGCTGCCTCGACATCACGGGTCCCAGGAAGTGTCAGGCGCAGGAGACGAGAAGGTCGCTACCTTGCCTCTTCCCGGCTTTCGTTCCATCAACACCCTTAAAAGGCCCTTTTGTACCATCTCATAATCACTACTATACCTTTTGTTGTTGTTTTAAAGTCACTAAGTCATGTCTGCTGCTGCTGCTAAGTCGCTTCAGTTGTGTCCGACTCTGTGTGACCCCATAGATGGCAGCCCATCAGGCTCCCCCGTCCCTGGGATTCTTAAGGCAAGAACTCTGGAGTGGGTTGCCATTTCCTTCTCCAATGCATGAAAGTGAAAAGTGAAAGTGAAGTTGCTCAGTCGTGTCCGACTCTTAGCAACCGTATGGACTACAGCCTACCAGGCTCCTCCATCCATGGGATTTTCCAGGCAAGAGTACTGGAGTGGGTTGCCATTGCCTTCTCTGAAGTCATAGCTGACTCTTTGCATGAAACTCCATGGACTGCAGCAGACCAGGCTCGTCTGTCCTACATTATCTCCCTGAGTTTGTTCAGATTCACATCCATTTGGTTGATGATACTATCTAACCATTTCATCCTCTGCCACCCCTTTATCATTTTGCCCTCAATCTTTCCCCGCATCAGAGTTTTTCCAATGAGTCAGTTCTTCACATCTGGTGGTAAAAGTATTGGAGCTTCAGCTTCAGCATAAGTCCTTCCCGTGAATATTTGGGATTGATTTCCTTTAGGATTGACTGGTTTGATCTTCTTGCAGTCCAAGGGACTCTCAAGAATCTTCTCCAGCATCATAATTCAAAGCATCAGTTCTTTAGCACTCAGCCTTATTTACGGTCCAACTCTTACATCCATAAATGACTGCTGGGAAAACCACAGCTTTAACTAGACAGACCTTTGTCAGCAAAGTGATAACTCTGCTTTTTAACATGCTGTCTAGGTTTGTCATAGCTTTCCTTCCAAAGAACAACTGTCTTTTAATTTCATGGCTGCAGTCACCATCCACAGTAATTTAGGAACCCAAAAAAATAAACCCACCACTGCTCCTACTTTTCCTCATCTATCTACCATGAAATGATGAGACCACATGCTATGATTTCGGTTTCTTGAATGTTGAGTTTTATGCCAGTATTTTCCACTCTCCTCTTTCACAATCTTCAAGAGGCTCTTTAGTTTCTCTTCACTGTCTGCCAATAGAATGGTATCATCTGCATTTCTGAGGTTGTTGGTATTTCTCCCAGCAAACTTGATTACAGCTTGTGATTCATTCAATCTGGTATTTCACATGATGTACTCTGCATATTAGTTTAATAAGCAGGGTAACATTATGCAGCTTTGTAATACTTTCCCAATTTTGAGCCCGTCCATTGCTCCATGTACATTTCTAACTGTTGCTTCTTAACCTGCATAACGGCTTCTCAGGAGGCAGGTAAGGTGGTCTGTTATTCCCATCCCTTTAAGAATTTTCTAGTTTGTTGTGATCCACAAAGTCTTTAGCATAGTTAATGAAGCTGAAGTAGATGTTTTTCTGGAATTATCTTGCCTTTTACAGTCCAAGGAATGTTGGTAATTTGATCTCTGGTTCCTCTGCCTTTTCTAAATCCAGCTTGTACATCTAGAATTTCTTGGATCACATACTGCTGAAGACTAGCATGAAGGATTTTGAGTAAAACCTTACTAGCATGTGAAATGAACACAATTTTATGGTAGTTTGAACACGCTTTGGCATTGCCCTTTTTGGGGATTGGAATGAAAACTGACCTTTTCCAGTCTGTGGCTGAATTTTTCAAATTCACTGACAAACAGTGTGCAGCACTTTTACAGCATCATCTTTTAGAATCTGAAATAGCTCAGCTGGATTTCTGTCACCTCCACTAGCTTTGTTTTTAGTGATGCTTCCTACGGCCTACTTGACTTCACACTCCAGGGTGTCTGGCTCTAGGTGAGTGATTACACCATTCATGGTTATCTGGATAATTTAAGACTTTTTTTTTTTTTTTTTTTATAGTTCTTTGCATTCTTGCCACTTCTTAATCTCTTCTTCTTCTGTTAAGTCCATACTTTTTCTGTCCTTTATCATGTACATCCTTGTATGAAATGTTCCCTTGATATTTCCAATTTTCTTGAAAAGATCTCTAGTCTTTCCCATTCTAATTTTTTCCTATATTCGTTAGCATTGTTCACAAAGAAGACCTTTTTATCTCTCCTTGCTATTCTCTTTGACTCTTTATTCAGTTGGTATATCTTTCCCTTTCTCCCTTGTCTTTCACTTCTCATCTTTTCTCATCTATTGGTAAAGACTCCTCAGTCAACCACTTGGCCTTCTTACACTTCTGTTCTTGGGGATGGTTTTGGTCACTGGAATGATGCTGCCACAAGCCAAGGAACACCTCTGGCCATCAGAAACTGAAAAAGGGAAGGAATCCTCCTTGAAGACTTTGGAGGAAAGACAGGGAGGCCTGGCATGCTTCAGTCCACGGGGTTGCAAAGAGTCAGACACAACTGAGCAACTGAACTGAACTTCACTGAGACAATGAGTGTTCAGTGACTTCCTGTGACTGTTTATCTAAGAGCATGGGTTGAAAGTTGTAAACATTTAAAATTGTATATTTCAAGGATTTGAGAAAGAAATAGATATAGAAAAATCCCAAAGTGAAACAGATATACAAGTAGATATTCTATGCTTGAAATTTCGAATTTTGAACAATCTCAATAATTAGCAAAGAGATAATAAGATTTTTGTGTAAAATATGTTTTAAATGTTTAAGTAGGTTCAGAAACATATCTAAATCTTAAACTTACTTCTGGCAGAGAGCTTTTTTAGCCATGCTGTAGATAGGCTGGTCTATTAATCATGGTTTGTTGAGATTAAAGTATGTGGTTAACAGTTTAACAACTTGCAACTGGTTTGTTCCATCATGTAGATTCTTTAATGTTAGTGGTTTTCTCTATATTTTCAATTGTCAGTGCTTCTACTGAGCCAGCTGGACCATACTAAATGTATGCACAATTCTGGTGTCCAGAATAAATAGAGCAGTCAGAAAGAACCCTTGCAGGATGAAGCCAGAGTAAGTACTCTAACTCTATTGATATGCTGCGTGTTATAAGTTGAAACTCTGTGCTGCTTGAAATAGTCTGTGGAATAAGGTAAAGTAAAAAAATAAGCAAATGCATTAACCATGCTTAGACTTTGCAGAAATTTGGGGGCCATGCAGCCATTTTTAAATTTTCAAAACATCCAAATCATTTTACTTTGCTTTTCAAATATATTCAGAAAAATTCCATAAAATAAGTAGGTAATTTTCACAGCTGAATGACATACTCAAATTTCAGCATTAAACATTCTTTTGGGGGGATGCAAGTTTGTTTTTTTTTTTTAAGCACTGATTTTTTTTTCTTTTTTCTTTTCATTTTTTTAAACCATTTGTTTTATTTAATGACCTTCTTTTCTTTCTGTTTTCTTTCTTCTTTTATGTACTTTTCTATCAGTTAGATGGTCAGTCTTCCCCTGATTTAGTCTTTATAAAATATAGTAAGAACTTAGTAGTTAATTCAGCTGACCATAGCCAACAGCAACAAAAAAAAGAAATGATACCCTTATGTAGATTCAAATAAATTATTTTCCTACAATGGAACTCACAGATAGAAATATATACACGAATCAATGGCAATTTTAATTACAAGTGCTGTTACTGACAAAGCCTCAAACTTGTCTTATTTGATTATGTTAGGATGTACAATTTTTTGTTATATTTACTTTCTAATAATTCTTCTTAATAGGAAAAATAATGATAGTTTTAAGTAGTAATAATGCTACTGTTGCTACTATTTAAGAAGTTGGAAATTAGAGACATTATATTTTTAAACATAAATTATAGAAATATACCAGAGTACTGATACTTTCACGTTCCCATATCCTGAACAGTAAGTTACTCCTCAGCCCATAAAACTTGAATTGCCTTTTAATAAAATAATGACTGACTAAAAAGGACACATTTATAGATACACTGATTTGTCATTCCAAGAAACCCATAGGAAAAGAATATAGATTGCAAAAGCAAACTATGATATTTTTTGTCCAGACGTTGCCCAATGGAGATGAAGCCCACCTACAATTTAACTGCTAATATGGAGAGAGGAGACAATGCTTTAACCAAAAGTTCTTGAGTGTCTGTGATCTAACAAAGGAGGCCATCACTCTGGTAAGAAAGATGCATAATGATGTCTTTATTTGATGCCATTAAGCAACAAATTCATACAACTGCCCAGTTCCCCACATTCTAACTTCACTTTTGGCCAGAAACATTCCAGCTTGCCTCCCTTATGAAGCTTGACTTTGGGAGGCAAACCATGATGAGCAGGCTGACAAAAGTATTCTAGGCACAGGAACAATTCTTTTTCTCCATAGAAATGTTTACAAATACTTATGAAATTTACATTCTGGATGCCTGTACAAAAATCACAACATGAAATGATTTTGGTAATCTAGACCATAAAGTACATGGAGGTTGTAAAGTTTTGCATATAGTAGTAATTCAATAAACATTTTTTATAAAAAAATTAAATTACTGACAATTTGAAGTCTTTGTAATCTTCCTTGTTGCATCAAGTGCAAAAGTGAGTTCTGGGAAAATTAAGCATTTTTTGTACAGGGAAAATAAGATGGAAGTAACATTTTTGAGTACCAATTATCTACTAGACCACTATGCTAGGTATTTTGCACAGGTTATCGCATATAAATCTTATCTCAACCAAATAATCGATATCTCTTTTTTTACATATTAAACATAAACTAACTAAAACTAACTGGGGATATAAGGAATCCACAAGGGTAGTAAGTTACAGATCTATTGTTCAAAGAGAAGGTAGACCAATCACAAAGTCCATGTTCTTTCTGCCATGTCTCACTTCTGGCTGTATTAAAACTGTAATCTGTAAAATGCAGTATGCACATGCTAAAGGATATGTCAAAATTTTCCAAAGATCATGTGGGTGTGCAGCAAATTTTGAGACTCTTCCTTTTAGATCCTTTCATTTTTGCATGTTCCCATTTTTATGTTCCCTAAATTTGATGTTGCACCTGTGTTTTCTTGCTGTCTTGCTGGTTGTCTTATTCTGATTCCCGTGTCACAATAGCTCTTGCTGTAACTTATAAAAGTATAATTCTTACTGACCACAAATCTTATTAATTAACATTGACTTTACAGTGTGCAAGTCTCTGCTCTCCAAATTAAATAAAGGTGTTGAGGAATTTGAACCCACAATACTCTTTGTGTCTTTCTTGTCATTTAAATATTTCTGTTATTGGTGAAGAATGTCATTAGAAATTGAATATTTTTCACAAATTATAATGCCAAGAATTTGCATATATCATATGTTGGGTGACAAAGTGAGAAGTTTCCTAGGTATTCAAAAAGTAAGTGGTTTGTTTCCACAGAGAAAGGTTGTGAAAACCAACTAAACAGAGCTGTTGTCAAATATATTAAATACAGCGATAATACTGATATATTCCATTCATGAAACCAGATCACAATATGGGTATTCCTAATATCCAAAAGGTTTAGAAAGTCATTGTAGAAATACCTGTCTGGTCTTCTTTCTGCACTGTGGTCTTCTTACTGAGAATGGAGGGACTCTTCTCTGATTCACTCATTATATTTCACATCTACATTTGAAAATATGCTTAAATCATGTAATAAGATTAAAGCCTATTATCAAGAATATTGTGTTGACAAATGAGATTGAATTAAATATTAGTTGATGTTCCTAAATATTTTTGAGAGTGCCCAGTTAAATAAATAAGATTCCTCTAAGAAAAAGAGAATGAGTAGGATTAATAATCATTAGTATAACCTCATTAGTATAAGTTTTTTTTTTTTTTTTTGTACACCTTAAGGAAGTTAAGAAAGTAAATAACTTCCTGGACAACCATTTTTTTTGTGTGTGTGTGTGTGAATTGGTGTTCTCAACAAAAATAAAGAGAGTAAAATAAGAATTTTCTGCTGATTTATTTTTAAAAGTACATTTTGATATCTAAAAGTGATAGCTTCCATATAAATTTTATTGAATTCAGTTACATACTATTTAGTATGCTGCTGCTAAGTCGATTCAGTCGTGTCCGACTCTGTGCGACCCCATAGACGGAAGCCCACCAGGCTCTTCCATCCCTGGGATTCTCCAGGCAAGAACACTGGAGTGGGTTGCTATTTCCTTCTCCAATGCATGAAAATGAAAAGTGAAGGGAAGTCGCTCAGTTGTGTCCGACTCTTAGTGACCCCATGGACTGCAGCCAGGCTCTGCCGTCCATGGGATTTTCCAGGCAAGAGTACTGGAGTGGGGTGCCCATGCCTTCTCCGCCATTAACATTAGGCCTGTCCCTGTGACTGGTGTTGACCCATGTAATGAGCAGAAACTGACACGTGCGTAGGAATCACATGGTTCTGCCATTTCTCTCTTCCCTCTGATACTAGAATTATGAACTACAAGGCATCTGGTCCCAAAACTTCATGGAAAATAGATGGGGAAGCAGTGGAAACAGTGGCAGATTTTATTTTGGGGGGGCTCCAAAATCACTGCAGATGGTGACTGCAGCCATGAAACTAAAAGATGCTTACTCCTTTCAAGAAAAGTTATGACTAACCTAGACAGCATATTAAAAAGCAGAGACGTTACTTTGCCAACAAAGGTCTGTCTAGTCAATGCTATTGTTTTTCCAGTAGTCATGTATGGATGTGAGAGTTATATTATAAAGAAAGCTGAGTGCTGAAGAATTGATGCTTTTGGACTGTGATGTTGGAGAAAACTCTTGAGAGTCCCTTAGACTACAAAGAGATCCAACCAGTCCATTCTAAAGGAGATCAGTCTTGAGTGTTCATTGGAAGGACTGATGCTGAAGCTGGAACCCCAATACTTTGGCCACCTGATGTGAAGAACTGACTCATTTGAAAAGACCCTGATGCTGGGAAAGATTGAAGGTGGGAGGAGAAGGGAACAACAGAGGATGAGATGGTTGGATAGCATCACTGACTCAATGGACATAAGTTTGAGTAGACTCCAGGAGTTGGTGATGGACAGGGAGGCCTGGCATGCTGCAGTCCATGGGGTCGCAAAGAGTCAGATATGACTGAGTGACTGAACTGAACTGAAAGGCTTTGGATATGAAAAGCTAAATATTAATTATAGTTTTGATAGAAGAGGGTCAGCATCTGGATCTCTTGTGTTGTTAAAAAGTGAACTGTACATAGCTGTTGCATATACATGTAAATGCTATATATGTAATAATGGAGAAAAAATAATATTGTTATCAATAAAACACTTTTAAATGTAAAGTTAGGTTAGAAAAAATTATGAGTTGGTTGTAGAATGGAAAACTTAATTCAAAGAGAGCAAAAAAGAGATTTAAAAATATGCAATACTTGAAGAACCTATATGTATATATAATTTTAATGATAGATATCCAACTAGAATGATATCTATAGTCATTTAGTACATTTAAAAGATTAACACAACAATCTGAGGTTAAAATATTTATACAATACTGTAAAATTTATCTTTTTTGCAACTTTTTAATCTCAGAATGTAAGTTTTTCGATGTTTAAAATGTTTTAGGATATATATAGCTTCTAAAAGCTATGTAGGGGACACTTGAAAAACACAAAAAGCCTGAATTCTACCATTATTAGGCAAAAAACAGTGCTGCTAAGGGACTTGAAATTTGCATGAGCCAAAGGATTGAATCATCTGGGACTGCTGTTTACTCCTCAGATACTGGAAAATGACAAGAGGTCCAGAACATATTATTGATACTCAAAGCATGAAACAGCTGCATTTTGAAACAGTTACAATGTTTTGAATAAAACTGGAGTTCAAAGGAGGATTGAAATGAGACTAGCTATTTGGTTAAGAGTAAAGATGAAGTTTTTATTTCATTTGAGGTATCACCCCACAGTGGTCAGAATGGCCATCATCAAAAAATGGTATAAACGATAAATGCTGAAGAGGGTGTGGTATAAAGGGAACTGTTTTGCACTACTGGTGGGAATGTAAACTGGTACAGTCACCATGAAGAACATGTGGAAGTTCCTTAAAAACATAAAAATAGAACTACCATATGACCCAGCAAACCCACTACTGTGAATATACCCTGAGAAAACCATAATTCAACAAGGCACGTAGACACCAATGTTTCACTGCAGCTCTAGTTACAACAGCCAAGGTGTGTAAGCAACCTAAATGTGAATCAACAGATGAACAAATAAAGAATATCTGGTACATATCAGATCAGATCAGTCGCTCAGTCGTGTCCGACTCTTTGCAACCCCATGAACCGCAGCACACCAGGCCTCCCTGTCCATCACCAACTCCCGGAGTTCACTCAGACTCACATCCATCGAGTCCGTGATGTCATCCAGCCATCTCATCCTCTGTCGTCCCCTTCTCCTCCTGCCCCCAATCCCTCCCAGCATCAGAGTCTTTTCCAATGAGTCAACTCTTTCACATGAGATGGCCAAAGTACTGGAGTTTCAGCTTTAGCATCATTCCTTCCAAAGAAATCCAAGGGCTGATCTCCTTCAGAATGGACTGGTTGGATCTCCTTGCAGTCCAAGGGACTCTCAAGAGTCTTCTCCAACACACACAGTTCAAAAGCATCAATTCTTTGGAGCTCAGCCTTCTTCACAGTCCAACTCTCACATCCATACATAACCACAGAAAAAACCATAGCCTTGACTAGATGGACCTTTGTTGGCAAAGTGATGTCTCTGCTTTTGAATATGCTGTCTAGGTTGGTCATAACTTTCCTTCCAAGGAGTAAGCATGGAACATATATACAATGGAATATTACTCAGTCATAAAAAAGGCCCAATTTCATTTGGGTCATTTGTAGAGTTGAGGATGGACCTAGAGTATGCCATACAGAATAAAGTAAGAAAGAGAAAAGTAAATATTGTGTATTGATGCATATATGTGAAATCTAGAAAAATGGTATAGATGAAACTATTTACAGGGCCGGAAGAGAGACACAGACATAGAGACCAAACGTGGAATTAGGGAAAGGGGAAGATGGGATGAATTGGGAGATTAGGATTGACATATACATGACACTATGTAAGATAGATGCCCAGTGGGAACCTGCTGAATAGCGCGCAGAGAGCTCATCTTGGTGATGACCTCGATGGGTGGGAGAGAGGTTCAAGTGGGAGGGGATACATGTATGTATATAGCTGATTCACTTCACTGTACAGCAGAAACTAACACAATATTGTAAAGCAATTACATTGCTGTTCAGTCTCTAAGTTGTCTCTTACTCTTTGCAGCCCCATGAATGACAGCACACCAGGTTTCCTTGTCCTTCACTTTATCATGCAGTTTGCTTATAATCATGTCCATTGTATTGTCGATGCCATCCAGCCATCTCATCCTCTGCTGTCCCCTTCTCCTCTTGCCCTCAGTCTTTCCCAGCATCAGGGTCTCTTTCAATGAATCATCTCTTCTCATCAGGTAGCCAAATTATTGGACCTCCAGCTTCAGCAATTTTACTTCAATAAAAATATAATAGATATGGTTTTCCTCCATCTGGTTATATACTTCTGCTGCTGCTGCTGCTGCCATTGCTGCTGCTAAGTCTATATACTAGCATGGACAAATAATAATAATGGTAGTAGTTAATGGATAGCATAAAATAGACCCTTCATAGTCACAGTCTCTCTATTGGAAATCTTACTGATTTATTTCTATACATGAAACTTTCTGTGTGTCTATTAACATTTTCAGGCTTCCCTGCAGGCTCAGAGGTAAAGAATCAATGAATTATTTGCAACAAGTGATAAAGAATCTGAATTCAATGCAACCGACATAGGTTCGATCCCTGGATCAGGAAGATCCCATGGAGAAGGAAATGGCAACCCACTCGAGTATGTCTTGCCTGGGAAATCCTGTGGACAGAGGAGGCTGAAGGGCTATCATCCATGGGATTGCATAACAATAGGACCCTACTTAGAGACTAAGCAACAGTAACGATTAACATTTTCAACATGCACATTTAATCCAATGTACTTTCTGTATTGAAATAGTTGTAAGGTATCTTAAAACTGACTTTTTTTTAACAAGTGTTCATAGTATGCTTTATTTGAAGAATATAGGAGTATTTTGATTTTTTATTGAATGATAAAACATGCAAATGCTACTTGACATATCTTCCCAATTAATGTTTTCTCTCACATTTACAACTCTAAAGATGGGTGAACACAGAGGAATTCTTGTAGTCACTGTGTTAGTATTTTAGAGGTTTGCTCTACTCCATTTCTTCTCTTATACTCTGAGAGATCTTCATTATGTTGCTTGACCCACAGGAAAACAGTAGTTCTCAAGGTCAGGTTAACTTTCTCCTAGTCAGATTTGCCTAGTGATGGCTTCTGAACTCAAAGTATGGCCAGACGGAAGGGCTGTTTGTGAATAGGTCACGTTCCCACACCTGTGCCACTTTTCTGGGAACTGGCCAGTTATTTATATTTATCCTCACAATAGCTTTATTTCCCTCATCAAGATGAAGCATCTGTGGTTTAAAGAAACTTGGCCCAGGTCCCTGTGATGGACTGACTGTGACCTACCTTCCACCCCTACTCCACCCACCCTGACACACACACAATCTATATGTCAGATTTGTAGTTCCTCCTATGACTGTATTTAGAGCTAGGGCCTTTATGTTGATAATTACGGCTGAAATTGATCACAAGAGTTGGGTGTAACCCTATATCACTGGTGTCCTTTCAAGAAAGAGGAGAAAGAAAGAGAAACCCAGGGATGGATATGCTCAGAGAAAAGGCCATCTGAGGACACAGTCAGGAAAGCAGCTATCTGCAAGCCAGTGAGAGGCCTTCAGAGAAAACAACCCTATCCACACTGGACCTGGGATTTCCAGCCTCCAGAACCATGAGAAAATAAATTTATGTATTTTGAGCCACCTCAAAATATGGTGCCTTGTTATGGCCACCCAAGATGACTAGGACAATCACTCAAGTGGAGACACACCTTTGCTGACAAAGGTCCGTCTAGTCAAGGCCAGTAGTCATGTGTGGATGTGAGAGATGGACCATAAAGAAGGCTGAGCACTGAAGAATTGATGCTTTTGAACTGTGGTGTTAGAGAAGACTCTTGAGAGTCCCCTGGGCTGCAAGGAGATCCAACAAGTCCATCCTAAAGGAAATCAGTCCTGAATATTCATTGAAAGGACTGACGCTGAAGCTGAAGCTCCAATACCTTGGCCACCTTATGCAAGGAGCCGACTCATTGAAAAAGACCCTGATGCTGGGAAAGATTGAGGGCGGGAGGAGAAGGGGACGACAGAGGATGAAATGTCTGGATGGAATCACCAACTCAATGGACATGGGTTTGAGCACACTCTGGGTGATAGTAAAGGACAGGGAAGCCTGGTATGCTGCAATTCATGGGGTTACTAAGAGTCAGACCCTACTTAATGACTGAACAAGTAGTAAGAGGGAACCAAAATCCGAAGTCATTGCTAGCAATCCAAAACATGATCTTATTAATAGTAAATATTTAGCAATCACCTGGCTTCCCAGGTAGCTCAGTGGTAAAGAATCCTCCTGCCAATACAGGAGACGCAAGAGACAAGGGTTCAATCCCTGGGTCAGGAACATCCCTTGGAAGAGGAATGGCAACCCACTCCAGTATTCTTGCCTGCAGAATCTGATGGAAACAGGGGCCTGTCAGACTACAGTTCATAGGGTCGCAAGAGTCAGACACGACTGAAGCGAGTTAGCACTAAGTACTTGAAATCATATGGGCACTTGCTGAAGTACACATTCTCTCCCCAAATTAACCAGCAAACCTGGTCTCTTATACATTCATCTGTATGGTTTTTAGTACTTTGGCTCAGGTTGTAGACCTATTAAGTGGCAAAGCAAGGATTTGAACCTGAGCAGACAGATTTTTTTTTTTTTTTTTAGCTACTTCATTACAACTGCTTCAAATATTAGCATACTTATATTCCTCCTTTTCACTTAAATAATTTTGATATGCTTAGAGTTAACCTTCTGGGCTAAATTCTTTTCTTTTTCTTTCTTCTTTTATTGAAATAATTACCAGAACATTTAAATACAACAGGATTCAGATGAAAGGTGTTGAAATCAAACAGAAAAAATCATTTCACCCCTAATATTTTTTTTTTTTTATGATTTTCATATTACTCCTCAAGCCCTGAAGATTCTTCTGAAAACTAACTAGGCATCATTGGAGGTTTTCACACTCATAATATTGCAAAATTATTGGAAATCTAAACCACATATGTGTAAAATGCTAGCATTCCTGTTAAATGACTAAGATTAAGTTAAATCCAGCCTCATTCAGGGAAACGTGTAATAATCAAATGTGAATGATGGACATGGCAATTAAAGACCTCTGCTGTGTCCAATTTTAAACACCTGAAAGAAAATTGTTCTCTAGTTTAGCTTGAATGCTGACAAGGGATGGCAGAAGCCTGTTCCCATTAGGGAGTTCAACTACTGGGGGAAAAAAGGCTAAATGTAGAATTTTTCAGTATCAAAGATGACCAGAGAGGCATCTTACAGATTCTCATAGAGGATAATCAACCATCTTTCTTTCTTGGCTGTTCCTAACTATAAACTATACTTCTCTATTCATTTAAGAAACAAAAGAATGACTGTAATTTGCAACACAAAATCAAATATAATTTAATGTCAGTGAACTAACTAATTACAGTATTTACTATGTCAAGTTGCACTTTGCCACCATGGTCTGGCTAGCTTAATTGAGTCTCTGTAAGCAAGATGGGCTTGTTTTGATTTGGTTGATTTGGTACTGGGCATTACATCATCTCTTGCTAAAATCCTTCTCCATAATATCCTTCTTGCAATGGATACGACTAATTGTGCCCATGCTGCCCACGCCCTGCTGAAGGACAACAACTGGGTGGTGCTCGCTAGCACCCAAGCCCAGATCAGCCTGACTGGTGACAGAGGAAGATTGAGACCCCTCGGGCTAGGTGTTGAGGTGAAAGCAAGATTAGCGAAAAGAAGCTAGAGTCAGGCTTCAACAATCTGGAAACTTTCTGGAGTTTTGTTAATTTATTTGCTCGCTTGTTCCTTATCTGTTTATGCATCTATGTTTTAGAGTTCAGTTCAGTTCAGTCATGTCCGACTATTTGTGACCCCATGGACTGCAGCACACCAGGTCTCCCTGTCCATCACCAACTCCTTCAGCTTACTCAAACTCATGTCCATTGAGTCAGTGATGCCATCCAACCATCTCATCCACTCATTCCCATCTACTCCTGCCTTCGGTCTTTCAGAGCATCAGGGTCTTTTCCAATGAGTCAGCTCTTCGCATCAGGTGGCCAAAGTATTGGAGTTTCAGCTTCATCATCAGTCCTTCCAATAAACACTCAGGACTGATCTCCTTTAGGATGGACTGGTTGGATTGCCTTGCAGTCCAAGGGACTCTCAAGAGTCTTCTCCAACACCACAGTTCAAAAGCATCAATTCTTCAGCACTCAGCCATCTTTATAGTCCAACTCTCACATCCATACATGACCACTGGAAAAAACATAGCTTTGACTAGATGGATCTTTGTTGGCAAAGTAATATATCTGCTTTTTAGTATGCTATCTAGGTTGGTCATAACTTTTCTTCCAAGGAGTAAGTGATCAAATTGCCAACATCTGTTGGATCATCAAGAAAGCAAGAACAGTTCCAGAAAAACATCTATTTCTGCTTTATTGACTATGTCAAAGCCTTTGACTATGTGGATCACAATAAACTGTGGAAAATTCTTGAAGATATGGGAATACCAGACCACCTGATCTGCCTCTTGAAAAATTTGTAGGAAGGTCAGGAAGCAACAGTTAGAACTGGACGTGTAACAACAGACTGGTTCCAAATCAGGAAAGGAGTTCGTCAAGGCTGTATACTGTTACCCTCCTTATTAACTTATTCAGAGTACATCATGAGAAATGCTGGGCTAGATGAAGCATAAGTTGGAATCAAGATTGCTGGGAGAAATATCAATAACCTTAGATACTCAGAGGACACCACTCTAATGGCAGAAAGTGAAGAAGAACTAAAGAGCCTCTTGATGAAAGTGAAAGAAGAGAGTGAAAAAGTTGGCTTAAAGCTCAACATTCAGAAAACTAGGATCATGGCAACCGGTCCCATCACTTCATGGCAAACAGGTGGGGAAACAGTGGAAACAGTGGCAGACTTTATTTTTTGCGACTCCTAAATCACTGCAGATGATGACCGCAGCCATGAAATTAAAAGCCGCTTATTCCTTGGAAGAGAAGTTTTAGAGTTAATTGCCACTAATAACTTCCCCTGGCTAGTACAATTTGTTTTTTCGTTCTTGTTTATTTTCTGTTCTATTCCATTTTATAACTTCCTTGATTAGGCTTGCTTTCATATCCATTTACATAAAACGTTGGGTTGGTCAGAAAGTTTGTTCCAGTTTTTCTGTAGCATCTTACATCCAAACAAACTTTTTAGCCAACCCAATGGACGTAATACTAAATTCTAAATGTGGCCTTTGAGGATTATTTCATTAGTTTAAAAGATAGGATATGTATGTTCAAAGTTTATATGACTGGTTATTCCGCTTCTGTCCCAAAACGAGAGTCACATGCTTGGGGACCAAACCATCACGTGATGTCCAGGATAAACTCACTTTGGGTCATTAGAGGTAGTCAGGCTGGGAAAAGCCCAAGCTTTCCCTGGGTGAGGCACTTAAACAAGTAAGCACTCTTGGCTTCAGAGTCCTTCCTCTGCTTGTGAAGTCATCTTTAGGAAGAGCTTGCTCTGGTGATAACATGAAATCAATTTCTCTGCAACCTGAAATTGAGTAAGTAAGACACTGAGGTAAGGAGCAGCAGCACATCGCGCTTAGAGCAGAGATTGTAAACTGCAAACTATTTTCAGCGTGTAACACATGAACAGAAGGTTGTAGAAAACAAAACACGCACTCAGCACAGCCAGTCACCGACAGCAACGATAACAAAGAATCTGCCTGCGCGTGACCTGCAAAGCCTAAAATATTTACTCTCTGACCACTCACAATAAAGTTTGCCAACTCTTGGCCTAAGGACACTTGTAATGATCAGCACTGCACGTCCAAGCAGAAAGCAACCACATCTAGGCAATCTAAGGGAATTATTACAAAGGCCAGGTAACGTACACGCACTCTGGGAGTGACTCTGTCAACCAAGACTGACACCTCTAGGTTAGAGGAGCTTTTAATCATGTTGTAGAATTTGCCCATGAAGACCTGCCTGCTGTGTACTTCGTGAGGCACAGATACCGCCACCTGTCCCCTCCATTCTATCATCAGCTGACGCTGTCCCTGGAACTGCAATTGGAAACAGAAAATGCTGAATAGGACCAGGGGGAATTTCCCTACAATCCTCATCAAAATGGATTGCAGAATGGATTCCCCTGTTCTTTCTCGTGACTGGTTTCTGGCGGATTTGCATGATGTGTGGAGCCTCGGTCATGTTTCTGTGTCTCCACCGTAAAGGATGCCAGGAGAGTGCTAAGTGCTGTATGTGTAAGCTGTTGCTGTTGTTGTGTTCCTGTTATCCCTGGTATCAGGTACAAGCAAGTGATTTGGTGCCTTAGGGAGACCATAGCCAATCCAACAGTTTAGTAGAGCAGGGGCCATAAATAGTTAGCAAACTGATAGAGGAAGAAAAGGGGATTCAATGTACAGAAAGACACACAGGTGCCATGAGAAATTATCCTCCTAGGGAGGGCTGCCTGATGATATTTTAGTTTCCTTTCTGTTGTCACATAACCTACCTATATTAGGATTTCTGTTCTTGGATTTCCATGAGCTGCTCATCAATTTTCTAGTTAGAAACATTTTTATATAAACTCATGTGAAGAGGATATATTTATAACCTTGTGAGTTCTAACTGGAAAGTCTCTGTTTATCCCCACCCACTCCTCATATTGGAGCTTCCCTGGTGGCTCGGACAGTAAAGAATCTGTCTGCCAGTTCAGGAGACCTGGGTTTGATCCCTGGGTCAGGAAGATCCCCTAGAGAAGGATATGACAAACCACTCCAGTGCTCTTGCCTGGAGAATTCCATGGAGAGAGGAACCTGGTGGGCTATCGTCCATGAGGTCACGAAGAGTTGGACATGACAGAGCAACTAACATTTTCACTTCACTGTCACTTCTTTTATTATTTAGGAATTTTATGGTTAAAAGTAAGAGGAACACACCTTAAACTAAGATTTTTGGAGTCTCATGATACCCAAAGATAGGAATGATATAATCCTTAAGAAAAAATCTTTTAGGATTTTTTGTACCTGTTACTAGCCTTGGTTTTCCCCTATCAGTTCACTTCAGTTCAGCTCAGGCATTCTGTCATGTCTGACTCTTTGCAATGCCATGGACTGAAGCACGTCAGGCCTCCCTGTCCATCACCAACTCCCGGAATTTACCCAAACTCATGTCCATTCAGTTGGTGATACCATCCAATCATCTCATTCTATGTCACCCTCTTTTTCTTTCACCTTCAAACTTTCCCAGCATTAGGGTCTTTTCCAATGAGTCAGCTCTTGGCATCAGGTGGCCAAAAGATTGGAGTTTCAGCTTCAGCATCAGTCTTTCCAAAGAACATCTGGGCTGATTTCCTTTAGGATGGACTGGTTGGATCTCCTTGCAGTCCAAGGGACTCTCAAGAGTCTTCTCCAACACCACAGTTCAAAAGCATCAATTCTTCAGCACTCAGCCATCTTTATAGTCCAACTCTCACATCCATACATGACTACTGGAAAAACCATAGCCTTGACTAGACAGACCTTTGTTGGCAAAGTAATGTCTCTGCTTTTGAATATGCTGTCTAGGTTGATCATAACTTTCCTTCCAATTAGTGAAAGTGAAGGTGAAGTCCCTTGGTCATATCTGACTCTTTGCGACCCCATGGAGTGTAGCCTACCAGGCTCCTCTGTCCATAGGATCTTCCAGGCAATAGTACTCGAGTGGGTTGACATTTCCTTCTCCAGGGGAACTTCCCAACCCATGGTCTGCAGTGATTTTCGAGTCAAAAAAATTAAAAAAAAATAAAGTCAGCCACTGTTCCCCCTCTATTTCCCATGAAATGATGGGACCAGTTGCCATGATCTAGTTTTCTGAATGGTGAGCTTTAAGCCAACATTTTCACTCTCCTCTTTCACTTTCATCAAGAGGCTGTTTAGTTCCTTTTCACTTTCTGCCATAAGGGTGGTATCATCTGCATATTCTCCCAGCAATCTTGATTCCAGATTGTGCTTCATCCAGACCAGCATTTCTCATGATGTACTCTGCATAGACGTTAAATAAGCAGGGTGACAATATACAGCCTTGATGGACTCCCTTTTCCTATTCGGGACCAGTCTGTTGTTCCATGTCCAGTTCTATCTTTTGCTTCCTGACCTGTATACAGGTTTCTCAAGAGGCAGGTCAGGTGGTCTGATATTCCCATCTCTTTCAGAATTTTCCACAGTTTATTGTGATCCGCACAGTCAAAGGCTTTGGCATAGTCAATAAAGCAGAAGTAGATGCTTTTTCTAGAACTCTCTTGCATTTTCAGTGACCCAACAGATGTTGGCAATTTGATCTCTGGTTCCTCTGCCTTTTCTATAACCAGCTTGAACAGCTGGAAGTTCACACTTCATGTACTGTTGAAGCCATGCTGGGAGAATTTTGAGCATTACTTTGCTAGCGTGTGAGATGAGTGCACTTGTGCAGTAGTTTGAACATTCTTTCCCATTTCCTTTCTTTGTGATTGGAATGAAAACTGACCTTTTTTGAGTCCTGTGGCCACTGCTGCATTTTCCAAATTTGCTGGCATATTGAGTGAAGCACTTTCACAGCATCATATTTTAGGATTTGAAATAGCTCAGCTGGAATTCCATCACCTCCTCTAGCTTTGTTCATAGTTATGCTTTCTAAGGCCCGCTAGACTTCACTTTCCAGTATGTCTGGCTCTAGGTGAGTGATCACACCATCGTGATTATCTTGGTCATGAAGATCTTTTTTGTACAGTACTTCTGTGTATTCTTGCCACCTCTTCTTAATATCTTCTGCTTCTGTTAGGTCCATACCATTTCTGTCCTTTATCGAGCCCATCTTTGCATGAAATGCTCCCTTGGTATCTCTAATTTTCTTGACGAGATCTCTAGTCTTTCCCATTCTTTTGTTTTCCTCCATTTCTTTGGACTGGTCATTGAGGAAGGCTTTCTTATCTCTCCTTGCTATTCTTTGGAACTCTGCATTCAAATGGGTGTATCTTTCCTTTTCTCCTTTGCTTTTTGCTTCTCTTCTTTTCTCAGCTATTTGTAAGGCCTCCTCAGACAGCCAGTTTGCTTTTTTGCATTTCTTTTTCTTGGAGATGGTTTGATCTCTGTCTCCTGTACAATGTCACAAACCTCCATCCATAACTCTTCAGGCACTCTGTCTATCAGATCTAGTCCCTTTAATTTATTTCTCACTTCCACTATATAATCATAAGGAATTTGATTTAGGTCATACATCAATGGTGTAGTGTTTTTCTTTCTTCAATTTAAGTCTGAATTTGACAATAAGGAGTTCATGGTCTGAGCCACAGTCAGATCCCAGTCTTGTCTTTGCTGACTGTGTAGAGTTTCTCCATCTTTGGCTACAAAGAACATAACAATCTGATTTCAGTATTGACCATCTGCTGATGTCCATGTGTAGAGTCTTCTCTTGTGTTGTTGAAAGAGGGTGTTTGCTGTGATCAGTGCATTCTCTTGGCAAAACTCTATGAGTCTGCCCTGCTTCTTTCTGTACTCCAAAGCCAAATTGCCTGTTACTCTAGGTGTTTCTTGACTTCCTTCTTTTGCATTCCAGTCCCCTATAATGAAAAGGACATCTTTTTGGGGTGTTAGGTCTAAAAGGTCTTGTAGGTCTTCATAGAAGCATTCAACTTCAGCTTCTTCAGCATTACTGATTGGGGCATAGACTTGGATTACTGTGATATTGAATGGTTTGCCTTGGATACAAACAGAGATCGTTGTGTCATTTTTGAGATTGCATGCAAGTACTGCATTTTAGACCCTTTTGTTGACTATGAGTGCTACTCCATTTCTTCTAAGGGATTCCTGCCCACAGTAGTAGATGTAATGGCCATCTGAGTTAAATTCACCCATTGCAGTCCATTTTAGTTCACTGATTCCTAAAATATTGATGTTCATTCTTGCCATCTCCTATGTGACCACTTCCAATATTCCTTGACTCATGGACCTAACATTTCAGGTTCTTATGTAATAATGCTCTTTACAGCATCAGACTTTACTTCCATCACCAGTCGCATCCACAACTGGGTGTTGTATTTGCTTTGGCTCCATCTCTTCATTCTTTCTGGAGTTATGTCTCCACTGATCTCCAGTAGCATATTTCGCACCTACTGACTTGGGGAATTCATCTTTCAGTGTCCTATCTTTTTGCCTTTTCATGCTGTTCATGGGGTTCTCCCCATACTTTCTTTTAATTGGTTTGCTCAGTTCAAAAAGACTTTAAGCAAACAAACAGAAACTTCGAACTCAGGACAAATGACATGAGCTTTAACTTTCACATTTGGAGCTAAGAAAAAGACAAGTATATTTAATCCATCTGAAGTCCACAATCTTGGTGGAACGACTTGTTGACCTAATTTGTATGTCTGTCTCTGGTCAAGGCAATGGCTTCTATCTTTGGCCTAAGTTGGGTACTTTCTCTTACATACATAATTAAAAGTACATAATATAGCTACTACTTCTAGCAATAAATAATTTAATAACAAAGTTATGTGTAGTCATAACACAATGGTAAGTGCCATAATAAAATGATATGCTGATGTGTTGCTTAGCATATCCAGCAAGAAACAGGATAATTCAGAATTAAAATTCTTCTTTAATAATTCTTCTACCATACTCTTCTTGGACTTCCCTGATGGCTCAGTAGGTTGAGAATCTGTCTGCGATGCAGGAGACACAGGAGATTCAGTAGACATGGGTTTGATCCCTGGATCAGGAAGATCCCATGGAAGAGGAAGTGACCATTCATTCCAGTATTCTTTTTTTTTTTTTCTCTTCTTTTTTTTTTTATTCAATTTTAATTAAAAAAAAATTATACATGTGTTCCCCATCCTGAACCCTCCTCCCTCCTCCCTCCCCATACCATCCCTCTGGGTCGTCCCAGTGCACCAGCCCCAAGCATCCAGCATCGTGCATTGAACCTGGACTGGCATCTCGTTTCATACATGACATTTCACATGTTTCAATGCCATTCTCCCAAATCTTCCCACCCTCTCCCTCTCCCACAGAGTCCATAAGCCTGTTCTATACATCAGTGTCTCTTTTGCTGTCTCGTATACAGGGTTATCGTTACCATCTTTCTAAATTCCATATATATGCGTTAGTATACTGTATTGGTGTTTGTCCTTCTGGCTTACTTCACTCTGTATAATAGGCTCCAGTTTCATCCACCTCATTAGAACTGATTCAAAAGTATTCTTTTTAATAGCTGAGTAATACTCCATTGTGTATATGTACCACAGCTTTCTTATCCATTCATCTGCTGATGGACATCTAGGTTGTTTCCATGTCCTGGCTATTATAAACAGTGCTGCGATGAACATTGGAACATTTCTCTACATAGAAAACCCTAAAGACTCCACCAGAAAATTACTAGAACTAATCAATGATTATAGTAAAGTTGCAGGATATAAAATCAACACACAGAAATCCCTTGCATTCCTATACACTAATAATGAGAAAACAGAAAGAGAAATTAAGGTAACAATTCCATTCACCATTGCAACGAAAAGAATAAAATACTTAGGAATATATCTACCTAAAGAAACTAAAGACATATATATAGAAAACTATAAAACACTGGTGAAAGAAATCAAAGAGGACACTAATAGATGGAGAAATACACCATGTTCATGGATTGGAAGAATCAATATAGTGAAAATGAGTATACTACCCAAAGCAATTTATAGATTCAATGCAATCCCTATCAATCTACCAACAGTATTCTTCACAGAGCTAGAACAAATAATTTCACAATTTGTATGGAAATACAAAAAACCTCGAATAGCCAAAGTGATCTTGAGAAAGAAGAATGGAACTGGAGGAATCAACCTACCTGACTTCAGGCTCTACTACAAAGCCACAGTCATCAAGACAGTATGGTACTGGCACAAAGACAGAAATATAGATCAATGGAACAAAATAGAAAGCCCAGAGATAAATCCACGCACATATGGACACCTTATCTTTGACAAAGGAGGCAAGAATATACAATGGATTAAAGACAATCTCTTTAACAAGTGGTGCTGGGAAATCTGGTCAACCACTTGTAAAAGAATGAAACTAGAACACTTTCTAACACCATACACAAAAATAAACTCAAAATGGATTAAAGATCTAAACATAAGACCAGAAACTATAAAACTCCTAGAGGAGAACATAGGCAAAACACTCTCTGACATACATCACAGCAGGATCCTCTATGACCCACCTCCCAGAATATTGGAAAGAAAAGCAAAAATAAACAAATGGGACCTAATTAAACTTAAAAGCTTCTGTACATCAAAGGAAACTATTAGCAAGGTGAAAAGACAGCCTTCAGAATGGGAGAAAATAATAGCAAATGAAGCAACCGACAAACAACTAATCTCAAAAATATACAAGCAACTCCTACAGCTCAACTCTAGAAAAATAAATGACCCAATCAAAAAATGGGCCAAAGATCTAAATAGACGTTTCTCCAAAGAAGACATACAGATGGCTAACAAACACATGAAAAGATGCTCAACATCACTCATTATCAGAGAAATGCAAATCAAAACCACTGTGAGGTACCATTTCACACCAGTCAGAATGGCTGCGATCCAAAAGTCTACAAATAATAAATGCTGGAGAGGGTGTGGAGAAAAGGGAACCCTCTTACACTGTTGGTGGGAATGCAAACTAGTACAGCCACTATGGAGAACAGTGTGGAGATTCCTTAAAAAACTGGAAATAGAACTGCCTTATGATCCAGCAATCCCACTGCTGGGCATACACACTGAGGAAACCAGAAGGGAAAGAGACACGTGTACCCCAATGTTCATTCCAGTATTCTTACCTGAAAAATCCCGTGGACAGAGGAGCCTGGCAGACTACAGTCCAAAGGGTCAAAAAGAGTCAGAAACAACTGAACAACTAAGCACACATGCTCTTCTTGGAAGTCACGCAAGTCACGTAAGGTTCAAAGCTAGGTGTCTCTTTGCAATTAATGAAGATATTAAACTTGAGATTTATGACAAACACATGTATATAATTTGAGAACAGTTGATTCTACAATTTGCAATGGCCACCAGCAGTTTATTATCATTCATTTAGCTTAAATGTAATGATACAGTTACATTCAGAAGCATTCAGAAAAGAATCATTTTTATTCTCCTTCTCCAAGAATGTGTGAAAACCCTAATCCAAATATCACTGAAAGAACTGTCTCTGGGTTTATTTTTTTCCAGATATATTTTAAGCTGTCTGGCATTTTTGTTCCTTCTATGTACATGCCTATTGACTTTATCGTGGTATTGAAAGGGATATTTATTCTCTAATAACTTGGCAACTAGAATATCTTCAGGATTAGAGTTCAATGCAGCAAGAGATTCTCTTTTGGAAAGCATCTTTGGCGATCTGGTAGTCTCTGCATGGCCTTAAGTGTCCGGTTTGGCAACAGCAACTCATGGGGTTCTCTGTTTAACTGTTCCATGTCTACATAAAGCTTTAGGGACAGAAGAAGGGAACTAGTGATCCCGCAGTTTCACAATGTGTCTCATAAGAGACGGCATTTGCACCATTCTTGAAAGAAAATTCAGACTTACATGTTTTAATGCCATTCTCCAAAATCATCCCACCCTCCCTCTCCCAAAGAGTCCAAAGACTGTTCTATACATCTGTGTCTCTTTTGCTGTCTCGCATACAGGGTTGTCGTTACCATCTTTCTAAATTCCATATACATGCATTAGTATACTGTATTGGTGTTTTTCTTTCTGGCTTACTTCACTCTGTATAATAGGCTCCAGTTTCATCCACCTCGTTGATGTATGGCAAAACCAATACAATATTGTAAAGCAAAAAATAATAATAATAATAATAATAATAATAATAAATAAAATAACAATAATAATAAAGAAAATTCAGACTTACATAGTGATATATAAGCAGCTACTGATGTAGATGCCAATTTCTAAGTCAATGCTATACTCTTTCCTACTTGCCAATTTCTTAGCCAATGCTACAGTCTTTCTTATTCTGTTGCCTTTAAAAAATTAACTCAACTAACAATTAGCTGAACTGGTTGGCACTGATCTGTACTTAAGGGCAATAATTATCTAGCAAAATCTTGCATTCTGTAGTGACTTTTCTGAGGTATAGGAAAGCCCTTCATTATAATTCTTAACTTGGCTCTTGATCAAGGTTTTAATTCAAATGCTGTAGATCACCTTTTGTCCAGCAATTTTACAATTTAATTTTCTTCTGACAAATTTCCAAAGAAGCATAGCTCATTTAAAAGGACATGAGAAGGAACAGAAGACATAGAAGAAATATTAAATGAGTTGTGTAGGTTAAGTGGAGTAGGAAGAGAGACATATGTGCAAAGTGACATCTGACTTATCAGAAGGTTATAGAGTCTTCGAGACTCTCTTCGAATTATGAGAACTCAGCACATCCATTCAGGAAGCTGACTTTTAAGTGTTTGGTGCTTTGTTTCCTATTTTCTCTAGAGTGCAAAAAGTTAGGATTATATTACAAAACTATATATGAAGTAAGAGCTCTTGGGAGACTTTGCTGCTTTGACACGGACAAAAACCTTGGCAACTAAGAAAGAGGCTATTTCTTTAGTTCAAATTGTGTGTGCTTGTACATGGTATCTCAAGATTCCTAAAGAAGCAGAGACTAAAATAGGAGAGATGATCAATGACCCAACCAACGTTTAATCCAAAGCACACATAAACCAAAATGAGCCTCTTTCACCAAATGACAAGACAGGGAGTTCCCTTATAAAAGCTTTGTATGGAAATAGAGATTTACTAAGCCTATGCTTCCATTCACTTTCAACAGAATATTCCCTTTACACATCAACAGAAACAAAAGACCATTGAGGACAAAACAAAAACATATGAAACATGTGCTGTGTGCTTCATTACTCGGTTGTGTTCAACTCTTTGCCACCCCATAGACTGTTGCCCACCAGACTCCTCTGTACATGGGATTTTTCAGGCAAGAATACTGGAGTGGGTTGCCATTTCATTTTCCAAGGGATCTTCCCTACCCAGGGATGGAACCCTTTCTTTTTTGTCTCTTGAATTGCAGGTGGATTCTTTACCTGCTGAGCTATCCAATACCTTGTAATTAATATAAGGATTTATATAATATTGGAGAAGGAAATGGCCACCCATTCCAGTGTTCTTGCCTAGAGAATTCCATGGACAGAGGAACCTGGTAGTCTACAGTCCTTGGGGAAAAGAGTCAGACACGACTGAGAGACTTCTCTTTCACTTTATATAATCTAAGGGTTTTATATAGATAGATAGATAGATCAATAGATAGATGATAGATAGATAATGAGGGCTTTCTAGATGGTGCTAGTGGTAAAGAACCTGCCTGCCAGTGCAGGATACATATGAGACATTGGTACAGTCCCTGGGTTAGGGAGAATTCCCTGGAGAAGGACATGGCAACCCACTCCAGTATTCTTGCCTGGAGAATCCCATGAGCAGAGGAGCCTGGTGGGGTGTAGTACAAAAGGTCTCAAAGGGTCAGACACAGGTGAAGTGGCTTAAAACACACACACACACACACGTTTTAATGGTATTATACAAAAGATACTTCTAGTTATCTGACACCAAATTCTATTTGGTTATAAAAATCTTAGGATTTGTAACCTGTGTTTGGAAGATCCCTGGAGAAGAATGTGGAAACCCACTTCAATATTCTTGCCTGGGAAATCCCATGGGCAGAGGAGCCTGGTGAGCTACAGTCCATGGGGTTACAAAATCAGGCATCACTGAGCACACACAGCACTTAGGATAGCAAAATAGCTCAGCAATGAGATGAGACTCAAAAGAATCTAGTCAGAACTCAAATCCTCAATGATCCATGGGAAAGTCTTTTTTTTTTTTTTCCTATTCTTCTTCTTATAGGCTGAAGAATTGAGCAAAATGTGCTTTTCATCAATAAGCAGATACTATATTGTTTATCATGGTACACTCAGTATTTATGCAAGTCCACCATGAGATAAGATAGAATTCAGTTCAGATCAGTCACTCATTTGTGTCCAACTCTTTGTGATCCCATGGATTGCAGCATGCCAGACTTCCCTCTCCATCACCAACATCTGGAGCTTGGTCAAACTCATGTCCATTGAGCTGGTGATGCCATCCAACCATCTCATCCTCTGTTGTCCCCTTCTCCTCCTGCCTTCAATCTTTCCAAGCATCAGGGAGCTTTTCCATTGAGTCAGTTCTTTGCATTAGGTGGTCAAAATATTGGAGTTTCAGCTTCAGCATCAGTCCTTCTAATGAATATTCAGGACTGATTTCCTTTAGGATGGACTGGATGGATCTCCTTGCAGTCCAAGGGACTCTCAAGAGTCTTCTCCAACACCACAGTTCAAAAGTGTCATGTCTTCGGTGCTCAGCTTTCTTTATAGTCCAACTCTCACATTCATACATGACCACTGGAAAAACCATAGCCTTGACTAGATGGACCTTTATTGACAAAGTACTCTCTCTGCTGTATAATATGCTGTCTAGGTTGGTCATAGCTTTTCTTCCAAGGAGCAAGCACCTTTTAATTTCATGGACCTTTGTCTGCAGAGACAGAATTGAAAAGTTACAAAAAAAAGTGTAATCTTTGGGTTCCTGGAAAATACCTCACAGCTATAATTTTTCAATCCATCTGACCTTACCCTGCTTGGTGCCTTTTCCAAAGTTAGCATTTGTTTCTTGTGTTAAGAAAGTTATAACAAAGTAAAAAAGTTTAATATATGTTGATGTTAATGATCATATTATTATCCATGGATATAGATATAAACATGTACACATATACACAAATATATATAGAAAGAGGTGGGTGAATGGGAGAGATATCATTTAAGAGTATAGTAACTATTGCAACTAGTAATAAGTTTTGGAGATTTCAGAACAGTGATTATAGATAACAAAACTGTATTATGACATTAAACTTTCTAAGAGACTATAATTTATTCACTGAAAAAACAAAAATAAATGATAATTCAGATCAAATCAGTCACTCAGTCGTGTCGACTCTTTGCGAACCCATGAATTGCAGCATGCCAGGCCTCCCTGTCCATCACCAACTCTCGGAGTTCACCCAGACTGACACCCATCAAGTCAGTGATGCCATCCAGCCATCTCATCCTCTGTCGTCCCCTTCTCCTCCTGCCCCCAATCCCTCCCAGCATCAGAGTCTTTTCCAATGAGTCAACTCTTCGCATGAGGTGGCCAAAGTACTGGAGTTTCAGCTTTAGCATCATTCCTTCCAAAGAAATCCCAGGGCTGATCTCCTTCAGAATGGACTGGTTGGATCTCCTTGCAGTCCAAGGGACTCTGAAGAGTCTTCTCCAACACCACAGTTCAAAAGCATCAATTCTTCAGCGCTCAGCCTTCTTCACAGTCCAACTCTCACATCCATACATGACCACAGGAAAAACCATAGCCTTGACTAGACGGACATTTGTTGGCAAAGTAATATCTCTGCTTTTGAATATGCTATCTTGGTTGGTCATAACTTTCCTTCCAAGGAGTAAGCCTCTCTTAATTTCATGGCTGCAGTCACCATCTGTAGTGATTTTGGAGCCCAGAAAAATAAAGTCTGACACTGTTTCCACTGTTTCCCCATCTATTTCCCATGAAGTGATGGGACCGGATGCCATGATCTTAGTTTTCTGAATGTTGAGCTTTAAGCCAACTTTTTCACTCTCCACTTTCACTTTCATCAAGAGGCTCTTTAGTCCCTCTTCAGTTTCTGCCATAAGGGTGGTGTCATCTGCATATCTGAGGTTATTGATATTTCTCCTGGCAATCTTGATTCCAGCTTGTGTTTCTTCCAGTCCAGCGTTTCTCATGATGTACTCTGCATAGAAGTTAAATAAACAGGTTGACAATATACAGCCTTGATGAACTCCTTTTCCTATTTGGAACCAGTCTGTTGTTCCATGTCCAGTTCTAACTGTTGCTTCTGACCTGCATACAAATTTCTCAAGAGGCAGATCAGGTGGTCTAGTATTCCCATCTCTTTCAGAATTTTCCACAGTTTATTGTGATCGACACAGTCAAAGGCTTTGGCATAGGCAATAAAGCAGAAATAGATGTTTTTCTGGAACTCTCTTGCTTTTTCCATGATCCAGCGGATGTTGGCAATTTGATCTCTGGTTCCTCTGCCTTTTCTAAAACCAGCTTGAACATCAGGAATTTCACGGTTCACATATTGCTGAAGCCTGGCTTGGATAATTTTGAGCATTACTTTACTAGCATGTGAGATGAGTGCAATTGTGCAGTAGTTAGAGCATTCTTTGGCATTGCCTTTCTTTGGGATTGGAATGAAAACTGACCTTTTCCAGTCCTGTGGCCACTGCTGAGTTTTCCCAATTTGCTGGCATATTGAGTGCAGCACTTTCATAGCATCATCTTTCAGGATTTGGAATAGCTCAACTGGAATTCTATCACCTCCACTAGCTTTGTTCATAGTGCTGCTTTCTAAGGCCCACTTGACTTCACATTCCAGGATGTCTGGCTCTAGGTCAGTGATCACACCATCGTGATTATCTGGGTTGTGAAGATCTTTTTTGTATGATTCTTCTGTGTATTGTTGCCATCTCTTCTTAATATATTCTGCTTCTATTAGGTCCATACCATTTCTGTCCTTTATTGAGCTCATCTTTGCATGAAATCTTCCTTTGGTATCTCTGATTTCCTTGACGAGATCCCTAGTCTTTCCCATTCTGTTGTTTTCCTTTATTTCTTTGCATTGATTGCTGAAGAAGGCTTTCTTATCTCTTCTTGCTATTCTTTGGAACTCTGCATTCAGATCTTTATATCTTTCCTTTTCTCCTTTGCTTTTCACTTCTCTTCTATTCACAGGTATTTGTAAGGCCTCCCCAGACAGCCATTTTGCTTTTTTGCATTTCTTTTCTATGGGAATGGTCTTGATCCCTGTCTCCTGTACAACGTCACGAACCTCATTTGGTGACACAATAGAAGTGTTAGCTAGCATTACAATAGCAATCATATTGCATTTCAGATCCATCAAATTAATGTATTGCACGTGTTATACTTGAACATTGTTGTGTGTCAATTATGTCTCAAATGAAAAGATCCTGTAACTAAATCGGCATATCTTCAAAGCTCCTATCCATAAGTCAATGGGGAAAAATAATAAAATGAGAAATCTAATTAAACTCTTACATCTATGTGATAATTTAAATCTCTCCTATATATTGCATCTAAAATTTCTTATTTTAATATATTTCATGGCTCAGATAATAATAAAACATCATCAAGTACTCCATCTGCCAATAATTCCTTTCCCATGTTAATATCACATAGTTGAACATGAAATAAATATTGGGTGACTAAAGACACTGGTTCCAAATAGGTAAATGAGTACTTCAAGGCTGTATATCGTCCCCCTGCTTATTTAACTTCTATGCAGAGTACATCATGAGAAATGCTGGGCTGGAAGAAGAACAAGCTGGAATCAAGATTGCTGGGAGAAATATCAATAACCTCAGATATGCAATGACACCACCCTTATGGCAGAAAGTGAAGAGGAATTAAAAAGCCTCTTGATTAAGGTGAAAGAGGAGAGTGAAAAAGTTGGCTTAAAACTCAACATTCAGAAAACGAAGATCATGGCATCTGGTCCCACCACTTCGTGGGAAATGGATGGGGAAACAGTGGAAACAGTGTCAGACTTTATTTTTCTGTGCTCAAAAATCACTGCAGATGGTGATTGCAGCCATGAAATTAAGAGACGCTTACTCTTTGGAAGAAAAGTTATGACCAACCTAGGTAGCATATTGAAAAGCAGAGACATTACTTTGCCAACAAAGGTTCGTCTAGTCAAGGCTATGGTTTTTCCAGTGGTCATGTATGGATGTGAGAGTTGGACTGTGAAGAAAGCTGAGTGCTGAAGAATTGATGCTTTTGAACTGTGGTGTTGGAGAAGACTCTTCAGAGTCCCTTGGACTGCAAGGAGATCCAACCAGTTCATTCTGAAGGAGATCAGCCCTGGGATTTCTTTGGAAGGAATGATGCTAAAGCTGAAACTCCAGTACTTTGGCCACCTCATGCGTAGAATTGACTCACTGGAAAAGACTCTGATGCTGGGAGGGATTGGGGGCAGGAGGAGAAGGGGACAACAGAGGATGAGATGGCTAGATGGCATCACTGACTTGATGGACGTGAGTCTGAGTGGACTCTGAGAGTTGGTGATGGACAGGGAGGCCTGGCGTGCTGCGATTCATGGGGTCGCAAAGAGTTGGACATGACTGAGCTACTGAACTGAACTGAACTGATCTGAAAGACACAAAAAACAAAAGTTTGTTTGAAGTTTTTCCTAAGGCTTACCCACTGGTTACTGATGGGACCAGATAATATTTTCAATATTCAATAATATTCACATCAAAATAAATGATGTTATAGCATTGAAAAAATCATAACATTAGTAACTGGTTTTGTATCAGTTCAGATCAGTCACTCAGTCGTGTCTGACTCTTTGCAACCCCATGAATTGAAGCATGCCAGGCCTCCCTGTCCATCACCGTCCACTGAGTTGGTGATGCCATTCAGCCATCTCATCCTCTGTCCTCCCCTCTTCCTCCTCCCCTCAAATCCTCCAATCATCAGTCTTTTCCAATGAGACAACTCTTCGCATGAGGTGGCCAACGTACTGGAGTTTCAGCTTTAGCATCAGTCCTTCCAAAGAACACACAGGACTGATCTCCTTTAGGGTGGACTGGTTGGATCTGCTTGTAGTCCAGGGGACTCTCAAGTCTTCTCCAACACCACACTTCAAAAGTATCAATTCTTCAGTGCTCAGCTTTCTTCACAGTCCAACTCTCACATCCATACATGACCACTGGAAAAACCATAGCTTTGACTAGATGAACCTTTGTTGGCAAAGTAATGTCTCGGCTTTTGAACATGCTATCTAGGTTGGTCATAACTTTCCTTCCAAGGAGTAAGCATCTTTCAATTTCATGGCTGCAATCACCATCTGCAGTGATTTTTGAGCCCAGAAAGATAAAGTCTGACACTGTTTCCACTGTTTCCCCATCTATTTCCCATGAAGTGACGGGACCAGATGCCATGATCTTCGTTTTCTGAATGTTGAGCTTTAAGCCAACTTTTTCACTCTCCTCTTTGACTTTCATCAAGAGGCTCTTTAGTCCCTCTTCAGTTTCTGCCATAAGGGTGGTGTCATCTGCATATCTGAGGTTATTGATATTTCTCCTGGCAATCTTGATTCCAGCTTGTTCCTCTTCCAGCCCAGTATTTCTCATGATGTACTCTGCATATAATTTAAATAAGCAGGGTAACAATATACAGCCTTGACATACTCCTTTTCCTATTTGGAACCAGTCTGTTGTTCCATGTACAGGTCTATCTGTTACTTCCTGACCTGCATATAGGTTTCTCAAGAGGCAGTTCAGGTGGTCTGGTATTTCCATCTCTCCCAGAATTTTCCACAGTTTATTGTGATTCACACAGTCAAAGGCTTTGGCATACTCAGTAAAGCAGAAATAGATGTTTTTCTGGAACTCTCTTGCTTTTTCCATGGTCCAGCAGATTTTGGCATCTTGATCTCTGGTTCCTCAGCCTTTTCCAAAGCCAGCTTGAAAATCGGAAGTTCATGGTTCACGTATTGCTGAAGCCTGGCTGGGAGAATTTTGAGCATTACTTTACTAGCATGTGAGATGAGTGCAATTTTGTGGTAGTTTGAGCATTCTTTGGCATTCCCTTTCTTTGGGATTGGAATGAAAACTGACTTTTTCCAGTCCTGTGGCCACTGCTGAGTTTTCCAAATTTGCTGGCATATAGAGGGTAGCACTTTCACAGCATCGTCTTTCAGGATTTGAAATAGCTCAACTGGAATTCCATTACCCCCATTAGCTTTATTTATAGTGATGCTTTCTAAGGCCCACTTGACTTCACATTCCAGGATGTCTGACTCTAGGTGAGTGACCACACCATCATGAGTATCTTGGTTGTGAAGATCTTTTTTGTACAGTTCTTCTATGCATTCTTCCTCTGTCGTCCCCTTCTCCTCTTACTCCCAATCCCTCCCAGTATCAGTCTTTTCCAATGAGTCAACTCCACATGAGGTGGCCAAAGTACTGGAGTTCCAGCTTTAGCATCATTCCTTCCAAAGAAATCCCAGGGCTGATCTCCTTCAGAATGGACTGGTTGGATCTCCTTGCAGTCCAAGGGACTCTGAAGAGTCTTCTCCAACACCACAGTTCAAAAGCATCAATTCTTCAGTGCTCAGCCTTCTTCACATCTCAGAGGATGAGATGGCTGGATGGCATCACTGACTCGATGAACATGAGTCTCAGTGAACTCTGGGAGTTGGTGATGGACAGGGAGGCCTGGCGTGCTGCGTTTCATGGGGTCACAAAGAGTCGAACACGATGAGTGACTGATCTGATCTGATCTATGTATTCTTGCCACCTCTTCTTAATATCTACTGCTTCTGTTAGGTCCATGCCATTTCTATCCTTTATTAAGCCCATTTTGCATGAAATATTCCCTTGGTATCTCTAATTTTCTTGAAGATATCTCTAGTCTTTCCCATTCTATTGTTTTCCTCTATTTCTTTGCATTGATTGCTGAGGAAGGCTGTCTTATCTCTCCTTGCTATTCTTTGGAACTCTGCATTCAGATGCTTATATCTTTCCCTTTCTCCTTTGCTTTTCACTTCTCTTCTTTTCACAGCTATTTGTAAGGCCTCTACAGACAGCCATTTTGCTTTTTTGCATTTCTTTTCTATGGGGATGGTCTTGATCCCTGTCTCCTGTACAATGTCACGAACCTCAGTCCATAGTTCATCAGGCACTCTATCTATCAGATCTAGTGCCTTAAATCTATTTCTCACTTCCACTGTATATCATAAGGGATTTGATTTAGGTCATACCTGAATGGTCTAGTGGTTTTCCCTACTTTCTTCAATTTAAGTCTGAATTTGACAATAAGGCATTCATGATCTGAGTCACAGTCAGCTCCCCGTCTTTTTTTTGCTGACTGTGTAGAACTTCTCCAATACTGATTTCAGTATTGACCATCTGGTGAAGTCCATGTGTAGAGTCTTCTCTTGTGTTGTTGGAAGAGGGTGTTTGCTACGTCCAGTGCATTCTCTTGGCAAAACTCTATTAGCCTTTGCCCTGCTTCATTCCATATTCCAAAGCCAAATTTACCTATTACCCCAGGTGTTTCTTGACTTCCTACTTTTGCATTCCAGTCTCCTATAATGAAAAGGACATATTTTTTTGGTGTTAGTTCTAAAAGGTCTTGGAAGTCTTCATAGAACCGTTCAGCTTCAGCTTCTTCAGCGTTACTGGTTGGGGCATAGACTTGGATTACTGTGGTATTGAATGGTTTGCCTTGGAAACAAACAGAGATAGCATGCACATTGATGTCTTTATCACCTTTCTTCCTGGCAGAGGAACTCCTCCCAAAGATAAAAATAAAGTCCTATGTGTTTGATATAACCAGCATGATTGAATGTCTCTGGCTAAGAGATTTGTGATCCCTACCCCTGCATCTTGATTAAATTAAAGAAAAAAAAAAAACTAAAATAAAAATTGGCCCCTAAAACTGTAGTGCTTGGGAATTGTTCAGGAAATATGTCACTGTGTCGTTTGGTTTCATTTCTCAGCCTTCAGCGTAATGAGCATGGTTGAGCTGTCTTGTCCACCTGGCCCCATTCTCATGGACCTCTTCCCACACCATGCAGGCACTGAACTGTGTCTTATTGAGGAGAATTGTATTTTCAATACAGCTATAATCAGTTGTAATCCATTCTTGTATGAACAATGGTATAAAATTATACTGTAATGCATGCTTCATTACGCACAATAGCCATTTTCAAGTGTAAATTCAAAACATTTTGCATTATGAATTATTAAGCTTCCAGGTTGGGCCTACTTTACAAAAGCTTTGTAAAGTTTGTAGTCTGATCCCTGCTAATCCGAATAATCCAGCCCATTAGGAGTTGCAAATGTATTCTGGGAAATCAAGAAAAGAATTTTGCTAATGTGATGTCTATTATGCTTGGAATGTTGCCTAAATTAAAGTGTAACGGGGCTAGTCAGCTTCACAAGTTTTGGCATTTGCCCTTTCTTCCTGAACATTACCAGCTCTAAACTAGCACACTAGCCTAAGAAAAATCTACATTTTGGAATGAACAGAGGTGTTAGTAGTCATTGACTTTCCCCACTTGTGATGTGAACATTGAAACAGAGGTGTGATAACTTTTTTTTAAAATTCTGGCTTCATAACTTTTTTCCAGCTTTATTGACAATCACTTTTCTAGTGACCTTCGATTTATTAGTTTGAATTGTCCACAGGTTGAAGTCTAGCATAGTCATATGGAAAGAATGAATAGGCAATTTTTTTTTTTTTAATCTTCCTGCCCTACAGTCTTGGAGAAGGCAATGGCACCCCACTCCAGTACTCTTGCTGGGAAAATCCCATGGACGGAGGAGCCTGGTAGGCGCAGTCCATGGGGTCACTAAGAGTCAGACACGACTGAGCAACTTTACTTTCACTTTTCACTTTCATGCATTGGAGAAGGCAATGGCAACCCACTCCAGTATTCTGGCCTGGAGAATCCCAGGGATGGGGGAGCCTTGTGGGCTGTCATCTCTGGGGTTGCACAGAGTCGGACACGACTGGAGTGACTTAGCAGCAGCAGCCCTACAATCTACAGACCTGTGAGAACACATTTATTTCCATGTTTTTAACTACCTCAATTTTTAGAAGTATCTAGTGTCTAACTTCAATTGATATTTCTCTCCTGACCGCCTGGCCTGAAGATCCAACTGCCTAACGAAATATTCATATGGATATCATCAAAAGTTCAGACAGTCCAATGTGTATGGAAAACAATGCCTTTGTTCAGTTGAAATTCAGAGGTCTCCCGAGCTGACTAGAGTGAGGACAAGTGAGGGGGGATATTGGTATAAGTCTGGAGTATGGAAGATCGCTGAGAAAGCTTATAATATGGACCTGGGTGTTGGCACATATTTGGATTTATATTTCTGTTTTCTCCTTGTGTCTTGACCTGCCTGGACACCAGCTTCTTTCTATTCAACACACTGAATCTGACCTGCTATATCTTCTAAGTGGGAACCTTCATCTACCCAAAATATTGAATCTGCTCTTTAGGGTCTTCAGTTTGTCCTTTATCACCCTGAGTATCCTTCATCACACAGAGTATCACTCTGCCACGTTCCACCAGTGATGGCATCTGCTCTCAGGCTATATAACGAGTGTCCTAAGGAAAATGTTGCAACCCCTGAAAAGTAACTGGATGTGGTGGCCCTGTATACAATTCCTACTTTCTTCTTTTTATGTTTAGTTGTTGAAACAAATGTATAACACATAGTAGCCATGTTTCTATAAGTATCAACCACTTGATTTCTAAGCATCTATGAAAGTTCAGATATTTCCAACAACTCTCCCGTCTCTATGTATTTAAAGAGATGTCATGTAAAGGCATCCCACTCCAGTACTCTTGCCTGGAGAATCCCTTGGATGGAGGAGCCTTAGAGGCTACAGTCCATGGGGTCACTAAGAGTGAGAGATGACTGAGCGACTTCTCACTTTTCACTTTCATGCATTGGAGAAGGAAATGGCAATCCTCTCCAGTGTTCTTGCCTGGAGAATCCCAGGGACGGGGGAGCCTGTTGCGCTGCTGTCTATGGGGTCGCACAGAGTCAGAAACGACTGATGTGACTTAGCAGCAGCAGCATCTAAAGAGATAATATTACTTATCTAATATCATTTATTATTTAATATCATCTACCTAAATAAATAGATAATATTTTTAAGAGTACCTAGTTGGGAGGGTTTCCCCGATGGCTCAGAGGGTAAAGAATCTGCCTGCAATGCAGGAGACAAAGGAGAAGCGTGTTTGATTCCCTGGTGAGGAAGAGTCCTTGGGGAAGGAAATGGCAACCCACTCCATTATTCTTGTTTGGAAAATTCCATGGACAGAGGAGCCTGTGGGCTACAGTCCAAAGGGTCACAAATAGTAGGGCACAATTAGCGTGAGCACAGAGTTTGTATTCATCTTGAACAAAAGCATCTTTCTCAGAGGGAGGCCAAATAGTATACTTGACCTGAATACTCAGCATGACTTGCTGTCTGCCCTCTCAATCCAATGCAAGGAATGAGAACATCCATCAGGTCTGAAGTAAAGGGCCAACCTTAGATAAAAGATACAACTGATTAAAAAGATTCTGCAAACAGAATCTTGGTGTCTACCTGAAGCACTTCTGCTTTGAAGAGAGAGATGCTAGAGAAAGCCAGAGACCCATTCCATAATTAGAGCTGTTGTTAAGTGGCTCAGTTTTGACTGTCTCTTTGCGATCCGTGGACTGAAGCACACCATTCTTCCCTGTCCTTCACTATCTCCCAGAGTTTGCTCAAACTCATGTCTGTTGAGTTGGTGATGTCATCCAAACATCTTATCCTCTCTTGTCCCCTTCTTTGCCTTCAATCTTTCCCAGCATCAGGACCTTTTCAAATGAGTCGGCTCTTTGCATCAGGTGGCCAAAATATTGAAGCTTCAGCATCAGTCCTTCCAATGAATATTCAGGGTTGAATTCCTTTAGAATAGACTGATTGGATCTCCTTGCTGTTTAAGGGACTCTTGAGAGTCTTCTCTAGCACCACAATTCAAAAGCATCATTTCTTCAGTGCTCAGCCTTATTTATGGTCTAATCCTCACATCTCTACTGGAGAGACCAGTCTACTGGAAAATGTCTACTAGATATATGTCTACTATGACTACTGGAAAAACCATAGCTTTGATTATATGGATCTTTATTGGCAAAGTGATGTCCCTATATTTTTTAATACACTACCTAGGTTCATCATAGCTTTTCTCCTGAGGAGCATATATCTTTTAATATCATGGCTGCAGCCTCCATCGATGGTGATTTTGGAGCCTAAGAAAATAAAGTCTGTCACTGTTTCCATTTTTCCCCATCTATTTATCATGAAGTGATGGTACCAGATGCCATATAAGAGAAGCCATATTAGAGAGGGAACCATTAAGAGTATTATCGCAGGAGAAACTAATTATTTCCCTTGTGATTTGCATTCTTTCTAAAATCCTCCCCAAGCCATGCCCAACATAACCCTTTACTTGCCACATGAGTGTTTTTGTTTGTTTTTTTCAAATAGAAATCAAATCATGTCACCTCCAGCTTTAAATGTCTCCCTAGTTTTTCACCTTCTTTAGGATAAATCCAATGATGTCCCTTGGTGTACAAACATTCTGTAGGTTTTCAGTTCCTTTATCCCAATCCAACCTTCACATTCACTGTTCTGTTTTGCACACATATTTTTGTTAAGCCAGGCTACAAGCTCTTGTTTAGTCCCTGAGTTGTGTCCAATTCTTTGTGACCCCATGGATTGAAGCACACTAGGCTTCCCTGTCCACCACCTCCCAGAGTTTGTTCAAACTCATATCCATTTTGTCAGCTATATGCAGTAGTTTGAAAATGTAATATGGATTTGTAATCCATATTTGTATCTTTTCTCACATAGTTCTGTTTCTTCACAATCCAACTTCTCTGATTTTCTCATGGCAGTTTTATTTTTCAAAGACATTAACTTCTTTGGGAAGACTCACCAGAATGGTAACAGACTGAGGATGAAGTTTATTCAACATTACCCATAGCACTTTTTAATTTTCCCTATCATAATATTTATTAGGAGAAGGCAATGGCACCCCACTCCAATACTCTTGCCTGGAAAATCCATGGACAGAGGAGCCTGGTAGGCTGCAGTCCATGGGGTTGCTAAGAGTCGGACATGACTGAGCGACTTCACTTTCACTTTTCACTTTCATTTTTTGGAGAAGGAGGTGGCAACCCACTCCAGTGTTCTTGCCTGGAGAATCCCATGGACGGGGGAGCCTGGTGGGCTGCCGTCTATGGGGTCACACAGAGTCGGACACAACTGAAGCGACTTAGCAGCAGCAGCAGCAATATTTATTATCTTTTACTATATGCTCTATTGCATTTACATTTCATTAGAGTGTAAGGGGAGGATGTGTTTTCTACATCTTTCTGTCTCAAGGAATAGTACACTTAGGATGTAAGAAATTGGGTTGGATGAATGGGTATCCATTAAATTCCAGATATTTGCAACAATTTTCCTGTCTCTTAACTTGCACATAGGAAAGAGGCCTAGACGGTCTGGTAAGAAACTAGGCCACTGACCTAATTTAGATACCATCTTTATTGCTTATTCAATTTTTTTCACGCTCTTCTTTTTCCATACCATTTTTAGTGGACAGGAGCTATGCTTACACAAATATTAGATGTGGTTTTTTATTACCTTACCATTTAGCACAGGATCTGAAATGTAATAATTCAACAAATTATGACTGAGCAACGTTCAGGCACTATAAAGCATGTTAATAATGGGAAATTTAGAATAAGAAGAAGACATGCTGAAGGTGATATGTGCAATACTCACTTCACATATTCTTGGTGCCTTTTCTTTTGCAATAGTCTTTATTTTCTTTGACTCTCAACCACTAATATTTTTTTCCAAATGTTCTTCATTTCTCATCCACCCTCTTCATATAATCAGAAGTATAATTGTCATGCCATAAAAGAGACAAATTATCAATACACTGAAAGCAGGTGGTTGAGAATAAGAATAGCCCTTCTCTCATTGCAAATGAAAATGTTAATAATTTTAAGTAATACTTGAGAGTTGGTGTGGATAATTCTAAGCTCTGTAAGTTCTTTCCACTTACTATAAAACTACTGTGATTCCAAAATTCAACCTAGGTGTAACAGAGTCATTCTTTATTCTGAAGCAGAGAATTTTATTTTCATTGTTGTTAAAATAGAGAATGAAATAATAGTTTTAGCCCTATAACATCACTTCAACAAACCACCCCAGATGGAAGATAATATGTTTTACTGACTTACCATGAAAAAAACTGTCCTGATGAATTTCAATACAAAGCTTCCAAAGTTTTGTCTAATCAAAAATTTTCCAACGTACCTGGGATCCTTCATATGTATATTTCTATAAGCTTATTTTCTGGTTCAATACACTTTTTCTCATCCTTCATATTATGCCCATGAAGTCAATTTTATTCAACAATAACTGGAGCATATATTAGAATCATGGACAAAAAAGAGCACCATAACAGCTTTAGCAAAATATTTCTTGAAGGATAGCATACGTACCAAAAATTGCAGAAATCATGAGCATTCAGTTCAGTCCAGTTGCTCAGTTGTGTCTGACTCTTTGCGACCCCATGGACTGCAGCATGCCAGGGTTCCCTATCCATCACCAACTCCTGGAGTTTACTCAAACTCATGTCCATTGAGTTGGTGATGCCATCCAACCATCTCATCCTCTGTCATGCCCTTCTCCTCCTGCCTTCACTCTTTCCCAGCATCAGGGTCTTTTCCAATGAGTCAGTTCTTCACATCAAGTGGCCAAATTATTGGAGTTTCAGCTTCAGCATCAATCCTTCCAGTGAATATTCAGGACTGATCTCCTTTAGGATGGACTGGTTGGATTTCCCTATAGTCAAAGGGACTCTCAAGAGTGTTCTCCAACATCACAGTTCAAAAGCATAAATTCTTTGGCACTTAGCTTTCTTTATAGTCCAACTTTCATATCCATACATAACTACTGGAAAAACCATACGTTTGACAAAATGGACTTTTGTTGGTAAAGTAATGTCTCTGCTTTTTAAAGTGCTGTCTAGGTTGGTCACAGCTTTTCTTCTAAGGAGCAAGTGTCTTTTAATTTCCTAGCTGAAGTCACCATCTGCAGTGATTTTGGAGCCCCCCAAAATAAAGTCTCTCACTGTGTCCATTGTTTCACTATCTATTTGCCATGAAGTGATGTGACGGATGCCACAATTTTAGTTTTCTGAGCATTGCTTCAAGCCAAATTTTTCACTGTCCTCTTTCACTTTCATTGAGCAGCTCTTTAGTTCTACTTTGCTTTCTGAAATAAGGGTGGTGTCATCTGTCTGTCTGAGGTTATTGATATTTCTCCTGCCATTCTCGATTCCATCTTGTTTTTTTTAATTAATTATTTTAATCAGAGGCTAATTGTTTTACAATATTGTAGTGGTTTTTGCCATACATTGACTTGAATCAGCCATACACCAGCTTGTTTTTCATCCAGCCCGGCATTTGGCAAGATGTACTGTGCACAGAAGTTTAATAAGCAATGTGACTATATACAGCCTTGACATACTCCTTTCCTGATTTGGAACCAATCTGTTGTTCAATGTCGAGTTCTAACTGTTGCTTCTTGACCTGCAATCAAATTTCTCAGAAGACAGATCAGGTGGTCTGGTATTCCCATCTCTTTAAGGATTTTCCACAGTCTGTTTTGATCCACAGAGTTAAAGCCTTTGGTGTAGTCAATAAAGAAAAGTAGATGTTTTTCTTGAATTTTCTTGCTTTTTCAAGGATCCAGTGGATGTTGACAATTTTATCTCTGATTTCTCTGCCTTTTCTAAATCCAGCTTGAACATCTGGAAATTCACGGTTCATGTACTGTTGAAGCCTGACTTGAAGAATTTTGAGGATTACTTTGCTTGTGTGTGAGATGAGTGTAATTGTGCAGTAGTTTGAGTATTCTTTGGCATTGCCTTTTTTGGGATTGGAATGAAATCTGACCTTTTCCAGTCCTGTGGTCACTGCTGAGTTTTCCAAATTTGCTGGCACATTGAGTGCAGCACTATCACATCATCATCTTTTAGGATTTGAAATAGCTCAACTGGAATGGCATCATCTCCACTAGCTTTGTTCATAGTGATGCTTTCTAAGGCTCTCTTGACTTCACACACCAGGATGTCTGGCTCTAGGTGAGTGATCACATCATCGGGGTTATCTGGGTCATGAAGATCTTTTTTGTGTAGTTCTGTGTATTCTTTCCACCTTTTCTTAATATCTTCTGCTTCTGTTAGGTCCGTATCATTTCTGTCCTTTATTGTGCTCATCTTTGCATGAAATTTTCCATTGGTATTTCTGATTTTATTAAAGAGATCTCTTAGTCAGTCAGTCAGTTCCTTAGTTCAGTTGTATCCAACTCTTTGCAACCCCGTGAATTCCAGCACGCCAGGCCTCCCTGTCCATCACCAACTCTCGGAGTTCACCCAAACCCACGTCCATCGAGTTAGTGATGCCATCTAGCCATCTCATCCTCTGTCCTCCCCTTCTCTTCCTGTCCCCAAACCCTCCCAGCATCAGGGTCTTTTCCAATGAGACAACTCTTCCATGAGGTGGCCAAAGTATTGGAGTTTCAGCTTTAGCATCAGTCCTTCCAAAGAACACCCAGGACTGATCTCTTAGAATGGACTGGTTGGATCTCCTTGCAGTCCAAGGGACTCTGAAGAGTCTTCTCCAACACCACAGTTCAAAAGCACCAATTCTTTGACGTTCAGCTTTCTTCATAGTCCAAGTCTCACATCCATACATGACCACTCGGAAAATCATAGCCTTGACTAGACGGACCTTTGTTGGCAAAGTAATATCTCTGTTTTTGAATATGCTATCATGGTTGGTCATAACTTTCATTCCAAGGAATAAGGGTCTTTTAATTTCATGGCTGCAATCACCATCTGCAGTGATTTGGGAGCCCCCCAAAATAAAGTCTGCCACTGTTTCCCCATCTATTTCCCATGAAGTGATGGGACCAGATGCCATGATCTTAGATTTCTGAATGTTGAGATTTAAGCCAACTTTTTCACTCTCCTCTTTCACTTTCATCAAGAGGCTTTTTAGTTCCTCTTCACTTTATGCTATAAGGGTGGTGTCTTCTGCATATCTGAGGTTCTTGATATTTTTCCCGGCAACCTTGATTCCAGCTTGTGCTTCTTCCAGCCCAGCGTTTCTCATGATGTAGTCTGCATATAAGTTAAATAAGCAGGGTGACAATATACAGCCTTGACGTACTATTTTTCCTATTTGGAATCAGTCTGTTATTCCATGTCCAGTTCTAACTGTTGCTTCCTGGCCTGCATATAGGTTTCTCAAGAGGCAGGTCAGGTGGTTTGGTATTCCCATCTCTTTCAGAATTGTCTACAGTTTATTGTGATCCACCCAGTGAAAGGCTTTGGCATAGTCAATAAAGCAGAAATAGATATTTTTTCTGGAACTCTCCTCTATTTCTTTGCATTGGTCCCCTGAGGAAGGCTGTCTTATCTCTCCTTGTTATTTTTTGAAACTCTGCATTCAAATGGGTATATCTTTCCTTTCTGCTTTGCCTATAGCTTCTTTTCTTTTCTCAGCTATTTGTTAGGCCTCTTCAGACAGCCATTTTGCATTTTTGCATTTCTTTTTCTTGGGGATGGTCTTAATCACTGCCTCCTTTACAATGAACCACTCTCCATATTTCTTCAGGCAGTCTGTCTATCAGATCTAATCCCTTAAATCTATTTCTCACTTCCACTGTATAACCATAAGGGATTTGATTTAGGTCATACCTGAATTGTCTAGTGCTTTTCCCTACTTTATTCAATTTAAATCTTAATTTGGCAATAAGGAACATACAGCATATAGACTGATTAATTGTCAAAAAGCAGACACATTCATGTAAATAGCACCCTATTTTAGACACTGTCATATTTTTATACCTGTAAACATATTCTATTTATATTTAACATTGTAAGTTGCATTGCATTTCATGATCACATCAGAGTGTCTTGAAGAGAATTGACAAAACCCTAAATTGTTTGAATAATCAAGTCTGCATTCAGCTTCTGATTACTATGTTATTCAAAATCTTTCAGTTGAACTTGAACAACAACAAAATGGATTCAAATCTGTTATGAACCTACTTTTGTCCACACTCCCACATTCTCTTTTAATAAATGACAATATTAAGCAATGACAATCTATCAAGTTCCTATCTAGAAATACTTAGATCCTAGGTATATGTGGTGCTGTGCTAATAACTATAATTCTGTAGCATGCATTTCACTTCTTGACCTCTTTATTACAATTTCTTAACTGTGAAGATCTCAGATAATCAAAATAAAGGTATTACCTGAAAGTTATGAATTAAATGTTGATTGCCATCTTACAAGAGTCATCACCAAAATTTTACTATGTCTAGCTTCAATTAAATTTTCTCAGTATGTTCAAATTGCTCTTCCTTCTGAACTATCATAACATTTTATATGAATAGCAAGTTGACTAATTCCCTTCCCATGCTAGAAAAAATATTTTCCTCTGTACCACTCAATCTCTTCTACTTATAAAGTAGAAGTGGTTTTAAGTTACTAAGATTATCTCCATGATTCAGAAGATAGCCATCAATTATGACAACTAATGCCACAGGACACACATGCGCAGGAACCACACAGAAGCTGCACACTCACCTCTAGAACATCTGTTTACACAACAAGTTTTACTTATAGAGGCAGCTAAGCTGACTGCCCTCAGAAAAGGGAAATTTCCATTTAATATGTTATCACTTTGCACCAGTGCATTCATTTATACCTGCATCTATCACATATATGTCTGGATTACAGGAGGGATACTAATTAAGTTTTACTGAACCTTCATACTACTACACTTTGCTGTTTTGTAGAGAAAGCTGAGCCTTGCTTTACCCTCTCCCTCAATGACAAGTCCAGATAAAAGTACCAAGATACTCGTGGTTTTATTGATCTGCAAGTTGAATGACACTGCTTATTCACAGGATAACTGTATTTCTTCCAGATTTTTTAAAGCAGATTCTTCACCATCTGAGCCACGATGAAAGCCCTGTTATTCTATGCTATGCACCATCATGGACTTCCCAGGTGGTGCTAATTTTGAAGAATCCCCCTGACAAGGCACGAGATATAAAAGATGCAGGTTTGATCCCTAGGTCAGGAAGCTCTCCAGAGGAGGAACTGGCAACCCACTTCAGTATTCTTGCCTGGAGAATCCCACGGACAGAGGAGCCTAGTGGGCTACCGTCCGTAGAGTCACAAAGAGTTGGACATGACTGAAGTGACTTATCACACACGTGTAGTACCATGTGGATTACTTTGTTTTCCTATTACAAAGTCTCAGAGATGTAGGTTAAAGTGCATTTGAAGCATCTGATATAAATACCACCCTAATTGTGTGTGCCAAGTGTTTCCCAGTCCTAGGACTTCACAGCTGCCCCATCAGTCCCTTTAGCTCAAAAGCCTAAAACTTTTTCTGATACCATTCTTACGCTCCCAAGGAATTGTGAATATCTGTATACATTTTAAGTATTACTTCAATTAAGAAAAATTAGGAATATTTAGACACAACCATGTCATATACTCTTGAACACAGAAACCATATTCTGCCTACACTCAACAAGTCTGCATTGAATGCACCATCATCTGTTTTTAATACATTCGTTCAACTCTCAGACTATACAAAAGGACTCCTTTATCTAAACCAATTTCTTCTTCCATAGACTAATCTCAACACTTCTCTGTTATACATCTGTCTGTGTGTGTTTATATCCCTTCACTAGATTTAAAGCTCCCTAGTGGCAGAGATTTCAGGTAATTCATGTGAGAATCCCCTTCATTGTGCTGTCCACCTATAATCAACAGGTGTCCATTCAATCAACACTGCATCTATATTCTTTCAACTTTATACTCATACAGTTCAGGAGGGCAGACATATATCTTTCACTGAAAACAATGAATATAGAGTAAGAATGATCTCAGAAGAAATGAAAGTTATAGAAAATAATTTTTTATTTCCAGGACTTCATGGAAAGTCTGGAATAATTGTGTGTGTGTGTTAGTCACTCAGTCATGCTCAACTCTTTGTAACTCCATGGACTGTAGCCCACCAGGCTCCTCTGTCCATGGGATTTTTCCAGGCAAGAATACTGGAGTGGGTTGCCATTTCCTTCTCCATGGAATCTTTCCGACCTAGGGATCAAGCCTGGGTCTCCTGCATTGCAGGCAGATTCTTTACTGTCTGAGCCACCAGAGAAGCCTGGGAATTTTTTTGAGGAAGTAGGGTAGGGTAATAAATTTAAGTTATTTATTGTATTAAATTTTGTTTGACAGTAAGATGGTAAGACAGTAACATTGGTGTTTTACTTAACCTTAAGTAATTAAATAGAGTTTTAAAGGTATTAAGATTGAAAGTTAGGTATGAATCTTAGTATTGCATTAGGGGCAGTCTAAGGGAAAATAGCATTAAAGGATCATTACATTATCTACAAGAGCATTCTGAGGTGGCCTGCCAATGGAGGAGATGTAAGAGACATGGGTTCCACCCCTGGGTCTGGAAGATCCCCTGGAGAATGGCATGACAACCCAATCTGATAGTTGTGCCTAGAGAATCCCATGGACAGAGGAGCCTGATGGGCTAGAGTCTCAGAGAGTCGACCACAACTGAAATGACTTAGCATGTAAGCACATGATCTACAATGCTCAAACTTTAAGTCAAAGTAGTAAGCAAGGTTAACGGTCAATGCCAAGGGTATAACAATATTTCTAATGGCATACAGCCCTTCTGATACATTTATATTCTTGAAGAGAAGATGAATGAATGATATAGAATAAAAACTAGCAAAAAGTCACTGTAAAAATGAGATATTACTACTATCAATATAAAGTAACGCCACTGTGAAAAATTTGCTGGCATATTGAGTGCAGCACTTTCACAGCATCATCTTTCAGGATTTGGAATAGCTCAACTGGAATTCTATCACCTCCACTAGCTTTGTTCGTAGTGATGCTTTCTAAGGCCCACTTGACTCCACATTCCAGAATGTCTGGCTCTAGGTCAGTGACCACACCATCATGATTACCTGGGTCGTGAAGATCTTTTTTGTACAGTTCTTCTGTGTATTCTTGCCACCTCTTCTTAATATATTCTGCTTCTGTTAGGTCCATACCATTTCTGTCCTTTATCAAGCCCATCTTTGCATGAAATGTTCCCTTGGTGTCTCTAATTTTCTTGAAGAATCTCTAGTCTTTCCCATTCTGTTGTTTTCCTCTATTTCTTTGCATTGATTGCTGAGAAAGGTTTTCTTATCTCTCCTTGCTATTCTTTGGAACTCTGCATTCAGATGCTTATAACTTTCCTTTTCTCCTTTGCTTTTCACTTCTATTCTTTTCACAGCTATTTGTAAGGCCTCCCCAGACAGCCATTTTGCTTTTTTGCATTTCTTTTCCGTGGGGATGGTCTTGATCCCTGTCTCCTGTACAATGTCACGAACTTCATTCCATACTTCATCAGGCACTCTATCTATCAGATCTAGGCCCTTAAATCTATTTCTCACTTCCACTGTATAATCATAAGGGATTTGATTTAGGTCATACCTGAATGGTCTAGTGGTTTTCCCTACTTTCTTCAATTTAAGTCTGAATTTGGTAATAAGGAGTTCATGATCTGAGCCACAGTCAGCACCTGGTCTTGTTTTTGTTGACTATATAGAGCTTCTCCATCTTTGGCTACAAAGAATATAATCAATCTGTTTTGGTGTTGACCATCTGGTGATGTCCATGTGTAGAGTCTTCTTTTGTGTTATTGGAAGAGGGTGTTTGTTATGACTAGTGCATTTTCTTGCACTGGTCATATGCCAGCAAATTTGGAAAATTCAGCAGTGGCCACAGGACTGGAAAAGGTCAGTTTTCATTCCAATACCAAAGAAAGGCAATGCCAATTATTGCTCAAACTACCGCACAATTGCATTCATCTCACATGCTAGTAAGGTAATGCTCAAAATTCTCCAAGCCAGGCTTCAGCAATACGTGAACTGTGAACTTCCTGATGTTCAAGCTGGTTTTAGAAAAGGCAGAGGAACCAGAGATCAAATTGCTAACATCTGTTGGATTATGGAAAAAGCAAGAGAGTTCCAGAAAAACATTTTTTCTGCTTTATTGACTATGCCAAAGCCTTTGACTGTGTGGATCACAATAAACTCTGGAAAATTCTTTAAGAGATTGGAATACCAGACCACCTGGCCTGTCTCTTGAGAAATCTGTATGCAGGTTAGGAAACAACAGTTAGAAGTGGACATGGAACAACAGACTGGTTCCAAATAGGAAACGGAGCACGTCAAGGCTGTATATTGTCACCCTGCTTATTTAACTTATATGCAGAGTACATCATGGGAAACGCTGGGCTGGAAGAAGCACAAGCTGGAAGGAATATCAATAACCTCAGATACGCAGGTGATACCACCCTTATGGCAGAAAGTGAAGAGGAACTAAAAAGCCTCTTGATGAAAGTGAAAGTGGAGAGTGAAAAAGTTGGCTTAAAGCTCAACATTCAGAAAACGAAGATCATGGCACCTGGTCCCATCACTTCATGGGAAATAGATGGGGCAACAGTGGAAACAGTGTTTCAAGGAGATCCAACCAGTCCATTCTGAAGGAGATCAGCCCTGGGATTTCTTTGGAAGGAATGATGCGAAAGCTTAAACTCTAGTACTTTGGCCACCTCATGTGAAGAGTTGACTCATTGGAAAAGACTCTGATGCTGGGAGGGATTGGGGGCAGGAGGAGAAGGGGATGACAGAGGATGAGATGGCTGGATCGCATCACTGACTTGATGGACGTGAGTCTGGGTGAACTCCGGGAGTTGGTGATAGACAGGGAGGCCTGGCGTGGTGTGATTCATGGGGTCACAAAGAGTCGGACACGACTGAGCGACTGAAGTGAACTGAACTGTGTAAAATAATACATTAATTTAAGAACTAACATTGGCCTTATTTTGTATGGAATACCCAACCATTGTTCAGGAAGTGAAATGAGTAACTGAAAGGTCACAAAGCTCTAAGCACTGGGAACTGAATCTCCTTTACCATACTTTCAAGACTTCACTATTTCCACCTTACCGTTATCTTACATTGCCAAAAAGTATGTTTCTGTTTTGATAGAGGAATAAAAAAATGGTACGTTAACCCCATTTACTAAATGACTTTCATTTTAAAGGTAATGACATGCCACTTTCAGAAAAATTATAATGACAAATCATCATAAAATTAGAGGTTAGGAGGTATCAAATCAGATACTCATTTTGTTGCTTTCTTGATAAAGTAATTCTACATAGGCTGTAAAAAAGCAAATCAAAGTTACAAAATATTTACAGTGCGTAGAATGCTCTATAAATGTAGTATAAAACAGCACAGGGCCCCGAAAAATGTTGCGATTCTTTCAAAACCTTTTTCTAATTGTGAAAATTATGAGGATCTGCACTGTCTCCTCCTGTATATTCTGTTACTGAGTATGTCATGGAGAGGATATTTAAGGAAAAATAGCAGAAATTTAAATAATGAAGACTGCAACTTTTTCCTCATAAAATTATTATAATTTTATAAAGCATCAATTTATAAGTCTATCATTTTGGAGAACTTAAATACAAAAAATAACTTGAACCCTAGAAAAAGTTAAACATGAGAGGTAAAATAATAAGATAGAAATAAGTCCCCCAATACATAGCTGAGCCCTCGAGACAAAAAACTAAAAAACAAGAGCTACTAAAGATACTGTCTTGAGCTGCCCCATGATGGACTGCTATCTTCAGTAATCAGGGAGTTTGGCAGAGTAGGCCATATACACATAGGAAATCAGGGCTGGGTCTTAAGATGATGGCTGGGTCTTAAATAAAATCTCTGAGAATCCATGGCTAGGAATTTGTCATACAGAAAAAGTCTATGAAATTAATGTAAAATACTCCTGGATTGATTGATTGCTGGATAGTATTATTTTGCAGAAATAAAAACATGTAAAATGTCTTTGAAGGAGTACAACTTCTGATGAGCAGATAGAAGGTCTAAGGTGCAAGAAAAAGGGGCAGTCAAAAAAAGATGGTAATTTTGAAGGAATACTAATGGTATAGAATCATACTTCATTAGATTACAGAAGTTTTAAACATACAATAAATAATTATTAACCAGGAAAAGAAGAAACGATTGTTAAAAGTGTTCTCAGTTTCTGATACTATACAAGAAAAAGGAAAGATCATTTTGTCTTTGATAAGTTAAACATGCTTTTCATAGGCCACAGAGGAATGAAAAGGAAAATGATAAATACAATCAAGTTAGAAAGAAAAATTGATAGAGAACAGGTAGGACTCACAACATAAGATCATATTCAAAATTAACTGTATCATTAATTCCATTAACTGTAAATAAGCAACATATATATATTAAAATATAGAAAAAAGTCTAAGAGTAATCAATTTCATTTAAAAAATATTGCATGCTATTCACTAGAAACAGTCTAATATTAAGTATATAGAAAAAAATAAAAGGATAATAAAAGGTAAAAAAACACACTTTAGAATATAGAAAATACTCAAAACGAAATCAAAATGAAAACACATAAACTTATGGGATGTAACCACATCAGGATAAGAGAGAGATATATGTCATGGCTTGTACTACAAAGAATAATTACAGCAAATTGAACAACCAGTGTCTCCAATGATATTTCCTGTATTAAAGGACTCCCAGCATGTTTTTGGCTGGCATAGCCTAAAATTAAAGTTCTATTCTTCATATGCTACTATGAGATCACAGTCTCACCAGGCCTCTTAAGTAAACCTTCAGATATTAACCAGAAAGAAGAAAACAAAATTGGACTATAACAAATAAAATCTGCATATTATTGAGAATGTGATCACATGACTCAGAGAATCTGAGCCCTAAAACCAAGCTAAGTGGTGCTTAGCAGAAGACGCAGCCTGTCCATCTCTGCCTGATGAGACTCTTCAACCTTGCTTCTTGACCTTTGGTTGGGAAGGCAAAGGTCCTCATGTCACTTGCTCATTGTCTCCAGACATAACAAGAGCTGTATTGCAGTATGAGATGGAAAGTACAAGATCTGAAATCTGACTTCGGAGAAGAAAGCTTAAACCTGGAACACCTACAAAACCTGAATAATTTACATTGGCCCATACATGGAGAAAGTATTTGGGAATAGATTCTTGAAGCTGCCAGGCCAAAAGTAATGAATCATCTCTCAACAGGCTGAAAGTGTCAATAGCAATGCATTTACCAGAGAAGGTTTTATGTAGTAGCTCAAACAACTGCGATTGGTTTTAATTGGTTATTTGGTTGATCTCATAGATGCCCTATACAAAGTAAAGATGAGGAGGAAAATGTTTCTAAGATAGTAGGGAAAGTGGGAATATTTACCACTGACATTCACTGAGCTGTGATAACTAACCACTTGTCAGTCTACAGAAATTATCCAGGATGAGCAACATCTGATTGGACATTTATCTTTAATTGACTTAACACCTTTTGGTAATTTTGAGTACTTTTTTTCTTTTTGAAACATTTCTCTTATAGTTTCCATGATTAAATGGATTGAACAGTGTACATAAGAGGTAAAGATAGCAAATAAAAACAATTTTTAGGAAGTTGGGCTCTGGATGAGGCTGTGAACAATGGGTAGCAGGAAGACAAAAGTTTGTGTTCAATTCAAATCTTAAAATTCTGTGTAGATAAAAAATAACATTTGACCTTTAGAAAATGCTCAATAATTGTGGATTTAATGAATGAAAAATAGTTAACAGAAGTAGTGTCTTTTTCACAGGTTGTGAAGAATCATAATTGGTAAAAATGATTTGATGCTTTCATAGGCATAAGCTTTGATATTCAATTAAAAGGAACCATGAGGAATGTGATATTCTCCAACTTCCCAGTGCTCCATCTAATCTTCAAGTCTGGTTAATTTCATTCAAGGAACTCTTTTATATTTACATTTACATATTTATATTTAATATTTACATATTAAGCTATCTGTAGAGGTCAACTCTATCAGAGAATTAGGACCCCATCTGAAAAATGCCTCTAATTGTGAAAATTGAATATATTTTCCTTGATTAAAAAAAAAGCACGATACTTCCTTGAACAAAAACAACACCAAAGCAACTTCATTGTAACAATGCAAAAAGTCATGAAGTCTTTTCCAGTTCAAGGAGAAATGTGAGAACATATGAAATATAATCCTTTCTTCATCTGTAAATCATTTATTTAAATTAAATACAAATGAATTTCTTGATATGGCTATCATTAAAAACCTTAGACTAAACTGCATAAGGCAATAACTTGAAGTAATACTTCATTGTTGGAAATTTGAAATTTATACCACCTTGGGTTTATAATAGTTAAAACTCAATTTGTAATATTTAGGCATCAATTTATTCTAAAATGCTAAAAAGCAAAACTAAGATGCAAAGTCAAGAGGCTGAAAAGTGAAAATGAATTTGTAATGAGTAGTTATGCTCCCATCTGGAAAGGCATAAATAAAAATGAATGAATTGAATAGCTTCTCTTATTTGCATATTTAAAGACTAACAAGAAACAGGCTGTTTTAAATTACTTCCATTTTAATAAATTGTATAACCTGAGAAGTTTGCATTTCAGAGCCCTCCATTTTATAAGATCACACCATGAGACTTATTTTATTCAGATATTGTGTTACTCATTCTTGGGTAAAGCACAATTGGGGAACTCAGCTATAGCTCAAATGAGCATTAATAGTACCTTTAAGTATATACTTACAATTCGCCATGTTCACATATCTTTCTAATAACTACACTCATGCTATTTGATAGGGGCACAGGGAGAATGCTACTAATAAATATTTGCATTTGCAGTTGCTTTTTGTGCCAAAAGCCCCTCGGACAAAGCAGAATGTGATACGTATACTGCTAGTTTATCAAGTTGGGCAGACATTGCCATTTGTATGTGTATCTGACAATGAAACAACTATGGATAACAACTAAGCTGGTTTTGTTTTTGAAGATGCGAGGGGAAAATAATCACTTAACTGTTGACTGGTGATAATTCTCAGGAGCTGACCTAATCATTCAGTCAGCATAATCAGAATAGCCCTTCTGATAGTCTTAAAGGCAGAAAATAGCATATGCTATCATTTAAAACAATATGTAAAGAATATACAAACATTATGATGATGTTGCAAAAAATCTGCTTTCAAAGAAACTTGTATTAACCAAAGAAAAACTGTTAATTCAAACTGGATATACATCAAAACATTTTTACAGAAACAATTTTGATAAGGGATATTAATATTTTCCCAAGTTGTGTTTGAATCACTACAAACATGAAAGAGAAGGAAGAAAATGAGAAGTAGAAGGACATTTATACATGCCAAGAAAAAAAAAATAGGAAATTTCTCTAAGAATACCTATAAGATTAGTCTGATGGAGAGACACTATTACCCAAGACAAACCACTGGCTTTTTTCAGAGGTGAAAATTTTTCTGTCCATTGGAAAAAACTTTCAAGCCTAGAGAGAAGAGCCAGAGGAAATATGATTGAACCAAAAGGAAACATTAAAACATTTAATTAAAGGCCTTCTATGAAACAATTTTAATATTATGTATCTACTTTGAGATATTCTCAAAAATGTACTCCAAGAACTCAAGCAACTTGTATTCAATAATAAAAAAAGTGCTGTAAAACAGGTGATTTATGTTTATATAGAATGTTCTGCTGTAAAGAATCTGGCTGCAATGCAGGAGACCTGGGTTCAATCCCTGGGTCAGGAAGATCCCCTGCAGGAGGACATGGCAACCTGCTCCAGTATTCTTGCCTAGAGAACCCCACGGACAGAGGAGCCTGGAGGGCTGCAGTCCATAAGGTCACACAGTTGGAGCCAACCGAGCCACTGAGCAGTAGCAGCAGCAGAACGCTCTGCACTTACTACAAACTGAGCCACACAGCACAGGCGGAAGAGTCATAATAATAACCTGATTTAACAGAAAATCAGGAAAATAGATAAAGTACTGAAAAATAAAGTACTGCTGCTGCTGCTAAGTCGCTTCAGTCGTGTCCGACTCTGTGCGACCCAATAGACGGCAGCCCCCCAGGCTCCCCGTCCCTGGGACTCTCCAGGCAAGAACACTGGAGTGGGTTGTCATTTCCTTCTCCAATGTATGAAAGTGAAAAGTGAAAGTGAAGTCGCTCAGTCGTGTCCGACTCTTAGCGACCCCATGGACTGCAGCCTACCAGGCTCCTCTCTTCATGGATTTTCCGGGCAAGAGTACTGGAGTGGGGTGCTGTTGCCTTCTCCAATAAAGTACTAGTATTTCATTTAAAAATGGAGAGAAAAACACAAAAAACAATGAGAAGAATGAAAATAAATATCAATGCAAGCTGTCATAAAATAATTACATATACTATATTCAACTCTGGCAAATATATTGGTAATACTGGATGAAACAGCTGATCTATGGAGAAAATACAAATTCTTAATTTGACACAGAAACGTTTACCAAATCTAAATATATCATAGACTTAAGAGAAAGTGAGAAGTTGTTAAAAATCTTTCCCTTTTCTCTTAACCTTTCCCACATTATATAAAAGCAATGAATTCAGTAAAATTTCACAGATAAATTAAACTACCCATAAGACAAAAGTTCACTGCTATACTGGTTAAGAAAATGGTGAAAGCTTCCAAATTTCTTATGAAAATATTATATATACACTAATTTTGGGACAAATTGATCAGTTCAAATACAATCATGCTAATTCTCTAAGGGCATTAATATTTTGTTTCATAAATATCAAGACAGTTCAGTCTCAAATTGTTTGTATTATGCCAAGGGATTTGATTACTTCTGCATACTTCTCTAATGTAGAGATACTTTTAGTTGATTTATATTATGTCTTAAATAATATCAATGTTTTAAAATATGTATTCCTCCTGGAAGCTGTGGTGAAAAGAATCAAACCTGGGGAAGAAATAAAATTATATTTCAGTAGAACAGGAAGTGACCCGTTCACACTGGAAGGTAGTTTGTAAGCAAAGACTCCATTGCTTTGACACTTCAGGAAAGCGTCTGTACATCACATTAAACCTCAGAGCAGCGCGCCCAGCCTGGGGTCTATGGAGCATAGCTTTTTATATAATTGAAGAAGCAACTGTACTGCATCACGTGTGTCAGTGGAGTGTTACAAGTTGCAATAGAAACGATTTCCTGGTTAAATTAAGAGGAGAGAATATAGCTGCCTGTGTAGCTTTCTGGAAAATTTTGTGGTTAGCAGGCCAGTTTTGCAATCAGCTTGGTTAGCAAGTTTGGAATATTTGTATTTTTTTATTTTAAAGACAGAGAAATATAATATTTGAAATGTTTTTACAAATAGTAATGTCAGCTAAAATGACTTTTCCCAACAGTAATGGTGATAGAATCCTGTTCTCTTCTAATTATTTTTTTAAAAAAGAATATTCCTGCGTTTCTCCATGAAGTAAATAGGAACTGCAGAAATAAAAGACATCTATCTTATTTTATTAAAGGATATCTTGAGTTCTATTTTAATTATGTTTTGAGGAAAAAGATGAATTTTATGAAATACACTGTAATATTTATTAAAACTATATATGCATATTTATAAAATTTTACTTGTATTAATTGTGTATATTTCTTCTTCTTTTTAATGGAGAAGTTCATAGTTTTAATAGACTTATTGTGCTACCCTGGAGGCTTAGTCTGTAAAGAATCCAACTGCAATGTGGGAGGCCTGTGTTTGATCCCTGCCTGGGGAAGATCCCCTGGCCATGGCAACCTGCTCCAGTATTCTTGCCTAGAGAATCCCATGGACAGAGGAGCCTGCGGGGCTACAGTACAGTCCATGGGGTCGCAAAGAGTAGACAGGACTGAATGACGACTTTCACTTCACTTCACTCATTTCACGTTGAATAAACCATTGCTTACCCAGAGTACTGTTTAATGAAACTCTAAGATCAACGGACAATTTTAGAGTATTCGTTAAGCAGATACTACATTAGTTAAGAGTTTGGTTTCTGGCTTCATATTCCTAAATTGGTATTCTGGTTCCTTCCCTGACTAGCCATGAAACTTTAATCAATCTGCAAATCCTTAAAATGCCACAATTTCTTTATCTATTAACATAGATACAATAATAATGATATTTCATATGTTGGTTGTAATGATTTTCAGGGAAATAGACGTAAAATACTTACCAAGATGCTTGGAATATAGAAAACACTATCAGGTATCCTTATATGATTAGTATCAATTTAGGTAACTGGGGTTATGTTTTCACCATTGAAATGAGGCTTGAGCCTCATTTCTGTTGGTTGGCATATGAAATGAAAGCTTACCCATATTTGTAAAGGTTACTTTTTCTTGAGAGATCAAGTATGTACTCAAAGGGAGTGAGATGATTCAGGTGGGGCAGGGAGCAGTGTTTACACACCACATGGTTTTAGCTGGAATGACCAGAAGTAGGAAATAAGCAGGGAGTGGCGGTGAAGGCAGAAGCGTAAATTAGCCTAAAGACTTATCAGATAATCCTAAAATTATTGGAAGGAGTTGAGAGAAGAGGGAAATTTCCTGATCAAAACTGTTGCTGTGTGTTTTTTCTTTGTCATGGTAATTTTAGCTCACTTTTTTATTCCTGAAATTTTCTTTGAGTCAGGAAAGATGAGCTATATTTGTGCTTATAGGGTGCACATTTATGTTTGAATGTGCTTGTCTGCTAGTCCTGAACTGAGCCAAGCCTTCGCCAGCACTGTGCTCCTGGCACTAATACAGGGCACCCTGGGAGCTAAAGATCTACTTGATACTTAGTCTCAGTTGGCCTTCCATTCTGGACCCAAGTACTACCTTTATTCTTGGCCACTCGCTTTGACTCCCTTAGTTTATTCCAAAGCACAGAAGAGATGCAACATGAACTCACATCTCTAGAGATTTTCATTCATAAAGGATGGCAGGAGGAGGTAAAACTCATCATTCTCTGCAGGGCTAACAGAATGGAGAGCTTGAAGTATCCTCTCCAACATTACTTTAAAAAGTGGTTCAGATGCTCTCTGTGACCCATGGTTTTAATTACAGACAATACCAGAAAATTTAACATGGATTTTCCCTTAAATTTCTAGCTGAGGTAGAAAATATACATATTCTTATACACATATTGCACACACACATATTATATTGGGATTAAATTTTCCTCTTTGCTACGATGTTGCAACAGTACTTAGCAAATTTCCTGGACTACAGCAGGCATTTAGTGGACAAGGGTAAATCATTTGATGTATAAAGTACCAGCCTTGGTAAACACCATGATCTAACAAACCCATCCTACATTCTTAAATGATTAATTCTTGCAACACCATGGACTTTACAGTCCCTGGTTTGCTCCAGGCCAGAATATTGGAGTGGGTAGCTTTTCTCTTCTCCAGGGGATCTTCCCAACCCAGGAATTGAATTGGGGTCTTCTGCACTGCAGGTGGATTCTTTACCAACTGAACTATCAGGGAAGACTTCTTCATTGATTATAATTCCTTAAAAATCCTAGTGACATTTTTCGTTTGACCAAAGAGAGAAAAACATGAAGAAGAAATCTCCTTTCAATATAGTGGCAATACAGCATAAAATAATCAGTGGATTTGCCCCAGGGATGAAACTGTGAACCAACAGACCACTCTCATTTTCCACTCTACAGTATAAAATTATTTTCTTGGATTTAAAAAGACAGTTGCTATTCTATCATATGCTCAAATCAGTATCAACTGTGTGGTTGAGAATCCTCTGGCTAAAATTATATATCAAAGATGATAAAGGGGAGAGAGAAGTGTTTTTATTGTTTCCTTGATTACATAACTCTCTTTTAGTTTATAAATAATAGCCAAGACATTGGGATTTTCCTCAAAACTTTTGCACTGAGACAATAGTTAAATGCAGTCTATGATCTCATATTATTTTTGAAATATATTGGACTTTCAAAAATCAAATTTTTGCACAACTCAGTCATCTATTCTGAGATAAAAATCCAACAGAGAAATACACAATTTAAGTGAATTGGTTAGTGATATAAAATTCTTCACAGGAAAGCTGTGAAGAATTGCCCAGTAGTAAACCTCTTTTCTTCCCAGAATTGTGAAATGCAGAGAACACTGTCAGGAATGCATACATACCGACTCCTCTTGTTTTATTTTTTATTTCCACTGCAAAGGAAGTGGTTTCACCAATGCTGTTTTATTCAGAAATCTTCCACATATTTTAAATTAATGTGTTAAATACATATATTGTTTTTACAAGAGCACTTGTCTGATCTCCCTGTGTTATACAACAACTTTCCACAGCTATCCATTTTATACATGTCAGTGTATTTATTTCAATGCTACTCTCAATTTTTCCCACCCTCTCCTATCCCTGGTGCCTCCAGAAGTCCATTTTCTATGTCTGTGTCTTTATTCCTGCCTTGCAAATAGGCACATCAGTACTGTCTTTCTGGATTTTACACTTACGTGTTAATATACAGTATTTAGTATTCTGACGTACTTCACTCTGTGTAGCAGGCTCCAGCTTCTTGATATAAAGATTATTTTAGCCTAACCTAAAAAAAGGAACTGAAAATTATGTTCTCTTTTTCTATTAAATGGAAGATTTCATTTTCAATAGGCGTTGTTTTCCCTTTTTGGAATATTTGGAAGTTTGTTAGTGAAATTCTTTGAACATGGAGATTTCTGTGGGATTTTTAAAATAATAGATTTAATGGTTTTTTTTGTTTTTTAACAGAGATGGTGCTGTTGATAGTTATTTCTTTCACTTTTATTATATTATTATTTTTAATGTGTCCACATCATGCATCAATTAACATGTATATTCTTTTTTGAATATTCTCTTGAAATTTCTAATATCTTTAAAATTTGTAATGATGCTCAATTTTCTTTTTTTAATGTTAGAAATGCATTATTTTTTGTTTTCTTTTTCCTTGATCAGTCTTGTTAGATTTTGTATTTAAAAAAAAATTACTTTCTTGATCTTCAGTAGAGGGAAAGGTGTTTGCTTGATAAGTTAGCAGTTTTTGCTTTTATATTTACTATATTTTCTTAGTTTCTTTGACCATTTTATGCTTAAGCTGATTCAGTCTGTCTTTTAACTCCTCTATTCTACAAAAATAAATCTTGTCAAATTCAACAAGACCTCCACATTGCTACAGCCAAAGAAAATTTTCTTAAAAAGCACTGGCTGTCGTTAATCATTATTTCAACAGTTAAGTTTGTAATAGTAACTTACAATACAGCCTCGGAAAGCATAATTTCTGGGGACAAATTCCTTCTCTACTGTATGACCTTGAATAAATGTTTTCTCCTTCTGTAAACAGTTTTATCGTTGACATTAATATTACAAAGATAAAATTTAACCAAGCAAATTAATACACGTAAAGTGCTTAAAATGAGCCTGAAACATATTTAGATTTTTCCTACATATCTGCTATCATTATCACATCTTCATTTGTGACATTTTTCTTTTCAGGTAAGCAATTGTAAAAATTGTATCATATATCCATTTCTAAAATTATGGTCACCCTCAAACTTTCACGTATGTATGAATTAACTGGGAAGACAATTAAATATAATGCGTTTTGGGTCCCAAACATGATATTTTAATTACATATTTATAGGTAGAATTCAGAGATTTCATTTCCATTAAGTACCCCAAAGGTTCCGATGTAGAGAGCACTCTTTAAGCTTTCTGCTAACAAAGATTCTTTCCTTGACCAAGCTGTAGTCAGGTTCCCTTGAGCCCTCTTCTCAACTATATCTCCTCCTCTAGAAGCTTGAATAAACCCTACTGTACCTTCTAACAGCTTAAGGCAGCACCCAAAAATGATTCCAATCCCTTTTAAAGTGTCTACTGAGAAAACTCAAGACCACCACAAGAATTTAGTGTCACTTCTAGCCAAAATTTTAACACAGGGCCCCTGTTCGTCAGTCTCTGTGTAAAGATAGGAACTGATCGTTGCTTGATAAGTACCAGTTAGCAAACCCAGATGAATTCCACATGGACCACCCTGGCCCTTCTCGCTTTTTGTAAGTTTTCACCTCCCTGACTGTTCATGCCCCGACATTGCTCCTCCTTACTCTCTCATTTTCCTTTAAAATGCCCAATTTCCTCAAAACAAATCAGAAAGGAATTAAGCATGTTCCTTTACAGTTAGTAGTGACTGAGTAAAATCTATTTTCACTGTTTCAGATAATTGCTGGGCTGTGTCTAGGCTGTGTTTTTCTTTGATGTTTCTCCACAACTAGCATACTTTAGTGTAACTTCGAGACACAGCTTATGATACATGACTCAGTTTTCAGCCAATCTGCTTTGTCGTTCTGCTGGGTAACTATTCTTTTTATAAACCTCTCAGGTGTTTGTTACCAAAAAAATTTAGAACATAAATCTAACTATGGCATTGCTTCTATGACCATAAATGTAAATGGTTTAATTTTGAACTCTCACTTCTGCTCAATTTATCTGTAACCTTATCCTTATGCCAATGTCCCACTGCCTTGATTATGGTAGATTTATAACAGTTTTGAAACTGCTGTGTAAGTGCTGGCTTTATTTTCTGTCAAGCAGCTTTGCCTACTCTAGGTCATTTGCGTTTCCCTATAAATTTTAGAATCAACTTTTCAATTTCTCCAAACAGAAAAGCCAGCTGAGGTTTTTAGAACGATGCTATCAAACCTATAGATAAGTTCATGGAAAATTTCCATCATAATAACATTTAGTTTACCAATTCATGAACATGAAATGTCTATCCATTTGTTTAGATTTTTCTCAAAGAGCATCTTCTAATTTTTATTGCCAAGTGCCAAATTTTCTTGCCTGTTTAACTTAATGTTATTTCTAAGTATTTTATTTATTTTTCATACAATTATAATTTTGTAACTTAATTTACAAAATATTCATTAATGAAAGAAACACTAATATTAATATATAGATATTAAACCGTGTAATCTTGATCTTAGCCTTGGTCAGAAGTTTTAGCAATTTTTGTGACTTATTTGGATTTCTCCATACAGGATAAGGTCATCTGCAAATAATAACAGTCTTATTTATGATTTTCCAATCTGGATATCAGGGTTTTTTTTTAATCTTTTTCTTCTGCTGTTTTTGCTTTGTTTTGTTTTTCTGCCTTATTGCATTGTTTATACCTTTAATGCATGTTGAATGAAAGTGGTAAGAACAAGCATTCCTTCTTTTTCCCTGTTTTTTCTTGATCTTAAGGGGAAGGGTTTACTTTAACAATGTTTTTTATGAAGTTTTTCACTTTAGTGGTGAAAAAACGGGTTGTTGTTTTTCCGTCACTCAGTCATGTCCGAATCTTTGTGACCCCGTGGACTGCAGCACGCGAGGCTTCCCTGTCCTTCACCATCTCCCGGAGTTTGCTCGAACTCATATCCCTTGAAAAGGTGATGGCATCTGACCCTCTTTCATCCCCTTCGCCTGCCTTCAATCTTTCCTAGTATTAGGGTCTTTTCAAATGAGTCAGTTCTTTGCACCAGGTGGCCAAAGTATTAGAGTTTAAGCTTCAGCATCAGCCCTTCCATTGAATATTATGGGTTGATTTACTTTAAATACTTTGATCTCATTGCTGTCCAAGAGACTCCCAAGAGTCTTCTCCAGCACAACAGGTCAAAGGCATCAGTCCTTCAACACTCAGCACTTTTTATTGTTCAGCTCTCACATCCATACGTGACTACTGGAAAAACCATAGCTTTGACTATATGGACCTTTGTCGGCAAAGTAATGTTTCTGCTTTTAATACACTTTCTAGGTTTGCCATTGCTTTACTTCCAAGGTAAAGAATCTGGCTGCAATGTGGGAGAGACATTGGTCCAATCCCTGGGTCAGAAAGATCTCCTGGAGAAGGAGATGGCAACCCATTCCAGTATTCTTGCTTGGAAAATCCCATGGATGGAGGAGGCTGGAGGGTGACAGTTCATGGGGTTGCAAAGAATCAGACGCGACTGAATGACTTCACTTTCACTTTCTTTCTTCTTTACTTTCAAGGAGCAAGTGTCTTTTAATTTCATGGCTGCAATCATCATCCACCGTGATTCTGGAGCCCAAGAAAATAAAGTCTCTCACTGTTTCCATAGTTTCCCTGTTTGCCAGGAAGTGATGGGACCAGATGCCGTGATCTTAGTTTTTTGAAAGTTGAGTTTTAAATCAGCTTTTTACTCTCCTCTTTCACCTTCATTCATCAAGAGGCTCTTTAACTCCTCTTTGCTTTCTGCCATAAGGGTGGTGTCATCTGCATATCTGAGGTTATTGATATTTCTCCCGATAATCTTGGTTCCAGTTTGTGCTTCATCCAGCCTGGCATTTAGCATGATGTACTCTGCATAGAAGTTAAATAAGTGAGAAGATAACATACAGCTTTGCCATACTCCTTCCCAATTTGGAACCAGTCCGTTCCACGTCCAGTTCGAACTGTTGTGCCTTGACCTGCATTCAGCTTTCACAGGAGGCAGGTCAGGTGGTCTTGTATTCCCATCTTTTAAAGGATTTTGCACAGTTTAGGATTTGAGACAGTTCAGCTGAAATTCCATCACCTCCACTAGCTTTGTTCCTAGCTATGCTTCCTAAGGCCCACTTGACTTTATACTCCAAGATGTCTGGCTCTAGGTGAGTGATCACACCATCGTGGTTGTCTGGGTCATGAAGATCTTTTCTGTACAGTTCATCTGTGTGTTCATGCCACCACCTTCTTGACACCACCTTATCTTCTGCTTCTGTTACGTCCATACCATTTCTGTCCTTTATTCTGCCCATCTTTGCATGAAATATTCGCTTGGTATCTGTAGTTATCTTGAAGAGATCTCTAGTCTTTCCCACTCTATCGTTTTCCTCTATTTCTTTGCATTATTCACTTAAAAAGGCTTCCTTATGTCTCCTTGCGTTGGAACAAAAGTCTTCGGAACTTTGCATTCAGATAGATATACCTTTCCTTTTCTCCTTTGCATTTTGCTTCTCTTCTTTTCTCAGCTATTTGTAAGGCTTGCTAGACAACCATTTTGCAACCCCCCCCTTTTTCCTCTGGCATTTCTTTTTCTTGGGGATGGTTTTGATCAGCACCTCCTCTACAATGTTAGGAACTTCTATCCAGAGGAAAACCAAGTGCTTCCCCCTTAAAATCAGGAAAAAGAGTTATAGGATTTTTGTAGATGCTGTTTATCAGTTTAAAGAAGTTCCCTTCTATTCTTAATTTGGTTAAAAGTTATAATGAAAATGGATATAAGATTTTTTTTAAAAATATACTTCTGCAATCCTTGATATTATCATGCAGTTTTGGTACTCTATTTTATTAATGTAGTGTATGCATGTGTGAGCATTGGTACTCAGTCATTCCAACTCTTTGTAATCCCATGGACTGTGTCCAGGTTCCTCTGTCCATGGATTTTCTTAGGCAGAAATACTGGAGTAGGCTGTCATTTTCTTCTCCAGGGGGTCTTCCTGACCCAGGGATTGAATCCGAGTCTCTTACACGGCAGACAGATTCTTTACCACTGCACCACCCTGGAAGCACTTGGATTGATTTGGGGAATATTACACCAACCTCTCACTCCTGAGACAAATACCACTTAGCTGTGGTGTATAATCCTTTGGCTGTTTTTTAGAGATTTATCTTCTATTTTAAGAATCTTTGTATTTATATTTATTGGATATATTGGCTAGTTTTGTTTTTCCCTATTGATGTTTTTATATATATATATATATTTTTTTTTTTCCCTAGTGATAAGACTAAGATAAAGCTTTCCTAACAGAATGAGTCAGAAATTGTTCCCTCCTCCTTTATTTCTAGAGGAATCTTTTCTATTTATCTCTCTTCCTTCAGTTTTCTGAAAGAATTCATGAGGAATTGCAATTGCTTTGTGTAATGTCCCTAATGTTCTAGTGAAATTTCTATCTTTAAAACATGCCATATGAAACTGGAGAGAGGTGGGTCTTTGACAATATAAGGCATTACCAACATTAGATTTTGTTAATGTGGGCAGATAGAGATCATATTATACTATGACTGATGCTTGATCTATACAAACATGGCTGAAGCACTGTTCTATATGAAAAATCTACGATTTGTTGACTAAAATATCTCAAGAAGTCTAGTAGCTACTTAATAAAGATTTATGTCACCTCATGTATGTGGTATCTCTCGAATTTATTTAGACTATCTTCTTTCTCAACTTTATTTTTTCTTAAGTAGATTCTTATGCTATAATGTTCAGATTTGTGGGAATTAGAACCTAGATGGTTTCAGTAAATGGCTAGGAATTTTACAACTAATGGTGTTGTTCAAGCTCACTTTTCAGGTTCAGTTATGATGTTATTCACTCATCCTGTTATTCAGTCATCTGGTTCTTTATACTGTTAAATGATTATGGATAACTTTTAAAAAGGTAAACTGAATAACATTTAATGTTTAAAATTAGACACTGAGATATCTGTTACATTTTGTGGCATATAAAATAAGCTGAATCATTCTGGAAGGCATTTTGTTTCTAGAATTTTTCTCAAATCCTCCTGAGCTTATCAAAGAATAGCTTCCTAAAACCATCATCCCAATTCTGAGCTTGTTCATCCATAAAGAAAACATGTCAACACTGCTACCATCTCCAATACACTTCCTTGTGCGTGTGCCAGTACTGTTGCTAATAGGTAACAGTTGTTTTTGAAAGGAGAATTCAGACTCAAAATTATTTATAAAATGAGTTAAAGTGGCTATTTTATGTAAAGTATAATTTTAGATTCTTTCACATGCTAAATTCCTTTATTTCTCATCTTCTTCACTAAAGTAGATTTCCTCTTTTAAGTACAAAAACTGACAGAAAGTTAAATAAGCCATGTAGTTCAGTTCAGTTGCTCAGTCGCGTCTGACTCTTTGCGACCCCATAAATCGCAGCATGCCAGGCCTCCCTGTCCTTCACCAACTCCTGGAGTTCATCCAGACTCACGTCCATCAAGTCAGTGATGCCATCCAGCCATCTCATCCTCTGTCGTCCCCTTCTCCTCCTGCCCCCAATCCCTCCCAGCATCAGAGTCTTTTCCAGTGAGTCAACTCTTCGCATGAGGTGGCCAAAGTACTGGAGTTTCAGCTTTAGCATCATTCCTTCCAAAGAAATCCCAGGGCTGATCTCCTTCAGAATGGACTGGTTGGATATCCTTGTAGTCCAAGGGACTCTCAAGAGTCTTCTCCAACACCACAGTTCAAAAGCATCAATTCTTCGGCGCTCAGCCTTCTTCACAGTCCAACTCTCACATCCATACATGACCACAGGAAAAACCATAGCCTTGACTAGACAGACCTTTGTTGGCAAAGTCATGTCTCTGCTTTTGAATATGCTGTCTAGGTTGGTCATAACTTTCCTTCCAAGGAGTAAGTGTCTTTTAATTTCATGGCTGCAATCACCATCTGCAGTGATTTGGGAGCCCCAAAAAATAAAGTCTGACACGGTTTCCACTGTTTCCCCATCTACTTCCCATGAAGTGATGGGACCAGATGCCATGATCTTCATTTTCTGAATGTTGAGCCTTAAGCCAACTTTTTCACTCTCCACTTTCACTTTCATCAAGAGGCTTTTCAGTTCCTCTTCACTTTCTGCCATAAGGGTGGTGTCATCTGCATATCTGAGGTTATTGAGATTTCTCCAGGCAATCTTGATTCCAGCTTGTGCTTCTTCCAGCCCAGTGTTTCTCATGATGTACTCTGCATAGAAGTTAAAAAGCAGGGTGACAATATACAGCCTTGACATACTCCTTTTCCTATTTGGAACCAGTCTGTTGTTCCATGTCCAGTTCTAACTGTTGCTTCCTGACCTACATACAAATTTTTCAAGAGGCAGGTCAGGTGGTCTGGTATTCCCATTTCTTTCAGAATTTCCCATGGTTTATTGTGATCCACACACTCAAAGGCTTTGGCATAGTCAATAAAGCAGAAATAGATGTTTTTCTGGAACTCTTGCTTTTTCGATGATCCAGCAGATGTTGGCAATTTGATCTCTGGTTCCTCTGCATTTTCTAAAACCAGCTTGAACATCAGGAAGTTCACGGTTCACATATTGCTGAAGCCTGGCTTGGAGAGTTTTGAGCATTACTTTACTAGCGTGTGAGATGAGTGCAATTGTGCGGTAGTTTGAGCATTCTTTGGCATTGCCTTTCTTTGGGATTGGAATGAAAACTGACCTTTTCCAGTCCTGTGTAAGGTCTAATAAATTTTCTAACTGGACTTTTAATTCATGCTTTATCTGACTGTTCAATACACATGCTCCCTGAATTCATATTGCATAATAAGGCTTAGATGAGCATTATGTCCAAGTCCATAAGCCATGCTTTTTAGGATCGTTTGTTTGTTTGTCTTTATGGAAATTTCTTCCTTCATCATTTGGATTAAAAACTCAGATAAACCAGGATTTGAATTTGTTCTTCTACTTACCCCAAATTCAAATATTTAGTAAGCATTCTGAAGTCTTATATCCTACCAGAATAATACTTACCAAAAGACTACTTACCAGAGCTTTATATTTTAATAATAATCTTTCCACAACTATCATTATTTATTCAGAATGATAAATAATGTTCTTTTCACTTAGATTGATTTTTAAGCATTAATATTGTAGTATGTCCCATTCATGAATTTTTATTCTATTGCTTTGACTCTATTGTATTGATGCGTTTGAACTGTGGTGTTGGAGAAGACTCTTGAGAGTCCCTTGGACTGCAAGGAGATCCAACCAGTCAATCTTCAAGGAAATCAGTTCTGAATATTCATTGGAAGGACTGATGCTGAAGTTGAAACTCCAGTACTTTGGCCACCTGATGCGAAGAACAGACTCATTGGAAAAGACCCTGCTGGTTGGAAAGATTGAGGGCAGGAGGATAAGGGGTCGACAGAGGATGAGTGGTCAGATGGCATCACCAATGCGTTGGACACTGGTTTGAGTAAGTTCCGGGAGCTGGTGATGGACAGGGAGGCCTGGTGTGCTGCAGTCCATGGGGTCACAAAGAGTTGGACACAGCTGAGTGACTGAACTGAACTGAATTGAGATTATATTTATAATAAAATTTTTTTTACAGTTTTTCTATTTATGGGTCAGATTCCAGGAATTCATCCTGGAATAAAAATTTACTTAGGATTTGTGCTTATCTATATGCTTAATAAAAGATACCTCTAAAAAAATCTGTTTCTAATTTGAATAGCAATGCCAAGACTTGTAGTCCAGTTTTACAATAAAATGCAGTTTTCTCATTAAATGGAACATCCTGCATTTCAAAAAATTTTAAAAATAAAAGTATAAGATGAACTTAGATAGTCATTCTATCCAGTTCATTAATGCATGGGGGAAAGTTCAATACAAGAATATTCCTTGGAGGTATTGAATTTTTGTTTGATTACGAACAGGATTCATTTTCATTTAATTTGCCAACATGTCTCTCAGTGTTTTATTCTTAGATAAAAAAAAGTGACTACAGGCATGTTGAGCCAATTACTCTCATTCTGTCCCTAAATTGGCATTAATACAGTAGTCGAATGGAAATGATCTCATGCTTGCTGACAAAGTAACAACGACTAATGATGCAAAAAATATTTCTATAGCTGTGTTTCTTTGTTTCTATGTTTGAGGCCAATGGACTTCATAAATCCCATGCATGCTGTTTTTTCTTTTTGGAACCCACCTTTAGAAGATGTTTATTTTTAGCTTTTATATATGTTTTAATAATTTGTGAAATAATTTTAATATCTTTAAAGTTTTTGATATATTTTATTTCTCAACTTTTAGATTTTTCTCTTTTGTTTACTCTAACATAGATTATTCAATCCTCAATTGATAATATATGGCTATCTTCTTTTTTATCATATCTAGGGATGAGGGATCCTTTGGAAGATTCTGCCTTCACTTCTTTTGATCAATAGACAGTGATTTTTAAGGGCAATTTACAAAGTAGAAAATAACTTTGTCTCTTTGAAGATACAATGCAATACTACTTTTATAAACAGAAACTTCAGTTTCATATCTCTCAGCACTGATGGAGGTTGAAAAGGAACAAATAGAATAAAAACTTTTAAAATAATTCTCTTTTGTTTCTGGATTTCCATCAAAAATATTCAACGCTTGGGACAGCATGCTAACTGGAGAATATTGTGACTTTCTGTGGAGAGTCTTCATATTAGATCTATTCCATCAAAAGGCCATGTTCTTATGGAACTTAATGGTCAAGTACCTGCTGAGAATTCCTTCATAGCCCTAAGACTAAAACTTCAGCATTCAAGTTGAGAACTTAAACCCTGGAGTTAGAAAAATATAGAACTTAGTCACAACTGCTTCACTTAATAGTTGCATTGACTTGGACATAATACTCAAACTTCACCTCCAAAGTTTATCATCCCTGACATGATGATGAACCATGTTGGGTTGCTGTGAGAATTAAATGAGATAACTCAGTCTATATCATCAAGTTAACCTTCTTGTTCTATGTACTCTTACCTAATACTTCATATACAGCAATCAGAATTTTATCTTGTACTTGACTTTAAACTCAATTGATATAATTGATCATGGGATCCAGCTGCCTCTACTCGAGTAGGGCTTTAGGTCTCTGTTTCATTTTCAGGTATGTTCATCCTGAAAGTGGAGATCCCATGTTGCTTCCCCATTATTACTTAAGATTCCATTTCTGCTTCTCTTGGTCTTCAGAGGTGTTTTTCCTAAGAGTACTCCTCAGTACATTCATATCAGCATCTCAGATTTTGCTACCTGGGAAAACCACCTAAGATGGTCCCCATCTCCTTGGTTGAACACTTTCCTAACAATTCCATGCCTGACCAAATGTATAGTTTTGTATTACTTATATCTATTACTAACTTTATGGGTCCTTAAAAACAGATCCTATGTTTCAGGGAATCTATCAGTTAAAGAGCATATTAGCAATCAAGCATTTGATCCAAGCATTGCTCTAAATGATTGATAATAGTATTGCTTCATTTAATTCCCATGATGACTCTCTGAGGTGAATGCTATTATTATCCCCATTTTTCAGATGTGAATGCTGACACACAGTAAGTAGAAGAGCCAGGATATACAATTTAAATCTCAGCTCTCTGATTCCTGAGGTCATACTTTTCACCACTCTGAACCTCCATGACCATGAAGTTGACTGTTTCCCTTTTTGCATTCCTACAGATTTCTCATTTCCAGATACCTGGAGTCTTTTCCAGATTTCCAATGTGAAATTAATATGTCTGTGCTTCTCTGCAGAATCTGACTGAGACTGGAATTTTATCTCACTTGTCTTCTTCTTCTTCACTCTCCTGATTCTGCAGCCTTACAAGTGTCTCCTAAGAGCATTTCCTGAGGAATTCACTTGTACACAATCTTCATCTCAGTCTCTGCTCCTTCCAACACAGGATATGTACAAATGGTTAATTATTAGAGACGAATTTTTGAAGGAAATTAAAGGACCCCAGCCAGCTTCCCTGGTGGCTCAGATGTTAAAGCATCTGCTTGCAATGTGGGAGACCCAGGTTCGATCCCTGAGTTGGGACAATCCCCTGGAGAAGGAAATGGCAACCCACTCCAGTATTCTTGACTGGAAAATCCCATGGACAAAGAAGCCTGGTAGGGTACAGTCCGTGAGGTCGCAAAGAGTCGGACATGACTGAGTGACTTCACTTTCAAAGGACCCCAGTCCCTGAATTGTGATGTATCTTTTGGTTGGTGATAAGCATGTCTAAAGATGGAAGTATTGTGTATATATTGGTAATTGAGGAAATTGACACAAAATTGACATTGTAGAAGAAATCCAATAGAAACCAGTAATGGCTGAGATTTGAGAAAGTTTGCATGAGATTGGATATTTTATGTATAATGGGAGCTCACTTAATTTTACAATTTTACTACACTATGCTCAGCAGCTTGATAAAAAGTTTCAACAACAAATGAAAAAATCTCACAAGGTAAAAAGAAGAGACTCAGCCTATTGATAAGTGTCTCAAAGATGTTAAAGTTTTAATTTGGAAAATGGAGATTTTAATTTTCCAAACTACAAGTTGATAAAATATCTTCACATACTTTATTTAATTCTCACAGAAGCAGAGGGGAAAAAAAGTGGAAAAAGACAAAGCATATTCAAGAGACAAAATTTAGTCTTATTTGATTGGGAAAAAAAATGGTTTGGATGGGGAAATGTTGGAAGATAAAGACAGAAAATGAGGTTGATCCCTGATTCTACAGGATCATTCAGGCACACTTAAAGAATCTGTAATTTTCTTTATATTTTTATAAAATTCATTAAAGTATGAAAATAACAATAAAATTGGAAGATTAGTTGTGGGCTGTGCATCTTTAGGGACACAGGTTAAGGAACCTCTTCAGTAATTCCAGTGGAACATAGTAAAGACTTATTTTACACGACTGCTTCATGAGCAAGTGAGAAAGGAGGGTTATATCTTGAAATAAAGACAATTATGAAATGAAATAAAAATTCTAATTAAAGATATAGGTTTATGTAGCATTAGAAATATTACCAAACACCTCTTATGGAAAGGCTACTAGGATTATAAAAGAATTATTAGATTTTTTTTTAATCAAGAAGATTACAACCCAGTTGGAAAAAGGAAGTCTATAAATATAATTTAACATTATATTTTTATTTATATATTGCTGCTTCACTCTTATTGGGTTTTCCTCTCCCCCTTTCTGCTTCACAAGCTTGTGGGTCTCCCTGAGAGTGTTTTCTTAGTGAACCACTTGCACACAATTGTTATTTCTGCCTCTGCCATTGGTGCACACAAGTTTACCACAAGGGTTAAGTATTAGATAAGCATTTTGAAGAAAAGAGAGAACACGAATTGTGAGGAAATATCAGATATCATATGATTTCAACCATAAATATTTCAAGAGATAATGATATTCATGTATCCTTATCACACCTAAACTAAATTAACAATAAATCCTAATAACTTCAAATACCCACTCTGTTCAAATTTCTATTGTCTCCTTATGTTTACGAGTTTTTGTTTGTGTCAGGGTCCTCCTAAAATCCAGGCAAAGTAATTGCTCAATGTTTCCTTTATTCTCTTTCCTATGTTTTGCTCAGTTTATGTATCCTTTTGATTGACTTGTTGAAAATACTGAGTTGTTTCTCCCATAAATTTCTCCTGATCTGCATTTTGTTGATCACCTTCCCAGGGTTTCTCTGTAAACTGGTGGCTGTTTAAAGAGGCTTGATGAGATTCAGTTTTGTTTCTTCTGGCAATATGGCTTCATTGGTGGTATGTTCTTCCATCAGGACATGTGTAATGTCTAATTATCTCTTTTTTGCTGATGCTAAGTACTTATATTCATTAGCTCAAATAAAAGTTTCAAGATGATAAGTCCTAATGTTATAGGACTTTCTTTATTCAGATGAACATTTCTATGAAGAGAAAATTCCCTGCATCTAATATCTGGCTTACTAGTTTTATAGTTGGTATCAAAAATTCAGTGTAAATGTCTGATTCTTCATGTATCAGTTCCAAAATTATAAGCTTGTTTCCTAGTGCTTCCCAAAGATGGTCAATTTCCAGTTTCTTTGCTCATTTTTCTTTTTATTATGAATCTGTATATATCATCATATTTAATAAAATTTACCACATATTTATCATTCATGTTAATGTTCAAATTGTCTTATCCTTGGTCAATGGTATCATGTTCAAGGACTTTTTATAGCATGCTTAATTTCTAGCATGACAGGATATTCAAGGTACATTTCCTGCCCCAGACTGTGAATCACCAACTCTCCAAGAAGCCCTGGCTCTCTTCCCCAGGTCCATTTAACTTTTAAATTCTTTAATGAATTCCCCCCATCCTCCTAAAAATTAAAAATCTCCTTTTAAAGATGACTGATGGCTAGCTTTTAAACCAATGTCTTTCCCTTATTCACTCTGTTTTTTTTTTCTCGTCTTTGTTTCCTCTTTATGTTGACATTTTCTTCTTTTCTTATACCCTCCTTATTCCTCTCCTCTTTGCTGTCATTACCTTTTCTTTTCCAGCTGATTAAGCAGAAGTTGCATACACACATAAACATACGTGAAACTATATATGAAAGTTAACATGTCAGTTGCTCAGTCGCGTCTGACTCTTTGTGACCCATGGACTGTAGCCCACCAGCTTCCTCTATCCATGGTATTCTCCAGGAAAGAATACTGGAGTGGGTAGCCATTCCCTTCCCCAGGCAACCTTCCTGGCCCTGGGATCAAACTCAGGTATGCTGCATTGCAAGCAGATTCTTTACCATCTGAGACACAAGAGAAGCCCATAGGCATGTATATGTATATGTTGATATATTTGATTACATCTTAGGATATATATATATATATAAAGAAAAATGATTTCAATCGACGGCATCTCAGATTATTAAAGGAGTCATTCCTTTAACAAATTTGTAATATGGATTGAGAGTGGCTCAATATATCTGCAGTGCACAAGACACAAAAGACATGGGTTTGATCCTTCGGTTGAGAAGATCCCCTGGAGAGGGAAATGGCAACCGACTTCGGTATTCTTACTTGGAAATCCCATAGACAGAGGAGCCTGGTGGGCTACAATTCATGGAGTTGCAAAGAGCTGGACACAACTGAGCACATAAATTCATTGAGAACATAATATATATGACATGTTTAAGTACTACAGTAGATCAATGAATAAAACAGATAAACTCTATCTTTCAAGAGATAGAAGATTTAACAAAATACGTACACACACACACGTATCTACATGTTGTCATTTCTATACAGAGAATTTTAGTTGGAGGAATGGATTTTTGAATACTCATGAGGCCTGTAGCGTTAGAGTGAAGCACAGAAGGTTTGAGAAGCTTACACCTCATCTGAGTCTGAGGAAGTACAGAAGCATGCATGCACTTATTTGAGAAATGCATGCCACAGAGAGGGGGGCAGCAAATGCAAAGGCCCTGAAGAAGACTCGTCCCTTTTCTGTTGGAGGCACAGCGAGGAGCCACCTGTGACTGGAGGGACAGGGTTCAAGAAGGGGAAGCAGGATTTAAGGCCAAAACGAGGAGTGGGAAAAGCAGAGCATCTAGCACCTTATAAGCCATGAGAACATTGACTTTCGCCGAGTGAGTGGGAACTGTTGAGTTCATTGAGCAGAAGAGTGATGTAATGTAACTTAACAAACTGAAAGGGATCTCTTGGGCTGACATATGGCAAGTAGATTGTAAAGGGGCCCAAGGAGTAGCAGGGGGACTTGTTAGGAGGTTATTGCAATAATCTCAGCCAAAGACCGGAGCACGCGCAGTGCTGGTGGTAAGAAGCGATTAGATGTGCCTAATTGAGAACCCACACCCTGCCAATGCCAGCACCTGGCACAGGGCCCCGATCTGCCAGTGGGAGTCAATTACACTCTGTCCAGGAGGCACTGAATTTTAAATGCATTCTATTCTTCCCAATCAACCCCTTCTATCCTCTTCTTGCCCTTGTCTCTGATGAATGCAAACATGCCCATCTGAGGCAGCTTGTTTTGGCACCCACACTGCACTCATTATTCAAACACACCAGAAAACAACTCCACCGGTGCCAGAAGCATCCTGCAGTCTTAGGCATTACTCTTTGCAGCCTCAGCACCCAAGTTCTGGGCTTCCCTGGTGTCTCAGATGGTAAAGAATCTGCTTGCAATGAGGGAGACCCAGCTTCAATCCCTGAGTTGGGAAGATCCCCTGGAGAAGGGAACAAATATCTCATCTGGACTTCAGATAAAGTAATTCACAATTAGACAGAAGTTCATGAGTGGAACACAAGTTCTATCATAAATATCAGACATGCCATGGCCTTTATTATTCAGTTTCCTTAACCACGGCTTAAGAATCCTGAAAGTGAAACAGTCTGATGATATCCTATAAAAGAACTGCCTAAAGAGAAACAGCAAACTAATAAACAAACAAAGGCTTTTTTCCCCTAAGATGATTACTAACAGGGTGCAAAAGTGTCTGTTATTGCCCAAGGATGAATGTCATTAATTCAAAGTGATATGAAAAGTAATAAAACTAGAAATTGTCAAGAATGCTATCTGAAGTTAATAGGCATTTTACATAAATACACAACTTCATGATCACACATATACAAATATACTCACATACATTAAGATAACTTATACCAAATATTGCTATTAAACAGCCCACGTTCAAGAGTTTTGTGAGCCAACTACCATAAGTCCATCCCATCTCTAATGTACACAGAAGTGAGGACTTGCGTGTACTCCTGGCTACCTTAAGCTCATATCTAAAGTCCATAGATCTTGAAAGCTTTTGTACTCAGCTTCAGACAATTCCAGATTCATACTCATTTTATTTCATTTTCCTGACCACAAATATATAGGGTAGGAAAGAAGTCTATGTATTGTGATACCTATGCCTGAGTTGGAAAGAGGGAGGATCAGAGGGAAAGCTGCTGAGAGAGACATAACTGAATAAGGTAACACAAAGTTCGACCCCAGGGCACTTGCAAAAAGTCAATTATTTCAACCAAGTGTTATTCAGTCTGCCCTGGCTTATTGGCTTCTAGGCTGTTGTTTTTTGAATGAAGTGGCATCTGATATAGTCTGAGTACCATTTGCTGCTTCTTCTGTAGGGGATGTCTTGCAGTTTGGAGAGTTTAATCATGGAGCTTAATCATGAGGCCACCAATGGGCTTCCAAGGTGGCCCAGTGCAGGAGACACAGGAAATGAGTGTTTGATCCCTAATCTGGGAAGATCCTCCAGAGCAGGAAAAGGCAACCCACTCCAGTAATTTCTCTGGGAAATCCCATGGAGAGAGGGGCCTGGCAGATACAGTCCATGTGGTCCCAAAGAGTTGGGCATGACTTAGTGACTAAACAACAACCATGGGCTAGAGAAGTGCCTGAGGATGCAGGAGCAACAGATCAGCAGGGCCACATGCTGCATTATTCAAAAAGGAGTAATGCTTAAAGGAGATTCTTAGATTCAGAAGTCAATGGCAAGAATGTGTATTGGCTTTAGAGACCTATAAATCCAAGAATTCAAACATCAGGACTTTCTCCACCTTTCCCTATTTCTTTCATATATCACTTTCTACAGCCCCTTGTATCTGGAGAACATCTTCCTTCTTTTCAGTTTATAAAGCAGAAAACATTGCTGTTCTTGGCTCCCTTATTGCACATCTTAGGATTCAGGTACCCAAGGAATTACTGTCCCAAGTCACTTGGGTCCAAGTGAGAACTTGATGAAGAACTCACAGATTTCAGCCTGGAGCTGGTTCTCAGCCGCTGAAACAGCCATTGAGGTTGTTTCGGTGGCACTGGTGGCCAGAGTATTCTTCTTATCAATTTGAGCAGATATGTCTTCCTACAAAATAAATCAACTCTGGCCAAGAAAGAAAGGCACATTATGGGAGTTCCCTGGCGGCCTAGTGGTACGGATTCTGAGCTTTAACTGCTGTGGCCTGGATTCAATCACTGGCTGGGGAACTGAGATCCCGTAACCACGGAACAGTCAAAAAATAAAATAAAAAACAAAGAGAGAAAAAATTTTAAAAAGACACTGATGACATGGCTGTTCCAGAAACAATAATGAAATTTTTGGAAAAGTGATCTGGGGTTCAACTGAAATAAATGTATATCCTGTTTCCCTCTGTGTGCATGTTTTACCCTGTGGCATATTATATATTATCGCTTCCCAATATCTCCTTAGGTGTGTATAGCTGTCACTATTCCTTCCCGGCATAACCCACTTAGCCATACTATCCACTTGAATGACTGAAAAATGTTACATACAGAAAAATATGGAATGCTTTGATGCCATTGTAATACAACCTATCCTTTATTCTTCTTACATATTAAAAAAAATAACTGTACTGCAAAAAAAAATTGTTATAAAAAAACCTATTTGCAGGGTAGCAATGGAGAGGCAGACACAGATAATAGACTTATGGATGTGGGTGCGGGAGGGGAGAGGGTGGGATGAATGGAGTAACAGACAATAGACTTATGGATGTGGGTGCGGGAGGGGAGAGGGTGGGATGAATGGAGTAACAGACAATAGACTTATGGATGTGGGTGCGGGAGGGGAGAGGGTGGGATGAATGGAGTAACAGACAATAGACTTATGGATGTGGGTGCGGGAGGGGAGAGGGTGGGATGAATGGAGTAACAGACAATAGACTTATGGATGTGGGTGCGGGAGGGGAGAGGGTGGGATGAATGGAGTAACAGACAATAGACTTATGGATGTGGGTGCGGGAAGGGGAGAGGGTGGGATGAATGGAGTAACAGACAATAGACTTACGGATGTGGGTGCGGGAAGGGGAGAGGCTGGGATGAATGGAGTAACAGACAATAGACTTACGGATGTGGGTGCGGGAGGGGAGAGGGTGGGATGAATGGAGTAACAGACAATAGACTTATGGATGTAGGGTGCGGGAAGGGGAGAGGGTGGGATGAATGGAGTAACAGACAATAGACTTACGGATGTGGGTGCGGGAAGGGGAGAGGCTGGGATGAATGGAGTAACAGACAATAGACTTACGGATGTGGGTGCGGGAAGGGGAGAGGGTGGGATGAATGGAGTAACAGACAATAGACTTACGGATGTGGGTGCGGAAGGGGAGAGGGTGGGATGAATGGAGTAACAGACAATAGACTTACGGATGCAGGGTGCGGGAGGGGGAGAGGGTGGGATGAACAGAGAGTAACAGGGAAACATGTACACTACCTTATGTAAAATAGATAGTCAGTGAGGATTTACTTTATGATTCAGGGAACTCAAACTGGGGCTCTATAACAACCCAGAGTGGGTGGATGGGCAGGGAGTTTGCAAGAAGGTTCCAGAGGGAGAGGACATATGTATACCTATGGCTGATTCATGTTGATGTATGGCAGAAACCAACCCGATATTGTAAAGCAATTATCCTTCAATTAAAATAAATCAGCTTTTAAAAATTGTTTGCAATGATTAAGAAGATATAATTCTGAAATTAAAATAATTGGTTTAAGCAGAGAATCAAACAGTAAACAAATGGGATGTTACTTCAGAAAAAATAAATAAAACGAGGACTATAACGTTAGCTTGCATTTTTATTACCATTAGATATACTAAAATGCACATTACTACTGTTTATCATGTCAGTCTTGGCTGAGCATCTCTTTCCACTAAAATTAGTTTTCTAAGGACAAGCACTGACACATCACTGAAAGTTGATTTTTTAATACAGATTCTCCTCCAACATAATTTTGTAGTTGCTAAGCAGTCAATTGACAAACTGCACACTAAAATACACATAATGTGAATAGAGTTAAGAAATGAGAGTAGGCAAAGGCGAGGAAGAAGCACAGTTGGAAAACTGTGTTCCAACTTTATACTCAGTTGGAAAAGGAACGGATACCTGGCAAGAGGAGAGTGGTGGAAAGCTACACTCCCACCAGCAAGAAACTGTTGCAAAGCTGCTTTCTATGGATAGAATTCTCATCGTGCCATTTTGAGAAAGCTTTCAGAGGCAATATATGTGAATTTTCAATGCTCATTGGGTGAGCTCATTCAGGTCAAGAACTGGCTCAGGTGTGCTATTTTGAGGCTGAGATGTCTCCATTATTATAATTGTATTTGCAATATAGGGGACACCCAATCTTCCTACTAAGACATAAATAACACAACGAAATCCCTGGGATGAGACATAAAATTATGCAAGACTCTAAGGCTGTCTAAGGTTGGTGACTAGGTGTCACTTTCTAGCTGATCCTTACTTCCAAGAGTTTTTATACATTGCTTCCCCTTGGTTCCACTGATTATGGAAGTCTAAGACTAGCTGGCATCAGTTGCTTTGGAGAAAGATGTGGTGGAAAGTTTTATGACCCTAAGAGTGAAGATTTAGTAAAATCTTTGGGTAACAGAACAGGTTCCTAAGAAGGAGGTACTCCAATTTCTGTGACTGCAAGAGCAACAACATACAAAATGGAAATGATAGCAAGAGAAGAAAAGTCCAGACTGGTGACTGATGGTCAGATCAAAGTCAGTGGGTTGACAGAGGAGACTGGATATGGCCCTGAACGTGTTCCCGATGCAGCCCTCTGCAGACAGACATGCTAGGGCAGTTGGTAGACTTTGTGGTTTGGTAGCTAACACGTGTCTATCGGTATGTCCACCTTAGCTGAAGGAGGGGATCATGGAATTTGAGTGTGCAAATGAGAAACTCTTAAAAATATATGTTCTTCATATTCTATAAAGAGATACTATTTTAAAAAGTCAGAAGTTATTGAAAAAAAAAGTAACTTTGGGGTAAAAGATTAAGATTTGTACATTGCTTTTAAAAACTTATGGCAACTAGACAAATTACAGTTGACCTTCAAACGACACAGGGAGTGGGGAAGGTTAGGACCACCAACCTTCTTCTCAGTGGTAAGTCCTCCTATAAAGTTATAAACAGTCCTCTGAATCTGAGGTTTCTCATCTTCTGGGTCAACCAAACCTGGGTCATGTAGTTTTCTAGTAATTATTTACGTAAAAAAAATCCTTATATAAGTGGACCTGCACAATTTAGAACCACATTATTTAAGGGTCACCTATGCTTTTTGCCTTAATCTAATCTGTAATTTGGTTTCCCAGGTGACTCACTGGTAAAGAATCTGCCTGTGAATGCAGGAAGCCCAGGAGATACAGGTTCGATTCCTAGATCAGGGAGTTTCCTCTGGAGGAGGAAATGACAACCACTCCAGTTTTCTTGCTCGGGAAATTTCATAGAGGAGGCTGGCAGGCTCCAGTTCATGGGCTCACAAAGAGTCAGACACGACTGAGCATTCATGCACATGTACACACAAGCACACAGTCTGTAAGGTTACAGTGAAGTTCAAACTTGTTGTCACAGGACTGCAGCACTCAGTACAAGCAGCTGCGAATTTCTGTTTATCTGTCTCTAGGCTGCAAACTTTGTATGCATAAGGATTTACCTGCTTTATTTTTGAGCTCCAATGCACAGTAGTCTCTCAATATTGCTTATTGAATAAATGAAAGTGCCTTCTCAGGAGCAAAGAGCACCACTCATTCTTAATACACAAATTTAATTAAGTCATGGTCGGTTTATTCATTGGTGGTTAGGAATGTGCTTGTCAACATTGCTGAGCCTTCAGGCATTGTTACCAACATTCAATATTTCTGTACTATTGATTCCTGGCTGCATTAGATTAAAAAAACATTACAGGGAAAAATGATAAATAAGGTAAATGTCATACTTTTATTCTACAAAGGAAGTGGACCTTGAATTTTTTTTTCTGTTTTAAGGAAAACATAAATATTTTATATCATAAAAAATATTTTAAAACAGAGTTCAAATATATATTGTTCTTGTGAAAAAATAGTATCTAGCCTTGCTTTTAAAACTTAAGTTTGCTTCAAAGTATTGATTTAGCATAGAATGAACATAGAAATGTCCACGATAATACATTTATCAAGAAAATCTGCTTTTCTTCCAAACCTCCCTTCTCCATGATACCATCATTCTGGCAACTCTCACGATCATCTGCTTTTGACATTTTCGTTTCTTCTCGATCTTCTCAAATCTATTCATATTTATCCCCAAGTGGATGAAACTACTTTTAGGCTTTGCACTGCGTGAAATAACATGGGTTAAGTTTAAGTTATTTTTTTATCTTTCTCTCTCTTTCCCTTTCTGCCTTTCTCTTATCCTCTGTAAAGGAGGAAAAATTATTTTCCCTCTGCTCCTCCAGGTTTTTGGCTAAGGCAATCTTTAATGTTAAGGATTCTGAAAAGATAGAGAAGAAAGATTTTTTGCCTTACTACACTCATCTTTCTTTTGTATCACCAAAAACCAAGTTTTGCCTCTAGTGAGTTGCGTGTTTGTGTAGGATGAATGCTTTTTATTTTACAGAAGCTCTAGTAAGTCTGGAGAACTGCAGTCCCATTTACAGACGAGGAGTACAAGGCCACAACTTAAATGGCATGCCTAAGGAGCACTTGTGCTAGACTTGAACTTGTACTCCTGAGTACTCCTTGTACAAGTGCTCGTACTTGTACTCCTTGTGCTAAGGAGTACAAGGCCAAAACCTAAACGTCGTGCCTAAGGCCACAGCAATAATTGATGATGGAGTAGGAATTAACATAAAACCATTCATTGGCTTCTGCCTTGCAAAAGCTTACGGAATTGGAACTAAGGTGGCTGACATAAAGATCAATACCGAGAATAGGTGTAAATAGTTATTATGTACTGTGTTAGGGCAATATTCACACATTGGTAATCATTGCTATTGTTACAGCCCTCATTAATCTTCCATTATCTAATTCAGTGTACAGTATATATGAACAGTGAATGCCATGTTTCATGAATCCATCCACATTTTAAAAATACCCTTTTCTCCTCCTCTGTTCCTGATAGTCATCTGCTTTGGCATCTTTTTCTTCTGGTTCACCAAAGCACCAGCAGAGGTTAAGTTTTAACCAGTATCTGATTGAACTGAGAAAATTTGCTTGCTGAAAAATCTCCCCTTTCCCCTGCAAACAAAAACTCCCCCAAGTCACACAACTGGCACACACACACTCACTCACGCATCTGTCAGACTCCAGGCTCATTATGTTTTCTTTTCCAGACTACAGTGCATAGAGGGATCTAGAATAATCTTTTTGCATAATGATGGGAGATCCTTGCAGATGTTAATTACTCGGTTTGGTTGAAAATCCCTCTACCCCATGCCCTCGGAACCCTTGTACACACGTGTATTACAAAATGCAGAAAATGAATCTCAGAATAGAATGAATGTGTTGAACTGTGGGAATGTTTTTTTTTTGACTCCTTCTTTTGCCTCCTACCCATTCTGTTAAATTTCTGCTCTTCACATAAGCCCATCTGACTCATCTAAACTACGTTGCATTATCAGATAAATATTTGTATAACATGGTGGCATGTCATGACTCTGATCATAGTTCATTGAGTGTGTTTAATCTTTGCTGCTAACTTTTATACTTTATATATATAAAGTAGGGTGACCATATCTTTATTGTGCTAACCCGGACACTATTTTCTAATAAAAAAGTATACATCCCTTTGATTTTCGGCTGTATTGGGTCTCTGTTGCTTTGCTCAGGCTCTCTCTAGTTGCTGTGGGCAGGAGCTGCTCTTGGTCGCAGTGCGTGTGTTTCTCGTTGCAGCACCTTCTTTTGGTGCGGAGCACACTCACTAGGCACATGGGCTTTAGCAGCTGTGGCCCACGGGCCCGGCTGCTCCACAGTATGTGGATCCTTCCGAGAAGGGATAGAACGTGTGTCCCCTGCACTGGCAGGCAGGCTCCCATCCATTACACTACACCGCTAGGGAAGTTGAACCTTCCTACTCTCGATGACCCAGGCTATGTTTGCCCTCTTTGTCTAGCCCGAGTTTTCAGTACATAATGAATGCTCAGTAGGAATTTGGCAAATAAATGAAGAGCGGACCAAGAGGGAAGCAGACCCTACTTCCTCTCTTGTTCCACTTAATCACGCCACCAACACCAAGCACACACACACGCGCGCACTCACACACATGTACACACAAACGTGCACACCCATATCCACAAAGAACATGGAATTACCAAAAGCAAGACTTAACCTTTGGTGATATAAAGGGATTAAGAGTCTTTTTATGCTCAAGCTATTCTTTCTCTATATATATTTAAAGTAAGAAAGTTTAGCAAATTTTGACACAATTATGGTTGAAGAATGCTGGTGCTGTTATGCCAATGTGCACTTAAAATATCAATAACACAGTCTTTCTAGCATAATTTCTTATGGATGTACTGCAGAGAGTAGGAAATATAATGCAGAAGAATTTATAACCCAAGACTTTATTTATTGAGAAAAATCTATGCTTTATTGCCATGGTACTCCATTTGCTGTAATTGCCTAGTATAACCTTAAGTATACTTAATTGCCTTTTGCTATCCTCTTTCCACTGACAAAATGATGACATGATTGTAAAATACCAAACACGGAGAGCAGTTTGGAGAAAGTTTGCTTAAGAAAGAATGTGTTATTTTACTTGTGCATGCCTGATCAGTTGCTAACTTATGTCCAACTCTGTGACCCCATGGACTGAGGTAAGTTCTTCTGTCCACAGTATTTATCAGGCAAGAATACTGGATTGGGTTGCCATTTCCATCTCCAGGAGAGCTTTCAGACACAAGGATAAACCTGTGTCTCCTGCATTGACAGGTGACTTTTTTTTTTTTTTTTTTAACCACTGAGTCACCTGGGAAGACCATTTTACTTGTGAAATAACACATTTATTAATTCTAGCTCTCCTGCATATTAAGTATAATATATGCATCCTGAGTAGCAAACTTACAGAAGAAAAGAAAATGTTTGTTTCATATAGGATGGTGTGGTATGGTAAGAAATATAGTTGGTCTTTTTCCTAGGTTCCTGGCACAAAGCTCCTAATACCCTTGGAATTTCCTGAGTGACTCAGTGTCTTTGTTATTCATCATGGAGGCCTTTCAGTCACACCTGAAATCACACTAATGAGGTGACTTGCAATGAATGGGGCTACTAGATAGCTTTAGGATGGGGCTGGTCTCCAGAAAGACTATGGGGTTAGAGGGCTGGAACTTTCAAGCCCACCCACCTACTTCTTCTGGGAAAGGGGGATAGGATGAGCTCTTAACCTGTGAAATATGACACTATCCCTAAATAAATAGTATCAGAGTTGAGGTAAATTCATAGCACACCCGGTCAATGTCCACAGAGAACTGAAGAACTGCACAGTACTGTCGGAAAACACACAACACAGATGGCTTTGCCATATTGGATTCTCAAAATTGTGTTTAGGTTATTGTTGGACTTATTTAAGTCCCATACTTACAACGTTATAGGAAAATACAGTTCATTATATATTGTGCATTTTTCTAAAACTGAGAATATTTTCTCCAAAACTCTGGAACTGGTATTCATATTATTCCCATTTTTCAGATGAGCAATCCAATCTCAGGGGCTTCCGTGGTGGCTCAGTGGTAAAGAATGCACCTGGCAAAGCAGGAGACCTGGGTTCGATCCCCAGGTCGGGAAGATCCCTTGGAGAAAGAAATGGCAATCCACACCAGTATTCTTGCCTGGGAAATCCCATGGACTGAGTAGTCTGGTGGGCTACAGTCCATAGGATCAAAAGAGAGTCAGACACGACTTAGCGACTAAACAACAACAGCAAAAATTCAAGCTCAAATATTTAAAGCTCAAGTTTCCCCTCGTTACACAAGTAGAGTGTAAACGAGCTGATGCACATTGCAGATTCATCAGACTCCAGTGTCCACGCTCTGATTCAGTCCCATCAATGCGAGCATTCTGCTACATACATGTGCAGTTCCCTACAGTGTGTCCTTTCTCCTATTCAAACTCTTACACTATAAAACCTTTGCTTTGCAATTAAATTAAGTCTCCTAAAATGTCCCTTCAAAGGATCGATAGAACTGAAGGGAATCTGGAGAGCTCCTTCTACTTCTTATATAGTAAGAGAAATACATTTCCTAACCCTGGCTTCTAATATGTCTAATCTACATCAGGCACACTTCAATAGAGGTTTCTTAGTTCACTGAATATCCAAGATAGCCTACGCTTTCCAGAGTCTTGTGGTTGACCCAGTATATGTGCCTATCTCTGGACAGTGGACTGAAAAATAGAAGTCACCATCATTTTGAGGCAGTAAAATGTTTCTGAGTAACTGTCTAGCTTTCTCTTCTCCTCATTCAGTAACCCTAGAAATCATATTAATAATTCTAGATGGAACAATCACAAAAGAGAAGAATAATGAATCCCAAAGTCAATGCTTAGAGTTTACGTGGAACTCCATGGGAGCTGCAGCAGAATTTATATAGATGGAAATAAACTTTGATTTATTCTGCTTAATCTGATTCATGCAGACATAAAATAATGAGGTCATAAAGACACAGTGATTGATCCAAAATCTTGAAGTTAAAGTTACTCTGCTCTTAGTTTGGGGTATCAGAAAATCTTACCGTAAATTATTTTCACAGTGGGATATTTATTTTCTTATATAAAAATGTACTCTGGAATTGCATTATTCTAGGATACTAGCAACGTGTTAACAATGACTACAGCGAATCCAAGCGTTGTATTACGAACTTTAATATCCAAGGTCAGTGAGAGGCATTTTTATTTTCATGAGAACTTTAATTCTCACGGCTCAGTTTTAGGGAAACAAAATTTTTCTTTTATACTTTTTTAATGCCTCCCCCCCAAAAAAAATGTTCTAAGAGTCCAATGTTGTATCAAATTCTCCTGCCTAAACAAATTACAGTTAAGTGGGGTTTACTGGAATTGGTTCCCTCTGCTAACCAACATTTATTATCCAGAGCTAACAGATTTCATAAAAGGAACGGTTGCATGATTTCTGGAAAAAAAAATGCAGGGTTCTGCTAGCAAAGACAAAGTAAACAATGGCTACTGAGTAGATGACAGTGTCTGACCATATGAACGGAGAAGGCAATGGCACCCCACTCCGGTATTCTTGCCTGGAAAATCCCATGGACGGAGGAGCCTGGTAGGCTGCAGTCCATGAGGTCACTAAGAGTCGGACACGACTGAGCGACTTCACTTTCACTTTTCACTTTCATGCATTGGAGAAGGAACTGGCAACCCACTCCAGTGTGAAAGATACTCAGACAGGGAGGTAAAATGACCTCTCAACATTTTACAGTGCCCTGAGGTGGGGGGGGACGCAGAATTCACCACCCCACAATATGCTTCTTTGGCATAAGAATTATTTCAGATTGATTATTTTTAAGAAATAGTAGACACAGTAAAAGCTTTGACAACAGAGTAGAAATTATCTGTTTGTAAGCAATATTTAATATTTAGAAGAGAAATCTCTATTTGTAAGCGCGCGTCCCTCTCTTTGCCGGGAAGGGAAAGATGACTAAATCTCTAGAAATATATCAATGAAAAAGGCAAAAAATTCAATCTATATAAGAATCTTTCTGTGCTTTTCCTGATAGCCTCCTACAACTGTCCTCCCCCTCCCGCTAACATTCTTTGTCATTAGCCGCAGAAGGTATTTAAGGTGGTGTCTTGGGCCCTTTCAGGGAGTTACTTAGTTTTGTGGGTATCTTCCATAGGTACAGGGGGTATACATTTTATTAAACTTATTTTTTTCTCCAGTTTGCCTGTGTTTTATTACAGTGGAGTCTCAGCAAGAACAAAGAAGGGTGTGGGGAAAATGCTCCTTCCCCTTCATACCCAAATTCAAATTTAATTTTAAATTCAAAATATGGCTAATATTAATTTCTATTTAAATTTTCTATTTTTTCCTAATATTAAAAGTTTTATAGCAGCTCCAAAAACATTATCACTGAGTTTATTAACTCAACATCAAGCGAAAACACTTCTAAAGAAAGTAAAGCTTTCTAATAAATGCTTAACTATTACTTTAGGCTTTTTTTTTTTTCTTTTTGATCACAAAAGGGCCTGCTATTGGGTTGCTGGTTTAAAAATATTATTATTTTTAATTTCTCTATTTGAGACTATTCCAATCAGTATCAGGTAGACAACCAAATTTGAAAATATTTACTTTTAGAGCAAGTGGATATTTTTAGGTGAGGACCAACTCAGGATTAGAAACCGATTCTCCTTACTCTCCATTAGATGGCCAGATTAAGTCAATTTGACCGAAGAAGCTATTTTGAATTTAATAAAAATACTGTCTGTCTAATGTAAACTCAAGTTCAATTACATATTATGACCATGAAAAGAGAAAGTTACCCAAGGAAACATTAATATAATTGCCAAGCTTGGTCGGGAACTAAACTATTCTGTTTTCTGGCTCCAGATTTCATCCCTTTCTGAGGTGATGTAAGAGGACCCGCTATAAAAGTCCCAGGGTATACGCTTTTCAAGAATTTGTATTAGGATCTCCACCTTTCTGAGGCAGGAATTTGCATGATTGGCGCTGATGTGCACACAGGATCGGATGGGTTATTGGCCCTCCGGAATCACTGGGGCGAGGAGTTGAATGATGTGTGAAATGAAAAACCCAACCCAGAGCTCGCAGGGAGGTCAGAGCGGCTGCGGGTCGTCTGCGCAGGGCCTGGGGAGCAGAGATGAGTCGCACAGGTGTGTGATCAAGGCTCCCCGAGCCTCCTCGGAGCGGGCAGAGGATGCCTGCGCTGTAATGAGCGGCTTTATGCCTCGTCCTTGTCTCAGTACATCTCTCTTATCTCTCGACTCAGAGTTGTAATAATTAATAGTCTCTGTCTCAACGTGAAGCACGAAGGTGAGAAAACTATCTGAACCACTTGAGTCAAACTACTCCCTCTTCCCTCCACTTTTAAGAACTCTTGAGAGAGGCAAAGAATAAAAAGAAGGAAATTAAGGGAGGGAGTTGAACTTTAAGAATGCTAACTTCAGTCCTTTACCTAAGTGTTATGGCCTAGATTTACAAGCATGACATCCTGATCATCACTAACCCATGCAAAATAAAATAGACAATAAACTAAACACACACATGCACACCCTATGCATAACAATAATATAGTTTTAGTAACATATAACACACGTGTATAATAAGAGGCAAGTAAAATATATTAAGTGTCTGAGCTGTTTGTAAAATGCTAAGCTCTTGGATCAACTTGTCATAATGTGAAGTGAAAAACTCTCAAAGATTGACTGACTGATTACGGAGAGGCAGGGATCTGGAGAACCCACGCCTGAATTCGGTGTGACTGGTCGCTTATTTTCTGAATGAAACTCCATTCTTTAGATCTGGCGTGTGACAGTAAAGGTAGTGACTAATATGTGCCACTTTCAGTCTTCCCACGAATGGATCACACACAGCCATGCAAGGTGTTTCTTGGTGCGTCGATGATCTGATTTTTAGTTTTGACAGTTACACATTTTAGGGGGTATGCACCTGGGAAAAATACAATTCAGGCACCAACATATCGTTTCTTGAACATTATTCCTCAGGAGGAGACAGAGTCAGAAAGTGTACCCTATGATAACACATGTGGGAGTAGCATCTACCTAAGGGGACAGATTTAGGAAGGACTGAGATACAACAGTGAAAAGAGCTTAAGGGCTTTTAGGAAGAGAAGTATCATGATTTTCTTTATGCTTTTGTAAGACTTAGTAACATTTTTTTTTTTTACTTTTGGAATAATAGGTTTTTTAAAATTTATTTTTATTTTTTAAAATATAAATTTATTTTAATTGGAGGTTAATTACTTTATAATATTTTATTGGTTTTGCCATACATCAACGTGAATCATGTTTAGCATTCCTCTCAACAGTTTCCCTGTCTCTAGTCTGCATATGGCAACAAGGTCACTCCCTGCTAACTTTGGCTCTATGTCAGTTTATTCACCACTGCCATTACCATAACAGCATCCATTTTTAAAGTGTATACCATGCACAAAATGCTGAATTGAATACTTTAAATGCACTACGTCCCTGAATCCTTAAAGCAACTCAGTAGTAGACACTATAATAATTTTTCCAATTTTCCAGATAAGGAGACTGCTACGTTTAAAATCTGACTCCTCTTAACAGCCTATTCTGTCTTCTGAAATTACCACTTCCCGATCTGTATCTCCTGTATATTAATAATACAATTAAGAATATCATAATAGCTAATATTTATTGATCACAACTGTATTTATGCTTTGAATATTCATTTGTTTGGCTGCAGCAGGCCTTAGTTGCGGGGTGCGGAATCTTTCATTAAGGTATGTGGTGCACCAGCTGCTCTCTAGCTGTGGCACCAGAGCACACTGGCTCAGTAGTTGGCATGCAAGCTTAGTTGCCCCAAGGCATGTAGAATATTAGTTCCCCAACCAGGGATAGAACTTGTGTTCCCTGCATTGGAAGGCCAGTTCTTAACCATTGGACCACCAGGGAAGTCCCTAATCACAGCTATGTTTAGGACACAAGTTTATGTCTTTATGTAGATTAACTTTTTAAATACTCACAATAAACCTGGTAGTACATGCTAGTATTATCTTTCCTTTGTAGACGAGGGCTCCCCTCACAACTCAGTTGGTAAAGAATCTGCCTGCAATGCAGAAGACCCCGATTTGATCTCTGGGTCAGGAAGATCTGCTAGAGAAGGAATAGGCTACCCACTCCAGTATCCTTGGGCTTCCTTTGTGGCTCAGCTGGTAAAGAATCCACCTGTAAAGTGGGAGACCTGGGCTCACTCCCTGGGTCGGGAAGATCCCCTGGAGAAGAGAAAGGCTTCCCACTCCAGTACTCTGGCCTGGAGAATTCCATGGACAGTAGAGTCCATGGGGTCTGCCAAGAATCAGACACGGTTGAGCGAGTTTCACTTTTATAGATGAGGAATGATGTGGAGTGTGGTAAAACAACTTCTCCAGTGCCCCATAGCAGCGCAACAGAAGAACTTGGCTTTGATAGCAGGCATTCTGGCCACCCAGCTTGCCAACCCATTCTCGAGGAACAGAATTTGTACCTGCCTTCAGTTTAGGCTGTGGGGTAGGATAAAGACACTAGAATCAAAATAAATCAGTTACTCCCCACTGGACACTTACCTGTGAGGTTTAGACTGAGTAGTTAAGCTCTAGAATCTCTTTCTGTTCCACGTATCTGTCCTATACACTCAATTTCCTTGTAGGAAAGAGGCAAGGAAGAGAAAAAAAGAAGAGGGGCAAAGAGAAAGAGAAGAAAGAGATTATAGAAAGAGAAATGTAGCAGACAGTTGGATTGATGTTAATCTCCAATTCTGCTTCAATTCTTGAATATATTGAGACTGAAAAACTTAAAAGCTTCAAAGAGCTTCGTTCCTAGGTTGACCTGAGTGTTCTGAGGAATTCTAAAGTAATGGTGAGCTCTGTCACACAAGCTCTAAGACAAATCTGCTTAATGAACTGAACTTTTCAATTACAAAATAGCTAGAAGCCAAATTATGTTCACGTTGTCCTTTAAAAACTCTCCATTCTCAAACCCAGCCATCAGTTTAATCCCATGAATATAAACAAGAACTGACGTGACTAAACCTTCTTAAATCAGATTTATAAATACAGTTCTAAAGGCATATAGATTCTCTGTAAAGTGTTTTCCAAAGTCTTCCTTGTCTAAAGTACTTAATATTTTATCCCTACAATTTTCTCTATCCTTTACTTAGGGCAAGAGGATTCAAAATATTCATAAGGTGAATGTGTGATGAGCTGAACATGGTACTATAGAATAATTAATATCTAGTTTAAAATTTTAAGAGATTAAGGATGACAACTTAAATCATTTGCAGGTGCATTCTTTGCATAGTTACGTGGGAGCAATTCGACACTCAGCTTTCCGTTTGACAAAAAGACACTGGCTCTTCCGTTCAACCACATTCATCTTTAGTAAATCAACCGGTAATAAAACACTCAGCTCCACTTCCTCAGCCCTGCTGCTTCTATATTCCTTGAAAAATAATATTTGATGTAAGTACTGCCTTTTAAATTATTAAATATTCAAAACTATAGTGATAACCACTGATAAAAGTTATTTAAACATAAATTATAATGCTTTTAGTCTCTGGGAAGTGGTGTTATAAGCTAATAAAACAGAAAGCAACTTCTTTTGTTCAAAGCTTCAGGCAACCTGGCTATGATTTACCTTAGGCTGTTGGGAAATACCTACTACTAAAAATCTCATCACTGTAATAACCTATGTGGGAAAAACATTTGAAATAGGTATATGTGTATATATAACTGAATCACTTTGCTGTACATCTGAAATTAATATAATATTGTAAATCAAATATGTTATTGGTGTTGTTTGGTCCATAAGTTGTGTCCTACTCTGTAGCCCCCCAGGCTCCTCTGTCCATGGAATTCTCTAGGCAAGAATACTGGAGTGGGGAACCATTCCCTTCTCCAGGGGATCTTCCCAACCCAAGGATCCAAACTGGGTCTCCTGTTTACCTCTGAGCCACCAGGGAAAATCAATTACACTCTAGTATAAAATAAAAATTTTAGTCAGAAAAGATGCTTGGAATGATTTCTATTTTTTTGAATTTACCAAGGCTAGCTTTATGGCCCAGGATGTGATCTATTCTGGAGAAGGTTCCATGTGCCCTTGAGAAAAAGGTGAAATTCATTGTTTTGGGATGAAATGTCCTATACATATCAATTAGGTCTAACTGGTCTGTTGTATCATTTAAAGTTTGTGTTTCCTTGTTAATTTTCTGTTTAGTTGATCTATCCATAGGTGTGAGTGGGGTATTAAAGTCTCCCACTATTATTGTGTTATTGTTAATATCTCCTTTCATACTTGTTAGCATTTGTCTTACATACTGCGGTGCTCCCGTGTTGGGTGCATATATATTTATAATTGTTATATCTTCTTCTTGGATTGATCCTTTGATCATTATGTAGTGACCTTCTTTGTCTCTTTTCACAGCCTTTGTTTTAAAGTCTATTTTATCTGATATGAGTATTGCTACTCCTGCTTTCTTTTGGTCCCTATTTGCATGGAAAATCTTTTTCCAGCCCTTCACTTTCAGTCTATATGTGTCCTCTGTTTTGAGGTCAACCACTTGTAAAAGAATGAAACTACAATACTTTCTAACACCATACACAAAAATTAACTCAAAATGGATTAAAGATCTAAACGTAAGACCAGAAACTATAAAACTCCTAGAGGAGAACATAGGCAAAACACTCTCTGACATACATCACAGCAGGATCCTCTATGACCCACCTCCCAGAATATTGGAAATAAAAGCAAAAGTAAACAAATGGGACCTAGTTAACCTTAAACTCTTCTGCACATCAAAGGAAACTATAAGCAAGGTGAAAAGACAGCCTTCAGAATGGGAGAAAATAATAGCAAATGAAGCAACTGACAAACAACTAATCTCAAAAATATACAAGCAACTCCTACAGCTCAACTCCAGAAAAATAAATGACCCAATCAAAAAAGGGGCCAAAGAACTAAATAGACATTTCTCCAAAGAAGACATACAGATGGCTAACAAACACATGAAAAGATGCTCAACATCACTCATTATCAGAGAAATGCAAATCAAAACCACTATGAGGTACCATTTCACGCCAGTCAGAATGGCTGCGATCCAAAAGTCTACAAATAATAAATGCTGGAGAGGATGTGGAGAAAAGGGAACCCTCTTACACTGTTGGTGGGAATGCAAACTAGTACAGCCACTATGGAGAACAGTGTGGAGATTCCTTAAGAAACTGGAAATAGAACTGCCTTATGATCCAGCAATCCCACTGCTGGGCATACACACTGAGGAAACCAGAAGGGAAAGAGACACGTACCCCAATGTTCATCGCAGCACTGTTTATAATAGCCAGGACATGGAAGCAACCTAGATGTCCATCAGCAGATGAATGGATAAGAAAGCTGTGGTACATATACACAATGGAGTATTACTCAGCCATTAAAAAGAAAACATTTGAATCAGTTCTAATGAGGTTGATAAAACTGGAGTCTATTATACAGAGTGAAGTAAGCCAGAAGGAAAAACACCAATACAGTATAATAACGCATATATATGGAATTTAGAAAGATGGTAACAATAACCCTGTGTACGAGACAGCAAAAGAGACACTGATGTACAGAACAGTCTTATGGACTGTATGGGAGAGGGAGAGGGTGGGAAGATTTGGGAGAATGGCATTGAAACATGTAAAATATCATGTATGAAACGAGATGCCAGTCCAGGTTCGATACACAATACTGGATGCTTGGGGCTAGTGCACTGGGATGACCCAGAGGGATGGTATGGGGAGGGAGGAGAGAGGAGGGTTCAGGATGGGGAACACATGTATACCTGTGGTGGATTCATTTTGATATTTGGCAAAACTAATACAATTATGCAAAGTTAAAAATAAAATTAAAAAAATGTTTTTAAATCTGGTGAGTTCAATTCAATTGTTTTAAGTGTACATATAGAATACACTCACTTCCCTGTTATTGGGATACTTCAGATGGTAAAGAATCTGCCTGCATGGCAGAAGGCCCAGGTTTGAGCCCTGACTCAGGAAGATCCCTTGGAGAAGGGAATGACTAACCACCAGGCTCCCCTGTCCATGGAATTCTCTAGGCAAGAATACTCCCCTTCTCCAGGGGATCTTCCCAACCCAGGGGTAGAATTTGGGTCGCTTGCATTGCAGGCAGATTCTCTAGCATAGAAGCCACCTATTCAGCTAATAAGGATCAGAGCCACAACTCGATTTCAGAGCTGCCTGCTTCTAGGATCTGTTCTCTAAGCTGCTAGGCTTGGCTTTTCTAGTAGCATCATGCCAGGCCTGGTAAGAATGCAGATAGCAGAAAAGATGACCCTTGTAAGAATTTTGCATCACTGATAGCCAAATATAATTTAAACACACAAAAACACAGGAAAATATAATTATTAGCTCTTAATTTGCTCTGGATATGAGTTCAGTCAAAGAACACAGCAGCTATGTTCAATGAGAAAAGCTTTATTGTTCACAGCATTTCTTCTCTTTCATTTCTTGAATATGGTGGTGTTTAGACAGATGGAGGATGGGAGGAAACCATCACTGACTAAGCACAGAATCTTAGACAAGATATTAAATAAAATGGACACCTGTATAGTCACTTAGCAGAGAAGGCAATGACAACCCACTCCAGTACTCTTGCCTGGAAAATCCCATGGATGGAGGAGCCTGGTGGGCTGCAGTCCATGGGGTCGCTAAGAGTCAGGCACAACTAAACGACTTCACTTTCACTTTTCACGTTCATGCATTGGAGAAGGAAATGGCAACCCACTTCAGTGTTCTTGCCTGGAGAATCCCAAGGATGGTGGAGCCTGGTGGGCTGCCGTCTATGGGGTCGCACAGAGTCAGGCACGACTGAAGTGACTTAGCAGCAACAGCAGCAGCAGCAGCATAGTCTCATAGAGTTAAAAGAAAATGCTTATGTTCAACATATCATGTAAACTTCACTTCATTCCTAGAGCGTAGGTGAACTAAAAATAACCATGTTGAAATTACAGAAAACTTTTTGAGGTTCATTCATTGAGGCCCAATTTGTGGAAGAAACAGAACTGAAGCTGAAGTTTTCTACTGACCAGCAATCTTGCCAATCTTGTATATTGTCATCCAAGATGATAGAGTAAGCATGTCATGAGTGATAACAGTAGAAGATGAGAATTAGTGGGTAAAGAAAAAAAAATCAAATGAAATTTCTTTGATGACAATAGAGAGATAAATGTAGATATAAGATTGTCATCTGATAAATGTCGACAAATATATTTGTGAGTTCAAATGTGATTGAGGTTTGTGGAGGATAATAGACAATATCCCACAACCAACTTTGGTGTCAAACCTGGGATAAATATGGCAAGCTATTTAATGTCTCTAGCCTTGAGTTTCTTTATATTTAATATGAGAATATTAACACCTACATCTCTGGGGCTTTTATGGTGACAATAAAGGATAAATGTGAAAATGTATGTGAGATGCACACAGATAGCTCTCCAGAAAGAGCTGTGATTGTGATTATATTTCTGAATAAAGTGAAATAAAAACTGCGCTTGAAGTTGTTTAACCAGGAAGTAACATAGGAAAGAAAACATTAAGACCTTGAGTCAAGGGGAAAACATATCATGACATCGTTTTGATGTATAAAGTTTCTCTCTCCTTCATAATGTCCTTTATTGGTTCCCCTTTATATCTGTGCTAAAATGATCAAAAAAAGAGGCATTAAAGTGAAGTGGCTCTCATGCTTTGGTCTACATAAACAAACCCAAGCCTAAGCCAAAGTCAATTTCTGTAAATGTCTCAAGGTTAAGAAAACCGAACACAAACAGCCAACTAGGCCTTCCTAAATAGTGCAACCTTAAGCCATAACCAATCAAATAATTGTCTTATTTCACTTCTCTGTCTTCTCTATAAAAACCTTGCCCCCAACCTTCCATGGGTAGAGTGCTAACAACCACTTATGCTTTACTGCTGCAGATTGGAATCAAATAAACCTAAACATTTTACTGGGTGTTCTTTGGAAGGAATGATGCTAAAGCTGAAACTCCAGTACTTTGGCCACCTCATGCTAAGAGTTGACTCATTGGAAAAGACTCTGATGCTGGGAGGGATTGGGGGCAGGAGGAGAAGGGGATGACAGAGGATGAGATGTCTGGATGGCATCACTGACTTGATGGACATGAGTTTGAATGAACTCCGGGAGTTGGTGATGGACAGGGAGGCCTGGCGTGCTGCGATTCATGGGGTCACAAAGAGTCGGACACGACTGAGCGACTGAACTGAATTGAAACATTTTACTGTGCCTCAGTTTATCTTTTAACATGTGGAATACAATTCAAAATCTATATAGCCTGTCATACAAATATCGCATAATGTGGTTTCTGCCTTCTCCTCTAGGATTGTTTCACCAGAATTTCCTCTTGTTCTTTGATCACCAGCCACAGTGAGATTCTTTGATTTCTTGATTTTCAGTTTCCCAACTGCTTGCTGCTGCTGCTGCTGAGTCACTTCAGTCGTGTCTGACTCTGTGTGACCCCATAGACGGCAGGCCACCAGGCTCCCCCGTCCCTGGGATTCTCCAGGCAAGAACACTGGAGTGGGTTGCCATTTCCTTCTCCAATGCATGAAAGTGAAAAGTGAAAGTGAAAAGTGAAAGTGAAGTCCTTCAGTCGTGTCTGACCCTCAGCGACCCCATGGACTGCAGCCTGCCAGGCTCTTCCGTCCATGGGATTTTCCAGGCAAGAGTACTGGAGTGGGGTGCCATCCCAACTGCTTACCTGGTCTCAACTTGTGTTCCTCCTTTAGATAAAATATCCCAGGGCTTTTATTGTTTTCATTAATTAATGACAAGATGTTGTCATTTTATACTTGTTTTTATAATATGTTTCTATTCAAGCAATAGAATTATTGACAAGGGAAGAGAGAAGCATCAGTTAACGTGAATGGAGCTTCTCTGAGGCTCTGAATGCTCTAGAGCAGGGGTCCCCAACCTCTGGGATCTAATGCCTGATGATCTGAGGTGGAGTTTTTGTAATAATAATAGAAATAAAGTGCACAATAAATGCAATGAACTTGAATCATCCAGAAACCATTTATCCCCATCCTGGTCTGTGGAAAAACTGTCTTCCATGAAACTGGTCCTTGGGGCCAAGAAAGTTGGGGACTGCTGCTCTAGAGGAAATAAAGAAGGAAACTCTGGAGACCTGCTGAGGGAAATAGACCATTTATGTAACACTTCAAAATATCAAAACCAAAGACTAGATAATGAGTGATTAATTGCCAAGTGAAGTGAAAGTCATTCAGTCTTGTCTGACTCTTTGCAACCCCATGGACTATGCAGTCCATGGAATTCTCTAGGCCAGAATACTGGAGTGGGTGGCATTTCCCTTCTCCAGGAGATCTTCCCAATCTAGGGATCGAACCCAGGTCTCCTGCATTGCAGGAGGATTCTTTACCAGCTGAACCATGAGGGAAGCCCAGGGAAGGGGCAGGAAGTTGGAGAGGGGGCATGAAATCCTTAGCTCTTTTAGAAACTGTCAGAGAGACTGTAAAAAGATTTATCATTTTATAACTTTGCTGGTCTGAATACTGCTACAGTTGTTCTCTAAGGTGAAATAGAAAGCTATGCTTCAAACTCTTTAAGTTTGTGCCTTAAAGGTGTGCATGCATCTGTGAGTGCGTGCGCGTCCGTCTTGTTCTTTTGTGGATATTTTTGTGTGTCCGTCTTGTTCTTTTGTGGATATTTTTGTGTTTGTGTTTTGTTTTGCTTTTTTTTGTTCCCATGAGAGTAAGTGGAATGTGTGACAACAGAAACAATGTTTTGAAAGCAGTGGGAAAGACGCCACTTGATGGCTGCTCTTTTTTCATATCACTTTGGTCTTCTATCTCAGATTTCCCTCCTGAGAACATCACTAAATTGTGAAGAGTTAAAATTGTCAGAAGGTTTCTATATCCATCTAAGAATTTATCTTATAATCTAGCCCATGTGTTGGAGAAGCCAATCATAGTCTACAAAAAATAATCTAGAAAAATGCTTACTAAGTAAAATGAACATGATGTTTTGAGCCTATATGATGTGCCATGGCATATAGCTTATTATTTATACACATGCATTGCATAGATGGCCTATTTATGTTTGTACAGGGAGAGTGTGAAATATACTTATGTTAATATAATACATGCTATACATGCATATATATGTATATATATAATACATGTTAATAAAATAGGAAGTGATGCGGAAGCCTGGCGTACTGCAGTCCATGGGGCTGCAAAGAGTGGGAACTGAACAATAAGCAACTATATTAATATTATTCAAGAGCTGTAACAAACCAGAACATATTTATGAAACTTGAAGAAATATTTTCTCTAAAGCTAGAGAGACAGTGGTTTCCTTCATCAATTTCAACAGCTTTGGTTTTTTGTTTTGTTTTTTCTTGACAAAGAGTGTAAATGCAGAAGACAAGTATCCCACTGTGCCCACGGGTCTGGAGCGACCCTTAAAAAATAGCAAATATGTCACCAATTAACTAGCAGAAAGGAAAAGAAAAAGTTGCATCTCAAAATGTCAAGAGAAAAGAAGCCTGAAATCTGACAGCTTTTGTTAAGATCCATGAAATAAGGAGCAAGTACAATCTTGAAATTCCGTCTCCTGAGGAATTCTTTCTCCATCAAACATATCCTTGGTTTTGGGAGATTATCAAGTTAGGTGAAGATTTAGGACTTGAAAAAAAGTTATGACCAGGCAGATAAAGAGAAGTTTCTAAACTCTGATATTGTCCAGGTCAAGTATTTAATCATCACCTCTTTAGATAGATCCTCTTCAACCACTTATTCTAAATCAAAAATACCATTTATACTGTTCTCTCCTTCATAAGACCTGTTCTTTCTATTTTCCATTGTATTCAAATTATATTGTTTAAAGATGTGTTTATTTGGTTGTTGATTGTATACTCATTGCTTCCAGCACAGATATTATGAGGTCATGGACCCTGTTGATCTTATTCACCTCTGTTTCCCTAACTTATAAAGATACTTTCATGTCAGTTCAGTTCAGTTGCTCAGTTGTGTCTGACTTTTGTGACCCCATGAATCACAGCACGCCAGGCCTCCCTGTCCATCACCAACTCCCGGAGTTCACTCAGACTCACGTCCATCGAGTCAGTGATGCCATCCAGCCATTCCATCCTCTGTCGTCCCCTTCTCCTCCTGACCCCAATCCCTCCCAGCATCAGGGACTTTTCCAGTGAGTCAGCTCTTTGCATGAGGTGGCCAAAGTACTGGAGTTTCAGCTTCAGCATCATTCCCTCCAAAGAAATCCCAGGGCTGATCTCCTTCAGAATGGACTTGTTGGATCTCCTTGCAGTCCAAGGGACTCTCAAGAGTCTTCTCCAACACCACAGTTCAAAAGCATCAATTCTTCGGCGCTCAGCCTTCTTCACAGTCCAACTCTGACATCCATACATGACCAATGGAAAAACCATAGCCTTGACTAGACAGACCTTTGTTGGCAAAGTAATGTCTCTGCTTTTGAATATGCTATCCAGGTTGCTCATAACTTTCCTTCCAAGGAGTAAGCGTCTTTTAATTTCATGGCTGCATTCACCATCTGAAATGATTTTGGAGCCCCCAAAAGTAAAGTCTGACACAGTTTCCACTGTTTCCCCATCTATTTCCCATGAAGTGATGGGACCAGATGCCATGATCTTCGTTTTCTGAATGTTGAGTTTTAAGCCAACTTTTTCACTCTCCTCTTTCACTTTTATCAAGAGGCTTTTTAGTTCCTCTTTATTTTCTGCCATAAGGGTGGTGTCATCTGCATATCTGAGGTTATTGATATTTTTCCCGGCAATCTTGGTTCCAGCTTGTGCTGCTTCCAGCCCAGTGTTTTTCATGATGTACTCTGCATAGAAGTTAAATAAGCAGGGTGACAATATGCAGCCTTGACGTACTCCTTTCCCTATTTGGAACCAGTCTGTTGTTTCATGTCCAGTTCTGACTGTTGCTTCCTGACCTGCATACAGATTTCTCAAGAGGCAGGTCAGGTGGTCTGGTATTCCCTTCTCTTTCAGAATTTTCCACAGTTTATTGTGATCCACACAGTCAAAGGCTTTGGCATAGTCAATAAAGCAGAAATAGATGTTTTTCTGGAACTCTCTTGCTTTTTCCGTGATCCAGCAGATGTTGGCAATTTGATCTCTGGTTCCTCTGCCTTTTCTAAAACCAGCTTGAACATCAGGAAGTTCATGGTTCACATATTGCTGAAGCCTGGCTTGGATAATTTTGAGCATTACTTTACTAGCGTGTGAGATGAGTGCAATTGTGCGGTAGTTTGAGCATTCTTTGGCATTGCCTTTCTTTGGGATTGGAATGAAAACTGACCTTTTCCAATCCTGTGGCCACTGCTGAGTTTTCCCAATTTGCTGGCATATTGAGTGCAGCACTTTCACAGCATCATCTTTCAGGATTTGAAAGAGCTCAACTGGAATGCCATCACCTCCACTAGCTTTGTTCGTAGTGATGCTTTCTAAGGCCTTCACATTCCAGGACTTCACATTCCAGGACATCTGGCTCTAGGTGAGTGATCACACCATCGTGATTATCTGGGTCATGAATATCTTTTTTGTACAGTTCTTCTGTGTATTCTTGCCACCTTTTCTTAATATCTTCTGCTTCTGTTAGGTCCATACCATTTCTGTCCTTTATCGAGCCCATCTTTGCATGAAATATTCCCTTGGTATCTCTAATTTTCTTGAAGAGATTTCTAGTCTTTCCCATTCTGTTGTTTTTCTCTATTTCTTTGCATTGATCACTGAGGAAGGCTTTCTTATCTCTTCTTGCTATTCTTTGGAACTCTGCATTCAGATGGTTATATCTTTCCTTTTCTCCTTTGCTTTTCACTTCTCTTCTTTGCACAGCTATTTGTAAGGCCTCCCCAGACAGCCATTTTGCTTTTTTGCATTTCTTTTCCATGGGGATGGTCTTGATCCCTGTCTCCTCTACAATGTCACGAACCTCATTCCATAGTTCATCAGGCACTCTCTCTATCAGATCTAGGCCCTTAAATCTATTTTTCACTTCCACTGTATAATCATAACGGATTTGATTTAGGTCATACATGAATGGTCTAGTGGTTTTCCCTACTTTCTTCAATATCAGTCTGAATTTGGCAATAAGGAGTTCATGATCTGAGCCACAGTGAGCTCCAGGTCCTGTTTTTGCTGACTGTATAGAGCTTCTCCATCTTTGGCTGCAAAGAATATAATCAATCTGATTTCGGTGTTGACCATCTGGTGATGTCCATGTGCAGAGTCTTCTCTTGTCATGTAGTTCACTGTAAATATTAACTTTGAGCTAGCAGTGGAAATAATATAAGGAACACAAAGATAAAGTCCAAGGCATAACATTAATTATATGCTTAGGATTTATTTGATTTTTCTTCCTGTCATTTAAATATCTTATAATATCTGTAGCAAAATATATAGTAATTAAAACATACAAAGTCCAAAAATGCTGAGTTTCACTTATGAGAGGACTGTGTTGATTATCTTTAGAGGGAGAGTAGTCTCTTTATTTCACTTTCCATCATTCAATTATGCTGTTATTTATGCATTCATTCATATTAACAGTTTTTGTGTGGTTAGTGTCTGTCATTGTCTTACCATAGGCTATACCAGACATGTCACTCCTTCTAGGGAATTAGAATCTAACAGGCAAAGAGACAAGAAAACCAACATATACCTGAGCAACGTGAAACTGGAATTGTGCAGAATGAACTATGAGAGCACAATACCGTCATCAGAGGAAGCTTAGCAGAGAAGAATGGGCTGCAGAAAGCAGGGGTTAGTTGTAGTCACAGAGGTCATTTCAATGGCAAACAGGGAAAATTATCCAGTTGGTATGATTGGGAGCTTATATTTAGGGCTGAGTCTGGAGGAATGGTGTGCTCAGGTATGTATGCATGCTTCTACAGCCAAGAGGATTATGAATTCCTGCCCGTGATTATAGATAGCACTGGGGCTTCCCTGGTGGCTCAAGTGGTAAAGAATCCACCTGCCAATGCAGGAGCCTCAGAAGATGCGGGTTCAATCCCCAGATTGGGAAGATCCATTAAAGAAGGAAAAGGCAACCCACTCCAGTATTCTTGCCTGGAAAATCCCATGGACAGAGGAGCCTGGTGAGCTACAGTCCATGGGGTCACACTGGAGGAGCAGGCATGAGTCATATCACAGGAGGATTTTCATGCCATGCATGGTACAGACAGTGTATATTTAAAGCTCCCTATGGTCCAATAAGACGGAAGCTGTAAGTTCTGGCCCCAGTCATACCCATGAAGCCACGTCCTACAGGAGGATCTGCTGGCCATGGGAGAAGCTATGCCTCTCCCCAGGTGACACCGCCTTCTGCTGTAAGAGGACCAACGTGTCCTCACTTCTATAGATCAGAAACTCAGTTTGTTTAGCTCATCTAGAATTCTAGTTTAGGGTGGTCAGATTCACAAGAGACAGATAACATGAGGTCTAAATGTGAAAGAACACTTGTATCCACTTGTAGTCCATTTTGTCTTGCACATGAAGCCTACAAACAGAACACACGAGTTGGAAAATTTTACTGATGGAAACATGAAAATAAGTTAGCATAACAAATCCATTCATCTATGGGGAAAAAACAAAATGTAAAATTAATTATGTGCAAAATGAAAGTCATTTCAGAGGCCTAAAAATAAATGCATGGGCCTTTCTCTTAGAATCACTCTTACTAATTTTCTAGATCACACAGTTTTTTCCTTAAAGATTCTTTAAATTTTAGTAAATGTAAGACTTAGAGTTCTTAACTTTCTATAAGGATATATATTCCAAAATAAAAGCTATCAGATTATAAATGTAACATAAATCCTTCAAAAATATGTATTAATATTTACTAAATATAAAAGTGTGAAGGTGAAATCACCTTTTCTCCAACCTCTATTGATATTTATAAGAAATCTTTGCATCTTTTGATACACATAATGTACACATAAACCTACAGTACTTATAAATATCTTTGCAATTCAATGATAGATTATTAACATCTAATGGCATTGATTAATATACCTAATGTTTTGGTTACAACTGCTGCTGCTGCTGCTAAGTTACTTCAGTCGTGTCTGACTCTGTGCGACCCCAGAGACGGCAGCCCACCAGGCTCCCCCGTCCCTGGGATTCTCCAGGCAAGAACACTGGAATGGGTTGCCATTTCCTTCTCCAATGCATGAAAGTGAAAAGGGAAAGTGAAGTCGCTCAGTCGTGTCCGACTCTTAGCGACCCCATGGACTGCAGCCTACCAGGCTCCTCTGTCCATGGGATTTTCCAGGCAAGAGTACTGGAATGGGGTGCCATTGCCTTCTCCGTTGGTTACAACTATACCCATACTTTACATATTCAATGAATTTGATAGAAATTTAGATTACATCTACCATAAAGTTTCCTTTGTTTATGAATTTTATTGGACAAAATATCCTTACATATGTATGTATGTTTTTTTCTTTTATTTTTATCATAGAATAAATTCCTAAAACTAGAATTGATATGTCAAAGGTATGTACATTTTGAAAATTTGGCTTAAATATGAACATTATTGCTTTCCAGAATTTAACTTTTAAGCAGAACTGTACCACACTTTGATCAAAATTATATTAGTGATTTTTGTCAATTTTTGTCACTCTGATAGGCAAATATATTTGTTTTACATATATATATATATTTGATTATTAACAAGCTGAATACCAATATTACTAATTCTTTGCTTTACTTTTTAAACTGTACCCTTATATTTTTTTTTCAATATTTATACTAAGATGTTAGCTTTTGCTTATTACTGATTTGTTGAATTCTATTAATACAACTGACACTGAGAACTGCAGTGTATCAGACACTTTTTGGCATTTGGGTCTAAGAGTAAATCAAAATAGTAAAACAATGACAACAAAAATAAACATAATTAAATAAATACTCTTTTCTCCACTGAGACTCAAACATTTGCTAAGGATTTTGGGGGGGACTTCCCCGGTGGTTAAGAATCCACCTTCCAATGCAAGGGAGTTAGATTCAATCCCTCATCAGGGAACTAAGATCTCACATGTCATGGGGAAGCCCGCAAGCCACTACGAGAGACGCCCACTTACTGCAGTGAAAGATCCCACGTGCCACAACTGAGATCCAACACAGCCAAAGAAATAAATAGTCTTTTTAAAAAGAGAAAATATTGGGGGAAAGTTCTGTTTTTATATATATATTTATTTATTTATTTTTCTACATATATACATACATAGATGTGGGCTTCCCAGGTGGCTAGTGGTAAAGAAACCAGTGGTAAAAAAATGGAGGCGACTTAAGAGATGCAGGTTCAATCTCTGGATCGGGAAGATCTCCTGGAGGAGGGCACGGCAATCCACTGAAGTATTCTTGCCTGGAGAATCCCATAGACAGAGGAGCCTGGCAGGCTACAGTCCATTGTGTTACAAAGAGTCGGATACGGTCCATGGTGTTGCAAAGAGTTGGATACGACTGAAGAGATTTAGCACACTCACACAACCACACACACACACACACACACACACACACACACACACGTATATATATATTTTTCCACCTGATGTGAAGAACTGACTCATTGGAAAAGACCCTGATGTTGAGAAAATTTGAAGGCAGGAGAAGAAGGGGACAACAGAGGATAAGATGGTTGAATGGCATACTGACTTGATGGACATGAGTCTGAGTAAACTCCAGGAGTTGGTGATGGACATGGAGGCCTGGTGTGCTGCAGTCCATGGAGCTGCAAAGAGTCAGGCACGACTGAGCAACTGAACTGAATTGAACTTATATATATATATCTTTTTTCCCAACCTTTCCAGCTTTCCAGTGATATATTTACAAACCAATTCTTAAGCTACATGCCTGTAAAATATTTCTGATTCTAATCTGGACATGATCTCATTCTGATTATTTTTCATTTTCCAGAGAATTATCTTACTTTCTAATTCTGAGTCATTCCACTGAATTGAGATAGATAGATAGATAGATCATATACACACACAACTATAATGCAGAAGAAGACAGATTCTCATCCATCACAGGGTATGGCTGAGGGAAGCCTGGGTACTGAAGCCAAGTCTTCCCTTTCCCAACTCTGGGTATGCCTTTATCACCATTCAGTAAGGAGTGAGCATTGTGCTCTGAGCAGGGAGGGGCAGCATCAGCAATATCTGTAAACTGGGTGAGCCCTGAACACCATGGAATTTGCTTGTCTTTGCTGTGCCTGTTCTGTTTTCATCCAGCTTATAAAAACAGAATCTTGTTGACAAACAAACAACAAAAATAGATAATTGGGTCTTAGGTCTGTTATTCCATTGAGAAACAGAACAGCCTGCATAGACAAGGATCTTAGCTAACCCTATGGTATGTGCATTTTCCAGGGGGACGTGATGGATGGCTTTGCTATGGTAATAGATAACCAGTTTCCATCAATACACTCTTCAGACCTTCACCACAAATTTCATTTGAATCTTTTATGTTCATGAAGTCTCAATATTTACTCTTCCCACCTTACATTTTTATCTCATTTTTTATTGCTTCTGCCCTTGCTCTCCAACAACATCTAAATGGAAAGTGTCAGAATATTATATCAAAAGTCATTTAGATTGCTTTTGAATGGAGAACAGATAAGCATGCAAACTTTTTAGGGCTTGGTCTAGCCTGTTATGTCTTATGGCATGACCTCAGGAAGCAGTTCTTGGGCTGTGACAAATGTTTCTCATCCCTGTAACTCGGGAAGGAGTCTCAGCACCAAGGGGTGTGGGGTAATTGACAACCTTAGGGATAAACACAAAGAATTCTAAGCAAACTGTCATGACTACGTCTGATATTTGGTTGCCGCTTTGTCCCAGCCTTTGTTGAGTGATGTGCTACATCAGGTCAAGACCTGCATCATTTTGTGGGGAAGAAAGTCTGAAAACAAGTCACATTGCACAGTCAATGTTGTTTCTTCGTGTAGATTTGAGTCATCAACTATTCAAAAACACTAAAAAGGATTTTTCAAGGGATTGTTTTAAAATCAAGTGAAGATATTGGGTAAAATCTCGGCTCGAGGAGAGGTCCGGGAGCTGTTCTCGCGAGAGCACGGCGGGAGCCTCCTGTTCGCTGGCTCTGGGAAAGGCGACCACTGGAAGCTCCGCGGGCGCTGCAGCTGGAGCTGTGACCCCGCCGCGCAGCCGGGAGTCGGCTGGGTGTGGAGAGAGTGCAGGGAGAGCTGGGCGGAAGAAAAAAAAAAGAAAGAAAGAAAAAACAAGTGAAATTGAAAAACCTTCTCTAGAATTCGTGTTTTTTTGTTTTTTTTTTTTTTTTTTTCTGTCCAAATAAGGTTAATAGACAGCCTTTTGTGCCTAATTCAAGTCCTTTTATTTCTCTCTCTCTCTTTTTTTTTTTAATTAAGGGGTATTTACATATATTGACTGTCTTGTCTGTGATTTTCATATTTACATAGTACTTCTAGGAGGTCCAGATGTTTTGTAAATATTAAATCATTTAAAGGTCACTCAATTCAATGGTCCTAAAAGATCACTAAACTCAATGATCCTAAGACAGAGGTAAGAATTGTTCTGAAAGTGTGTGAGAATTCAGGATCAAACCATCTACAACATTTCTGGGAACAAGTGTTGAGCAGAGTTTTTTTTTTTAATAACTGAATCATAGAAACAGAGATTCCCAAGATATGTTTCCTTTCTAAGAGTGCAAATAAACAGATGTGGGGTTCAGCCATGAATGTACCCACACTTTCTTTTTAAAAGTTTGGTTTAAACTAGATCATTTTTATGTAACTCAGTCATGTCCAACGCTCTGAGACCCCATGGACTGTAGCCTGCAAGGTTCTTCTGCCTATGGGATTTCCCAGGCAAGAATACTGGAGTGGGTTGCATTTCCTTCTCCAGGATATCTCCCCTACCTAAGGATCAAATTCACATCTCCCGCATTGGCAGGCGGACTCTGTACCTCTTGTGTCACCTGGGATACTAGTAGAAAATTGTAGCTCTTATGTCAGTCAAAGAACATATCAGTGACCCCTGGCAGATAAAACACTGGGAGCTCATGTAAAGATCCCAGTTCCTAGTAAGTCCAATCATTTGTCCCTCCCAGTGTTTGCTGGAGCCAGGGTCATAAGCCATGTTAGCTGGGTTTCCAAGTGGCGCAGTGGTAAAGAATCTGCCTGCCATTGCAGAGACTCAGGAGACATGGAGTCTATCCCTGGGTTGGGAAGATCCCCTGGAGTAGGAAATGGCAACCCACTCCAGTATGCTTGCCTGGAAAATTCCATGCACAGAGGGGGCTGGTGGGCTACAGTGCTGGGGGTCACAAAGAGCCAGACAGTACTGAGCATACATGCACCATGAGCCTAAGGGCGGTCTCTGAGGAAGGACTCCAAATAATCACCAAATGAAAACATATCATCCTCAAATCAAGTGCTAACATTTAGCTTTGTTTCTTTGAGGCCTTTCGAGTATTTTCAAAACAAAAGCATGAGCTTTCTGGATTTTGCTGCAAGGTTTTAAAGCCTTTAAAAAAAGGCTTTGACACATCAATTTCAATTTTAGGGATGTATTTTATGATAAAAATAAGAAAAGAAAATATATATACATATGGTGTAATTTGGTGTAAAATCCACACCAAATTACTGGTGTGCATTTTACTAGTTTCTTGCATATGTCGATTTTTTTTTTTTTTCAGAAAGTCTTGTTTAACTCCTTTCTGTCCTTTACCTAATGAAATGCAGAAAAGGGAACAGTCATTATTGGTTAAAGTAAGCCTTGACTCATCTTCGGAGCTTCCTTGGTGACTCAGATACTAAAGAATCTGCCTGCAGTGCCGGAGACCCAGGTTCAATTCCTGGGTCAGGAAGATCCCCTGGAGAAGGGAATGGCAACCCATGCTGGTATACTCGTCTGGAGAATTCCATGGACAAAGGAGTCTAGTGGGCTACGGTCCATGAGGTCACAAAGATAAAGATACCACTGAGCGATGAACACTTTGACTCATCTTTGGATATAAAATCACCATTAGGAGACTTTTTTTTTTTTTTCTTTTCTGGCAAATTGTAATGAGTCATTCGATAACCGAGTACATTTATTTTAGAAAATAATGTGCATACTTCAGTGCTTTTCAGGAAAGAACAAATGGAAACTCGTGCATGGAGTTAACCCATTGCTGTCAGCCTTAGATAATGCTTTTGTTGGAGTTTCTTTTGAATTTAAAAACACACACATTACAGTCCAGCTGCTATCTAACATAGGTCTATTTCAGCCAGACGTTTACAGGTGAGAGTTTACCAGTATGTTCATCCTTCAATGTCCCATAATTTGACTATAAAAATTCAGTTGTGATATCTTTATAATAATGAATGAAGGTGTTTAGAAGTATGACAAAATCACTAATTGAGATCTACTGAATCCCATTCCTTAATGAGAATTATGATTATGCATTTATATATATTTATACACACACACATAGATATATATAAATCTTGAAGGATAGCAGTTTCTGTTGTTAGACTTGAATTCTTGTTTACAGAGGCCAGGTGCAACTTGTAACCAGGAGAACTAAGAGAATACTTCTGTTACAATCTCAAGTGTTTTCTGGGAATCTCACAATACTCCTGAGGAAGATGTATGGGTCCTGCTTCAGAGCCCAGTCTTTGCATTTAAATTACTCTTTGTAAAGGTTTCAGGTACCTACTTTTCATTAATTGTTTATGAAAGGCTTTGTATCTCTGCAATGTCTATAAAACTCTGAGTGATTATTAAAGTGATTCTATTTTGACTTTATCTTTTTTTAGTGTGGGATTAGTGTTTGCAAACTTAGAGAAGGCATCAGACTTATTAAATCTGCTCTGGGTGCAAAGGTGCATTCCCTGACTGTTTTTTCTGTGAAAATAGATCCCTAGTTTTTGCACAAATAAGAATGACCTAATAATCCCTAAACAACACCATCAAACGTACCCATTGCAGCAGGACAACGAATACTGGGAGTTTGATCTTGCTGCGGGAGTATTTTGAGAGGCTACGTTTGTACCACTCTTTTGTGTACTTGCTGAGTCATTTTCAATTATTTTGCGATCTTGTGGGCTGTCCATGGGATTTTCCAGGCAAAAATATTGGAGTAGGTTGCCATTTCCTCCTCCAGGGTGTCTTCCTAATCCAGGGATCAAACCCCATCTCCCGTGTCTCCTGCATTGGGTGCAGATTCTTTACTGCTGAGCCACACAATACTTAGGGTTCCCAGGAGGTGCACTGGTAAAGAATTCACCTGCAATTTAGTAGACACAGGAGATGGGTTCCATCCCTGGATTGGGAAAATACCCTAGAGGAGGAAATGGCAACCCTCTCCAGTATTCTTGCCCAGAAAATTCCATGGACAGAGGAGCCTGGTGGGGTAGAGTCCATTGGTCTGCAAAGAGTCAGACATGATTGCATGACTGAGCGTGCACACACACTCCATACTTGCTACATAGCCTGGAAATAACTCTATTTCAGGTTAGTCTTAAATTCTTTACTACCTCATCAAGCCACAAAATTCAGTCACGATGCTTTTAAGATTCTACATCTGAAGTAATAATATATTTTCTTCCATTTTTAGGAAATTATTCTGAAAATGCTTTGCAAAGAGGGATTTCCAAAATAGTCTGAGAATTGGGGAGCCTTGCAGAAAACGTCTAATAAAGATACAGGTGAAAATGTCACTCATTTGACAGTTTTCAAAATCAATCACTTGAGTTTGTATCCAAATTTTGAATAACAAATGAGGTATTTGATAAATGTCCCTTTCACTGGGTAAATGAATATTACATGAGAAACCATAATCCCAACTTAATGGCTCGCACAACCCAGAGATGACAATGTCCATCACCTTGTCTTCTAAAGAGACTTCCACTCCCTGTTTCTTCAAGAACCTACCCAGAAATGTTCCACAAGGCTTGCTGTTGATAAACCTCTCATGCCATGACGAGATGACGAGAATTAACTTCTTGTAGACTGATTGCCGATCATGTGGTCTTAGTTCATTATAATTATCCTTATAGCCCTGGCTACAGCGTTCCACTTAGTTTTCCAGAGTTACAATTCTCTCTGGACTATGATTAGACTGTCTTTGGGTTCATGGGCCTGGAAAATTTGAACAGTCCAATTTAATGAAAAACAATTTTCATAGCCATCTGGAAAGGGTCTGACTATTTCTAGAAGTTAACTTTTCATGTATTAAACTTCTGAAAGAAATAATTAAATCAGCTTTCATAATAGCCCATGTGGAGAGTCTGCTCTGTCTGTTCCCTCCAGCCTGCTGACTTGTGTATCTGTTATACTTCCTCAGTAGTTTTAGAGAAAAAAAGACCATTTATACAAATTATAATCGATGGGTGTATGAGTGCTAAGCATTTTGGAATAGCCTCTTGGGTAAGCTAGATAGTTAGAGACTAAGAAATTAATCTTATCTTCTTGGATTCTTTCATCAAGGCAAGATTTAAATCAATTAATTATAATTTAGGAAATTTTCAAAGCTAAAAAGCTTTCAGGGTGAAAATTATATGCAGGCAATTATCAAGAAAGTTTTTATAGAAAGACAGCCTCACATAATGCCATTTTGCAGGTTCCTTAAGTTATTTATAAACTTTTAAATTTTGTTTTGATTTTAAGTCTCAAGCACAGTGTCAAAATTGTGAAAAAGAAAAGAGTTAACCGTTTGTGATTATAGCATTTAAGATTTCTAAGAGAACTCAAGAATTTCTAGAAGCCAAGTAGATAATTTTGAATCCTTCAAGACTGAGTATAGTTTAACTATTAAATAATGCTCCTGCTCTCCTAGAAATTTTTGAAAAATCAAAACAAAACAAAAAACCACCATTGAGCTTTAAAATGTGATTTTTGTGTAAATGATTAGTTGAGGGAGCTGGTTATTTACATCCCCTTACGTATTTGACTACAACTTCTATGAAAATCTGTTATACAGACAGACAAATAAAAATTGTAGCGACTCAAATATCCCTGCTGGTAAACTCATCAGATGGTCAGGCCAAGTGCAAATAATATTTGTTTAATAGTCAAACTTGATCTGCATTTGGCTATTCCTATTTCTGCCATTTTTGGCATAAACCTATGTCACACCCCAAATATGGTACTCACTTTCTAGATACATAGACAGATAGTATTATCAAGAGAGACTTGTGAGTCAAGTAACGATGTCCAAGTGAAAGTGCAGATGGAGATCTTTTGTACAGAGCCCTTTGATTATTATACCATGGCATTAAGAGCAGATAGATTCTGCACTCAAAGAAATATGAAGCTATATAAGCAAAAAAATAACTATTTTATCACCCAACTCTTGAAAAATTAAGGAGAAATGAATGCACTCCATGAAGGCCAAATATATCTTATCATTATTCTAAAGTTCTAAAATTGGAGGTATTTGCAAAGCTAAACGGTCACAGGTAGCCATTATCCGCAATAATGATACTGATAAATCCAAACCACAAAGGTACATCAGTAATCTTAATTTAAAGTAATCCTAATGAAATATCTGATCTAACAAAACACTCACCGTTTAAGTCATTAAGCTGGTTCCATCGATAGATAACTGTTTAAAGAGTAAATTGCCTTTCACAAAAGAAGCTAAATCTACAGTTTCATAATATTCTGAAGTAACTATTTTTTTATTTGTTTGTTTTTTTCTTTTTTTGGCTGTCATTCCTATCAGGCTGTTTTTGCTTCAGAAGTGAAAAATGACCTTCTCTTCCTGCTGTTTATCATTTGCCTGAAATTATAATCCTCTCTGTGTAACTAGCACCATCTCCATAGGAATTAATTGTGATGTCACAGAAGATTAAGATATTAAGCGGGAAACAGGCGGCAGGAAACTGAGCTCTATTAAGAGTGAAAGTTTTGTTCTTATAAAAATATCTCTTGTACGTACATCACGCACTTATTCAAATTAAATACGAGCTAATAAATAGCTATGACTGTTGGGTTTCTTTACCTTGAATTTTCCAGACAATTTGAGGGTCAAACATTAGTGATTCATTAATTAAAGTAAGACTGGCTTTTGGCTCTTGTATCAAAAGCATAATATATATTCTTTCCATTCTATTATTAACTGGTGTCTATCACATACTTGATTCTATTGCAAATAAAATGAAATGGCACATGCATCAGGAGCTCGTAACCTCAGTCACATATTAGAATCACCTGGGAAGTGTGACAGACTTCTGGTGCCCTAGCTCCACCCCCAGAGCATCTGATTTAATTGGCCTGGGATGCACCCTGAGCATGCTGAATTTTAAAAGCTCCCAGGTGAATTCTCCTGGGCTGTGAGAGTTGAGGACGAGTGTTCTGCATTACTGTGCTCACAGCAGAAAATTGTCATGGGAAACATTTATTTCATCTCTCATGGATACTTCAGCTAGAATTTTTAGAGAGAACCATATTTTCTAAGCATGACTTTATCATTTGAGCGTATCTCCAGATTGTATCTCATAATTTAACTTTAAAAAGCATACCGTTTTACAGAGAAGATAGCGGGAAAAGCTAATATTTGATTGGGGCATGGATGTAAAAATATCTAATTACCCAGGAATATAGCAGAGCAGTAACATGTAATATGCCATGATACTCCTGAGAAATGAAGGCTTTCCCAGAAAGTGGCTTTCAACCCAACAACTGTGGCCCCAGTTGGGCTTGTTTGTGAGCATTTGTAGAACACTTTCTAGGGAGTTCTCTGTGTGTGATGCAGGAAGTTTTAGAAGGGATTTGTGAGATAAGAGCTGGGTTCAGTCTTTTAGTCATTATAGTTCATCTATTCACCTTCAGTGTGTACCATATGGCTGTGCTTAGTCACTCAGTCGTATCCGACTCTGTGCGACCCCATGGGCTGTAGCCCACCAGGCTCCTCTGTCCATGGGATTCTCCAGGCAAGATTCTCCAACCCACCCCCTGGAGTGGGTTGTCATACCCTTCTCGAAGGAATCTTCCCAACTCAGGGATTGAACCCAGGTCTCCTGCACTGTAGACAGATTCTTTACCATCTGAGTCACCAGAGAAGTCCATGAATACTGGTGTAGGTAGCCTATCTCTTCTCCGGGGGAACTTTCAGACCGAGGATCGAACCAGGGTCTCCTGCATTGCAGACAGATTTAAAAATATGAAAAACTCAAAAGGTGTATAAGGAACATATTTGTGCCGCCCCTCAAAAGTGAATGGAATAGAATTGCTAATTATCAGGGAAATGCAAATCAGAACCACAATGAGATATCTCCTCACACCTGTCAGAATGACTATCACCAAAAAGAATACAAACACCAAGTGTTGACAAGGATGTGGAGAAAAGGGAACTCTCATACACTCTAACGGGTGTAGCTACTGTGCAAAACAGTATGGAGGTTTCCCAAAACTAAGAGTAGAACTACAGTATGACACAGCAATTCTACTTCTAGGTATTCATCCAAAATCAAAAGCACTAATTCAAAAAGGTACATGCACCCCAATGTTCATAGCAGCGTTATTTACAGTTGCCAAGATATGAACAGTCTCAGTGTCTAAACACCAGATGAGTGGATAAAGGCATTCATACAATGGAATACTACTCAGCCATGAAAAATTGCCATTTGCAGCAACATAGATGGTCTTGGAAGGCATTATACACAGTGAGATACATCCGACAGGGAAAGACAAATACTTGTCACTTTATGTGGGATCTAGGGAACAAACCAAAGAAAAGTGACTAAAGCAAGCAAGAAGCAGAAGCACAGATACAGAGAATAAGCACTGGTTGTCAGTGGGTGCACGGTGGTGCCAGTGCTGGGGGGCGAGGGGGAGAATAGGGGTGGGCCAGTGGGTGATTCAAACTATTGGATGTAAAACAGGCTACAAGGATGTATTACGCAACACGAGGAATATGGCCAATATTTTTGTAATAACTGTAAATGGAGTTCAACCTTTAAAAATTGGATTGAAAACCTAAGTGAACAGAGGAAGCAAGCACGGCCCACTCCACCAGATAATAAGCGCAGGTGCATGAAAAGCAGACTATTCAAGGCCACAGGCCATGTGTGAATGAGAAACGCACCTCCCCTGGCAGGCTGCATGTCACAGACACGGCCCACGGTCTCTGGTCCAGGTCATGCTCTGCTTCACTACGGCGTGGTGCAGAGGTGCAAACCCAGAAGAGACAAATAAATACAGATAATTAAAAACTCTCAGAGCTCATAGTAGGGGGAAATGCTTTCCAAACCTTTGAAAACTCTGCCTAAGTCTGTACTCTTCCAAAGAGCCAGGTGGAGTGCGGAAGTCCAGACAGCCCATTTTGGAATGTATGTGATCTATAACAGAAAATTTGATCACATTTCCTCTGGGCCATATTTCCAGCTGATATTTTGAGTTGCAACCAGCAGAGACCAACTGAATTAAGCTACTTATGCAGAAATGAATTTATTCAGCAAAGGATACAGATCAAGCTTGTCTTATCACTACATGTTAGAATCAGAGTCAAATATTATTTTCTTAACTGTAGTAGTGAAAACTTTGTGGTTTATTGTTGTTGTTTTAACTGATTTAAAATGCAGCAGTTCATCAGGGTATGTACATATAAATTATTATAGGCAGAGAGTTAAATTCTTCTGCACAAAAATTAAATGAGCTTTTGAATTTCTGGACACACATCAAGACCAAAGATATGAATTGAGCCAGACCTAATAAGTGGAAAGGATGAGGATTTAAAAACCTGGAATATTTTTATTGCATGGATACATTCTGCTGTAATGTTCAGAAAAGTGACTCTGTTATTTCCTACAAAATAGAATGAAAACTAGATTGCAAATAATTGTCTTTGTAAGTCATGGTTTAGGGAAATCAAAGTAAAAAAAATTTTTCTTTTTATTTTTTCATCCCTGCAGGGTGCAAAATGAGATAGTTACAAAGAGTTAAGGAAAATGAGACAGAAATTAATGAAAGTATCAGAGTTGGTGGTGACTACTATAATACCCATAGAGTAGACAGTAAAGAGTCTGCCTGCAGTGCAGGAGACCTGGGTTCAATTCCTGTGTCAGGAAGATCTTCTGGAGAAGGAAATGCAACCCACTCCAGTATTCTTGCCTGGAGAATCCCAAGGCCATGGGATGGCAAAGAGTCGGACACCACTGAGCAACTTCACTTTCACTTTCAATTGTCTGGATGAGATAATAGATTGTAGGTAAAGCATTTGCCACAATGCTTTGCATATAGACAGCACACAATAAATAATTATCATCACTGTTATTTTATTATCATTAGTCCTAAATAGATGTTTATTTTGTTATAAATGATTTCCCACGTTGTGGAAATTTGTTTGAAATGATATGATATTCCAATTTAAGTAACCATAAGTTATGGTATGATTTAATATTCTGGAATACCCTGGACTAATTGGAGGCATATTTAGTATCTAAGAATGTTTGTTTCCAAAAGTATTGAAATAGATTCTACTGATTTCTTTTATTCAAGCTGCTACTTATCTCTATTTGCCAAGAAAAATAAAGTTCGATTTTCATTGACCTTGGGACTGTGCTCAATAATAGCAAAACAAATCATGCAGAAGAAATTTTATGTAGAAATCTAGATTTCTGAAGCCACCTGCTCTATTTTCCAAATTCAATATTTTTCCTCAAAAGGAGTGAAAAAGTCAAGTAAATGAGAGATCTAGATACTTAGATGTGGGTGAGTTAATTGCTTCAATTCATTCTCTGGGAGAAATATCTCTGGCAGAGTGCACCATTACTCTTTACATTTTCTGCAGATTTCCTTTTATTAAACAACTTTCATAATCCTACCTTTTTGATATATTGAAACAGTAAGGGTAAATCTATATCTACTACAAAGACAAATGGCTTCCAAATCTAACCTAGAGAATATGTATTTTTTGCCTTCCTAATAACACTAGAAAAAAACTAGTAGCAAATGAAGCAACGGACAAACAACTAATCTCAAAAATATACAAGCAACTCCTACAGCTCAACTCCAGAAAAATAAATGACCCAATCAAAAAATGGGCCAAAGAACTAAACAGACATTTCTCCAAAGAAGACATACAGATGGCTAACAAACACATGAAAAGATGCTCAACATCACTCATTATCAGAGAAATGCAAATCAAAACCACTATGAGGTACCATTTCACACCAGTCAGAATGGCTTCGATCCAAAAGTCTACAAGCAATAAATGCTGGAGAGGGTGTGGAGAAAAGGGAACCCTCTTACACTGTTGGTGGGAATGCAAACTAGTACAGCCACTATGGAGAACAGTGTGGAGATTCCTTACAAAACTGGAAATAGAACTGCCTTATGATCCAGCAATCCCACTGCTGGGCATACACACTGAGGAAACCAGAAGGGAAAGAGACACGTGTACCCCAATGTTCATCGCAGCACTGTTTATAATAGCCAGGACATGGAAGCAACCTAGATGCCCATCAGCAGATGAATAGATAAGAAAGCTGTGGTACATATACACAATGGAGTATTACTCAGCCATTAAAAAGAATACATTTGAATCAGTTCTAATGAGATGGATAAAACTGGAGCCTATTATACAGAGTGAAGTAAGCCAGAAAGAAAAACACCTATACAGTATACTAATACATATATATGGAATTTAGAAAGATGGTAACAATGACCCTGTGTACGAGACAGCAAAAGAGACACCGATGTATAGATCAGTCTTATGGACTCTGTGGGAGAGGGAGAGGGTGGGGAGATTTGGGAGAATAGCATTGAAACATGTATAATATCATGTATGAAACGAGTTGCCAGTCCAGGTTCGATGCACGATACTGGATGCTTGGGGCTGGTGCACCGGGACGACCCAGAGGGAGGGTGGCGGGGGGAGGAGGGAGAAGGGTTCAGGATGGGGAACGTGGGTATACCTGTGGCGGATTCATTTCGATATTTGGCAAAACTAATACAATATTGTAAATTTTAAAAATAAAATAAAATTAAAAAAAAAAACTTAAAAAAAAAAACTAGTGATCAGATTTCCTATTAGTGAAAATAAGCACTTTAATAAACTGTTCAGTATCTCTCAGGTATTGTAAATGGCAGCTGCTATTAGAACTGGTCTCAATAATGTAATAGATAGCTATATAAACCCACATACCTTAATGGGACATAAACACAGTCTTTGGATGACTTCAACATGTAAATGCAGCTTTTGGAAAATGTTTTAATTTTTTCATTAAATGACCTTGCCAATTCTCTACATTGGAGGACAGTAAACTTTATCCTTTCTGACCTTTATAAGATACAAAGTAACCAACAAAATTTCCCAGTTTAATTTTACTAATACTCAGGCAAAATCTCTTGGAACCAATTTTCTTACGAGAGCATCTTATGACATTATACAAGTGAAGCAAAATTCATAATTCAGCTTATATAATCTATTATTTTTTCCTTCTATTTTTATAGAAAAAGTAAGTTTAAAAAAGATATATTTGCATGTATATATATGTATGTGTGTGTGTGTGTTTGTCTCTGTGTTCAATATTAAACTACCCACATTCAGAGTATCCTGATTAAGGCACAGTTGGTAAATATTTGAAACATAAATGAGACAAATCAGAAAATTATCAGTAATAATTTAAATGATGTTTAACTTCCTTGTTCTAATTATTATCTAATATTTTATTGTAGCATTTATTTTATTACTAATACCATTTCTTCTATAGGTGATTAGAATATGTATGTATTTATATATTATGTTAACCCGTGCTGCTGCTAAGTCGCTTCAGTCGTATCTGACTCTGTGCGACCCCCTAGACGGCAGCCCACCAGGCCCCCTGTCCCTGGGATTCTCCAGGCAAGAACACTGGAGTGGGTTGCCATTTCCTTCTCCAATGCAGGAAAGTGAAAAGTGAAAGTGAAGTCGCTCAGTCGTGTCCGACTCCTAGCAACCCCATGCACTGCAGCCTACCAGGCCCCTCCGTCCATGGGATTTTCCAGGCAAGAGTACTGGAGGGGGTTGCCATTGCCTTCTCCGATGTTATCCCATAGGAACATGCTAAAATTTTAGCTGCTCGAAAGTCAGATGTTTATCACGAGAAATGTCTTGGGCATAACCCCAAATTTCAATACCTGTATGAATAACACAAAGGTCTTTCAAGAAAAAAGATTTATCATCTAACAGTTATTATTAGGAAACAAGTTCAGATAACTGGCTTCTTTAAATTAAGCACCTCAGATTTTGACCAACAAATTCTCAAATATTAGGTTGTAAAATACAAAACATTTTCTTTAATAAATGCAACTGCTAGTTATGCACTCTATTGCCAAGTAATCTGAACTTGTATTATTAGGAATATAATGAGTCGGAGCTCATTAAACTCTTGAGGCAGATAAAAGCGAAACGTTTCAATATAACTGAATGTTGCACTGTCTATACTGTTGTCAAAGATAAGAGGAGTTTCCTGCAGCCTATCGGAAATTTGTTAGGTAAATGTTGACCTTATTTTGGTTTGCTATATTTGATCAATCCTCTTCAATGGGTTTATCAGCTCTTTTGCAACCTCTAATAATCTCTTTCTCTTTTTCTCTACATATGCAGACACATAAAGCTACAGACCCTTTGGTCATAGTGATTTAATATGAATATGAATTTTATGGTAACAATAATATATCTCATATACACCTTCATAACTATATAGAAATTGCAAAATGCAAGTTTTTAATTTGCAAAGTTGGAAGTGGAGCATTTTTCATAATCGTTCGTAATAACCTCTGGTTCTTAGTTTCAGCGACCTGACTTTTGCCTGTTCTGTGACTGGGAGACTTGTGTAACTCTGTCCCGTCTCTCCTGCTGACCCCACTTGACCTTCCCAAAATAGCCTACTTGATTTAAGATGATGATTTTCTCAGAGCAAGAACATCAGCTTTGATCTCATATATTGGGTTATTCGTAGTGATTTTGTAATTCAACCTATGTCTTAGTTTTAAACACAAATTTTTATTCGTGAACATAAAACATAGCAGCAGGTCAACAGTAGTATCCCATTTAATTACATTGCTTCCTAAGAGAGAAAGGGAAGGAAAGAGAAAGAGGGGAATCTGATAAAACGTGAAAGTCTTATCACGATGCACCAGCTGCATCGTTTATCTCCCGTTAAACCAGGATTTTCTGCGGTCACCACTCCCAGTTGTGTGTAGTCCCACAGACCACTCTGTGAGCCTGACCAAATGATAAAGCTTATGGGTCTTGGATTCTTCCTCTGAAAAGCCTGTTGTCTTACCAGGTGGTCCTCTGCAGGCGCCAAACTCCTCTGAGTTGGCTATAGAACCAAGAGTAGAAAATCCTAAGGTTATGGTATTTCTACCTTGCCAACAAGTTTTTCAATTCCAGGGGTCACATTACTTTTCAGTTCTGCTAAATCTATTAGCTTTATGGGTGTCTTGCCTGATGGGGTGCTGAATGTTCTGCCTTTGGCATTCCAGGAACAGAGCAAGGAAATTAGCTTCTGCCTTTGCTGAATTCCACCTCTGTGCAGTGGGAAAGCCTTGGCTCACATAGAGGCAAAATTGGTATTTAATTTAGACTATGATATAGTCTCAAACTCCCTGTGATGCCTCCCATTTCCATTCTTTTCCCCTCGGATGAACTAACATCAGTTTCATCTTTAGAATGAAAAGCAAAGAACATATTCGGTTTAGGCTGTCACAGCACAGAGACAAGAATATAATTCAGAATTATCTACTTTTAAAATAAGCCTTTGAATTGACAGCACCGTATTGTACACTACATAATACGAGCTTTTTATGTAGCATTAATATATACTATCTCACAACCTTGACAATTCACCCTGACACTTTGCATTAACATTGCAGTTAACCATTTGATGATACCACACTCCTAGAATAAGAGAGCATTTCAGACACTGATTTTTCCCCCCCTGCAGTTCTTGTATTAATACAAAAAATAATAATTTGCTCACCATGTCATTTATGATATTCAGGTTTCTTTCACTAAGCACTCAAGTGCATGGTTTTATGAAGCTCTATATTTGCTTAACAAGTGCTGCTAAATAGATTTACTTTTCTCTTGGATACCCAAATTACAGCATGAGCATATTTATTAATCAACTAAGCATTCTGCCAAAGCTTTCCTGTGAATTTGTCTAAGGTCTAAGTTTTTCTGAGCCTTGCCTTGAATCAGAAGTTTGCTTTTGATACACTGTGACAGGAGGAATTTCTTTTAAATTTGCTATTTTTACTAGAAAGTCATATTTACTTATACCACATGATGCAAAGGAAATGACAGGCAAGTCAGTCAGCAACTTCAGGCCATGATTCTTTGACTTGATATAAGATGATGGTATTTCTTACAGCAAAAATGCCAATTTTGATCTCATTTATTGGGTTATTGGAGGAGACTTTATGTTTCAACAAAAGTTTGAATTCTAAACAGAAATTTATAATTACACATATAACATGTGGCAGCAGAAGATAAATGGTAGTATTGTATTCAACTACACATTTCCTGAGAGAGAAAGGGAGACAGTAAGAAAGGAATCTGACAAACTATGGAAATATTTTGAGAAAGCAGAAATGCTCATAGAAACCAACACACAAAATATATAAACATCAACATTAATTTCCTAAAGCAGTCATACTTTCATTAGACACAGGTTTGCTTCTTCAAAACAAGTTATTCACTACTTTTACTCTTCTTTCAATTGACCATGAATTATTTTGCAATTGTTTCCAGTTGGAAAAAAAAAAGTCCATTTCATTTTTATGGCAGAGAACATTGGTCTCCGAAGTCCTTTCCAATTTTGGCTTTAAAACAATTCTTGTTTGCTCAGACAGCTGAAGTTCAAAATTGGCCTTTTTGGCAGGCTTTCGTCTTTGAAAAATTCTTGAAGATTTTCACTGCAGGATGTGGGATGGGTGTTCAGTGGTTTCATCCACGTTCCAGTAAGGCGTGGCTACCAGATAATCATGATGTCCTCTCCGTGTATGCGCCAGCACTTCTCACTACAGACCTGAAGTTTCAGCAACATCATGGTGCAAGCGTTACATTTCTAGACACAGCCCACATATACGGCAGTGGGCCATAGATGAAGCTTTCACTGGACAGTTCCAAGGAGGAGAACCAGAAAGCAAAATTCTCAGAACATAAAATTACAGACATTATCAACATCATAGTTTGTTTTCAAATATCACTACTGAAGAAAGAGTGAGAGAGAGATGAAGAAGAGGAAGGGAGATAGAATATGACCAAGAAGAAGATGGGGGAGAAAAAGAAGGAAAGAAGAAAAAGGAATAAAATGAAGCAAAAAAATGGAAGCATGACGCAATTAAGATCCTCTGATAATGGTTCTTAACATGTCTTTGATCAGGTCACAGACTTTTTCTTTCATTCTGAACATACTGAACTCACTTTTCAAAAAATGAATATTCCTTTCTATAAAAGCATTGCATCAAATTTCTTTCCTGTAGAACTTCCAAAACTGACATACTTTACCTTTAAGAATAATAATTAAAAACACTGGGAGAGCATTATGTACATGATCTTGTGGGAGAAGACACATCTGCCATGTTCATACCCCTGCTCCACCCTGGAGCTTTTAGAAGCTCTCTGCTTAACTAACTGAAGGGTGCGTGCACACCTGTGGAAGACAGAAGCAGCAATTTAGTTTGCACTTCGATTTCACAATACTTTTAAAATCCTTAATGCATCATGATAGAACTTCTGCCATCTCACTGTTAATATCACTCAAGGTTAACTGCGATTAACAAGTCCACCTCTTCCTGCCTTGGGATTCACCATTGAAGACCTCAACCATAGTCTTCAAAATATTTTGCTTTCATTCTCCCTCAATAATTATCCCAAATTTAAATATATCATCACAATTTTAGAAGATTATATTTGGTTAATGGGAGACAAGTGCATTCAGTATTTTGTAAAATGAAATAAGGATTCACTGTAATTGGAATAAATATTTAATATTTTAATAAAATGTGTTTTAAATATCTTATTGAATAATGCACATCTTATCTTAAAGACTCATGTACATTTTTTTTTTTAATCCTGAAGTTTTTACTTAATATGCCTTGAGGAATTTGGTCATCCCAGGCAAAAATTCCGTTAGGTTTAAAAGAATCAGGTTCAGTTACCCTTAACTCAAGAGTTCTTTTGAATTTAGAACATTCCAACACTCTTAATGTTTATATGCAAAATGCCAGGAAAAGAAGGCAGGCCTCTAAGTTTAAGTCATATCCATTAATCATTAGTGGAGTTTATATAAAAATAATATATGTCCTTTCTTTGTTCTTTGATGAAGCTTAGTGCTATACCTTTCTTTTGTGAAGTAAGGGAAAGGCTCTCCGGATCATGCATGCTCGCATTCAGCTTTAGAAAGAGACTACGTGAAAATTCAGAATCTCACAATTGAGGATTTCAAAATTGACTCCTGTCTACTACCTCTGTTGGGTACTACTTGCAAAGGCTTTATGTACCTGCTAGATTTCCTTTCTGAAGATTGATATTTTTGTTTCTTGTTCTTAGTTCCTAAGTTACACACAACTCTTTTGTGACCCCAGGGACTGTAGCCTGCCATGCTCTGCTGCCCATGGAGTTTCCCAGGCAAGAATCCTGATTGTTGTTCAATCACTCAGTCATGTCCGACTCTTTGTGACCCCATGGACTGCAGCACGCCAGGCTTCCCTGCCCTTCACCACCTCCTGAATCTTGCTCAAACATATTCTATTGAGTCAGCGATGTCATCCAATCAGCATGTCCTTTGTTGTCCACTTCTCCTTCTACATTCAATCTTTCCCAGCATCAGGGGTTTTTCCAATGAGTCAGTTCTTTGCATCAGGTGGCCAAAGTATTGGAGTTTCAGCTTCAGCATCAGTCCTTCCAATGGATATTCAGGACTGATTTCCTTTAGGATGGACTGGTTTGATCTTCTTGCAGTCCAAGGGACTCTCAAGCAATTCTCCAACATCACAGTTCAAAAGCATCAATTCTTCCACACTCAGCCTTCTTTGAGGTCCAACTCTCACATCCCTACATGACTAATGGAAAATCCATAGCTTTGACTAGACAGATATTTGTGGGCAAAGTAATGTCTCTGTTATTTAATATGCTGCCTAGGTATGTAATAGGTTTTCTTCAAAGGAGCAAGCATCTTTTAATTTCATTGCTGCAGTCACATTCTGCAGATATTTTAGAGCTCAAGAAAATAAAGTATGTCACTATTTCCACTAGTTTCCCCATCTATTTGCCATGAAGTGATGGGACTGAATTTTTTTGAGTTTTAATCCAGTTTTTTTTTTTTTCCACTTTCCTTTTTCATTTTAATCAAGGGGCTCTTTAGTTCTTCGCTTTCTGCCAAAAGAGTGGCATCATCTGCATATCTGAGGTTACTGATATTTCTCCTGGCAATCTTGATTCCAGCACGTGCTTCATCCAGACTGGCATTTCACTTGATGTACTCTACATATAAGTTAAATAAGTAAGGTGAGAAGACACAGCCTTGATGTACTTCTTTCCCAATTTTGAAGTTGTCTGTTGCCCAATGTTCAGTTCTAACTGTTGCTTCTTGACCTGCAAAGAGGTTTCACAGGAGGCAGTAAGATGGTCTGGTATTCCCATCTCTTGAAGAATCTCCTGGTTTGTTGTGAGTCAATGAAGTAGAAGTAGATGTTTTTCTGGGATTCTCATACTTTTTCTGTGATCCAACAGATGTTGGCAATTTGATCTCTGATTCTTCTGCCTTTTCTAAGTCCAGTTTGATCATCTGTAAGTTCTTTGTTCACATATTGCTGAAGCCTGCTGCTGCTGCTGCTGCCAAGTCACTTCAGTCATGTCCGACTCTGTGCGACCCCATAGATGGCAGCCGACCAGGCTCCCCCATCCCTGGGATTCTCCAGGCAAGAACATTGCTGAAGCCTAGCTTGGAGAATTCTGAGCATTACATTGCTAGTATGTGAAATGAATGCAATCGTGTGGTTGTTTCAACATTCTTTGGCATTGTAATACTGAAGTGAGTTGCCATTTCCTTCTCCAGGGGATCTTCCTGACCCAGGGATAGAACATATGTCTCCTGCATTGTAGGTTTATTCTTTACCTCTGCTCCACTGGGGAAGTCCATCTAAGAAGACTTTCTTTCTAGAAGCCCATCTAATAAGCCCATCTTAGAAGACTGACTGTCTCAATACAAAACCCAAGATTCTTAACCAGGCAGACAAGGCTTTCCTTGACCTGGCTCTGCATACCCTTTTATCAATCTCTTCTCTTCTTCTGTCCCCACCCCCGCCCCCCGCCCTCCCCTGCTCCCTGCAGAAACTAAGTGCTTAAGACTCTTCACATACCATGTTATTTTATAGATCCATTCCTTTACTTTCATCTTTCTTTCTGTGGGTAGGATATGCTGTATCTTTTGTTTGTTTGTTTTTTACCTGCTTTTATGTATATTTTTTCAATTTATTTTTTAATTGAAAAAAGATTGTTTTAAAATACTGTGTGGGTCTGAATGGATAAAGTAGTAAATATATACAAGACATACTGTATCTTTATATATGCAAATCTGTCCATCAGATTAATGTGAATGTGCAATTCTAGTGAAAGCAGTGTTAAATCCAATTCAAAAGATATTTTACTGAAATCTATGCATATCTCTGTTCGTTTCCAAGGCAAACCATTCAATATCACAGTAATCCAAGTCTATGCCCCAACCAGTAACGCTGAAGAAGCTGAAGTTGAATGGTTCTATGAAGACCTACAAGACCTTTTAGAACGAACACCCAAAAAAGATGTCCTTTTCATTATAGGGGACTGGAACACAAAAGTAAGAAGTTAAGAAACACCTGGAGTAACAGGCAAATTTGGCCTTGGAATACGGAATGAAGCAGGACAAAGGCTCATAGAGTTTTGCCAAGAGAACGCACTGGTCATAGCAAACAACCTCTTCCAACAACACAGGAGAAGACTCTACACATGGACAGCACCAGATGGTCAACACCAAAGTCAGACTGATTATATTCTCTGCAGCCAAAGATGGAGAAGCTCTATACAGTCAGCAAAAACAAGATCGGGAGCTGACTGTGGCTCAGATCATGAGATCCTTATTGCCAAATTCAGACTTAAATTGAAGACAGTAGAGAAAACCACCAGAACATTCAGGTATGACCTAAATCAAATCTCTTATGATTATACAGTGGAAGTGAGAAATAGATTTAAGGGACTAGATCTGATAGATAAGAGTGCCTGATGAACTATGGACAGAGGTTCATGACATTGTACAGGAGACAGGGATCAAGACCATCCCCGTGGAAAAGAAATGCAAAAAAGGAAAATGGCTGTCTGGGGAGGCCTTACAAATAGCTGTGCAAAGAAGAGAAGTGAAAAGCAAGGAGAAGAGGAAAGATATAACCATCCGAATGCAGAGTTCCAAAGAATAGCAAGAAGAGATAACAAAGCATTCCTCAGAGATCAATGCAAAAAAATAGAGGAAAACAAAGAATGGGAAAGACTAGAGATCTCTTCAAGAAGATTAGAGATACCAAGGGAACATTTCATGCAAAGATGGGCTCAATAAGGACAGAAATGGTATGGACCTAACAAAAGCAGAAGATATTAAGAAAAGGTGGCAAGAATACACAGAAGAACTGTACAAAAAATATCTTCACAACCAAGATAATCACAATGGTATGATCACTCACCTAGAGCCAGACATCCTGGAATGTGAAGTCAAGTGGGCCTTAGAAAGAATCACTACGAACAAAGCTAGTGGAGGTGATGGCATTCCAGTTGAGCTATTTCAAAGCCTGAAAGATGATGCTGTGAAAGTGCTGCACTCAATATGCCAGCAAATTGGGAAAACTCAGCAGTGGCCACAGGATTGGAAAAGGTCAGTTTTCATTCCAGTCCCAAAGAAAGGCAATGCCAAAGAATGCTCAAACTACCACACAATTGCACTCATCTCACACGCTAATAAAGTAATGCTCAACATTCTCCAAGCCAGGTTTCAGCAATACGTGAACCGTGAACTTCCTGATATTCAAGCTGGTTTTAGAAAAGGCAGAGGAACCAGAGATCAAATTGTCAACATCCGCTGGATCATCAAAAAGCAAGAGATTTCCAGAAAAGCATCTATTTCTGCTTTATTGACTATGCCAAAGCCTTTGACTTTGTGGGTCACAATAAACTGTGAAAAATTCTGAAAGAGAAGGGAATACCAGACCACTTGACCTGGATCTTGAGAAACCTATATGCAGGTCAGGAGTCAACAGTTAGAACTGGACATGGAACAACAGACAGGTTCCAAATATGAAAAGGAGTACGTCAAGGCTGTATACTGTCACCCTGCTTATCTAACTTCTATGCAGAGTACATCATGAGAAACGCTGGGCTGGAAGAAGCACAAGCTGGAATCAAGATTGCCAGGAGAAATATCAGTAACCTCAGATATGATGATGACACCACCCTTATGGCAGAAAGTGAAGAGGAACTCAAAAGCCTCTTGATGAAAGTGAAAGTGGAAAGTGAAAATGTTGGTTTAAAGCTCAACATTCAGAAAACGAAAATCATGGCATCTGGTCCCATCACTTCATGGGAAATAGATGGGGAAACAGTGTCAGACTTTATTTTTCTGGGCTCCAAAATCACTGCAGATGGTGACTGCTGCTGCTGCTGCTAAGTCGCTTCAGTTGTGTCCAACTCTGTGCGACCCCATGGACTGCAGCCTACCAGGCTCCTCCGTCCCTGGGATTCTCCAGGCATGAACACTGGAGTGGGTTGCCATTTCCTTCTCCAATGCGTGAAGTGGAAAGTGAAAGAAGTCGCTCAGTCGTGTCTGACTCCTAGCGACCCCATGGACTGCAGCCCACCAGGCTCCTTCGTCCATGGGATTTTCCGGGCAACAGTACTGGAGTAGGGTGCCATTGAAATTAAAAGATGCTTACTCCTTGGAAGGAAAGTTATGACCAACCTAGATAGCATATTCAAAAGCAGAGACATTACTTTGCCAGCAAAGGTCCATCTAGTCAAGGCTATGGTTTTTCCAGTGGTCATGTATGGATATGCAAGCTGGAATGTGAAGAAAGCTGAGCACCAAAGACTTGATGCTTTTGAATTGTGATGTTGGAGAAGACTCTTGAGAGTCCCTTGGACTGCAAGGAGATCCACTCATCTATTCTACAGGAGATCAGCCCTGGGTGTGGCTTTGGAAGGAATGATGCTAAAGCTTAAACTCCAGTACTTTGGCCACCTCATTGGAAGAGTTGACTCATTGGAAAAGACTCTGAGGATGGGAGGGATTGTAGGCAGGAGGAGAAGGGGACAACAGAGGATGAGATGGCTGGATGGCATCACCAACTTGATGGACATGAGTTTGAGTGAACTCTGGGAGTTGGTGATGGACAGCGAGGCCTGGTATGCTGCGATTCATGGGGTTGCAAAGAGTCAGACACGATTGAGGGACTGAACTGAACTCAACTGATGAATAGTGGAAATAGATTCACATTTATCTTTAATTTTAAGCTGTCTAGGTTTTGGGCATATTTTAATCCCATCCTAAACTTTACAATAATTTCCAGCCCCAAGCTATTACACATCAGAATGGTCCACCCCTGAAATTAACAGCTGCTGAATTCTCTCCCTGCAAGACATTACTCAAAGTTAAGATTTAAAGGACAGAATATTCATCAGCTCTGCCGACGCGGCACTTGGACACCACATCTTAATTGCTATCTCACAGAGTGGAGTGATAGTGGCACCCCTTTTCCCCTAAATGCTCAAGTGCTTCATCTACAATATTTGCCTGCTGTCACCGGCTCTCAGCTGCAGAGAAACTGGAAACGATTATTTTCTCTGTTAATACACGAGGTAGAGCTGATGAGGGTTGGAAGGAATGGAATGGCCTGATCTTTAGAGAAGGGTTGATGGTTTTTATTGCCTCACTACAGTTTAAACTTTCTTTCTTTCAATCCTAAATAAATTTTAGTTTTAGGCAAAAAAATAATAGTTGGAAATGTTTTAAATAGATATGTAGATAGACAAATCATAGATAAGTAGGTCAATAAATAGAGTATACCAGAATCATTGACGGAAAATGCATTGTAGTTGTGTTATTAATGGCAGCCTTATTTAAAAGCAGTTATGGTTGAGGGCCACACAACTTGCAGAGATGACCACTCTTCTGGGAAGTGTGAAGAGCAACCTTGCATGTGTACATTAATAAGAATGGCAAGACATAAATGCATTTTCCCCTTGCCTGAAGATATCAATTGATCTACAAATGCAATGCATAAGTGATAGAAGTTATAATGATAGACTATAAAGATAAGGAAAAACAATCATATGAATCGCTCGAGATGATCCAATATTCTTTCTCATTTGACTCACTACAGCATCATGTGACAGCTTGAGTGCTCACAAAATGAAAATGGAATTGGCTGAACACTACTTTTGGGCTTCTCAGGTTCTCAGTTGGTGAAGAATCTGCCTGCAGTGTGGAAGACCTGGGTTCTATCCCTGTGTTTGGAAGATCCCCTGGAGAAGGGGATGGCAACCCACTCTATTATTCTTGCCTGGAGAATTCCATTTACAGAGGAGCCTATTGGGCTACAGTCCATGGGGATCTCAAAGAGTCAGACACGACTGAGCAACTAATACCTTCACTTTTTCAAACATCACTTTAACCACCTTCCATACACCACCGAGGTCCTGGTCCTGTCTTAAAGGAAACATATATATGTATTTTGATTTCCCAGTGCATATAAAAGTATATGACTATCCTACACTGTAGTCTATTAAGGAATAGACTTATGCAATAAGTCTATTGTGCAATAAGTCAGTGTGCAATGGCATTATGTATAAAAAATTATGTATATACCTTAATTTTAAAAAGTTCATTGCTAAAATGCTAGCTATTATCTGAGCCTTCAGTGAGTCCTAGTAGTAACTCTTCAACTCACCCTAAAAATATAATAGTGAAAAAATTTGAAATATTGCAAGCATTACCAAATGCAGCACATACACAAAAAGGGAACAAATACATTAGAAAAAATGGCACTGCAAACTTTCAGCTGCAAAAAGCACAATATCTGTGAAGTGTGATAAAACAGAGTGCAACAAACAAGGTACGCTTGTGTGCAATCAATGCCATGTGGTCTATCTCATTCTTTCAAACTGCCGTCTAGAATATTGCCTATGTATGTGTGAAGTTGGTGATTCAAAAATTGAGTACTTGGCTAATTAGGCCATGGGAATTTTCAATATTATTATTTATTTTTGAAGATTCTTCCCAATCTCCTCCACCACTTCACAGTGATTGAATGAATTTACCTCTATTGACAGGTGCACCTAAGCCCTCCAACTTGAAATGTGGTATTTTGTTGTTCTGATTTGCATTTAGCTAGATAGGACTACGGAGAAGTCAATGGCACCCCACTCCAGTACTCTTGCCTGGAAAATCCCATGGACGGAAGAGCCTGGTAGGCTGCAGTCCATGGGGTCGAGAAGAGTCGGGCACGACTGAGCGACTTCACTTTCACTTTTCACTTTCATGCATTGGAGAAGGAAATGGCAACCCACTCCAGTGTTCTTGCCTGGAGAATCCCAGGGATGGCGGAGCCTGGGGGGCTGCCGTCTCTGGGGTCGCACAGAGTCGGAAGCGATTTAGCAGCAGCAGCAGCAGATAGGACTAAGGGTAGTACTATAGTTCTAGGGAGTACTAAAGTTTTCTTACTTTCTCAGTCATTTTCACATCCTTTTCTGAAAATTGTCTGTTATAGGAATTATCCATTTTTATTGACTTGCTTGTATGGTATTGATACTGACGGATGCCCTTTTGTATTATACAGAACAACTGTTAGAGTTTTTCACATTATAAGAGTATCTCCCTAGTATGCTTCTTACTTTTACTCCGGTTGTCTTTTTTCCTATAGAAGTTTAAAAAGTTCAATTTGGTGAATTTATGCCTTCTTTAATTTGTGGTGTTTACTTTATATTCTCTGTACAAAGATGTTTTCCCCAAAAGTCATAAACGTATTTTCTTATATTTCCTTTCAGTGTATTTATCATTTTGCTATTTGTGTTTTTTTTTTCTATTCTATTTAGGATTTGAATAAATGGAAGAAGTATATATTTTTTATTTTCATATTAATATCAAGCTTTCTTGGCAGTATTTATTGAATTGCTTACTCACCGGTTTGAAATACTCTTTGAAATTCACAGCACTATAGAATAAAAATAAGCCAGTTTTACCATGTATTCATTTAAAAAACCAAATTTAAAGTAACTCCTAAGTTCAGAGGAGAAATAAGACTAGTTTAAGAAGTTTCTCAATTTTAAAACTTATAATTAATAACTGTCCAGTTTTTTAAATTAAATATTTCACTTTCCTAATAGATTCGAGGTTACTGTAAAAGTAAGTTTGATAATACTTATTTTTAACAAGATTTGGGGGAAATAAGAACTCTCATGTAACCGTAGAGGAGTAAATTACTATAAGCTCTTTGAATGGGTATTTATCTCTAAGGAAAGATTAAATGTATATTCTTTTTGATCCAACAATTCTATTTTTAGGAAATTCTAGTACAGATGGACAATATGCAAGAATATACATATAAGCATGTTTACTACAGCATAATTTATAACAGGAAAAGACTATAAACTATGTTGATGTTCATAAATAAGTAAATCACATAGATGTATAAAATTAAACATCAGAAAACCATTATAAAAAAAAAAGAAAGTGAAAGTGTTAGTTGTTCAGTCATGTCAGACTCTTTGCAACCCCATGGACTGCAGCCTGGCTCCTCTGTCTATGGGATGAAATACTCTTCACCAATTGGCAAAATCCTGTAATACAGGTTTGTTTCTTGACTGTGTTCTGGTCAATTTAATCTCTTTGTCCATTTCTGCACAGTATCATAGTGACTGAAATTATATGATGAGTATTTTGGAATGTGATAAGATAATTTCCTTCCTTCTGTCTCTGATGCTCTGTTTCTCTCATAACCTCATAATCATCTTGTCTACTGTAACACAGTAAAAGCCTCACAAGTAGTTTTGAATTACTTTATCAGATTCTATGAATAATATCTGGGACTTGACTGATGACAGCAATGTAATACCATTATTCTACTTTATCCCCTTCATGATCACAGTTTTATTCCACTAATTCAATTTTTATTTTTTATTTTATTTATTTATTTTACTTTTCAATATTGTATTGGTTTTGCCATACATCAACATGCATCCGCCACGGGTGTACACGTGTTCCCCATCCTGAACCCCCTCTCACCTCCCTCCCCATACCATCCCTCTGGGTCATCCCAGTGCACCAGCCCCAAGCTTCCTGTATCCTGCATCAAACCTGGACTGGTGATTCCTTTCCTATATAATATTATACATGTTTCAATGCCATTCTCCCAAATCCCCCCTCCCTCTCCCACAGAGTCCAAAAGACTATTCTATACATCTGTGTCTCTTTTGCTGTCTCGCATACAGGGTTGTCATTACCATCTTTCTAAATTCCATATATATGCGTTAGTGTACTGTATTGGTGTTTTTCTTTCTGGCTTACTTCACTCTGTATAATAGGCTCCAGTTTCATCCACCTCATTAGAACTGATTCAAATGTATTCTTTTTAATGGCTGAGTAATACTTCATTAAAAAAAATCATTCAGTTAAACTATACTAAACAAAAAAGTACGTTTGTAATTATTCCTGGGTACTTAATAGTCTCAACACTTGGTAAAAGAGGGCTTTTTTCTTTTTTTCTTGTGACTTTTTGTTGTTGGAAGGTTTATTTGAAAATGGTATTGAATTCTATGATCTATTTTTTTTATATAGCTCCTTGCTACTTTGTTGTTGATTTGCTTGGATTTATTAGGTAGACAACTATACTATCTGAAATAAAAACTTTTGCTTTCTTTTTAGTTTATAAAACCTTATCAATGTTTTATCTGGTTCAATTGACTGGAAAGTCCAATATTATCCTGAAAGTTTATGATAGTAAATTTTACTATCTCTTATTTCTTGCATTGAAAAAATAATTTTATGCTATTCTAATGAATATGTTCCTTATTAAAAAAAAACCCTACTTCATAACTTCTAAGATATTGTTTTGAATTTAATTTCATCATAGCTATTTAACTTTAGCTAAGGCTTAATGGGCATGTACTGGGATCATATTTTCCAGTTTGATTTATGAATATAGATAATTAAATTATACATACATGGAGAATGTGTGTATTGGATTGACTAAAGAGTTTGTTTTTCCAAAAGGTCCTACATAAAACCCCAAACAAACTTTGTGGCCAATCCAATGTTATGTAGAATGCATAAGTAGAAAAACTCTATGTAGAAAAAATATATGTACACATATATTATATACATATATATATAAATGTATGTATATATATATATCTATATGCTTTGTGCTATTGAAACATATTTCTTTAAAACTAGGGATAAATTCTACTTTCCTACCTATTGCCATTTCATTCATTATCTTCTTTTTAAGGAAATGTTCTTACTCTGCTTTTATTGTGCTATCCAAATCTGTTTGGTTATCAAGATGTTGCAGTATTACCAGTAGACTGAAGGAAATTGGCTCAGTAGAGGTGGAATTATAAGCATGTTTCAGGGGTGATTGTTGTGCAAAACCCATAACTTACTGAATTATTATAACATAACAGCAGACAGTTCCTAATTACCTGCATGTCCAGCATAATATCAAAGCTACCCCGATTTACTTGATGCAAAGGAAAGGGAGAACGGGGAAGGGGCCAGTTCTCTCACTCTTTTCCTTGCTCTATCTCCCTTTCCTCCAGTTGGCCTATCTTTTTGGCTCCTCCAAGGTCAAGTGTGGGGAGCAACATTACAGGAAAATAAGCAATGTTAGGGACTAGGATTAGAGAGCAAGAATGAAGTCTTATGTGGCTCAGCTGGCCATTCTCACCTTGTATTGGAATCATCCCTGTGATATTGGTCTGAGTTCTGGCTTTCTGTCCTGTGCAGAGCCTTCATTGACTCTTGAAGATGCAGAGTATCCAGAAGGCCACGCTCGTATCATCTGATGCATGGGATGCCTTTTCTTGCTGCTCTGTTATGGCCTGGTAGTTCCTGGCTCCCATCAGTTCTTCTTATGCAGAATCTTTGACAGGCAGGTACCTCACCCCTCCCGAGGCACAGAAAAACTCATGAGTCCTGTTCCCACTAAGCTGGAAGTCGGTGCCAATCTCCCAAGTGATCCCAGGTTTAGTCTTCTTGTATCAAGGCATCTAAAAGGCTATCTGAATCTCTTCTCTGCTGGGAAAGGGATGGGGATTCACAGTATGCTATCAATTCTCTCCAGAGGAATTCTGACTAAGGGACACATGTGCTCCATCTACTCACCTGCACTGTTAGGGCTTTGAGTTGGGAGATGGGCTGAAATATTCACAAATGTTCATGATGCCTCTGCGTGTTATGTACTGCCAGTCTGGCGACTATTGTTCTCTAGCTTCATAATCAGTGCTGAAGTCCCAAGAAGACAGTAAAGTTGTCTTTATAGACGCCTTGCAAAATGACTTGGAGAGCTTCCCACCTTTTTTCTACGTTCTAAACAGTTTTTGTAAGGTAGGAGTTATTTGTTCCTTGAGAGCTTGATACCACTTACTCTTGAAACATCTGTGTTTGTTTACTTTGAAGAGGCAGACTTTTATATAAGTGTTTTAATGTATCCTATAGTTTTTGTATATTCAGGCTTTCTATTTTGAGAACTTCTTGTCAATTTATAGCAAAGAACTATGAATTTTCTATACATTGTATTACTTTCTTATTTTTAAAGCAAATTTAATTTCCAATTGAATTTCTTCTTTAAGTCAAAATGTTAATAATTTTGAAGAAGGCAATGGCACCCCACTCCAGTACTATTGCCCGGAAAATCCCATGGATGGAGGAGCCTGGTAGGCTGCAGTCCATGGGGTCACTAAGAGTCAGACACGACTGAGCGACTTCACTTTCACTTTACACTTTCATGCATTGGAGAAGGAAATGGCAACCCACTCCAGTGTTCTTGCCTGGAGAATCCCATGGATGGAGAAGCCTGGTAGGCTGCAGTCCATGGGGTCACACAGAGTCAGACACGAGTGAAGCGACTTAGCAGCAGCAGCTAAGAATTTGGCATATGTGTGTGTGTATATATATATATACACATATAGGCTTCTCTGATAGCTCATTTGGTAAAGAATCTGCCTGCAATGCAGGAGACCCTGGTTATGTATAGCATATATAAATGTGAAGTAGATGCAGAATTCCATATAGCAATATAGCAGAAAATCTACACTTATCATCTGTAAGATATACATGATTTCATACTTCATTTAGGAAAATCTGCACTCAGATTTCCACACGTGAATCATACAGAATTACATATTTTCACAGTTGAAAACCCGTGCTAATATTTTAATATGACTTTTATAGAGAATTTAATATTTAATGTAGGTTAATGAATGTCTGTATTTTCCAAAGTTAAACACAGAGAATTCCATATATCATGTGCAGAATGTGCACATAGACTGTAATAAGTGTAAAATAAAACATTCAATATTTAAGCAGGAAAACCTTTTTCCAGATTTTCATATAGTATATTGCATGTTTATATATGCATGTTTAGCTACTTATGATGATCGGTCTCTAGGTTATGGGCTCATGATTGTCAAGCTATCATTACATGGCAGCCATTGGACACGGCCAGAGTTACATCAGCTTTGAGGTATTGTTTTATTTTCCTTTGTGTTTCATTACGTGATCATTTTTGTGCATTTCATCTGCTTAAAAAATAGTTTCTACAGTACTATGTCTGAAACAGATATATTTAATCATCATATAACACCTATTCACCATTGCTTCTTTCATCCTTCTTCTTTCTTCTGGGCTCATAGTTTTCTTGCTAGAATTCATCATTAATGCTATTTTTCTTATTGTGGCAAAATATATCCAGCATTAATCTTCCCATTTTGACCCTTTTTAACTGTATGATTGAGTGGCACTAGTTGCATTCACAATGCTGTCCAACCGTAACCATTATCTGTATCTAGTAACATTTTTAGATAGAATCTGGGTGAGTTAATTTTAAGAATTATTGTACATATTAAATGTCCTCATGTCATCAAGAACATCTTTACTAAAGATAATCTTAAAAGGATTTTCTTTCAAAATTTTAAATCCATTGCTCTATTGACTTCATGCTGAGAACATTGAGAATGGGAGTTTGATTTGGTGAGCTCGGATTGCCATAGCAAAATACCATAGACAGGGTGGCTTAAACAACAGAGATGTGTTTCTCAGAGTTCTGGGAGCTGGGCTTCTGAGATCAGGATGCCTGCATGTTTGGCTGCTGGTGTGCAGATGGTTGCCTTATTCACATGGTGGCCCGGGAGAGAGAAAGAGAGACACACACATACTGAGAGAGGGAGATCTGAGCTCTCCTCCTCTTCTGTTCTGAGTTGGTCTCAGCGCATTGGTAACAATGCTGTTGACTAGAAATGCCTGGGGGCTGCCCACCTGGGCCTTACTACTTGTGACAGCCCTGAGGCATTTCTGGACTGAGCCAGTGTTGACTAGAACAGGCTCTGTAGTTCTTATTATGATTTCAAGACCCACTTCAGCAACAGCCATCCATGATCTTTGAAAATATAAGGACTCTTACTCTTAGGTCCCACAGGATGCACTGCATACCTTGGGCCAACAGCGTGGCAGCGGGGAAAAAGACAGGGACAGTGTGGACCAGGGGTTATGTCTTTATTGGGGTGAAAAATGGGGTGGTTGGGGTTTCATGGGTTTACTCTTTATTGGTGAATTCAAAACATAAGACTGGGAATTAGAGTGTGAAGAGGATAAAGCAGGGTCCCTCAAAAAGGCACTTACCTAAGTTGGGCAAGGCTCCCTAAAAGAGAAACTTAATGGGTGGGACAGCCAGTCTCTTTGACTATCTGTGTAGCTGGCAACATGTGTTTATTCAAGAGAAAGGAATGACTTTTAAAAGAATATCTTGGCAATCAAAGCTTAATGTCCCTCTTTTTATAGATTACACATATATGTATTAATATATAATATTTGCTTTTTTCTTTCTTATTTATTTCACTCTGTATGACAAACTCAGTGTCCATTCACATCTCTATAAATGGCTTAGTTTTGTTCCTTTTAATGGTTGAATAATATTCCATTGCATACATGTACCACATCTTCTTTATTTATTCCTGTGTTAATGAGCATTTAGGTTGCTTCCATGTCTTGGCTATTAATAATCATGCTGCAACAAAAATTGGATGGGGAGAGGAGGGAAGGTCATGGGAGAAGGGATATGTGTATACATATAGCTGCATTTCATTGTACAGCAAAAACTAAGAAAATATTGTAAAGCAATTATAACCCAGTAATATTCTTGCCTGGAGGATCTATGGACCTAGGAGTGTGATGGACTTCAGTCCAAAGAATACCAAAGAGCTGGATACAACTGAAGAGACTTAGCAAGCACATGCAGACACAATAATAACAACAAAAGGGATAAGCAGAAAAAAAAGAAAGAAAGAAAACTTAATGTCTGGCACCTACATTATAATCAAAAGAACTAAATGGCCGGTACATACACTACATCTTCTTATAGGACATTAATCCCATCATGGGAGCCCAGCTCTGACAACCATCTAAAGTAACCATAATTATTTCCAAAGGCCTCATCTGCAAATGTCACCACATTAGGGGTTAGAGACTCAGCTTAGGGACTAAAGCTTAGGGACACAAAGCGTTTAGTCCATGATTGCAGTCTAATAGTTAACTTTCATTCATTTGTAGATATTTCTCCTCTGCCCTCCCTTTCTAGAAACATTTATGGTTGTCTGTCTGTCTCTCTCTCTCTCTGTTAGTTTTATGTGTTATTACAATGGGTTCAGTAAGAGTGTGTGTGTGTGTTTCTATTTTAATATTCTTGGCACTAGACAGTCACTTTTGCATGACTTATGTCTTTCATCAGTTTGAGAAATTGTCTTCTGTTATTTTGCTGGCTGTGTCCTCTCCTCAGCCTTCTCTTTATCTTCTCCTGGAACACCAAGGATACATTTGTAATTTCTGGGTCTAAACCTTACTCTCTTCCATAATTGTTATTTTACCTAAAGCTATATGCTGTATCTCTTGTCTTACTCTGTGTAACTGTAAAGATCTCTAATGTGTCCATCTAAATTTTTATTCTGCATTTCAATTCTCATAATTTAAAATTTTGATCAATAGTTTATTCTTTTGTATGAACCCAATGCACTTTTATATTTTCTAGAGGGTATTAAGATAGTGAAACATCTAAAAAAGTGAAAGTGTTAGTTGCTCAGTTGTGTCTGACTCTTTGTGACACCATGGACTGTAATGCACCAGTCTCCTCTGTCCATGGAATTCTCCAGGAAAGAAAACTGAAGTAGGTAGCCATTCCCTTCTGAGGTGACCTTTCCAATTCAGGGCTGGAATATGGGTCTTCTACAGCCTTTGACTGTGTGGATCACAATAAACTGTGGACAATTCTGAAAGAGATGGGAATACCAGACAACCTGACCTGCCTCTTGAGAAAGCTATATGCAGGTCAGGAAGCAACAGTTAGAACTGGACATGGAACAACAGACTGGTTCCAAATAGGAAAAGCGTCAAGGCTATATACTGTCACCCTGCTTATTTAACTTATATGCAGAGTACATCATGAGAAACACTGGGCTGGAAGAAGCACAAGCTCGAATCAAGATTGCTGGGAGAAATATCAGTAACCTCAGATATGCAGATGACACCACCCTTATGGCAGAAAGTGAAGAGGAACTAAAAAGCCTCTTGATGAAAGTGAAAGAGGAGAGTGAAAAAGTTGGCTTAGAGCTCAACATTCAGAAAATGATCATGGCATCTGGTCCTATCACTTCATGGGAAATAGATAGGGAAACAGTGGAAACAGTGTCAGACTTTATTTTTGGGGGCTCCAAAATCACTGCAGATGGTGATTGCAGCCATAAAATTAAAAGACACTTACTCCTTGGAAGGGAAGTTATGGCCAACCTAGATAGCATATTGAAAAGCAGAGAGATTACTTTGCCAACAAAGGTCCGTCTAGTCAAGGCTATGGTTTTTCCAGTGGTCATGTATGGATGTGAGAGTTGGACTGTGAAGAAGGCTGAGCACCAAAGAACTGATGCTTTTGAACTGTGGTGTTGGAGAAGACTCTTGAGAGTCCCTTGGACTGCAAGGGGATCCAACCAGTCCATCCTAAAGGAGACCAGTCCTGGGGTTTCATTGGAAGGACTGATGCTGAGGCTGAAACTCCAATACTTTGGCCACCTCATGCAAAGGGTTGACTCATTGGAAAAGTCCCTGATGCTGGGAGGGATTGGGGGCAGGAGGAGAAGGGGAAGACAAAGGATGAGATGGCTGGATGGCATCACCCACTCGATGCACATGAGTCTGGGTAAACTTCGGGAGTTGGTGATGGACAGGGAGGCCTGGCGTGCTGCATTTCATGGGGTCGCAAAGAGTCGGACATGACTGAGAGACTGAACTGAACTGAACAATGCAGTCAGACTCTTTACCATCTGAGCCACCAGGGAAGTGCATGAAATGTTAAGGTATGATATAGTTTTACTGGTTACTATGATTCCTCACATGAATGTTGCTATATTGAGTTTCTTTACTTTTCATCGTATAAGTTTTTCTTAAATGTTTGGCAGTACACAATGAGTGTTCTTCTTTGTAGCTGAAGTCCCCTGTTCCATCCAGTGATTTATCTCCTTGTCCAGGGCAGATTTGTGTGGAAGGTGTATGCATGTAGGGTAGCTCATCTTTGGTACTTTCAGTCTTTACCAAGAGATTGGTAGGAAGAATGAAACTGTTGGTGAGTTATTTCATCTTTTGTATGTTAATGCTTCCCTTTCTTCTTTGTAATCACCGGCCATTCAGCACACTCTCCTATTCATTTTCACTTGCTGCTCACACTGGAGGTTCAAACCCCTGTCATGGCCAAAGGGCCCACGATGGCATCAGTGTGTGGAGGGGTGTTTCCAAGGTATGGATTCACCTTCCATGAAGGTAGGGCTTCCATAAAGCCCTACTTAACCCCTCTATATTACATAGACTTGTTTTTTTAACTAGCATCCATCTTTCAATAATGAAACTCTTTTCCCTGGTACTATTTTGCAGCAATCCTTTCTTATGTACATTTTAGCTGAAGTTTCCTTTTTCGGTTCTGACCCTACATGGCTCATGCCAATCAACGTTGTCTAAAATTTTTTCTCATCTTCAAAGATTCCTCTTGTTGTTTTCCAAGGGAATTATTGATTTTTTTTTTTAACCAGAGCATCATTGGTTCTAGGAACTTTAGAGAAGATGAAGAAACTGTAGTTCATGCTCTATCAGGCATCATATTCAAGTCTTTCAGGGTCAGTTAAAATTACTGCTAACTATGGGCTTCCCAGGTGGCACAAGTCATAAAGAACCTGCCTGCCAATGCAGGAGATGCAAGAGATATGGGTTCCATCCCTGAGTCAGGAAGATACCCTGGAGGAGGAAATGACAACCCACTGCAGTAATCTTCCCTGGTGAATCCCATGGACAGAGGAGCCTGGTGGGCTAAAGTCCATGGAGTCACAAAGACTCAGACATGACTGAAGCAACCTAGCTTGCTTGCTTGCTTAGGTGTATATCCAAGGGAAAAAAAAAATATATATATATATATATATATATAAATATATATATAATTATCCATTTTTTAGTAATCAGTGTTTAGTATTTTAGTTCAAAAATCATGCATCTGTGGTGTATCAGAATTATTAGAATAAACACTGTATAATAAGAACAAAAATTGGAGACTAATGCACTATAAAATTCTAAAAAAAATAAATTCTTCATCATTTATTTCTGGTTTTTGCCATTATCTTTCTTCCTGGGAGGCAATTCTAAGAAAAATTTAATCTGAAAGTGTAATTTATAATTCTTTACTAAAAATCCACAGAGTTATTTTAGAAACTTGAATGGAGAATTAATATTATTAATTCCAGAGCAGTAAAGTCTATCGGCTTTTCACGTCAACATTCAGAAAAATAAAATAAAATAAAGAAGAATGAAATGAGATGTAAATGTACTGTTTGGGGATCCTGGGTCGGTACAAGGAGCTTACGAATCAGGAGGGGATTTAAGATTAACAGACAAAGGAAAATAGAGAAAACCAAACTTACTGGGGGTAAAACTGGAAGAAAAAGAAACTGACATAAAAATAGAACTAACTCACTGTGAACCTTTGATACACAGAGAGCCAAAATAATAAGATGAAAGGGGTAGAGGGCAGAACCGGGAGTTCACTCAATTTTAGATAAAAGTGCTGTACTTTGGTAAAGCTATCTCCTGTCTTTACTGAGCTTCTGGGGAGTTTCACCTATTTTGTTGTTTATCATGAACTTTGAGAGCCCCAAAGAGGAAAGTATATCTGTTTACCTAACTAGCAGTATCTCATAAACCTTACATCAGGTGGTATAAGGGAAGGGCTCATAAATACTTATAAATCAAAAAAGAATTAGAGAAAGAAGTTGTAGGAAGATACAGAAATTAAATTAGGGTAGGCAATGGCACCCCACTCCAGTACTCTTGCCTGGAAAATCCCATGGACGGAGGAGCCTGGTAGGCTGCAGTCCATGAGGTCGCTAGGAGTTGGACACGACTGAGCGACTTCACTTCCACTTTTCATTTTCATGCATTGGAGAAGGAAATGGCAACCCATTCCAATGTTCTTGCCTGGAGAATCCCAGGGACGGCGGAGCCTGGTGGGCTGCCATCTATGGGGTCACACAGAGTCGGATAGGACTGAAGTGACTTAGCAGCAGTGCAAGAACACTATGCAGTCAGCAAAAACAAGACCGGCAGCTGAACGTGGCACAGATCATGAACTATTAATTGCCAAATTCAGGATTAAATTGAAAAAGTGGGGAAAACAACTAGACCATTCAGGTATGATTTAAATCAAATCTCTTATGATTATATAGTAGAAGTGAGAAATAGATTCAAGGGATTAGATCTGATAGACAGAGTGCCTGAAGAACTATGGAAGGAGGTTCGTGACACTGTACAAGAGGCAGTGATCAAGATCATCCCTAGGAAAAAAGAAATGCAAAAAAGCAAAATGGCTGTCTGAGGAGGCCTTACAAATAGCTGGAAAAAGACAGGAAGCAAAAAGCAAAGGAGAAAAGGAAAGATATACCCAATGAATGCAGAGTTCCAAATAATAGCAAGGAAAGAAAAGAAAGCCTTCCTCAGCAATCAATGCAAAGAAATAGAGGAAAACCATAGAATGGGAAAGACTAGAGATCTCTTCAAGATAGAGATGCCAAAGGAACATTTCATGCAAAGATAGGCACAATAAAGGACAGAAATGTTATGGACCTAGCAGAAACCTAAGACATTAAGAAGAGGTGGCAAGAATACATAGAACAACTATGCAAAAAAGATCTTCATGATCCAGATAATCATGACTGTGTGATCACCAACACAGAGACAGAAATCCTGGAATGTGAAGTCAAGTGGGCATTAGGAAGCATCACTACCAACAAAGCTGGTGGAGGTGATGGAATTCCAGTTGAGCTATTTCAAATCCTAAAAGATGATCCTGTGAAAGTGCTGCACTGAATGTACCAGCAAATTTGGAAAACTCAGCAGTGGCCACAGGACTGGAAAAGTCCGTTTTCATTCCAATCCCAAAGAAAGGCAATGCCAAAGAATGTTGAAACTGCCACACAATTGCACTCATCTCACACACTAGCAAAGTAATGATCAAAATTCTCCCAACAAGGCTTCAACAGTACGTGAACCATGAACTTCCAGATGTCCAAGCTGGTTTTAGAAAAGGCAGAGAAACCAGAGATCAAATTGCCAACATATGTTGGATCACTGAAAAAGCAAGAGAGTTCCAGAAAAACATCCACTTTTGCTTTATTGACTATGCCAAAGCCTTTGACTTTGTGGATCACAATAAACTTTGGAAAATTATTCAAGAGATGGGAATATCAGACCACCTGACCTGCCTCTTGAGAAAGCTATATGCAGGTCAGGAAACAACAGTTAGAACTGGACATGGAAAAACATACTGGTTCGAAATAGGAAAAGGAGTACATCAAGGCTGTATATTTTTACCCTGCTTATTTAACTTATATGCCGACTACATCATGAGAAACTCTGGGCTGGAGGAAGCACAAGCTGGAATCAAGATTTCCAGGGAAAATATCAATAATGTCAGATATGCAGATGACACCATCCTTATGGCAGAAAGTGAAGAGGAACTAAAAAGCCTCTTGATGAAAGTGAAAGAGAAGAGTGAAAAAGTTAGCTGAAAATTCTACATTCAGAAAACTAAGATCGTGGTATCCGATCCCATCACTTCATGGCAAATAGATGGGGAAACAGTGGAAACAGTGTCAGACTTTATATTTGGGGGCTCCAAAATCACTGCAGATGGTGACTGCAGTCATGAAATTAAAAAGGTACTTGCTCCTTGGAAGGAAAGTTACAATCAACCTAGACAGCATACTAAAAAGCAGAGACATTACTTTGTCAACAAAAGTCTGTCTAATAAAAGCTATGGTTTTTCCAGTAGTCATGTATGGATGTGAGAGTTGTACTACAAAGAAAGCTGAGTGCAGAAGAATTGATGCTTTTGAACTGTGGTGTTGGAGAACTCTTGAGAGTCCCCTGGACTGCAAGGAGATCCAACCAGTCCATCCTGGAGGAAATCAGTGTTGAGTATTCTTTGGAAGGATTTATGTTGAAGCTGAAACTCCAATACTTTCGCCACCTGATGCTAAGAACTGACTCACTAGAAAAGACCCTGATGCTGGGAAAGATTGAAGGCAGGAGGAGAAGGGGACAACAGAGGATGGGATGGTTGGATGCCATCACTGACTCAATGGATATGAGTTTGAGTAAACTCTGGGTGTTTGAGATGGACAAGGAGTCCTGATGTGGTGCAGTCCATGGAGTGACAAAGATTCATACATGACTGAGCATCTGAACTGAACTGAGTGCAAGAACAAATTTTGGTATTTCAATATGATGTTTTGATAATATGAAAAGAAATATCTTTCTGTTCCTTTGAAATAATCAAACAGGTAACCCATCATTGATAATCAGTGGATAAGGGACTGGGTGTTTGTCATAGGGTTTTATATGTTCGAAGAAAAGCAATTTTGTGAGGGAGGGAGATGTAACTGGGTATATTTCTGGGATACAGTCATTATAAGTTGTTTGATTAAATCTCTGAACTGAAAGATTTCTCTGGCATTGTGACAGAAAACTGTATTCAGTTCCTAATGGCATTTATAGCAACACTCTGCCCCAGGAATAGCAGGTATTTAGGGATAGTATAAAACTGCAGTCAAAAAAAATAAATAAATAAAATTGACTTGGAATCCGCATGTGACTTCATCAATTTTGCAGCTATTCTATCCAATTAATCAATTTTACATGTTTTTGAAACAAGTAACATTTAAGGGATGGTCCTCCAAAAATTTTAAAACAGATTTAACTTTAAAGGAAAGAAATTCTGTACATATTCCATCTATATAATTTACTTATAAGTTTGTGTAGAACTGTGCATTAGTGTGTATGTATACACATATACGTATATCTACAGTCTTCGTGCAAGAAAAAATGAAACTAATTCTGGTGGATTTCCCCTCCAATAATTTCAGAAAGTGCACAGCAGTGACCTGAATATGTATACAACTTCATTGTAAAGCAATCTCTTTGGATATTTCTGTTATGATAATAACCATCTTCAAAGTCATAGCTTTATAGAGCAAAGTGCAGAAAGTAATCTTAGCAAGATTTACAATTTGCGTATATCATATTCCACATCTATTCAAGAGGTTAGACCACCTGCTGAGAATATTTATCCTGTATTTCCATAGGCTTTGAAATAGCTAAGGCTTTGAGGACTACAAATTACCACATCCTCAACACAGCCTCTATCAGTTCAGTTCAGTCACTCAGTTGTGTCCGGCTCTTTGCGACCCCATGAATCGCAGCACGCCAGGCCTACCTGTCCATCACCAACTCCCGGAGTTCACTCAAACTCACATCCACCGAGTCGGTGATGCCATCCAGCCACCTCATCCTCTGTCATCCCCTTTCCTCCTGCCCCCAATCCCTCCCAGCATCAGAGTCTTTTCCAGTGAGTCAACTCTTCGCATGAAGTGACCAAAGTACTGGAGTTTCAGCTTTAGCATCATTCCTTCCAAAGAAATCCCAGGGCTGATCTCCTTCAGAATGGACTTGGATCTCCTTGCAGTCCAAGGGACTCTCAAGAGTCTTCTCCAACACCACAGTTCAAAAGCATCAATTCTTTGGCACTCAGCTTTCTTCACAGTCCAACTCTCACATCCATACATGACCACTGGAAAAACCATAGCCTTGACTAGATGGACATTTGTTGGCAAAGTAATATCTCTGCTTTTGAATATGCTATCTAGGCTGGTCATAACTTTCCTTCCAAGGAGTAAGCGTCTTTTAATTTCATGGCTGCAGTCACCATCTGCAGTGATCTTGGAGCCCCCCAAAATAAAGTCTGACATGGTTTCCACTGTTTCCCCATCTATTTCCCATGAAGTGATGGGACCAGATGCCATGATCTTCATTTTCTGAATGTTGAGTTTTAAGCCAACATTTTTACTCTCCTCTCTCACTTTCATCAAGAGGCTCTTTAGTTCCTCTTCACTTTCTGCCATAAGGATGGTGTCATCTGCTTATCTGAGGTTATTGATATTTCTCCCGGCAATCTTGATTCCAGCTTGTGCTTCTTCCAGCCCAGCGTTTCTCATGATGTACTCTGCATATAAGTTAAATAAGCAGGGTGACAGTATACAGCCTTGATGTACTCCTTTTCCTATTTAGAACCAGTCTGTTGTTCCATGTCCAGTTCTAACTGTTGCTTCCTGACCTGCATATAGCTTTCTCAAGAGGCAGGTCAGGTGGTCTGGAATTCCCATCTCTTTCAGAATTTTCCACAGTTTGTTATGATCCACAAAGTCAAAGGCTTTGGCATAGTCAATAAAACAGATGTTTTTCTGGAACTCTCTTGCTTTTTCCATGATCCAGTGGATGTTGGCAATTTGATATCTGGTTCCTCTGCCTTTTCTAAAACCATCTTGAACATCTGCAATAAGAAGTCTTTATTTGGGGTGGGTTGGCGTATAGAGCCAATGCTGTACCTTGATCTGATTCCAGATTCTTTTATCTATTTTTTTCTGGAGTTTAGACACCTATAATTTCTGGTATGTCTTAAAATAATATTTGATCTAGCAATTTCTATGAAATCTCCTGATTTATTTGACAAGGATTAGAGATATGCTCCTTTGACTGCCACTACAATTTCATAACCATGAAGTCATGATATAAGAATGCACCATGTTTATAAATACATTCATAAATTTCCTGCATGTTTATTAAAGTCTTTTTTTTAATACTAACCAACCTGTGAATTAATCATGATTGCTAAAAAATAGTATTAATATCTGAAACTTATGTTGTGCTTATTCTTCTCCAGAATTTAATTCCAAAACTGTTTTCCTGGAATTTAATTTTGATACCATATGCAATACTTTCTTTAGTAACCCTGTCTTAAAAGAGCTGACACATTAATAAGTAAGCAGACTATTCCAGTATATCTTACTTTAAATATGAAATGCAGTGGAATTCCACAGCAGTGGCATTTATAGTTCTTTGGACTTCAGGGAAGATTTAACACAAATATGTTACCTTAGATCAAATGCAAAGGGGGAAAATAAAAGAAAGGAATGCAGGGCAAAGTGAGGACATATCAATGAATATCAGGGAACACTCTGCAAAAAAACCTGGAGGTACTGTTGGTCTGTGACAAGATGTGGAAAGTGCAAATAGCAGTCATGCTAGAGCATAAACATGTAGTGTGGTGAGGTGAACTGTGCAGATACATACCAGATTTTAAATGACCTTTATATTCTGTAGGTGACTTAAATTTTTAGGTGATTTAAATGGAGTTCCTAGCCATTTTGAGTAGGGAAGTTAAGTTGTTAGGATTGCATTGTCAGGGTGGAGGATATATTGGAGAGAATTAAACTCACAGGAAATTAATACAGAAGAGAGGCTCTGGCAATGGTTCAAGGAAATGTAACGCACACCAGAATTAGGAAATGTATTATGAAAATGGAGAAAGGTACAGATTCAGGAGATGTTAAGAAGACACCCACAAAATATGATAATAGATTGGATATGAGTGAAATGGAAGATTGGGAAATGGCATAAAGTTTGATGGGAAACCAAGACTCTGCATTTTATGACTTAGGAAACTGGAGTCGTGAAATTATCATTTTTCCAAGAAATGATTCACAAGACTGGCATCACGTTTAGAGAGGCATGATGACATTAGCTTTGGATATGTGCAATTGATAGTGACTGTGGGATATGCCAGTGGAAAAATCTAGTAAGTAAATGGATATATGGGTCTGGAGCTCAGTGGAGTCTTCCCTATAACTTGAAGATAGATTTAACATTTATTATGTACTTTTTATGTATGCCATGTGTTGCCCTAGTAACAATGGTTATTGCTGTCGTTTAGTCTCTAAATTGTGTCCAACTCATCGTGACCCCATGGACTGCAGCATGCCAGGCTTCCTCATCCTTCACTATCTCTCAGAGTTGGCTCAAATTCATGTCCACTGAGTTGGTGATGTTACCTAACCATCTCATCCTCTGCCTCCCTAGTCTCCTTTTGCCTTCAATCTTTCCCAGCATAAGGGTCTTTCTCAAAGAGTCAGCTTTTCTTAGTAACAATACATAAGTCTAAAGTAGAAGAAACATGAGAAGGCAGAGAAATGGAGGTTTGAGGGATGGAGAATATAGCCCCAAGGTAAATGGGTTTTCAAAATTTAGGCCAAGAATGATGTTTTATGATTTGGTGGTTGACAATCACATAAGCTAATAAAAACTGTGAGTTGAGAACTAATAAGCTGAACCATACTAGGCTTAGCAATATAGAAGTCCACAATAAAATTAGGAAGAACAATTTTAATTGACAAGAAGAAAGTCAACTTTACTGTGTTGAAAAGTATTGATCTTTTAAATAAACTGAAACAGTGTGTATATTGCTGTTTCTAAATGAAGGAATTTGAAAATAAAGAATAAAAAAATCAGTAAGACTTCTTTTAATATTGATAGTCTATACCGTTTGAATCTAATCTCCCTCCAAAGATATTTTTAAAGTTAAAAAAAGAAGACACATCTTAGTAGCATGAAAAATTTACTAAAACAGTGAGAAATTGCTGTTTCAATATTAAGGTAAGTATAAGAACTCCAAGGACTTCCCAGGTGGTACTAGTGGTAAAGAACCCAACTGCCAATGCAGGAGACATAAGAGATACAGGTTTGATCCCTGAGTCGGGAAGATGCCCTGGGGAAGGGCACAGACAACCCACTCCAATATTCTTGCCTCGAGAATACCAGAGAAGGTATTGAATACAGAAGGGCCTGGCGAGGGATGGTCCACATGGTCCCAAAAAGTTGGACATGACTGAAGTGACTTAGCATGCATGCACACAAGAACACTAAAACATAAAACTGAGCAGGATCTAGCCCCAAGACATTTGTCTCCTCGAAGAGCAACTCCTGCTAAAAATAACTCTGTAACCAACTGTGATGTTAGCGATGAGTCCTGAGAACACAAGGGATGAAAGCCTTAAAGAAGAATCCCCACCCTCTTTCTGGATTTACCCCATTGCCCTCAACCTTGGATCAAAGAGGAGAACAGTCATTCTTCAGTTGGTTCTAGCAGCTGGGGGAATGGGGTGGCACTGCATGGCCAACCCAAAGTGGAAGTCCACTATAGCATCCTTGCTCTTCAGAGGCAGAACTCCTGGAGCACTAAACTTGGGAGTGGGGATGGGGACTCTACTCTGTTAGGTCATTAGCCAGACCAGAAGACCCCAGAGCTTTGGCTCAGGACAGCAAGAGACCTCAGGTACTTGGCAAAAGAAAAAAAAAAACACCATCTGGAATGAAAAGCTAGTGTCCTGTGATGAATGCTCCAAGAAATATACATCACCTGTGTGTATTCTTGCTACTCCACTGCCCAAAAGCACAGCTTGAGTCTAACAAAAGAAAATAATGGTAAAAAACAGATATGGCATTTTTCAAAGTAACCGGAACTATTTAGGACACTACCTTGAGAGACTGAAAAAGAAAAAAAAAAAAAAAGGACAACGGTTATAGGTAACAGAAACTAGAAAGTCATGAAAATCACATGCTGAAAGATCTGGGATTGCATCCTGGATTGTTTTTAAGACAATAATGCAAATTATTAGGACAATGGGTAGGTTTTGTTATGAAGTATATTGTTACAAAATGTTTGAGTGAACTCCGGGAGTTGGTGATGGACAGGGAGGCCTGGCGTGCTGCAATTCATGGGGTCGCAAAGAGTCGGATACAACGGAGTGACTGAACTGAGCTGAACTGATGTTCATGTTACATTTTCTGGGTATGATAGATTGTGTTTGTATCAGAGAATGTGTTTATGTGTTTTTCTTAGGAGATACTCGATGTCTAGGCATGAAATGTCATATATACTCTTCAAATATTTTGGCATCAGAGGTTTGTGTATGTGTGGAGCACAGATATGGCAAAATGTGGTCAATTAATCTAACTAGGTGATGATTACTTGAGGTTCATTGTACATTGCTTGTGAGTTTTCTTATTATATTTGACATCTTCAAATTAAATTATTGGCCAGAAAATGGGTAAAAATCATCATCCCAAATATTTTCAGTATTTAAAATGTATTATTTTATTTAATCATCATAGCAACTCATTTAATTTGCCCTAGAGGTCATACAACCACAATATTATGCTATTTTGAATTTTTCCATTTCCAGATAAAATTTGAACAGTTTGTTTGTATTTGTATTGTATTATCCAGCTAAAGATGTACTGTAAAAATTCTATGCAGTGGAAAGGGTACATGAACCCTTTTTGAATAGCTTGTTTTCTGTTACATTAAGAAGTCATGATACCAACTTCTAAAAAAGAAAATCACAATATATTTCTCATTGGCCTAATATTTTTAGATTTCTTTTGCCATTAAGGGTTATCTCCTTGTGTATTAAATCCAAACCTCATTCTTAAATCCCATTAGTTTATATTAAACAAAATATTTCTCACATAAAAGAAAAAAATATGAAAGGAGTTACAATGATATTTTAAACTAATAGAGAAAGAAATTGAAGTAATCATTTCCAAATTCTTATATATTGGCATGGAGACTTAGGACTGTTTGTTTTATTATTGACCTTTCCTTTTAAAGCCAAAAATGAAGGTCGTAATTTCTTGAGGGAATTATATTAGACTTAAGAAGTAATTTAGTGAAAAGTCTTGAACTCTCTCTGCATTAACAAATGAAACCAAAATTTAAGACAATACAAAAATTCCCTATGGCCTACTCATAGGATAAATGTGGCTATATATCACAAGCTAATGCAAACACATTAATATTGTCTTCAGATAGAGCTATAGTAACATAAACAGGAAACAATGACCCACCAGTGATCAAACAGTAGATGTTAAAGATCTTAAGAAAAGTTTTCTCTTCTGTTTTTAGTATCAGCCATCTATTATATTCAGATGTACATAACTAATTAGCCATCAAATACATTAAAGGAAAAATGCTGGTATTTTATATTCATTTTCTCTGATAATTTTCTTTTGAAGAGCAACGCTGAAAAGAATTGTGGAAACATAAGAGAGAAATAAGGTTGCTGTTTTAAAGTTAAAACTTGGATCAACAAATTAGATCAACAGATATAAACATCCATAAACATCTCAGAGTGGGGACTGTAAGACGTAAATAAAACTCAGTTGAAAACACTGAGATATCTAAATAAAGAATATAGTAACAAAAGTTGACATTGTACAAGTGAAAAGCACAGAAAAGACAACCACAGAGGCAGACACTGATGTGCAAAATCCGAGAGTAGGAGGACTCTTAGTCAGTGGACTTAGAGTTCTGGGTCAAGTCTCCCACCCAGGGAACTGACTCTCTTTGTCCTGACTTCATCTCGGCAAGACTTTTGCTTTCACAGTAGTTTAGAAGGCAGTGTTGCTGATTTTTGTTTCTTTGCCTAATGAGATGCTAGATCCTAAAGCCTGTTATAGATGGTGCATTGGTTGAGAACAGGTTATAGGCTGCCACATACACTTCATTACTAAATGTACCTATTGTCCTAATGATTTGTATTATTGTCTTAGTAAACAATCCAGGATGCAATCAGAGATCTTTTTTTTTCCTCTTGCATTTAATTTTCATGCCTTTCTAGTTTCTTTAATCCAGAAACTAGATAGTTCATCTTTTTTGCCTCTCATGTTAGTATCATAAATAGTTCTGGCTATTTTGGAAAAAAATAATATCTACTTTATAAAATTATTTTCTTTTTTTTTTTTTTGGTTTTAATTTTATTTTATTTTTAAACTTTACATAATTGTATTAGTTTTGCCAAACATCAAAATGAATCCACCACAGGTATACATGTGTTCCCCATCCTGAACCCTCCTCCCTCCTCCCTCCCCATACCATCCCTCTGGGTCGTCCCAGTGCACCAGCCCCAAGCATCCAGTATCGTGCATCGAACCTGGACTGGCAACTCGTTTCTTACATGATATTTTACATGTTACAATGTCATTCTCCCAAATCTTCCCACCCTCTCCCTCTCCCACAGAGTCCATAAGACTGTTCTATACATCAGTGTCTCTTTTGCTGTCTCATACACAGGGTTATTGTTACCATCTTTCTAAATTCCATATATATGCGTTAGAATACTGTATTTATGTTTTTCCTTCTGGCTTACTTCACTCTGTATAATAGGCTCCAGTTTCATCCACCTCATTAGAACTGATTCAAATGTATTCTTTTTAATGGCTGAGTAATACTCCATTGTGTATATGTACCACAGCTTTCTTATCCATTCATCTGCTGATGGACATCTAGGTTGCTTCCATGTCTTGGCTATTATAAACAGTGCTGCGATGAACATTGGGGTACACGTGTCTCTTTCCCTTCTGGTTTCCTCAGTGTGTATGCCCAGCAGTGGGGTTGCTGGATCATAAGGCAGTTCTATTTCCAGTTTTTTAAGGAATCTCCACACTGTTCTCCATAGTGGAAAAGGGAACCCTCTTACACTGTTGGTGGGAATGCAAACTAGTAAAATTATTTTCTTGTGGTTAGAGTCTGTTGTTCTTTTGTGCAGTGGAGTAGCAAGAGTACATACAAGTGATGTATGGTTCTCAGAACTTGCATCACAGGACACTAGCTTTTCCTTCTAAACAGGGATTTTATTTCTCTTGCCAAGTGCCTGGGGAGAAGGCAATGGCAAGCCACTCCAGTACTCTTGCCTGGAGAATCCCATGGACAGAGGAGCCTGGTAGGCTGCAGTCCATGGGGTCGCTAGGAGTCAGACAGGACTGAGCGACTTCACTTTCACTTTTCACTTTCATGCATTGGAGAAGGAAATGGCAACCCACTCCAGTATTCTTGCCTGGAGGATCCCAGGGACAGAGGATCCTGGTGGACTGCCATCTATGGGGTCACAGAGTTGGACGTGACTGAAGCGACTTAGCAGCAGCAGCAGCCAAGTGCCTGAGGTCTCTCGCTGTCCTGAACCAAACCTCTGGGATTTTCTGGTCTCACTAATGACCTAGGAGAGTGGAGTCTCCAGCCTCACTCCCAAGGTTAGCCTTTCAGGTGCTCTGCACCTGAGAGGCGGGTGTGCTACTCTGGGCTCTCACTTCAGGTTGGCCCATCCCTCTAGCCACTATAAAGCATGAAATTGGGGCTCAAGAATATCTCTGGCAAATAAAATAAAATCTGTGCTGATAGAACTCAGAACAATGGTTGCCTGAGTGAGATGGTGGGAGTGGGGGTGGGAGTCACACCTATATGGGGATTCATGCTACTGACAGGCAAGTAAGAAGAGAAAAATATGTCTGGGAAGGGCTGCTTGGTTCCAGAAAGTTTTCTAGAAGTGCTCTAGAAGCTAAAGGAGTGGTGGCTCTACAGATGTTTATAACTGTCAAAACTCATCAAACTGTACTCTGAACATACGTGCATTTTAGCTAAATGATTGTTCAACAAAGGCATATGGACTTTTAAAAGAAAAAGACTATTCCAGGTCTAAGTGCTGCATGACAAGTTAGCCAGAAATTCATTACTGGCAGGCTGAATACACAGGTTCTACTTCTTAATGGGAGATGTGTTGAAGAATTTGGGAACTCTGTTTTGGAATCACTGCATGGCGTCCTCTGACAACAGATTATTTACATTTCTCTCACATGCATGATATCTCCTCTCCCATGCACACACACACACACACACACACACACACACACACACACACACACACTCCCACAGTTTCATTCTGTTAGGACATTAATTCAAAGCCTAGAAATCTCACCATCTCACCTCAGGAACAAAATCGCTTCACAATCACTATTGCTGGGTAACAGTGACTCCACACGGAGAAGGCAGTGGCACCCCACTCCAGTACTCTTGCCTGGAGAATCCCAGGGACGGAGGAGCCTGGTGGGCTGCAGTCCATGGGGTCGCTAGGAGTCGGACATGACTGAGCGACTTCACTTTCACTTTTCACTTTCATGCATTGGAGAAGGAAATGGCAACCCACTCCAGTGTTCTTGCCTGGAGAGTCCCAGGGATGGGGGAGCCTGGTGGGCTGCTGTCTATGGAGTTGGACACGACTGAAGTGACTTAGCTTAGCAGTAGCAGCAGTGACTCCACAACAGTAGTTCAAAGCAACCATATTATTATTCTTGCAGGACTGAGGGAATTGAGATTTTACCCAGGGAATGGTCAGCATCAGCTGGGGCAGTGACAGGAGCACCTACACTTCTCGTCTCCCTGGAGCTTGGCTTCCTTGCAATAAGATGACTACAGGATATTCACATACCCGTTATGACAACCCAGGACTCCACGTGTGAGTGTTTTGGTGATGCATTGCCATTTAGTGCCCACCATCACAGGACTCTGCACATCTTCTGACGCTGGTGCCAAGGATCGGAATGGTAGCAATGTAGAAGAACTTGAGAGCCATGTACGGCCAGAAGGGGGAATGTGGACGGAATGAAGGCTATTTCTTCTGTAAAAGACTGAATTGCTATCTTCCTGAGATGCCACCACGGCAGTGTAATGAGACATTACTTACATATCCAATTGTACCAAGACAGGCTTTCAGTTTCTTAAGCTGGAGATAGTTTCATCACCAGAAGTAATGTATCGTGACTATCACAGATCTTTTGCTTTGACGCTTTCCCACTACTCTATTTCAAGAACTTTTGTGAGCTCTGGGAGTAAGTCTCCAGACTGGAGAGAGATGGGTCACCTGAAAACACTAAGCACTTCAGCCCAGGGAGCCCAGCCTGGGCTCTCTGATAACTTAGAAGGGTGGGGTGGGGAGGAGAGGGAGGCTCAAGAGGGATGTGGTCCCTGTGTCATTATGGCAGATTTGCGTTGTAAGGCAGAAATCAACCCAACATTGTAAACCAATTTTACTCCAATTAAGATTAAAAAAAAAAAAAAAAGCATCTTGAAAGAAAAAGCAATTGGTTACCTAAGAGCATACTGGTTAGTGGAAGAACCTACCGTGATCTCTTATTTAGTTCTCAAAATAATCTTATCAAAGAATTAGGAAAAATATGATTGTTCCCATTTGGCATTGGATGGTGAGTCACTGAGACGTGAGACAATGCAGGGCAATGTTCAAGACAGGGAGCTTTGGTTGTCTCATACACTGGGTCGGCCAGAAAGTTCATTCTTATTTTCCATAGTAGAAAAACCTGAATCAACTTTATGGCCAACCCAATACCTTGGCATCAGTCCTTGGGAACACTGACAGTTAAAAATCTGAAAGTGCCTTATGTGTGTGTTTTTCTTTAATGTGAACTTACTTGTGTTGTCAGTAAATATCACAACACTAAATATGCTTATGCCTGTACTGAACATTCTTAGTTGCTCAGTCATGTCTGGCTCTTAACGACTCCATAAACTGAAGCTCACCAGGCTCCTCTGTTAATGGGATTTTCCAGGCAAGAACACTGGAGTGGTTTGCCACTTCCTTCTCCAGGGGATCTCCCTTACCCAGAAGTGGAACTCACGTCTCCTGCATTGCAGGCAGATTCTTTACTGACTGAGCCACCAGGGAGCCCTTGTAACTGAGTAAATCTTTTATGTTTCCTGGGAATTTGCATCATTCATGTTTCATCTCACTCCATATCACTGTCTCCATGGAAACCTTGGTTTGGCACCAATATACCCTGAAATGGGCTTCCCAGGTGGCACTCGTGGAGAAACCGACCTGCCAATACAGGAGATATAACAGACGTGGGTTCCATCCCTGCGTCACAAAGATCCCAAGGAGGAGGACATGGCAACCCACTCCAGTATTCTTGCCTGGAGAATTCCATGGACAGAGGAGCCTGGAGGGCTACAGTCCATAGGGTCACAAAGAGTTGGACTCAACTGAAGCAACTTAGCATGCAAATCCCCAAATAAAACTAATCCTGATCTACTGTTTCCTAGTTAAATCACTTATCTAACCTGCTCAGTTAACTACATGTTGCTTCTCAGTAAATAGAGCCTCAAACAACCTCAATCCTTTCGGTATTTTTGAGTGAGCCAAGATCAGAATAACGGATGCTGAAGAACATTCAGAGTAGATAAATAAAGACACAGTCATTTGTTTAAAGCCCATGAAGGGCAATCTTCTTGTGAGATTCATTAGTTTATTTTCAGCATAAAAATAGTTACCATAGAAACACATTATGACAATATATACTCTCATTTTCTGTGGAAATGTAGATTAGAGTCACCTTGAGAAGTTGAAGCTCAAGCTTTTGTAAGAGCTGTTCACATTTTCCATACTGTGAAATAACACTTAAAAAATACATTTCTATTTTTTTTCAATTAAATACAATGATAAAACAAAACTATATATGAAAAAAAGGATCAATCAGATTATTCAAGGTCAGGGGCATGTTATCAGAGAAGAGACCATTAAGTCTCAGATGTGGTCACTTTGGGTACATTAACTCTATTAGAAGGCACAATCTGTTTCTGTATTTTATCACTTTTGGCAATTTATAAATATAGTCTGCTGCTGATGTGAACAGCTGACTCACTGGGAAAGACCCTGATGCTGGGAACGATTGAAAGCAGAAGAAGAGGGTGACCGAGGATGAGATGGTTGGATGGCATCACCAATTCAATGGACATAAAGTTGGGAAAGTTCTGGGAGATGGTGAGGGACAGGGGGTGCTGCAGACCATGGGGTAGTGAAGAGCAGGACACAGCTTCAGTTCAGGCAGTTCAATTCAGTCGCTCAATCATGTTCAACTCTTTGCGGCCCCATGGACTGCAGCATACCGGGCTTCCCTGTCCATCACCAACTTCCAGAGCTTGCTCAAACTCATGTCCATCAAGTTGGTGATGCTATCCAACCAATTGATTCTCAGTCATCCACTTCTCCTCCTGCCTTCAATCTTTCCCAGCATCAGGGTCTTTTCCAAAGAGTCAGTTCTTCACATCAGGGGGCCAAAGTATTGGAGCCTCAGCTTCAGCATCAGTCCTTTTGAAATGTTGTTGCTGACTGACAAAAAAGACACTGGGATTCTTGGCCTCCAGAAGAGAAGCATTCAATCCTGGGCCAGAAACAAGACTTGATCACGCAGAGCTTTTGTGCAATAGAGTTTTACTAAATTATAAAAGGGATAGAGAAACTTCTGACATAGACATCAGAAAGGGACAGAAAGAGTGCCCCCTATCACAATGAATAGAAAGAATATCCAGAGGTTGCAAAGAGATCCACTGAAACAATCCACATTTCAAGATTACAGGATTGACCAGAAGGCCCTCAGGAAGGAGAAACAGTCCTCAAGTAGGATACATCTCTGCTATATAATCCTTAGTACAGAGTCCAAACAGAGTTGTTAGTTGTGTAATAATCAGTTCCAGGCTAAAAAATAAAAATGTTTTATGTGACTAAGACTAAGGAAAGTAGAGGGGAAAAAAAAAAATTGTCCTTTCTTCCTCCTTGAGAATTCCAGACCCCTCTCTCCTTGGGGACTCCTGGACTTCTTATCAACCTACCTAGGAATTGACTCTCTCACTTTCAAAGAATATTCAGGACTGATTTCCTCTAGGATAGACTGGGTTAATCTCCTTGCAATCCAAGGGACTCTCAAGAATCTTGTCCAACACCACAGTTCAAAAGCATCAATTCTTCAGTGCTTAGCTTTCTTTGCAGTCCAACTCTCACATCTATATAGGACTACTGGAAAAACCATAACTTTGACTAGATGAACCTTTGTTGGCAACGTAATGTCTCTGCTTTTTCATATGCTGTCGAAGTTTGGTTATAGCTTTTCTACCAAGGAGCAAGCTTCTTTTAATTTCATGGCTGCAGTCACCATCTGCAGGGATTTTGGAGCCCAAGAGAATAAAATCTGTCACTGTTTCCATTGCTTCCCTTTCTATTTTCCAAGAAGTGATGGAACTGGATGCCATGACCTCAGTTTTTTGAATGTTTAGTTTTTTTTTTTTTATTTAATTTAATTTTATTTTTAAATTTTACATAATTGTATTAGTTTTACCAAATATCAAAATGAATCCGCCACAGGTATACATGTATTCCCCTTCCTGAACCCTCCTCCCTCCTCCCTCCCCATACCATCCCTCTGGGTTGTCCCAGTGCACTAGCCCCAAGCATCCAGTATCCTGCATCGAACCTGGACTGGCATCTCATTTCATACATGATATTTTACATGTTTCAATGCCATTCTCCCAAATCTTCCCACCCTCTCCCTCTCCCATAGAGTCCATAAGACTGTTCTATACATCAGTGTCTCTTTTGCTGTCTCGTACACAGGGTTATTGTTACCATCTTTCTAAATTCCATATATATGCATTAACATACTGTATTGGTGTTTTTCCTTCTGGCTTACTTCACTCTGTATAATAGGCTCCAGTTTCATCCACCTCATTAGAACTGATTCAAATGTTTTCTTTTTAATGGCTGAGTAATACTCCATTGTGTATATGTACCATAGCTTTCTTATCCATTCATCTGCTGATGGACATCTAGGTTGCTTCCATATCCTGGCTATTATAAACAGTGCTGCGATGAACACTGGGGTACACATGTCTCTTTCCCTTCTGGTTTCCTCAGTGTGTAAGCCAGCTTTTTCATTCTCCTCTTTTGCTTTCATTAAGATGCTCTTTAGTTCTTCTTCACTTTCTGCCATAAGCGTGGTATCTTCTGTGTATCTGAGGTTATTTCTCCTGCGAGATATTTCTTCTGCCAATCTTGATTCCAGCTTGTGCTTCATCTAGCCTGGCATTTCTTATGATGTACCCTGCATGTAAGTTAAATAAGCAGGATGACAATATACAGCCTTGATGTACTCCTTTCCCGATTTGGAACCAGTCTGTTGTTCCATGTCTGGTTCACAACTTGGTGACTGAAAAAGAACAACATAGTCAGTTTATTGTTACATACTTAACTGTTATGCTATTGACTTTTTTTCTCCACAGCTTATGACTAATATTTTAATTGAGAGGTAATATAGTTCTTCAAAGTTCCAGAAATCACCTTCCACACTTCTTAAATTATAAAATAACCTTTCTGTGCATTTGAAAAATAGTTAGATGGCTCAGATGGTAAAGAATCTGCCTGCAATGCAGGAGACCCAGGTTCAGTTCCTGGATTGGGAAGATCCTCTGGAGAAAGGAATAATTACCCACTCCAGTATTCTTGACTGGAGACTTCCATGGACAGAGGAGGCTGGAGGGCTACCATCCATTGGGTCAAAAAGAATTGGACTAACTGAGTGACTTTCACTAGAGATATTATAAGTAATATGCACCTAAAAATTAATTTTAATTTTAAACAACATAGAAATTATACTTTTCATGATTCTCACATTTCAGTATAGATTACATTCTAAAGATTGTTGACCTTGAACTATAAACATATTGGAAATTGTTAAGCATGAAGAGACTCCTTTACTGGAATTTGAGAACAGTAAGCACATTTGAGAAGTTTCAGTTTGAGCAAATCATTAGAAGTTTGAACTCACTAGCAATATCACAATTTTTTAATCTTTTTGAGAAATCAAAGCAGCAAACAAACATAGATCAGTATAGCTTCTTGAGATGACAAATTATGACTGCTTTTCCAGATGTGGTACCCAGTTTTAACATTTTGATACCATCTACATGGTTCTTTTCTATATTATGCATGTGAATATCTCTACAAAATCTATTTCCATATGATTTAGAGATATATTGTTTCAAAGCTTTAGTGAAAACTAAGTTCCATGAATTGAGTTCTTGTTTGCAGGTGAGTTAGGATCAATCTTCTCACATCTCAGTTTTCTCTGTGTGGTAATCACGAGTCTAACCTTGCATATCTTAGTAGCAGTGAAAGTCGTTCATTCGTGTCTGACTCTTTGCAACCCCATGGACTATACAGTCCATGGAATTCTCCAGGCCAGAATACTGGAGTGGGTAGCTGTTCCCTTCTTCAGGGGATCTTCCCAACCCAGGGATCGTACCCAGGTCTCCCGCATTGCAGGCGGATTCTTTACCAGCTGAGCCACGAGGGAAGCCCCTAATCTTTTATAGGAATGATATTTTTGAAAATTATTTTTAGAGAGGCAAACCCGGTGAACCCCATCTTTATCACATAAGTTTGTGCTCATTTGTTTAGCAGTTTGTAGCTTCTCCCAGTTTAGGAATAAATCTCTGCACTCTCTTCTTCCTGTAAATTGCCTTCACAGGATTGTATTCCCTGTGTCAAGCTCAAATGTGCATTTCTTTCATCCTTTATTATGACTCACAGTAACACTGTAAAATAGATGTTTTGAAACAAATTGATAAATCCAAGTGAACCTGCCAATCCATTGGATATGTTTATAATTATCCTTCTTTCCAAAGGTAGATTTCTTGTTTATAGACAAATTAAGGGTTAACCTTGAGGATTCTCAAGACATTTTTACATTTTTGAGTGTTGCGTTTTCATTATCATCAATCTATGGTATTATGTTATGTATATAAGACATCAGACACAAGTAGAAGGTTAAAACACAGAGAGAATACAATGCATAGTTTTTTTTCTGCTCTAACTGGTCAACCATTTCCTAAAATTCATTCTTCATACGGCACATCACTATAGTTTTATCTCTAACTCTTTCATCTTAAATGCTTATAATAGAAAGAAAACAGCAGGTACCTACTCAGTGGAAAATCATTTAAAGTTATATTTCCCTCCAAAAAATAAAAAAAAAAATAATAAAGTTTTCCTAAATGTATAGATATATAACTGTATGCAGAAAGAATAAGTGAGGGATATAGTGCAGAATACTTTGATGAACAGATTCTAGTATAATATGTAAGGAAGATGATCTAGCCTAAGAATCAAGATAAATATCCTGAGGAATTGAAGCCCCAAATTATCATCAGGATAAAGCATATCAGTCTGCTGGATTCTGTAAAAGACAGTGGGACCAAAATTTTAGCTCCTCTTATCTATTGAGGATGAAAACTGGTTTATGAGAGAGATTGGTGACTGAACCAAAAAACAAGGTTTGAAAGTAAGGCTGTAAAGTGTCTGCTGCTCAACACAGTCTGAAGCCATGACTTAGAGTAGCTTCTGACTGAGGAAGTTGAAAAAACAAAGATAGATCTCAACTGAGATACATATCGGTCAAGATTCTCCAGAGAAACAGACCAGTAGAAGCAAAGAGATTTCAAAGAATTGACTTATGCCTATAGCGGAGGCTGGAAAGTTCAATATTTGTAAAGAGGCTGGGATGCTGAAGATTTTGAGTGGTACCCATTGCAATCATTTCCTCATTCTCTGAAATACCTAAGTTTGTTTGTTTTTTTTTTTTTTTTCTTAAGACCTTTCCACTGAATGGATAAGGTCTAACTAAATTATCAATAATTATCTCCTTTACTTAAAGTTATCTGATTACAGAATTTATCCACATCTACAAAATACTTCAATAGTACATAGATTTGTGTTTGATTGAATACATTAGGACATCATAGCCTAATCAACTAGACACATACAAGCATCTAAGAATGTAGACACCCTCTACGTTTTTGACTATTCAAAATAGCCTAGACAAAGAACCACATATTTCCAACTAAAAAAATGAATTAAAGATAAATAGTTTAATAATATTATAACTATCAAATACATGGAACACATAGTATAAAATATGAAAATGCTGCTGCTGCTGCTGCTGCTAAGTTGCTTCAGTCGTGTCCGAACCTGTGCGACCCCAGAGACTGCAGCCCACCAGGATCCCCCATCCCTGGGATTCTCCAGGCAAGAACACTGGAGTGGGTTGCCATTTCCCCCTCCAATGCATGAAAGTGAAAATTAAAAGTGAAGTCGCTCAGTCATGTCTGACTCTTTGCGACACCATGGCCTGCAGCCCACCAGGCTCCTCCATCCACGGGATTTTCCAGGCAAGAGTACTGGAGATGCTAGGTTCATATAATTTATAAAGTGGTATGTAACATTTAAGCACATGATTTCAATCTTATGCAAACCTATTCAGAGAATGAAAAAGGACAGACTATAACCAAATGTACGCTAAGAGACTTAACATCAGGAATAATCTCGGTACTGTATTCCAAAGAATTTGTAATCAATCTAGGTTTATGCCAAGAAAACAAAATGCAATTTTGAGTCACAATTAGAAACTCTCTCAATAACATTTGCATATTAACAAATTAAAGGCAAAACACCATGTGAAATTTTCCATAAATGAAATGGAAAAGCACTTGGGAAACTCTTCAACCCATTGTTGATAAATTATCTTAGCAACCAAGGAATTGATGGGTAATAGTATGTATTGAGTTAACTACAGTGTAACTAGAAAAATTTCTAGAAATTAGGACAGTGTGATGGTACCAAAAGGGTAGAGAAGTACAACATAGTAAGACTCTAGAAACAGAACCCCACATATTTACAGGAAATTATATATGACAGAACAGGGTAGTTCAGAGGGGAAAGAAAACAAACAAAAAAAGGTGAGATCTTGAATAATCTGCTGGAACAATCCAAATGGAAATAAGTGATATCAGACCCCTATCAGGTGGTCAGAGGACTTAAATCTGAAAACCAAAACTTAAGAAAAGAAATTATTAAAGATATTTTCAGGTGTTCAGAGTGGAACTGAAAGCCTTAAATAAAAAACAGCCAAAGTAAACTGTAAACTGAAAGGAAAAATTGATATTTAATTATATTAAATCTGATTACTTTGCCTCATGAAAAGAAACTTGAAGCAAATTTCAGAATCACACATGATATAATATATCATGATAGACTTATAACATGCAAATCTATGCAATACAGTACTTAAATATAAACTATTGTACATAGTATATATAATACATGCTATATGTATAATAAAGTAGAATTTAAAAACGATATTTCAATGGATTATCCACTTTGGGTAAAAAGGGAAAAATATATATAGTGAAATGCATACACCAAAGCTTAGGATCCAGAGAATTTTGGCAATTTCTTATACCTGCAATAACATACATTGTACCATTGCATGAACTTTTTTATCATTTCAGAAATATTCATTATTTTTCTTCCCAGTTCATCAGTGACCCCCAGGCAAATGTTGTTCTGATTACTTTCCTCATAAATGAGTTATGCCTATTCCAGAAATTTATACAAATGGAATCATATGTATTCCTTTTTATCCTGATTTCTTTAACTCAGCACAGTGTTTTTGAGGTTCATCTATAGTGTTGCATACATCAATAAATTCTGCCATTTTATTTCTGGGTAGCATTTAATTGTGTGAAAATCCAAACTTTGTTCATCTAGTCTCTTGTTAATGGGTATGTGGGTTGTTTCCAGCACGGGTTTAATATGAAAAACGCCTCTATGAGCATGTTCAACTTAATAAGAAATTGCCAGACCAACTTCCAAAGTGGTTACAGACATACACATATGTACTATTAATATCAGGCATGAAAGAAAGAGAGAAATCAGAGTCAATTTCAAGGTTTTCTGTATTACCACGTGGAGAGATAGATTTGCCATTTGCTTATTTGTAGAAGATTGGCAGGAAAGATACGTAATTTAGTTAACTAAAGGTTCACCAAGATATATGTAATTTAATCAACCAAAAGCTTAATTAATCAAATGTAGTTAAACAAAAGGTTAACTTGAAATCCTTAAAAGACATTGGAACAGATATATCAATGAGAGAGTGGGATATACGTGTCTAGAATTCAAAGGAGAGGTTAACGAAGGAGTCCCCGAGTTATCATCATACCGATTTACAGATTCATTCATTCAAAAATAGATTGTAATGGATGAGCATATATGTGGGCCAAGCTCTTGTATATACACACGGACCATATCTGTTAAAAAATCCCTTCTTTTACGGAATGTGTATTGTCTGTGGCTTAGGAATCTAGATGAAAAAACTGAAAAGGAGGGTAAACAGAAAAGAAAAGGGCTTCAAGGACTGAATCCAAGGGCAATCCATTTATTAGAGATCGAGGAAGTGAGATGTAATAACTTAGAGTCTGAGGGAGGAAAATATTCTGAAATGTAGCAGAAAATGTGGGAATACGTTGCACTGTCTAGCCAAGTATGGTTGATTATATTACTGGCCTCTTTCAACAAATCTCGTATTCTTATCTTTTCCCATGGAACTTCAAAGTTCCTCCCATGAAAAGGGTGGAATATATTTTTCCATACCTTGGATTTATTTGGAATAAAGCAGAAAATTTAGTGGCCTGGTCCATTCCTACATCTTCAAGTTTCTGTTTGCACTCTTGTACATCTGCCTTTCTCAGGAGAATGTGTTTGCTAGTCCCAGGATGAAAAAGACATAAAGTAAAGCTTTCTAGCCTCCCTCTTCACATGGCATTTTTTTTTTTTCCCCTCATGGGTCTCTGTGTCCTCTCCTACTCATATGAGAACACCAGTCATCAGATTTCCAGTTCACTCTAAATCCAGTGAGGTGTCATCTTGAGACCATTAATGAATTACATCTGCAAAGATTCAGTTTCTATATAAGGTCACATTCATGAAACCAAGAGTTAGTAGTTGAATTTATCTTTTCAGGGGACAAAATTCAATCTACTACCATATGCTAATGGTATTATGTTTCTGTCCATTTAAATATAGCTTTCTCAAGGAAAGGAGCCATGTTTATTCATGCCTCAGTCTCAATTGTCTAGTAAAAAACCTGGAAATCAATAAACAGTTGCTTTAAAACAGTGTTTCAAAGTATTTTATTCAAGGATATAGCAGCTATTTCTTTTATAAGTAATAATGCATGCTAGAATAATCCGAATTTTTTTTGTATAGCCATGGATTTACTACCTAAATCTACTGTCTTAAAATTATTTGAATGACATCTTCTGCTATCATATTCGGATTATTTCTTTCTCTCTCTCTCTTATGCACAATCTTTGAAGCACACATTAGAAAAAAATCTCATCAAAGTCAGATATGATCTTCAATATGAAAGGAAAGAATTTATTGAAGTAATTACCTAAAAATTCTAATAACGATTTGCCTTTTTATTCTAACAGTAATCACCAGTCCTCATAACAAAGAACCAGCCATCATGGTGTCTCTTTCATTAAATTTCCTTTGTCCTCAAACATACTGCTTTGTGTGTTCTGTTGATTTATTTCCTCTCTCTTCTGAAAAGTTCTGTTTCTTTTTAGAAAAGATAATAGTGAATTTTCTGTAACACACTGTTCCTGTTGTTAGGTAATTAGTCTGCCTGAAAAAAAATATTATAATAGATTTTTCACAAAGGAGCCATTCAACACAATGCTTTTACTATGAAAATCAACAGTCTCAGGGAAATAGGAGAACTAAAGTCAGAAATGAACACTCTCTGTCTCCTTAGTTCTCTGCTTCATTTCAGAAATATGGCTCATGGAACCGTTCAAGAAAAAGTGGGACAAGGGTACATAAGGGAAATTTTTCTGTCTACCACGAGTGAGACAAAATGAGTAGTGATCAAATTAGCAAATTACATTCTTTATCAGAGTGCATTCTTATCTTCTTCTCGAAGATGAATCCATATATATGACAGAATTTAGCCAGAAATATACTTCATCAGTATAAAGTAAGAAAATTATAAAATAATATGAATGTGATTATTTTTCCATTCCATACTTAATTTTCTTTCAATGCAGCTAAAATACCTGCTAAATTCCAAATATAAAAGTTCTTCCTAAAATAATGTGTTCTAACTCATATACCCACGTATTTTAGCTCATATATCTTTTAAGTCATATACCCAATTATTTTAAAGATTGCATACTGCTTAGGAAGTTAGTTGAGTATATTTTTCACAGAGAAAATAATTTAACTCATATGCCATTTTGGTTTGTCATGGTGGCTCAGACAGTAAAGAGTCTGCCTGCAACACGGTAGACCTGGGTTCAATTCCTAGGTTGGGAAGATCCCCTGGAGAAGGAAATGGCAACACGCTCCATTATTATTGCCGGAAAAATCCCAAGGACGTAGGAGGCTGGCAGGCTACAGTCCATGGTGTTGCAAAGGTCGGACATGACTGAGAGACTAACACTTTCATTTTCATATGCCTTTTAATTAATATACCCACTTATTTTAAAGATTGTGTACTGCTCAGGACGTTATTTGAGCATATTTTTTCACAGAGAAAATAGTCAAACTTCACAGAGATCATTTTGCAGTTTCTACCTGATTTAAAACCTATTACATAGGTAATAAGTTGTCATTCTAATTTGAAATGCATAATATGGCTAGCAGCGTGCATGCTAAGTCGCTACAGTTGTGTTCCAGTCTGCAATCCTATAGATTATACCCTGCCTGGCTCCTCTGTTCATGGGATTGTCCAGGTAAGAATACTGGAGTGCATTGCCATGCCTTTCTCACTATATGGCTTCATAGTACATAAATATTCTGAGTTTATTTACTCAACATATTTATTTAACAATTATTGTGGACCTAAAGAAGTTGCATCAGTATCCCAGTGAGTTTCTGTATACTCTTCACTCAGTTCTCCCCATGGTGATATCTTATATATATCTTATATAACCACAACACACTCCAAAAAGCAGGGAATTGGCATTGCACAGTATAACTGGGGGTTCATAGGTGGCACTAATGATAAATGACTTGCCTGCCAAGTCAGGGTATGAAAGAAATGTGGGGTTCAAACCCTGGGCTGGGAGGATCCCCTGGAGGAGGGTATGGCAACTCATTCTTGTATTCTTGCCTGGAGAATCTCATGGATGTAGCAGCCTGGTGGGCTATAGTTCATAGGGTCAAAAAGAGTCAGACAAGACTGAAGCAAATTAGCACACATGCACAGTAATATTGACATATGACATACAGACTTTATTTTGATTTTACCAGCTTTTAAATGAAACTCATTTTTTCATGTGTAAATATGTGACATTTTATTATATGTGTAGATCTGTAAAGCCACTATTCAACCAAGATATGGACTTGTTCCATCACCATAAAGAAACTCATTTATAACATTTATCCATTAGAATGCCTCCCCCTCCTCTAACCCTATTAACTATTGATTTATTCTCCATCACTAACACTTGATTCCAAGGTTGTTATATGAATGGAATCATATAGTACATAACTTTTTGAGCCTGGCTTGTTTTCCACAGTGAAACATTATTTAAATCCAAAAAAAATATTATCTATATCAATAATTTGTTTATTTTATGGATGAGTTATATTTCACTGTATGGGTATACCACAGTTTATATCACCATTTACCCACTGAAAGACATTTGTTTGAATTATTTCTAGTTTGGAGCTATTACTTTAAAAAAAATATGCAAACAACATTAATGTTTTGTTTGGACATAAATTTTTACTTGTCTAAAGTAAATACCCTGAATTGTCATTGCTAGGTAGTATGTTAATTTTATAAGAAAATGTCTAGTATTTTTCCTATTAAATTGCATGTTTAGCTGTTTAAGAGACTACTAAATAACTGTCCCATTTTAATTCCCATTAGCATTGCATGAGAGTCACACATTCTCATTTCACACATTCTCATCAGCAGTTGATATCGTCTGTATTTTTCAGCTATCTTGCATGTGTGTAGTGGTATCTCACTAGGTTTTTGTTTTGTATTTATAGAATGGTCAGTGATGAACATGTTTTCAAGTATTTATTTGTCATCATATATCTTCTATAGTAAAGTATCTTTTCAATTTTTTTGCCCATACATTACTGTTTAATTTAGAGAGTTTTCTTTATATACTCTGGATTGAAATTCTTTGCCAATATATGTTTGCAAATATTTCCTCCAAGATTGTAGCTTGCATTTTACTTCCCTTAAACAATTGTTTGCTGGGCAAAATGTTATTATTTCTCAGTTTATTTCTGCAATACATGGAAGTCTAAAGCAGATACTTGACTTAGAATAGATGCAATGATTTAATTATTTAAACTGTGTGTGTTTGTATTTATGTGTATATAACTTTTTGAAACATAGTATAGAAACACAGATAACTTGAAAAGACTAAAGCATAGTCTTAGGATCTTAAAAATATTTTGAAAGTGTATAAATTTTTTAAAATGCAGACTGTTTTCAAAATAATTTAACAATACTGGCTAACACCTTGTAGCAGTATCTTTGACATATGCACGTGGCATTTTGCCCTTTAATTACAGACTTTTTCAGTCAAATGGTTTTAAGTCTTTAAAACATTTAAACCAATTTTTCTCTAAAAGAAAAGGCAATTTTCCTTTGAGAAATTATTTTAAGATACTGCATCATACAACTAATTATAACATAAATCAACAGTTTAATTTATGCAGTGTCACCCAGCAGAGAAATGTTTTTGAGGGATGAATAAGCAATATAAAAAGCTATCCTGAAGGGGAACATTATCAGACACATTTCACTTTGAATCAGGCTTGTTTAACAAGAACACCCAAATAAACTATGCTTTACCTGAAAACCTCAAATTGTGTGAGGCACTATTATATTTAAAGCAGGACAACTTAAAAATAAAGCCAAAAAATTTACTGAGGAAAGATTGAGAATGTAGTTGATTACAGCATGTCTTTATTATAGAAGCAGGACATTTCAAGAGCAATCAATAGATTCAGAATAATGAAAGCATTGTGCCTATATTCACAGTAAGGATTAAATGAGGACAAAATTTCTTCATTTTATATGCAACAATTTAATTTCTTAAAGTAAAAACCTGTAACAGCGAGAGGAAAAAAAAATGTAATTACATTGTTGATTAGTTCAGTTCAGTCGCTCATTCGTGTCCGACTCTTTGCGACCCCATGAATCGCAGCCCGCTAGGCCACCCTGTCCATCACCAACTCCCGGACTTCACTCAAATTCATGTCCATCGAGTCAGTGATGCCATCCAGCCATCTCATCATCTGTCGTCCCCTTCTCCTCCTGCCCCCAATCTCTCCCAGCATCAGAGTTTTTTCCAATGAGTCAACTCTTCGCATGAGGTGGCCAAAGTGCTGGAGTTTCAGCCTCAGCACCAGTCCTTCCAATAAACACCCAACCTGATGTCATTTAAGATGGACTGATTGGACCTCCTTGCAGTCCAAGGGACTCTCAAGAGTCTTCTCCAACACCACAGTTCAAAAGCATCAATACTTCAGCACTCAGCTTTCTTCAGAGTCCAACTCTCACATCCATACATGACAACTGGAAAAACTATAGCCTTACTAGATGGCCCTTGGCTGGCAAAGTAATGTCTGCTTTTGAATATGCTATCTAGATTGGTCATAACTTTCCTTCCAAGGAGTAAGCGTCTTTTAATTTCATGGCTGCAATCACCATCTGGAGTGATTTAGGAGCCCAAAAAATGAAGTCTGACATAGTTTCCACTGTTTCCGCCTCTGTTTCCCATGAAGTGATGGGACCAGATGCCGTGATCTCCGTTTTCAAATGTTTAGCTTTAAGCCAACTTTTTCACTCTCTTCTTTCACTTTCATGAAGAGGCTTTTTAGTTCCTCTTCACTTTCTGCCATAACGGTGGTATTATCTGCATATTGGGTTATTGATATTTCTCCCGGCAATCTTGATTCCAGCTTGTACTTCCTCCAGCCCAGCGTTTCTCATGATGTACTCTGCATAGAAGTTAAATAAGCAGGGTGACAATATCCAGCCTTGACATACTCCTTTTCCTATTTGGAAGCAGTCTGTTGTTCTATGTTCAGTTCTAACTATTGCTTCCTGACCTGCATACAGGTTTCTCAAGAGGCAGGTTAGGTGGTCTGGTATTCCCATTTCTTTCAGAATTTTCCACAGTTTATTGTGATCCACACAGTCAAAGGCTTTGGCATAGTCAATAAAGCAGAAATAGATGTTTTTCTGGAACTCTCTTGCTTTTTCCATGATCCAGTAGATGTTGGCAATTTGATCTCTGGTTCTTCTGCCTTTTCTAAAACCAGCTTGAAGATCTGGAAGTTCATGATTCACGTATTGCTGAAGCCTGGCTTGGAGAATTTTGAGCATTACTTTACTAGCATATGAGATGAGTGCAATTGTGCGGTAGTTTGAGCATTCTTTGGCATTGTCTTTCTTTGGGATTGGAATGAAAACTGACCTTTTCCAGTCCTGTGGCCACTGCTGAGTTTTCCAAATTTGCTGGCATACTGAGTACAGCACTTTCACAGCATCATCTTTTAGGATTTGAAATAGCTTAACTGGAATTCCATCACCTCCACTAGCTTTGTTCATAGTGATGCTTTCTAAGGCCCACTTGACTTCACATTCCAGGATGTCTGGCTCCAGGTAAATGATCACACCATCGTGGTTATCTTGGTCGTGAAGATCTTTTCTGTACAGTTCTTCTGTGTATTCTTGCCACCTTTTCTTAATATCTTCTGCTTCTGTTAGGTCCATACCATTTCTGTCCTTTATCAAGCCCATCTTTGCATGAAATGTTTCCTTGGTATCTCTAATTTTCTTGAAGAGATCTCTAGTCTTTCCCATTCTGTTGTTTTCCTCTATTTCTTTGCATTGACCACTGAGGAAGGTTTTCTTATCTCTCCTTGCTATTCTTTGGAACTCTGCATTCCGATGCTTGTATCTTTCCTTTTCTCCTTTGCTTTTCGCTTCTCTTATTTTCACAGCTATTTGTGAGGTCTCCTCAGACAGCCATTTTTCTTTTTGGCATTTCTTTTCCATGGGGATGATCTTGATATCTGTCTCCTGTACAATGTCACAAACTTTCGTCCATAGTTCATCAGGCACTCTGTCTATCAGAACTAGTCCCTTAAATCTATTTCACTTCCACTGTATAATCATAAGGGGTTTGATTTCAGTCACACTTGAATGGTGTAGTGGTTTTCCTTACTTTCTTCAATTTAAGTCTGAATTTGGCAATAAGGATCTCATGATCTGAGCCACAGTCAGCTCCCGGTCTTGTTTTTGCTGACTGTATAGAGCTTCTCCATCTTTGGCCGCAAAGAATAGAATCAATCTGATTTCAGTATTAACAATTTAGTGATATCTATTTGTAGAGTCTTCTCTTGTGTTGTTGGAAGAGGGTGTTTGCTATGACCATTGCATTCTCTTGGCAAAATTCTATTAGCCTTTGCCCTGCTTCATTCCATACTTCAAGGCCAAATCTGCCTGTTACTCCAGGTGTTTCTTGACTTCCTACTTTTGCATTCCAGTCCCCTATAATGAAAAGGACATCTTTTTTGAGTGTTAGTTATAAAACAATGCACATGTGTATGTGACTGGTGATAGAAGCAAGGTCCGATGCTGTAAAGAGCAATATTGCATAGGAACCTGGAATGTTCAGTCCATGAATCAAGGCAAAATGGAAGTGGTCAAACAGGAAATGGCAAGAGTAAACGTCGACATTCTGGGAATCAGCAAACTAAAATGGACTGGAATGGGTGAATGTAACTCAGATGACCATTATATCTAGTACTGTCGACATTCTGGGAATCAGCAAACTAAAATGGACTGGAATGGGTGAATGTAACTCAGATGACCATTATATCTAGTACTGTGGGCAGGAATGCCTTAGAAGAAATAGAGTAGCCATCATGGTCAACAAAAGAGTCCGAAATGCAGTACTTGGATGCAATCTCAGAAACGACAGAATGATCTCTGTTTGTTTGCCTGGCAAACCATTCAATATCATGGTAATCCAAGCCTATGCCCCAACCAGTAACACTAAAAAAGCTGAAGTTGAATGGTTCTATGAAGACATTGTTGATAGCTAATGGGAATTATTTGAATGTCTTTTTGAACTGATGTTTTCTTCTGCAACGTCATATAATTTTAGACATAGAAAGGATCTCAAGAGATCTATATATCAAACCAGGAGCAGAAACAGTGCATTTATGTTTATATTGAAGACTTAGGTCATGTCTGAATGATTAAGGAATCCACAAGAAATGGTATAACATTGAGATTATCATCACATCATCTGGGCAAATTGGTTAGTTTTCCTGTGCCTCAGTTGATTCATCTGTAAAAAGAGGGGAATTGTATATCTATTATCTTAGGTTTGCTGTAAAAATTACATGTGTTAGCTTATGTCACACATTTAGAAAAGTGCCTGGCATGCAGAAATAGTTTATAAGAATTAATGGCTATAATTATTTGAGATCATTGCATTAATGCAGCAGATTTATTCACCACAGCATGTCATGGACCTAGCCCATCTTCCATGTCATTTCTATCAAAAGGATCACAGCATTGTTGAAATATATTGCATTAAAGTGCTTTCACAGAAAAATGTCTTGAGAAGAGAAGAGCCATTTTACTAGGGTTGCAGAAAAAGGAAGAACTTTAGGAGCAACCCTTTATGTATAATCCTCCATATAAATCTTAGGCCAGTATTTATGCACTACAGAAATAGGAATTAAAATAGGCAAAATTTGGGGAGAAGGGCCACAGCAAAAATGGTCAGAGACTGAGATCTCATAGCTGACACTTGCATAAAGGGACTGTGTGCTTTTTGCTAAAGGAATCATCCTGATTGTGCCTCTGTGCCAATGTCTGTGCGCTTGAAACAATAATGGAATAACACAGCAAAGAATATTGGAGGAAAAAATCGAGATCCAGCTCTATCATCGGGAGGATGTAGATAAATGAGCAGTTTCTCTATCTCTGTAATAACTAATAGTAATAAGTGGATTCAAGTTTGTGGAGCAATGAGTTCATACGACTTGAAGCTCCCTTAAAGAAATGCATCAGGAAGCCCAATCAATGCACGGAGTCACTGATTACAAAAGGAAAGGCTGACTTCCAGGACACACAAAGCAAGAAGCAGGGAATGGCACAAGGAGAATGAAACAGGACTAGGTATCCCAAGTGAGAGCCTTGCACAAATATTATTGACAGCCCTAATCCAGGAAGGAAGCTAACTAGTATGCAGAATGGTTTGTTTAAAGTAGTTTGAGTCACAGATCACTCATAAATTTTAGCGTTGAAAGATTTGGTAAAGCAGAACAAGCTCAGGGCGGTAGGAAAAGGATGCTTGGTGTTCAGCGCAGGAATACAGCTCCTTGCAGGCTGTCTGCCCTGTTTTGCTGATCCTTTTTATCTTATTGTGTCACCTGGACTACCTACCTAGTAGTTTGGCCTCATGCACATAAGAGCCATAGGGAGCCCCCTGTTTGGAGATCTTCCACTTTTGGTTTAATGGTCTGACATCTCTGCCTTAAAATGCTTAATAGTTTTTAAAAAGGGACTCTACATTTTCATTTTTCACTGGGCTCTACACAGTTTGTAGGTCATTCTGTCTAAGAGTCTGAATGCTAGGTGGGATTAGCATTTTTCAGGGATTCTGATGGAGATCCGCTGCACCAACTGATCCGAATGTAACAATGAAAAGTCATCTTATTTTTTGAAGTGGCCTATGGTTTTTAATTTGGATAATCTCTGAGTAGGTTTCTTGAGTATACTCTAATCAGCATAGTAGCTTTGTTTTCACATTTTAGATACCGCCAATGCAAAATGCGAAGTATGACAGCAAAATGGCATTTACTGACATCTAATCTGTGCAAATTCTCTATCAGCAACCTCATTTGAAACCTCTCAAGATGCTGCATCTGTTAATACTTTATTGCAATGCATGCAGAGTGGGGCTGGTGGCATTCCCGCTTACTTTTCCAGTGCATGTGGCACTGCTGGCATTTCTCCCCGAGGTCTTTCACAAGATCTGAAGGAAACACATATTGCAATCTGTGTTCCCCTGAGTTTAATTCAGCCCAGATTGTTTAAAAAAAAAGTTTCCTCAATAAGACTGAATTTTTCACCAATCAATCCTTCAAATTTCAAATCCCAGTTAGGAACCTTAACGTGAAAACCGACATCACAGGCAGTGGAGGAGAATGACATGTGGCAGACGGAGCCTGTGTCCTGGAGAATCCACTGAGAGTCCCTGAGCCTTGGTTTTGTCATCTGTAAATGAAAAATGACTGAAACCTTGGACAGGATTATCATGAAAATTAAGGAAAATATAAACAAAATGCTTGATCCTTGATGGAATCTCAATCAAACCGTTGCTCTCTCTCTCTCTCTTTTTTTTTTTTAAGTTTGTTTTAATTTTTACTCTCATATAGAAATCAGCTAGAAATCATATGGAAATGAATCAGGGGTTTGCTTACCTCTACAATTTATTGAGTGAACTCAATATAATTCTATGCCTCAAATACCTACTAGAAGGGATAGAAAATGTACTGAGAAAATAGTTGCTACAAATAAATGTAGGAATTTTCACAGGAATGACACTATTTTAAGTACCAAAAGGAAAGTACATATACATTATATGTGTTAAAAGACAGATGTGCTTGTAAAGCTAAAAGTGTGACATATAAGATAAAGATATTCTTTATTTTTTTTATTTTTTTGGTGTATCCCTAACTACAACATTTATTTAATCTTCAACATATATTATTACACTTGGTTCAAGATTATTTTGTTTCAAAGTAATTTCCAGCTTCTTCTAGAATCTGCTTTAATAACAGAAGCATATGACTTTATCATCATTTTATTTCTTTTGTAGGTAAGTGGTTTTAATAGTTCCCTTCAAGAGTTCCCTTCACTCCACATGGCGCCAGCTTTCAGAACTCTGTGTATAGGTCTGTCTGCTTCTGTCCTCTGCTGTTCAATGGGTCTAAGAAGTCAGAAGATGTTTGCCTTACTTCACCTCTGTAACACTTTCTCTTATTATTGCTTTCATTGTTGTCTTCCTTTTATTGTCTCTCCCTCTTTATTGTTTTGTTAATTTCATTTTTAAATTCTTCTCTGCATGTGGGATCTTAGTTCCCTGACCAGAGTTCCAGATCCTGTCCCCTGCCTCGAAGCAGAGTCTCAACCACTGAAATTCCTAGCTGAGGATTCCGTTCTTCCTCTTTCTTTTGGAACTCCTATGACTAAGAGTTGAACTATGCTACTGTCTCTTTCAACTATCCAGAGAGTTTCTCAACTCTTTTTCAACACATCTATTTTTCCTATAATTTTGCCAATAAGAGTACTGCTTAATCTCTAATTGCTTATCTTCCTGGTTTGTTAATTCTTGTTCTATGATCCAATATATTCCTCTGAAGATATTGATCAGAACATATTTAAATGTTTGACTTATTTTTTATCCTGTTTTTCTCTCTGTTCTGTTGCCCTTTCTTCTGATCCTGGCCTTTCTCTTCTGTGCTCTGGAGTTTCTACAAATGAGTGTCACTCCTTGGATGTCCTTTCGTATTTACTTATGACAGCAGGAGGGCCGAGGGGAGCTACTCCATGTTCAAGGTCAGGAGGGGTGGCAGTGAGGAGATACCCTTCGTCCAAGGTAAGAAGAAGCGACTGAACTTTGCTGGGGCAGCCGTGAAGAGATACCCCACATCCAAGGTAAGAGAAACCCATGTAACATGGTAGATGTTGCGAGAGGGCATCAGAGGGCAGACACACTGAAACCATAATCACAGAAAACTAGTCAATCTAATCACATGGACCACAGCCTTGTCTAACTCAATGAAAATAAGCCATGCCTGTGGGGCCACCCAAGACAGGCGGGTCATGGTGGAGAGATCTGACAGAATGTGGACCACTGGAGAAGGGAATGGCAAACCACTTCAGTATTCTTGCCTTGAGAACTCCATGAACAGTATAAAAAGGCAAAATGATAAGATACTGAAAGAGGAACTCCCCAGGTCAGTAGGTGCCCAATATGCTACTGGAGATCAGTGGAGAAATAACTCCAGAAAGAATGAAGGGATGGAGCCAAAGCAAAAAAATACCCAGTTGTGGATGTGACTGGTGATACAAGCAAAGTCTAATGTTGTGAAGAGCAATATTGCATAGGAAGCTGGAAAGTTAGGTCCATGAATCAAGGCAAATTGGAAGTGATCAAACAGGAGATGGCAAGAGTGAATGTCAACATTCTAGGAATCAGCGAACTAAAATGGACTGGAATGGGTGAATTTAACTTAGGTGACCATTATATCTGCTACTGTGGGCAGGAATCCCTCAGAAGAAATGGAGTAGCCATCATGGTCAACAAAAGAGTTCGAAATGCAGTACTTGGATGTAATCTCAAAAATGACAGAATGATCTCTGTTTGTTTCCAAGGCAAACCAATCAATATCACAGTAATCCAAGTCTACACCCCAACCAGTAATGCTGAAGAAGCTGAAGTTGAATGGTTCTATGAAGACCTACAAGACCTTTTAGAACTAACACCCCAAAAAGATGTCCTTTTCATTATAGGGGACTGGAATGCAAAAGTAGGAAGTCAAGAAACACCTGGAGTAACAGGCATATTTGGCCTTGGAGCACAAAATGAAGAAGGGCAAAGGCTAATATAGTTTGCCAAGAAAACACACTGGTCATAGCAAACACCCTCTTCCAACAACACAAGAGAAGACTCTACATGTGGACATAACCAGATGGTCAACACCAAAATCAGACTGATTATATTCTTTGCAGCCAAATATGAAGAAGCTCTATACAGTCAGCAAAAATAAGACCTGGAGATGACCGTGGCTCATATCATGAGTTCCTTATTGCCAAATCCAGACTGAAATTGAAGAAAGTAGGGAAAACCACTAGACCATTCAGGTATGACCTAAATCAGATCCCTTATGATTATATAGTGGAAGTGAGAAATAGATTTAAGGGGCTAGATCTGATAGAGTGCCTGATGAACTATGGACAGAGGTTCGTGACATTGTACAGGACACAGGGATCAAGACCATCCCCATGGAAAAGAAATGTAAAAAAGCAAAATGGTTATCTTGGGAGGCCTTGCAAATAGCTGTGAAAGGAAGAGAAGCAAAAAACAGGGGAGAAAAGGAAAGGTATAAGCATCGGAATGCAGAGTTCCAAAGAATAGCAACAAGAGATAAGAAAACCTTCCTCAGTGGTCAATGCAAAGAAATAGAGGAAAACAACAGATGGGAAAGACTAGAGATCTTTTCAAGAAAATTAGAGATACCAAGGTAATATTTCATGCAAAGATTGGGCTCAATAAAAGATAGAAATGGTATGGACCTAACAGAAGCAGAAGATATTAAGAAGAGCCAGCAAGAATACACAGAAGAACTGTACAAAAAAAGATCTTCACGACGAAGATAATCATGATGGTATGATCACTGACCTAGAGCCAGACATCCTGGAATGTGAAGTCAGGTGGGCCTTAGAAAGTATCACTACAAACAAAGCTAGTGGAGGGGATGGAATTCCAGTTGAGCTATTTCAAATCCTGAAAGATGATACTGTGAAAGTGCACCACTCATCATGCCAGCAAATTTGGAAAACACAGCAGTGGCCACAGGACTGGAAAATTTCAGTTTTCATTCTAATCCCTAAGAAAGGCAATGCCAAAGAATGCTCAAACTACTGCACAATTGCACTCATCTCACACGCTATTAAAGTAATGTTCAAAATTCTCCAAGCCAGGCCTCAGCAGTACGTGAACCCTGAACTTCAGTTGTTCAAGCTCATTTTGGAAAAGGCGGAGGAACCAGAGATCAAATTGCCAACATCTGCTGGATCATGGAAAAAGCAAAAGAGTTCCAGAAAAACATCTATTTCTGCTTTATTGACTATGCCAAAGCCTTTTGCTTTGTGAATCACAATAAACTGTGGAAAATTCTGAGAGATGGGAATATCAGACCACCTGACCTGCCTCTTGAGAAACCTGTATGCAGGTCAGGAAGCAACAGAACTGGACATAGAACAACAGACTGGTTCCAAATAGGAAAAGGAGTACATCAAGGCTGTATATTGTCACCCTGTTTATTTAACTTATATGAAGAGTACATCATGAGAAATGCTGGGCTGGAAGAAGCACAAGCTGGAATCAAGATTGCTGGGAGAAATATCAATAACCTCAGATATGCAGATGACACCACCCTTAGGGCAGAAAGTGAAGAACTAAAGAGCCTCTTGATGAAAGTGAAAGAGGAGAGTGAAACAGTTGGTTTAAAGGTCAACATTCAGAAAACTAAGATCATGGCATCTGGTCCCATCACTTCATGCCAGATAGATGGGGAAACAGTGGAAACAGTGGCTGACTTTATTTATCTGGGCTCCAAAATCACTGCAGATTGTGATTGCAGCAATGAAATTAAAAGACGCTTACTCCTTGGAAGGAATGTTATGACCAACCTAGATGATAGCATATTCAAAAGCAGAGACATTACTTTGCCAACAAAGGTTCGTCTAGTCAAGGCTATAGTTTTTCCTGTGGTCATGTATGGATGTGAGAGTTGGACTGTGAAGAAAGCTGAGTGCCAACGAATTGATGCTTTTGAACTGTGGTGTTGGAGAAGACTCTTGAGAGTCCCTTGGACTGCAAGGAGATCCAACCAGTCCATCCTAAAGGAGATCAGTCCTGGGTGTTCATTGGAAGGACTGATGCTGAAGCTGAAACTCCAGTACTTTGGCCACCTCATGTGAAGGGTTGACTCATTGGAAAAGATTCTGATGCTTGGAGGGATTGTAGGCAGGAGGAGAAGGGGACGTCAGAGGTTGAGATGGCTGGATGGCATCACTGACTCTAGACGTGAGTTTGAGTGAACTGGGAGTTGGTGATGGACAGGGAGGCCTGGCGTGCTGCAATTCATGAGTTAGCAAAGAGTCGGACATGACTGAACGACTGAACTGAACTGATGACAGCCCTGCTCGACTAATCTAGTGTTTTATATCCTTTGGTGCTATATGCATGCATGTGTGCTAAGTCACGTCAGTTATTTCTGATGCTTTGTGATCCTATGGACTGTACCCTACCAGGCTCCTCTGTCCATGGGATTCTCCAGGTAAGAATACTTGAGTGGGCTGCCATTTCCTACTCCAGATGATTTTCACAACTTAGGGATCCAACTAGCATCTTTCATGTATCCTGCATTGGAAGGCAGGTTCTTTACCATGAGTGCCACTTGGGAAGGCCCCTGGTATTATGCAGCCATTTCCCCAGCTGGCCTTTCTTTAATGGAGAGCTTTCTGCAAGCAAAGCTGTTTCTGGACAGAAGGTGGTGGCTGTCAAGTATCACTGTGGATGGTGGGGGCTGACACACTGAGGGCCTTTTCCAAATGTGAGAATGAAACACAGCAACTGGAGAAGCCCCAGTTATTGCTAGAGAGATCAAACACTGTGCTATTTTTATTGTCATCATTCCTATCCCAGGCCCCAGGGGTTAAAGAACAAGGGATGGAGACTCTCAGTTGTGGAATAAAAGGGTACTCAACATGGAGAACTGTGCTCACACCTGAGCCAATCATCAGCTCCTCAAGGAATGTTCCTGCTTTGTCTACTCTAATTCTGCAGATGAGCCACATCTACTGCTGGATACTTTCTAAATTGATGCTAAGTAAACACTCCCAACTCTGCCACAGGGATCCTCCCCATGCTACAGGGCTTCCTCAGCTTTCTTTTATCCATGAGTGTTTTCCCTCACACTTCCTGTTTTCCAGAAATCAAGTAAATGACTCTGACCTCAGTAAGTCCATCATCCCCACACATGCTCAAAGCAATCAGTTGTCCTCACTATCATAAGCTGGCACATAGTCAGGCATTAATATGTGGGCTCATGTTTTCCTTTTTAACAAGAAACTGGCCAAAAAAATAATCTGAAATTCTTTATAATCAAACTCTGTAAAGAGATACTATTTTGATGTTCAATAAACATTTATTGACCTACTATAGGATACACAGGCTTCCCTGATAGCTCAGTTGGTAAAGAATCCACCTGCAATGCAGGGGATCTGATTCTATTCCTGGGTCGGGACAATTGGCTGGAGAATGGAAAGGCTACCCACTCTAGTATTCAGGCCTGGAGAATTTCATGGACTCTATAGTCCATGGGGTCACAGTCGGACACAACTGAGCGACTTTCACTTTCACTTTTTATAGGATACACAACACACACAGACATACAACCAAATAATTAAATTTTAAGTGGGATACATAAGATTTTAGAGGTTGAGACGTTGACAAAATAATGTTCAAGATGGATTTCTTGAAAAGCAGAGCTGCTTCATGTGGATCTGCAAAGATAGATTTATCAGACAGATAAGGTAATGATGGGGTAAATGGAAAGAAAGGGAGTGATGTGTGTGAAAATACTGAGGTGTGAACTCATTTACTGTGGAAGTAGTAATCATACACTAACATGTTAAGTTTCATCTTTAGTATTTGAGAAAAATCTGCTGCTCAGTGTTGGCTTCAGGCTTTGGACCAAGAAACTGTCAAATACCCACATCATGTCATTTCTGTCATTTGTGATCTTGTACACGATCAATACTGTGGTGATTGCACTTTTAAGCTCATAATTTTCAGTCCCCAAACATCAGATACAATCCAAGCAACCCATTTAGCTTTAGGGTTAATATGTGAGGAGTCAGGTTTAAGTATGTTAGCATTCCAGACACAACTAGAGTAAAATCTATTTTGGAATATCTTTGCCAAAATGATACCATTAGAATTATAAATATGTGTTTTTCTTTGCAAAAATTAAGTGCTCCAACAATTGAATGCTGTTGATTAACTAGAAGAGTAGTTAAAGAGATACATAATCCGGCAAATAATACAAATACCAATAAGTTACCCTTGGCAGAATAATCTTGGGAACAAAAACATACTCTTTTGGAGTTCACTATATTGAAACAATTTTAAATTGGAGCAAAGATTGACATAACACAATTCTAGATTACATACAAGTGTTTATTGTTTTAGCATTTGTTAGATTAAACATAATCTTTAAATATTTAGTCATTTAATCATTGACTCCAACAATTTTCAAGGAAAAAAAATTTTTAATTGAGAATTCTTTCCATCTTTAGAGGATGAGTCAACATGATATCAACATTGTCACCCAAAATTTTCACAAGTGAAATTCCAATTTCAAGCACAATATTCATGAGAAATATTTTATCCAGTCAAAGCATAAAAACAAAAGAAGTGTTAGATAAGGAAGAAAGAGAAAAGAGTGATTAGCATAAGGCTGTATTACAAAATAATCCAACATGGGTGGTAACAGTCCAATTGCAATTAAAGCTCATTTCTTATATACTGATTCACAGAGGGTGTTCTCAGCAGATGCCTCATCTCCATATGGTGGCTCAGCTGCCTAGTCTTTCCAGATTTCGACTTCCCTGTTCCCCTAGAGACATGTCATTATCTGCCTCCAGGCAGGAAAAAAGGAAAGTGAGAATGGTTGAGGGTGAAGAGATACACTTATCTCTTAAATTCTTGATCTGGAAACGATATACATCACTTCTGATATGTTTTCCTTTTCTGCGTAAAAATACTGATATTTAAAATATGCCACTTCTTTATCATATATATCAAATACAAAAAGAAGATTTTTTCTTTTTTTTTTAGTTTGACAGACAGCATTTTTAGTTTGTAATATAAAGATGTTACAGCCTACATATTCATGTCCTCTTTCCTCTTCATATCTATATATTGGAACCTTAACATCCAAGGGGATGGTATTAAGAGGTGGGGACTTTGGAGGTACTTTAAGATAAAATCAAGAGGATGGAACCCTCTTGAAGAAAATAATATCTTTATAAGAAGAGAAAGACTGTTCACAGTCTCCGCCATATGAGGACAAAATGAAAGGATGGGTACCTGCAAATCTGAATTGAGCCAGTAGCAACCTTGATCTTGGTTCTCAGTCTCCAAAACTGTAAGAGACTCATTTCTGTTGTTTGAGACATCAAATCTATGGACTTTATCATAGTAATCCAAACTGACTAAAACAAATGAATTCATCGTTCCTACTGCTTTACTTAATTTCTGAAAGATAGCTGCCTATAAGATTTTCCATATGCAATCTGAGAGTGAATAGGCAAAAGTGAAAGTGAAAGTGTAGTCACTCAGTCCTATCCTACTCTTTTCAACACCACAGACTGTAGCCTGCCAGGCTTCTCTGTCCATAGAATTCTCCAGGCAAGAATAATGGAGTGGGTTGCCATTTCCTTCTCCACGGGTTCTCCCTGACCCAGGGATCGAACCTGGGTCTCTTGCATTGCAGGCAGATTCTTTACCATCTGAGCCACCAAGAAAGCCTGTGAAACACAGAGGAGTATTTATGTACAAGAAAATTGATATAAACAGTGTCAAGTAATTGTTATTGATTAGGAATGATTTAGTGATCACTACCATACTCTGGGAGGGCCTTAAAAATAGCTGTGAAAAGAAGAGAAGGGAAAAATAAAGGAGAAAAGGAAAGATGTAAGCATCTGAATGCAGAGTTCCAAAGAATAGCAACAAGAGATAAGAAAGCCTTCCTCAGTGATCAATGCAAAGAAATAGAGGAAAACAACAGAATGGGAAAGACTAGAGATCTCTTCAGAAGAAGGCAACGGCACCCCACTCCAGTACTCTTGCCTGGAGAATCCCATGGGCAGAGGAGCCTGGTAGGCTGCAGTCCATGGGGTCACTAAGAGCCGGACACGACTGAGTGACTTCACTTTCCCTTTTCACTTTCATGCATTGGAGAAGGAAATGGCAACCCACTTCAGTGTTCTTGCCTGGAGAATCCCAGGGACGGGGGAGCCTGGTGGGCTGCCGTCTCTGGGGTCGCACAGAGTCGGACACGACTGAAGTGACTTAGCAGCAGAGATCTCTTCAAGAAAATTAGAGATACAAAGGGAACATTTCATGCAAAGATGGGCTCAATAAAGGACAGAAATGGTATGGACCTAACAGAAGCAGAAGATATAAAGAAGAGGTGGCGAGAATATACAGAACAATACAAAAAATATCTTCACAACCAAGATAATCACGATGGTGTGATTACTCACCTAGAGCCAGACATCTTGGAATGTGAAGTCAAGTAGGCCTTAGAAAGCATCATTATGAACAAAGCTAGTGGAGGTGATGAAATTCCAGTTGAGCTATTTCAAATCCTGAAAGATGATGCTGTGGAAATGCTGCACTCAATATGACAGCAAATTTGGAAAACTCAGCAGTAGCCACAGGACTGGAAAAGGTCAGTTTTCATCCCAATCCTAAAGAAAGGCAATGCCAAAGAGTGCTCAAACTACTGCACAATTGCACTCATCTCACACGCTAGTAAAGTAATGCTCAAAATTCTCCAAGCCAGGCTTCAGCAATACTTGAACCGTGAACTTCCAGATCTTCAAGCTGGTTTTAGAAAAGGCAGAACAGCCAGAGATCAAATCCAACATCTGCTGGATCATCGAAAAACTAAGAGAGTTCCAGAAAAACATCTATATCTGCTTGACTGACTATGCCAAAGCCTTTGACTGTGTGGATCACAAAAAACTGTGGAAAATTCTGAAAGATATAGGAATGCCAGACCACCTGACCTGCCTCTTGAGAAACCTGTATGCAGGTCAGGAAGCAAGAGTTAGAACTGGACTTGGAACAACAGACTGGTTCCAAGTAAGAAAAGGAGTACGTCAAGGCTGTATATTGTCACCCTGCTTATTTAACTTCTATGCAGAGTACATCATGAGAAACGCTGGGCTGGAGGAAGCACAAGCTGGAATCAAGATTGCCAGGAGAAATATCAATAACCTCAGATATGCAGATGACACCACCCTTATGGCAGAAAGTAAAGAGGAACTAAAAAGCCTCTTGATGAAAGTGAAAGAGGAGAGTGAAAAAGTTGGCTTAAGGCTCAACATTCAGAAAACGAAGATCATGGCATCTGGTCCCATCACTTCATGGGACACAGATGGGTAAAAAGTGGAAACTGTGTCAGACTTTATGTTTTTGGGCTCCCAAATCACTGCAGATGGTGATTGCAGCCATGAAATTAAAAGATGCTTATTCCTTGGAAGGAAAGCTATGACCAAACTAGATAGCATATTCAAAAGCAGAGACATTACTTTGCCAACAAAGGTTCATCTAGTCAAAGCTATGCTTTTTCCAGTGGTTTTTATGGATTGGACTGTGAAGAAGGCTGAGCACTGAAGAATTGATGCTTTTGAACTGTGGTGTTGGAGAAGACTCTTGAGAGTCCCTTGGACTGCAAGCAGATCCAACCAGTCCATTCTGAAGGAGCTCAGCCCTGGGATTTCTTTGGAAGGAATGATGCTAAAGCTGAAACTCCAATACTTTGGCCACCTCATGTGAAGAGTTGACTCATTGGAAAAGATTCTGATGCTGAGAGGGATTGGAGGTAGGAAGAGAAGGGGACGACAGAGGATGAGATGGCTGGATGGCATCACTGACTCTGTGGACGTGAGTTTGCGTGAACTCCGGGAGTTGGTGATGGACAGGGAGGCCTGGCGTGCTGCATGCAATTCATGGGGTCGCAAAGAGTCAGACACGACTGAGCGACTGAACTGAACTGAACCATACAACGTTTTATGCATATATTTCAGTCGAGTTTTCAGATACTAATCATAAGACAGCTTATATGTAAGGAAATTAATCACCGGGATACAGGTGATCACTTTCAACATGTTTTTTTCTATAGTCAAAGAATTACATAACACACAGGACAGATTAGATGATGCTTGTTCTATTCTAGTACATTCTTCTAATGGTAAGAAGCATCAGGTGTTGTTGCTCATAATTCAAAAACTTTTGCAAAGACCTCTCTGGTTCTAGGGTTTTGTCAAAAATCTATGATGGAATACAATAAATAAAAGCATTTAATGTTAGGGGTCCAAAACACTTTGTGCTTTTGAGTCTAGATTTATGAATTTTTTCTAGATCTTTCTGTATGTTTTCAATCAATGCCATGGCACTTCTACATTGGACTAGAAACTAGAAGGCAGAAATGGATTCAGGAAATTATTTCTCTTACAAGATTTCCATCTTAAGATGTAAGATGAACTTTAAATGAATGAAAAATCAGTCATATCTAGTGCTTTGTTCAAATGCTCACCATAGATATCATTTATTATTTTATAAAAAAAAGAGAATATCAATTTTGAAGAATTTGGAATTATAGAATTGAGAAGATAACATCACCATGCTGAATTCAATAATGTTTCTGATGAAAGTGTTCATGGTATTTAGAATTTCCAGGTGGCGCTACTGGTAAAGAGCTGCCTGTCAGTGCAGGAGACTTAAGAGAGGTGGACTCACTCCCTGGGGCAGGAAGATCCCCGGGAGAAGAAAATGGCGACCCACCCCAGTATTCTTGCCTGGAGAATCCCATGGACAGAGGAGCCTGGCATAGGGCCGCAAAGAGTTGCACATAACTAAAATGGCTTTGCAGGAACACATTAGAAGTAGAAAAGGAAGTTAGGGGCAAAAAGGTAGAAAAGTAAAAGAAAGCTACTCTTCAGAAAAGGTGAAACTAAAGCAACGTCATAATTAAACATTTTCTCAATAACTTACTTGAACTCCTTAACACTTTGTCCAACAGGCATCACAGGCTTCCTACAGTCTCACAAAATTTCCTGACCTTATTCCTCTCTCATTCTATTTCCTGGTTGCTGACTGTCTCGTCGACTGATGGACACTCCTACTGCCTCTCACTGCATGGATTTTCCACCTCCAACATCAATAGTTAGAAATTTAATTTTGTTTTGTAAGGATTTTATTTATCTTTAGAGTGATTACTTGTCTGAAATTTTGTTGTAATAGTATATTTATATGATAAAATATTTATTTTGATACATATGTATATATTTGCCAATCTGGGAACATTTTCCTAAATTCTAGTATTTCCTAGGGGTAATCATGAAGTATTAATTTGACAGTGTTTTGGTAGTTATTTAGTCACAACCTCTATTTACTCATGAATACAACCCTTTAAGAAAAATGCAGTGACTAGTAAAACCACGTTATGTTTTTTAATTAGCCTACATTGGCTGTGATTGAAATTTAAAAGTATGGCTTCAGATATAACTTGAAAACACTAATAATAATATCCCCAACTTAACATTTTACCATCCAAAAATATATGATATCCACATGAAATTTATAAAATGGTTTTCATAATATTAAATAAAGTTTAATGTGATCTAATACATGCTATTTGCCAATCTGATAAGGGCTAAACATATAATAATAGAATTGGTAGTTATCCATGTGAGACCCCAAATATAAGTTTAGAAATTCTTTGTAATTTTGAGATTTGAATAAAATATTTATAATACATCCCTAATTAAAATAGTCTATGTCTCTGAATCAAGATATCAGAGCAGACATATGGTCCCAGTTGCCAAAAAGTGACAGAGAGATTTGGAGTTTCCACGTGTCTGAATGACGGCTCCATCCAACTTCACAACATCTGCTTTTGGTAAAGGTCTTGTTGCTTGCAGCACATTGCAGCCATTTCAGAGACAAGAGAGAATTCTGGTCAAAACAGAATTATCTGTCATTTTGTTGTCAACTATGTTTAGAAGCCCAACCTTTTGGCATATATGATCACTAAAAGATTTATTATTTACTCAATAATAATAGTCTTCTCTGGGTGAGGCTCCAGAGTTCTTGGTCTCGGTGAACTCAGAGGTTAGTAGCGGCATTTCACAAATAAACAGTTACAATACTGTGTGCCAGTAGATAGGCTGCAGCCATTTACAGGGTACCACTGGGACTGGAGAGAAAGAGTAGTAGTATCATATCAGGAAAGTAAGTAGTATCAGGAAAAGATAATCTAAACCCAGTAAACACAACCAAAGATAAACTCATAGAAACTCAAGCAAGGGACCTTTGGTAACATCTAGTTCAGCCTCGTTTTATGTATAATCACATTGGTTTGTAGACAAACAGCACACTATGTAACTTGCTGTAGGGACTGATGACGGAATTCAGGGATTTATCATCAATTCAGTTCTCCTTGACCCTCTCTGTGCACTTATTGATCAGATACCCGAAGTTTCTGTACTCATCCTTAATGTCTGAACAGGTAACACCATATTGTGTTGAAGACTGGGCCAACCGCCAGTGGCCTGCTAAGTGCATAACCATTTCACACGAAGGCAGCTGAGGCCTGCTCTGTCGTGTGCTGGCGGTGTTTGTAAAGAGGATATCATGAGCACATAGTATTGTCTCTGCTACAGAAAAGGATGTTACTACCATCCTTGACTTGAGAATCTTTAATTAAGAGAAATTTCTCTGCTACACACAAGAAGAACAAAAGTCAGGAGAACTTTCAGACAAAATATTAAGAGTTCACAGTAGTGGGGTAGAAACTCTTAATGGAGAACTTTGCCAAATTGCAGAGAATGGCATATAGGGCAGTAAACCACTCCATGAATAGCAGAGAAGAAAGCTTTTCCAAAAGCACACAATGGCATCTCAGAGAAAAATTGTATTCTTGCTTTCTGAAATTTGCCTCTTTTTTTTAGCAAAAGGGGCTGCCCTCATGGCTCAGTTGGTAAAGAAATTGCCTGCAGTGCAGGATTGGTTGGTTCAATACTTGTGTTGGGGAGATCTGCTGGAGAAGGGATAGACTACCCACTTTAGAATTGTTGGGCTTCCCTTGTTTAGCTAAAGGAACTATGAACAGGAAAGAATAAGAGGAGAGTGAGAGAGAGACATGAAAACAGAGATTGATAGAGAGAAAGAAAGGTCAGGATAGCAGCACCCTAAAGGTCTCCTGGAGCACTTCAGTTCAGTTCAGTTCAGTCGCTCAGTCATGTTCGACTCTTTGTGACCCCATGAACTGCAGCACGCCAGGCCTCCCTGTCCATCACCAACTCCCGGAATTTACCCAAACTCATGTCCATCAAGTCAGTGATGCCATCCAGCCATCTCATCCTTTGCCGTCCCTTCTCCTCCTGCCCCCAATCCCTCCCAGCATCAGAGTCTTTTCCAATGAGTCAACTCTTTGCATGAGGTGGCCAAAGTATTGGATTTTCAGCTTAACATCACAACACCCAGGACTGATCTCCTTCAGAATGGACTGGTTGCATCTCCTTGCAGTCCAAGGGACTCTCAAGAGTCTTCAACACCACAGTTCAAAAACATCAATTCTTCAGTGCTCAGCTTTCTTCACAGTCCAACTCTCACATCCATGCATGACCACTGGAAAAACCATAGCCTTGACTAAAAGGACCCTTGTTGGCAAAGTAATGTCTTTGCTTTTGAATATGCTATCTAGTTTGGTCATAACTTTCCTTCCAAGGAGTAAGCATCTTTTAATTTCATGGCTGCAGTCACCATCTGCAGTGATTTTGGAGCCCAAAAAATAAAGTCTGACACTGTTTCCACTGTTTCCCCATCTATTTCCTGTGAATTGATGGGACAGGATGTCTGGAGCACTGCTAAGTCGCTTCAGTCGTGTCCGACTCTGTGCAACCTCATAGACGGCAGCCCACCAGGCTCCCCCGTCCCTGGGATTCTCCAGGCAAGAACACTGGAGTAGGTTGCCATTTCCTTCTCCAATTCATGAAAGTGAAAAGTGAAAATGAAGTCGTTCAGTCGTGTCCGACTCTTTGCGACTGCATGGACTGCAGCCCACCAGGCTCCTCTGCCCATGGGATTTTCCAGGCAAGAGTGCTGGAGTGGTGCTAGTGATGGTTAAATGAGTGAAAGCTGCTTCCAATTTATTAGAAACAAGGCGGTAGGAAGTAGCATCAGTTATTACCCTCTGCAACTAAGGACGCCAGTTATTTCTACAGGTCTCAGAGAAAGCACCAGAGAGAACGTACTGTCTCAACTTCCCAAGATTATGTATTGTATTAAGGGCGTAGTGTGGTTGAATAAAGGTTAGATAGGAGGTAGTGAAATGTTTTCTTTTGTAAATGAGATACTAATGAGACCTTTGTCCAAAAGAAAATTTGACATTGACCAAGAAATCCAAGTGCTGAAGAATTGATGCTTTTGAACTGTTGCATTGGAGAAGACTCTTGAGAGTCCCTTGGACTGCAAGGAGATCAAACCAGTCTTTCCTAAAGGAAATCAATCCTGAATGTTCATTGGAAGTTCTGATGCTGAAACTGAAGCTCCAGTACTTTGGCCACCTGATGCGAAGTGTCCACTCATTAGAAAAGACACTGATGCTGGGAAAGATTGAAGGCAGGAGGAGAAGGGGTGGACAGAGGATGAGATGGTTGGATGGCATCATCGACTCAGTGGACATGGGTTTGAGCACACTCTGGGAGATGGTGAAGGACAAGGGAACCTGGCGTGCTGCAGTCCAGAGGGTTGCAGAGTCGGACATGACTGAGTGACTGAACAACAGAGTATCTAGGAAATAACAAAAAGTAGATGCCATTTATTATAACAGTTGGGAAAAACAAAGAAGTTGAACACTTTTACACATTTTGCTATTTTTTGCAGGATAAGGTAGTATAGGCACATTGTCAGATTCATGTTTGTTGCAGTTTTACTAAAGGGAAGGGAAAAAAAGGAAGATAGGTTGAAGTTAAATACTTGTGGGCTCAAACAAAATTAGGAAGTAATTCCCAGAACTCATTTGTTTTGACTTAATTAGCATAGCATGTTTTTAGCTAATGAGCAGCATATAGAAAGTGTATGTATGTCAGGTTGTAAACTTTATCCTGTGTGCTAGATAATGTTATATAAATCTGGTCATGATTCCCGAACTGAGTATAGGATCCCATTTGCAAAGTGGAATGCTGAGCTGTAAATTATTTCAAGAGCTATATCACTGCTCTACTCCTTCATGTGATTATACATATATAATAAATTGTCATATATATAATATATAATACATATCATATATATATATAATCTGTCAGTTACAAAGGAAAATTGATAGCTGTTTCATAAGTTAAAAAAATTTTTTAAAAAGCTTCAGAGAATTGATCATGCTTCTGAGGTGTCATGAAAATGAGAACCACTCAGAGTGTGAGTTTCCATTATCTACCACTATGGTTTAGGCTTTGAACTCTGAACTCATGCTCCCTTGGTGCAAATCCTGTGCTATCTCTTCATAGTTCTGAAGACTTAAGCAGAGTATGTTTTCCCTAAATTCTTCAGTCTTTCTGCTATATAGTGAAGATAACACAATAACCCATCTTATAGATTTGTGTGCTGATTAAATGAGATATTCTTCATAAAGCATCTAGAAAGTACCACTCTCATAGATGAGAGCCAAGAAATCTTAGCTATCAATATTAAAAGATTGAATGTTAGGAGACAGGAGTTTCTAGGTCCTGGCTTAATATTTACTAACCAGTAAATTTCACATACAGCAGAATTGCTTGGAGTTTCGAATGTAATCTGTAAATTGTTAGATGAATTGCAATTACTTTAAAATAATTTTTTCTGGGTCCCCAGATTGAAAGAAATGAATGTTTAAATAATGTCATCTGAGTTCTGAAATTAAAGAAATAAACTACTATAAAAGTATCATATTTCCCTGACATATTAAGGTTGGAAAAAATATGGTTAATTGAATACATGGATAATTCAAACATATCATGAATATATTTTATTTTACTTCCATTCATAGTATGGAGGAAGATTTTAGTCTTTGTGGTTATCTCCATAAATACAGCCAAGCAAACTTTAATAAAAGTTTCTTCAGTGATTCTCAATCTTATTAGGCATCTATTATGGCTTCCCTGGTGGTTCAGAGGGTAAAGACTCTTCCTGCAGTGTGGGAGACCCAGGTTCAATCCTTGGGTTAGGAAGATACCCTGGAGAAGAGAATGGCAACCTCCTCCAGTATTCTTGCCTGGATAATTCCATGGACAGAGGAGCCTGGTGGGCTACAGTCCACGGGGTTGCATATGGTCAGACACAACTGGGAAAATGAATTAAAAATTGTTTACCCCAAGAAGCTGCGCCAAAGAAAACATAGCATTGCTACCAGGAAGCTCAGATATTAAGTCAATACAAAATGTAGATGTATGCAAATATATTTAAAGTAAAATAATTTTTGAGGGTACTGAGATATCATTAAGTACATTAATATATTCAGAGAAAGAATGTGCTAATCAGAAAAAAAATTAAAAAAGGATTAGTCAGGAATATTTTCAGGGGGCAAGTATCAATAACATCCATTCAAGTATAATTCCAAGTTTCTTCAAGAAAGAAAATCTTCAGCAAAGTATTTATGGTGCCATTGGTACACAATTCCTGGAAAGAGAAAGACTACCTTAGGCTAACTATTACCATACATAGCACATTCTTTTCACTGTAGGAAGTTCTAATTACAGTGAGATTGGCATGAAAATACAGGCATTAAAGGATTGCCACAAGAAAGGTCCAGAAGATAATTTGATCTCATCTTAGAAATTCTTACTATGAAAATAACAGGTTACTTTTGCTTTAAAAGTATCTGTTCCATACGGCCACAAATGTGAATGGATAAATTAAGATAAAGTCTATGTACACTCAATGGTGTGTACATCTCCCTGAGAAAGAGACCAGTTCTCAATGTGTAGACATATCAAGTTCTGATCATGAATATCTGAGCACCAGGTCTTCCTGAGGTCCATCCCTCAAGGTTGTTATGCCCTCTTCTGAAAACATCCAGATCTAAGTTCCCATTAAACCATTCAGGTTACCCTAGTCTTTGTGGAAAATCTGTTGTGATTTTAAGACTTCTCAATTAGCTATATTCCCAAACCTCTACCATCAGTTCAAAACTCCTTAGCTACTGACTTACCCATCTGCACCTGGATGTCTAAAAGCATCTCAATAAATCAGTTCAAAACTCTTGATACACCCTCTAAATGCCCTCTCTCTTTTACTCCTCCCCACTAAAGTAAATGACATCATCTTATTTAATTGTTCAAACATAAAACCTGGACATCTGGCCTTGATTTCTCCCTCACCCCTAAACAAAACCATCATAGCAGTTCCTGCCAACTCTTCGTTCCAAACTTTTTTGAGGTTCAATTCATTCATTCTGTTAACACAGCAATCAGCTCTTGCTATTATCCTAATACTTACTAATGGTCTAACAGTCTTCTGCCTTCCCTCTGCATGGAGTGAAGACTTTTGTACCCTCTGTGTCCCCTGTCTTCCACTCTAATCGAATCCACATGTTGAAATTCTAACCCCAGTGTGATATTAGGAGGTGAAGCCTCTGGGGGGTGTTTAGGTTACGAGGATGGAGCTCTCATGAGTGGGATGAGCTGACTTCCCCTCTCCCTGCTACCCGTCACGTGATCAGGCAGCAAGAAGATGACGAAACACAGCCATCTACAAACCAAGAACAGAGTCCTTAGCATAACCTGATCGAGCTGGTGGCACCCTGATCACAGTCTTTAGTTTCCAGAATTGTGAAAAATACATTTTTGTTGTTTAAGCCACCCAGTTTATGGCATTCTGTTTTAGCAATTCAAACTAAGAAATCCTCTTAACAATTCCCCCCACCTCCCACCCCCATGAACAACCAGGGTGATCATTTTAGAAATGTCAATCAGGGCATGCCATTATCAGGCGTCTGAAATGAAAATATGCACACCAAATGCTGACGGGGCTCCTCTGGTGGCTCAGACAGTGAAGAATCTGCCTACAATGCAGGAAACCTGGATTTGGTCCCTGGGTGGGGAGATCCCCTGGAGAAGAGAATAGCACCCCCTCCAGTATTCTTGTCTGGAGAAGTCCACAGGCAGAGGAGCCTGGCGGGCTCACATGGGAGCCATGGGGCCACATGGAGTCCATGGGGTCCCAAAGAATCGGATATGACTCAGTCACTAACACTTTCACTTTCTTCCCAAGATCTTCTCTCTGATGGCGTGGCCGCCAAATCCCCCTTGTCCGTTGGTTCCAGGCCTACTAACGCATTTTTGTTGTTGTTTTTTCACTCTTTTCTGATTAATTCTCAGTTCTTGCACTTGTTGATTCTTTCCTTGGAATTCTTTCCCTCTGGACCTTTTTTCCTGTCCTTTAGCTTTGACTCTGAGTAGCACCCTCTGAATGGTCCCACCTTATTAGTTCATCAAAAGCAACCCCAGGCATTATTTTTCATAGCATCACAGTTTGTGTTTTTCATAACACACACCATGAGCCTCCCATTGACTTGTATTTATTAAATCTGAGATGCTGTTGGATGGAGTTATGATTATTTTCCTTACACCTAAAAGGAAAACTGGCCAAAACATAACAGGCACTCATAAGGGTTTGTTGAAAAAATGGATTACATCAGGAATATAGGTCAGAGAGGATTCAGGGAGAAAAAATATTTTGAGATGTATGGCCTAGTTTTTTTTTTTTTAATTTTCAAATCTGGTATCACGTTAGTGATTAATCTATGGGCTCATAACTGGTTAATGATAATATCAGAACTCAAAAGGTTTCTGATTTCTAGTTCAGAACATATTTACTATATCACACTGCCACTGCAAGGAGATCAAACCAGTCCATCATAAAGGAAATCAGTCTTGAATATTCATTGGAAAGACTGATGCTGAAGCTGAAACTCCAATACTTGGGCCACCTGATGTGAAGAACTAACTCATTGGAAAAGACCCTGATGCTGGGAAAGATTGAAGGCAGGAGAAGGAGATGATGGAGGATGAGACGGTTGGATGGCATCACTCATTTGATGGACATGAGTTTGAGCAAGCTCCGGGAGTTGGCGATGGACAGGGAAGCCTGGTGTGCTGCAGTCCTCGGTGTCGCAAAGAATAGGAAATAACAGCAACTGAACTGAACTGCCTGTCCTGTAGCACTGCCCTTTAAACATACATGTAGAATGCGTAGAGCTTCCACTAATTTCACTGTGCATTTATCTCATCTAGTCCTGTATGAAAAAGTTTTTGAAATGGTTGACAAAAAATAAGCATAAATAAAGCCACATTTGGGTTTAAATGTATGCATACATTTTCCACATAATTAAGAAGTTATATTATCTTGTGTTATTTTCAAAGGAAAATGCAGTAATCATTCCTCTAAACCTGCTTTTACAATAGATTAATATTATTTAAGTGAGCATTTCATACACATACACACACTCACGCAGTCACACATAAATTTCACTCCATTTTTTAATGTGATGTTTATATCACAGATTAAATACATGTTTGAGAGAAAGAACCCTAATTTTAATTGATCTTCTCATAAGTTATTTGATCTCAGATGTAATAAAATATTCAACATATGGTGTTAGCTACCACATTCCAGAGTTCTTTTCTTTAATTTGGTCATACCATGAGGCACTCAGAGCTTCCCCATCCAGGAGTCAAACTCGTAGCCCCTGATTTAGAAGCACAAGTCCTAGCAACTAGGACACCAAGGAAGTCCCAGAGTTCATTTTTGCAATTTGCCTCTTGACAAGAGAAATAGCTTCTCAAGGGACCTAGATAGGACCTGTAAAGAGATGTCATTTCTGCCTGCATTGCATTAGTACCATTCACCTTAATAGTCAAACATGAGAATGAAATTTGGTCAGAAGATGTTAAAACATATTGAAAAAATAGTATAATTGTTCTTCTGTGTCTGTGATCTGAATTAAGAGGGACCCTAAAGTCGACATCCACATTAGGTATTCTCAGTTCTAATTTTGCTAACCATCTATTTGGTGATACAAACTGCAGTTCATAGCCTATTTTTTTTTTCTTTGTAGTTGACTTTTCTTTTTCTAAGGATTTACTTGTCAGAGCCTTAATTAATTAAGCTCTGGTACCCATTTAAAAGCCTAGTTGCAAAAAGACTGAGAAGAATCAACTCCAGCAAAATGACATGTCAGTCATAGTTTAGCCTCAGTGGCAGATTCTGTGGTTCTTAACACTGAATATTCTATATGTTCTTATCTTGATCCCCGATAGCTTGACCATTGTCTACATTTCTACTGTTTTGTGGTTAATAAAAAAAAAAAAAAAGTCTTCAATTTGAGTTCCTGAGACTATAATTTGTTTGGCTTTTGAAGAATCTTCGCCCACTGAATTGAATCCAATTCAACAGAGTTGGTAGAAAGAGTGTATAAAAAAATAAGGAAAAAGGTTAAATACATCTGTCTATTTCAGGTATAAATTCTGTCTGACTACTTCCAAAACAACCGCTACAAAGGAGAAGCATTCTCTCTCAGGAGAAGCATCTCTCTCAGGAGAAGCATCTCTCTCAGGAGAAGCATCTCTCTTGTGCTACACAAAGCATTCTCTCTTAGTCCCTCTCCAAACACACACCTAATCAGCTGGGACTCCATAATGTTGTAAATAGCAATTTATTACAGCAGAATTAACAGGCATTTCTGTAAATGATGTATTTGAATCCCCTCAATTTGTTTCTGAAAGAAATAATCGGGAAATTAATTGTAGCTTCAAAAAAATATCCAGATAATAAAGGTTTCTATTTATACAGGTAGGTGATATTTCTTTTTAAAAAGAAATAGCACCACACATTTTCAGATTGTCTGCAAAGTTTGCTCGTTATATTTTCCCACTTATTAATAAATGTCCACTATAGTAAGGATGTACAAGCACAACAACTGGAATTAAGACTTGTGCAGTCACTCTATGTATGTTACCTCTAACTGTCACAACACACTTTAAATTGCTTAACAACTGAGAACAATGTTGAATTGAAAAGCCAAAATATGAGAAAAAGCATAGCCTTTTTGTTCCACGTTTATGTCAGTGTATTTGGAAAAGCTCAATGACATATTACGGTGTCCATCAATGTTCCCACTTCTCATTCATCATTGCTAAGGAGAATAAACAATTTTTTTTCTGATAATTCATAACTCTCAACTGTCCTTGCTTTCTGAAATCCTACAGCACCTTCAACCACACGTGACAACTTGTTTTGTGCTGTCAATTTTGGAGACAGTTCAAGTCACACATATTAGTGTGTTGGGTCATAAAGGATGCTTGATACCTATTTAATGCATTTTGTGCCAGATCCCAACTATATTTCCTTGCTTAACAAATATTTTATTAATGCATATACATGTGAAATAAATTCACATATAAGAGTTACATAGCTTAAAGGACAGGTGCATGGGCTCTACATTTTAACTCACTCTACCTGTATCTTTTTATTCACTCCATTGTTATACAGCATTTGGACTCCAGGCCGTATCTTGAGATGCTCCATCTTCCAAGCCATCAGCAGTTTTCCAAATGATGTTTTTAGCTTTCTTAGGAACAGACAATGAAACCAAAAAATGAGTTACAAGGGGAAGATAATGTTGGGTAGTTATTCAGAGCCATCTCTGCACAGTTCCTTTTTTTTTTGTGGGGGAATGAATTTCAATGATTCATTTCTTCTGAGCCATGTTTATGCCAAGTGTATTTCCTGGGATGGATTAAATTGACTGAAAACTAATGTAAGCAGAGTGAAGAATTAACAAGGTTTAAAATCATTTTATTTATTGGTAGGGGATAGTAAATTTGGAAGTCAATTTTCCATCCATAAATCAGGACAGAGGTTTATTTTTCCCTGAGTCTTATGAATGTATAGTGTGAGAGGCATGCATTAATATATTCAGTAAAGATTTAGTTATATTAAGTAACTGTCAGATTACCACGGATGATAATTTATTTCTTTGACATCTACTAATGGTCATCTCAAAGTATGTAATGCCATGAAAGTAGCTTTTATTGAATAACTAACTGATAACAGCAGATGCAAAGAATATAGTTTAAATGTATACACACGCACACATAAAAACACACATATACACACATATATATCTTTGCTACCATATAGGAGGCAGACTAGGAGATATAAAATTATATGTGCTTACTGACTATAAATAAGGAACAACTGTCGTATTCTCTTAGAGCAGCAAAGTATCCTTCCTTTGCCAGTGGCAACGGGTGGTAAGGAAGAAGAAATCTTGCAGCAAAAGAGATTGATTTTTGGCTGATGCGATCTACATAAGGAAGTCAGTTGCAGGTGATTGTACATCTTGCAATTTCAATCAGAAAGAATGGTTTTTTTTTTTTTGGTTTAATGACAATCAAGGTTATATGAAATGCATTCCTTAAATTAATATAAAAATATAACATTTTGCATATCTTATAATATGCAATGCTAATAGAAGGTAGTGCTGGTGGCTGTGCTGGGTGTTATGTTCTGCTGAAAACTTATTGAAAATGTGTCTAAACAGGACCACAGGAAGCACTGGATCCTGTTTTGAAAGTCTTATTGATATTATAGGAGGTTCTAGATTGTTAGCATATCACAGTACATGGCATAGCAACATTTTTTCAATAGGCTGCAAAAGGTTAAATGTGGACTGAAAAATATCATTTCCTTCAGTCTTGGCTGATGCCATAAGATATAAAAGACAGAAAAAGGCAAGGCACTCCATAATCAACAGATGGCAAAGTAGTGAAAATCTTTACCTGAACTGCCCAGCAGAAAAATAATATGAGCTAAAAGAAGATTGTATATATAATTTAAAATATTCTGGTAACCATTAAAAAATAAAAGCAAGTCAATTTTAATAAAATATTCTATTTTACCACATATATCTAACATTATGAAATGTAATCAATATAAAATTATTAATGAAATATTTACATTATGATTTTCATACCAAACCTTGCAAATCTAATGAGTATTTTACATTTTAACTCCATCTCAGTTTACACTAGACAATTTCAAGTGCTCAGTAGATGCATGTGGTTAATAGCTTAGTTGGGACATCCTGGTTTAGATAGACCTTCCTGTAATCAGCAAGAAAATGGAGGAATGAAGGCTGATGCCATACATTCTCTGAAATACATCATTATGTTTAAGGTGTGCCGTGTGTCTGTTCGGCCGTGTCCGACTCTTTGCAACTCCAAGGTCTGTAGTCCACCAGGCTCCTCTGCCCGTGGAATTTCCCAGGGAAGAATGCTGGAGTGTTTTGCCCTTTTCTTATCCAGGGGATCTTCCAGATCCAGGGATTGAACCTGCATCCTTTGCATCTCCAGCACTGGCAGGCGGATTCTTTACCACTTGTGCTGAGATGCCGTGACTGAGAACACATATCTAAGGAAGGAATTCAAGTAACACACTCGATCTGATGCCAGCTTCTTCTCAGTTGGGTGAGAAGACTTCAAACTGAACAAGGGGAGATGGAAAGAGGGATAAGTATATAACCCTGAGAATGAGGTTAGGGATATGTTGAGGTTAGGGATATGGAAGGGACTCAAAACAAGGAGACAGTTAATCTGTGTGCTCTCCTGAAATACTTTTGGGTCCAGCGTGTCCTGTAAATTCCACATTGGGCGAGCATCTGACAGACTTCCTGAGATCCAGAAGAGTTTATAGTAAAGATTCACATCCCACAGTCTTCTTCTAATTATTGTCTATGACTTAGAAGAGAGGGAGTTTCCTTGATGGCTCAGCAGGTAAGAACCCACTGTGCAGTGCAGTGGACAGGGGTTCCATCCCTGGTTGGGGAGCTAAGAGGTCCCACATGCCATGGGGTGACGGAGCCCATACCACCACTAAAGAGTCTGTGTTGCACGCTGAAATATCCCACAGGATGCAGCAAAGATCCCACCCTCTGTAACTAACTCCCTACACAGCCAAAGAAAAAAGTGAAAAAAAAAAAAAAGCATTCACGTGCTCAGTTTCTTCACTTGTGTCCGATTCTGGAGACCCTACGGACTGTAGTCTGCCAGGCTCCTCTGTCCATGGGATTCTCTAGGCAAGCACACTGGAGTGAGTTGCCATGCCCTCCTCCACGGAATCTTCCTGACCCAGGGATTGAACTCCTGTTTCCTATGTCTCATGCATTGGCAGACGGGTTCTTTACCATCACGAGTGTCATATGGGAAGCCAAAAAATAAAATCAGTATTAACAGAAAAGAATAGAGGGATCATGTGGAGGGTGAGCAAACACTCCAGTCTGTCCAGGGCTGTTCATATCGATGCTTATTAGAGCAGTACAATTGTTCAGAATTCATTCTTGCCCTCTCAAATCCTGTCCTGCTTTGGAAGATAAATTATATGTTCATTCCAGAAGATGAACCCAGAAGTAAGGGCTCAATGACCCTCAAGGAACCCAATGGCTAGTTATAGATCAAAGATGATAGATACATTTCCCAGCACAGATGGGAAAACTTGGATTAAAATTTCTAAGCAGTTAAGAACAATTTTATAAGAAGAAACTGAGCTGACTTGTTTGTGCCTATGTTGACTTATTTCAAATAAGAATGTATTTTTCTCTCTTCACGGCTCTCCTTTTCCATGTAATTCCATGTCCATTTGAATCTTCAAATTGCTGTTACCATTAATAAAAGTGAGGAATTGAAGTCCACATAACAAGTACGCTTGCTGTTTCTTGCTCTAGCTAGAGATAATTTAAAAATTATCAGACTTATTTATTCTGAACTTACAGCATAAAAACATATTTGTATGAAATATCTCTAGATAAAGTGGTCAGTTAAGGTCCTTACTTTGTATCCCATTTTATTTTTAATAATTGCTGCTACCTCTTTACTGACCTTTATATAGTATAAGCTTTAGGGGAGATTTCCAATTAATTTTGAATGTGACTAGAAATTTATACACGAAGAATGATTTAGATGCAAATTTATATCATGTAAAAGATTATGGTTAACTGTGTGGTTAACTAGCTATCTGGAAAGTCTTTGTTTATAGAGGAACATAAACAATGTACATTACAGAAAGTTGCAAGAATGTAGGGAATGATCAGAATGTATCTAATGTATTTCTAGGTGGATATAAAATATGTAATTTATTATATTGATTTTATGCTATAAGCAATATAACTTTATCTTCTTTTTCAAGAAATCTTAGCAAGATGACTTTCTTTTACAATATCTATAATTACTGACTGCATGACTCAGGATGCTGTGAATTTTCTGATTTTTTTCTTTCTAACTTTTCTGGGAAAGTCTTTAATAGGCAATGAAATAAAATCCTTGCTGTCTATATTAAGAAGCAATAATTGAATGAGTAAAGGAACTATTGTGCACCAATGATATGTAGATATCAGTATATAATTTTGTTTCCCTTTTTAAAAGTGATTTCTAAATCTAAATATTTATTAAAATAAATCCATAACTGTTGACGATTGTTAAGAAGTTGACTGAATTAAGCTAGTTGGCATGCTAAGAATCACACATTTTACAACTTTCAAGAATACATACAGGTTCATAAAGCTGAGTAGTTAGCAAAATATTTCTTAGTAAATATATACTACCAAATTAATGTAAATGAAGAGATAGTGACTTTTAATGAACTTTAATGATCTGGATGCTACTGATGGTAGATGAGAAGCTAAAGCATTTTATTAGCATTATTAATATTGTAGCAAAGTTTTATAATATGAGATTTTGAAGCATCCATAAATATTGATAACATAATAAACCCCAAACTTCAATTAAAGAATTATCATTTTGTTATATTTGCTCGTTATATTTTTCTCTACTGAAATGTTATTTTAAAATAATTCCTAGAAAATTCATCCCCAAATAGCTCAGAATATAATTATGAAAGAATAACATTTTCTTAATTGACCTTAATATTATGATCAAATACAATAAGTATTACATATTATAGTATAATTTTATAGAGACTTTCGATGGCTAAATCAAACATCTCTCTTTGTAAATGTCACATTGCTCTTAAAAATATGTGGATCATTTTCAAACATTATTTGATATTGATTTCTAACATAATTCCACAATGATAAGAGAATAAACTCTATATTATTTCAATATAATTAGATCATGAAATTTTTCCACCTTGCTTTATGTCCCTGGAAAATTTGGCCTTGGAGTACAGAATGAGTCAGGGCAAAGGCTAACAGAGTTTTGCCAAGAGAACACAGTGGCCATAGCAAACATCCTCTTCCAAAAACACAAGAGAGGAATCTACACATGGACAACCCCAGATGATCAATACTGAAATCAGACAGATTTTATTCTTTGCAGCCAAAGACGGCTGGAAAGAGAAGATTTGGCTGTATAGAGAAGCTTTTCAGTTCAGTTCAGTTGCTCAGTCGTGTCCGACTCTTTGTGACCCCATGAATCACAGCACGCCAGGCCTCCTTGTCCATCACCAACTCCCGGAGTTCACCCAGACTCACATCCGTCAAGAAGCTCTATACAGTCAGCAAAAACAAGACCAGGTCCTGAATGTGACTCAAATCATAAACTCCTTATTGCCAAATTCAGATTTAAATTGAAGAAAGTAGGGAAAACTACTAGAACATTCAGGTATAACATAAGTCAAATTCCTTATGATTATACAGTGGAAGTGACAAATAGATTCAAGGGATTAGATTTTGATAGACAGAGTACCTGAAGAACTATGGACAGAGGTGCATGACACCGTACAGAAGGCAGTGATCAAGATCATCCCGAAGAAAAAGAAATGCAAAATGGTTGTCTGAGGAGGCCTTACAAATAGCTGTGAAAAGAAGAGAAGAGAAAGACAAAGGAGAAAAGGAAAGATACACCAATTTGAATGCAGAGTTCCAGAGAATAGCAAGGAGAGATAAGAAAGTCTTCCTTAGCGATCAATGCAAAGAAATAGAGGAAAACAATAGAATGGGAAAGACTAGAAATCTCGTCAAGAAAATCAGAGATACCAAAGGAACATTTCACGCAAAGTTGGACACAATAAAGGACACAGATTGTATGAACCTAGAAAAGGGAGAGGATATTAAGAAGAGGCTGGCAAGAATACACAGAACTATACAAAGAAGACCTTCACGACCCAGATAATCACAATGATGTGATCACTCACCTAGAGCCAGACATCCTGGAATGCAAAGTCAAGTGGGCCTTAGTAAGCACCTCTGTGAACAAAGCTAGTGGAGGTGATGGAATTGCAACTGAACTATTTTAAATCCTAAAGATGATGCTTTGAAAGTGCTGCACTGAATATGCCATCAAATTTGGAAAATGCAACAATGGCCACAGGACTAGAAAAAAATCAGTTTTCATTTCAATCCCAAAGAAAAACAAAGCCAAAGAATGCTCAAACTACTGCACAATTGCACTCATCTCACTCATTAGCAAAGTAATGCTCAAAATTCTCCAAGTAAGGCTTCAACAGTACATGAATCATGAAATTCCAGATGTTCAAGCTAGATTTTAAAAAGGCAGAGGAACCAGAGATCAAATTGCTAACATCCACTGGATCATGGAAAAAGCAAGAGAGTTCCAGAAAAACATCTGCTTTATTGACTACACCAAATCCTTTGACTTTGTGGATCATAACAAACTGTGGGAAATTCTTCAAGAGATAGAAATTCCAGAACACCTGACCTGCCTCCTGAGTAATATGTATGCAGGTCAGGAAGCAACAGTTAGAACTGGACAGGGAACAACAGACTGGTTCCAAATAGGAAAAGGAGTATGTCAAGGCTGTATATTGTCACTCTGCTTATTTAACTTATAAGAAGAGTACATCATGAGAAATGCTGTACTGGATGAAGCAAAAGCTGGAATCAAGATTGCCAGAAGAAATACCAATTATCTCAGATATGCAGATGACACCACCCTTATGGCAGAAAGCAAATAAAATCTAAAGAGCCTCTTGATGAAAGTTAAAGAGGAGAGTGAAAAAGTTGGCTTAAAAGTGAACATTCAGAAAGCTAAGATTGTGGCATCTGGTGCCAGCACTTCATGGCAAATAGATGGGGACACAGTAGAAACATTAACAGACTTTATTTTTTTAGGCTCCAAAATCACTGCAGATGATGATTGTAGCCATGAAATTAAAAGATGCTTGCTCCTTGGAATAAAAGTTATGACCAACCTAGACAGCATATTAAAAAGCATTACTTTGCCAACACAGGTCCATCTTGTCAAAGCTATGGTTTCTCCAGTAGTCATGTATGGATGTGAAAGTTGGACTATAAAGAAAACTGAGTGCCAAAGAATTGATGCTTTTGGACTGTGGTCTTGGAGAAGACTCTTGAGAGTCCCTTCGACTGCAAGGAGATCCAACCGGTCCTTCCTAAAAGAGATCAATCCTGAGTGTTCATTGGAAGGACTGATGATGCAGCTGAAGCTGCATTGCTTTGTCCACCTCATGCAAAGAGTTGACTCATTGGAAATGACTCTGATGCTGGGAAAGATTGAAGGCAGGAGGAGAAAGGAGCGACAGAGGTTCAATGGCATCACTGACTCAATGGACATGAGTTTAATTAAGTTAGTGATGAACAGGGAAGCCAGGTGTGCTGCAGTCCATGGGGTCGCAAAGAGTTGGACATGATTGAGCCACTGAACTGAATTGAACTGAAGTCCCTGAATATGTTCCAGTTTCTACTAGTTTACAGTCTATGGTAACTTGAACAGAGTTTGTATCCTACTGTTGTGTGAATATTGCCTGAATCTTAATTATGTTGAATTGGTTCACAGTGCTTTTCAGGTCTACTATATTCTTCTACCTCTGTTTATTCATTATATTAATTTTTGAGAGTTTGATATTAAAACACCAGGTAAAACCTTAGTTCAGTTCATTTCAGTCACTCAGTCATATCCAGCTCTTTTTGACCCCATGAACCACAGCACACCAGGCCTCCTTGTCCATCACCAACTCCCGGAGTCCACCCAAACCCATGTCCATTGAGTCGGCAATGCCATCCAAACATCTCATCCTTTTTTGTCCCCTTCTCCTCCCACCCTCAATCTTTCCCAGCATGAGGGTCTTTTCAAATAAGTCAGCTCTTCGCAAGAGGTGGCCAAAGTATTGGAGTTTCAGCTTCAGCATCAGTCCTTCCAATGAACACCCAGGACTGATCTCCTTTAGAATGGACTAGTTGGATCTCCTTGCAGTCCAAGGGACTCTCAGGAGTCTTCTTCAACACCACAGTTCAAAAGCATCAATTCTTCGGCACTCAGCTTTCTTCACAGTCCAATTCTCACATCCATACATGACGACTGGAAAAACCATAGCCTTGAGTAGACGGACCTTTGTTGGCAAAGTAATGTCTTAGGTTTTTAATATGCTGTCTAGGTTGGTCATAACTTTCTTCCCAAGGAGTAAGCGTCTTTTAATTTCATGGCTACAATTAGCATATGTAGTGATTTTGGAGCCCAGAAAAATAAAGTCAGCCACTGTTTCCACTGTTTCCTCATCTATTTGCCATGTAGTGATGGGACTGCATGCCATGATCTTAGTTTTCTGAATGTTGAGCTTTCAGCCAACTTTTTCATTCTCCTCTTTTACTTTCATCAAGAGGTTCTTTAGTTCTTCTTCACTTTCTGCCATAAGGGTGGTATCATCTGCGTATCTGAGATTATTGATATTTCTCTCCTGGCAATCTTGATTCCAGCTTGTATTTATCTAATTAACAAAACATAAAATGTATAGTGAAGCCATATGTAACCTTGTTCTATATTTTTCAAGTCTCCTGTAAATGTGTTATCATATTTTGACAATGAAAAATATAAATTAAAAAATATTTTACAAAATTGCATATAAAATATATTCTTACATGATCAGTATACTATTTTGACATCTGCTGCTGCTGCTGCTGCTCCAACGTCCCTGGGATTCTCCAGGCAAGAGCACTGAAGTGGGTTGCCATTTCCTTCTCCATTTTGATATTTAATAAGATTAATATATTTTAAGTGTCATTATTTTCCATGTTCTCATCAATTGCTGCCACCCTATATCTTTTTCCCCGTGTGATTGCTCTAATCAGGATCTACATGGTTTACATAAATTTTATTTGGATGTTGTGTCTTTCATCTGTTTTTCTTTAGAATAGTTTGCCCTCCCTTTATCATTATGTTGACTTACTTTCAGTTTTCCTGGATAGCTTCACCTTCTGGCTTTGACCTATTGTGTTCCTTTACTACTGCTCAGCTTGTCCCTCTAGCCTTAGCATTTTATTTAAACTGCAAGCCATAGCCAGAAATTCGATAAAATTAGATTCAGCGATTTAAACACAAATAGTTCATGGGTGATGCCATGGATTTCATATTTAATCATGTTAGGAAGAATGCATTATTTACTTATTTTATCCACTTATTATTTTTAAGTAATTACAGAAATGTGCAAACTTACTAAAAAAGTAGAAATAAACAACATGCTTGTCTATTATATTGTTGTTTTTTTTTTGATGTGGATCATTTTTAAGTCTTAATTGAATTTATTATAACATTGCCTCTGCTTTATCATTTGGCTCCCTGACCAGGGATGCAACCTGCATCACCTTCATTGGAAGGCAAAGTCTTAACCACTGGACCCCCAAGGAAGTCCCCTATACTTGTATAGTATGTGTGCATGCCACCGTATGCATTACTTATATAAATGTAATTTGATTCCCAAATGGTGTTGCATATTTCAGTGAAGGATACATCTCTTGAGCTTCTATAAGTATAAATACCTCTCTCTAACATTTACTTTTCTTTTTGATTGATGAAACCAGATTGTTATTTTGTATTGCTGTCCAGTCTGGATACTGCCGATCGCATACCTTAAGTAAACCTTAACATTATCTGTTCCATGTATTTTCTATAGTTTGGGAGTTGCAGTAGAATCTTGGTCAAATTGAGATTCAGATTTATTTTGGTTAAACTACTCCACAAGCAGTCGTCAAGGTATATAAACTGGATGTTATACATTTTGTGTGACTTTGTGATTGTGTGTGTGAGCGTGTGTATTATATCTTCTTTATGAGATGTTTGCAGCCACTGATGAACTTTGGATGGACACACAAATCCAGTAGGCCACTTGAAAATGGTGATATGCTAATTCTGTCATATCTTTTGCTTGTTAGATAGAATACCTCTTTAAAGATAAATCTCTCCTCTCTACTTATGGTATAGTTCATATAGAAAAGATAGTTTAAGATTTTTAACTCTGTTTCTTTTTTAAATCACATTTCCTATCTCTAAAGTTTATCAATGATTTTTGAACTCACAAATAATGTTTTTTGATTCCTTATAATAATTTTCCTTTTGATGTTCCAATTGTCCCATCTTTGTGAAGTGAGAGTATTTTGAAATTGTGTTCTGAATACTGTCAAACTCTATCAGAATGCAAAAAAGAAAAAAATATCCCCAACTCTTTTTATGAGGGGAAAATAAACTTCATATCAAAATCTGACAAGAAAATTGTAAGAAAGTAAAATAAAATTTGCTATTTCTTGTATACACAGATGCAAAGCCTTCACAAACTATTAACAAAACAAATGCATCCCGTACATGAAGAATTTACCCAAGGAAGACAGACATGGTTTAATATAAAAAAATCAGGAAAAATTACATGTTCATCTGAAGAGATGCAGAAAAATCATTGGAGAAAACTCAGTACACACTCATAAAGAATACTTGAAGCAAGCTAGGAATAGAGAGGCATTTTTGTCAATCTGTTAAAAGGCAACTGCAAAATGCCTATAGATAACAACTTGCATAATGCTGAAACAAAGGACATATTTTCCCTAAGTTGGGGAACAAGGCATGAATCTATTTCCTCACCTTTTCTATTCAGTGTTGTTCAGGATAAAATATCTAAGGTAAAAAGCAAGAGAAATAAAAGTATAAACATTGAAAAGGAAAAATCAAATTCTTCCTGTACAATTGGCATGGTTGTTTACATTAAAATTCAATGGTATACACAAAATCTACTGTAACATAGATATGATTTTGACCAGTTCATAGATAGAAAGTCAACATAAGATGATTGTTTTCTTAGGAACTAGTACATGAAAATTGAAAATACCACATACTATAGCATCAAAAGGTGTAAACACTTAAGGATTATTTTATTAAAAGAATGAAAGACTATTGGAGTTAAAATTTTACAAAAAACATATGGAGAAAATTTAAATAATACCTAATTCAAACTGAAAGATTCATATTGTTAAGACAATTTTCCCAAATTTGATCTGTAGCTTTAAGAAAACTTCATCTGAAATAAAACATAAGGTGCGCAATAAAATAGCAAATAACAGTCATGGAAGAAAATTACCAAGATAAGAATTTGATTTATTTTGTGTGAGTGCTCAGTGACAGTCATATCTCACTCTTTGTGACTCCATGGACAATAGACTGCTAGGCTCCTCTGTCTATGAAATTTATCAGGGAGGAATACTGGAATGGGTTGCTGTTTCCTCCTCCAGTGATCTTCCTTCTGACCAATGGATTGAGCCCACATTTCCTGCATTGGCATGAAGATTTTTTACTACTTCAGTGACTTGGGATTTATTTTAAGCCTACTGGAGTGGGTAGCTGTTCCCTTCTCCAGGGGATCTTCCCAATCCAGGAATCAAACCCGTCTCCTGCACTGAAGGCAGATTATTTACCAGCTGAGCCACCAGGGAATCCCAAATAAAACATAGTAACACTGTAATTTTATTAAAGAAACAGAATGTAGATTTCAACTTACCATGTTTAAATGGCACATTGCTTCTTAGGAAGGTATCAAAATAAGAAATGGAATAAAAATAAAATGGGACTTATTTTCAATAATAGTGCCATAGCAATTGAATAATCATTTGAAGATAAAGAAGAAATAATTTCATACTTTATCTTACACCATATAAAAAGTCAAATTAAGAATGGACATAAACAACTATAAAACTTAAAACTTTATATATCTAGAAGAAATTATAAGAAAATATATTTGTTTGCATTTATGAAAAATTTTGTTGACTTAAAGATGAGAACCACACAATTTGATAAACTGAGCTTCATTAAATTGAGTATTTTCTATTCATTAAAATACATCTTTAAGGAGTAAAAGAGATGAGCCATAGAGTAGAAGAAAATGTTTTCAATGTACCTTCTGATACTGATTTATATCCAACTTATATAAAGCACCGCTTCCCAGGCAATTCAGTGGTACAGAGTTTGCTTGCCAAAGCAGTAAATGAAGGACATGCAAGTTCAATCCTACCGTCAGGAAGATCCTCTGCAGAAGGAAATGGCAACCCACTCCAGTATTCTTTCCTGGGAAATTCCTGGTGAGGAGAATGGTGAGCTACAGTCCACAGGGTCTCAAAAAGTTGGACACAACTGAATGAGTGAGTGACATATACAAAGGACATGTAAAACTCAATAAATAGACAAACAGCCTATTAAAAATAAATTGACAATAATCTGAAGAGACACTTCACAAATAAAATCATTATGCAAAAAATAAAATGACAGTGAAGCATCTAAAAGGTGACCAGCATTATTAATCATTAGGAAAATACAATTAAACTAATTATCATACAAAAGTCTAAATAGTAGCACTCTATCATAGTTTAAATGTTTTTATGCTTTACATCGAAATTTTACCCATTAATATTTTTAAAATTTTCAGAAAATAGCATTCTACACATATTCTATCCTGTGTAGTCCTTAAAGGAAGTCTAAGTTGACTGATGGCATTAATAAACATTTCCTTAAACTGTCTATTTTAGGTATGCCATCAGAGGATACGTTTCAGCTACATCTTCTACACCTCCTTCAGGAATCTGGCAGCTCCTCTGATTTGAGGCCCATGTAAGCCATTTATGCACATTTCTATCTATGCACATGTGCATCCATGCATTTACCTATTACCTGCCCAGCTTCGTTCATCTAGATATATGTACGCTTTCAATTCTAGCTAATCTTCCTTTTCCTTACGTTATGCATGACTTCCAGAGTGATACAGCAACATGCTTCCCATTCTTAAAAGTGATGTGAACTTCAAATGCTATTTTTCTCTCCTATGCCATCTGTCAGCATAATAGCCATCTTGATGTTTGGATAGAGGAATTTTGTCTTGCCCCTTAAGAACTCTTTGCATCTTGAAAATATGTGCAGAGCTACCCACACAGGTTACACTAACATCTGAGTTGGGACTTAGGTGACAATGCTGAGCACAAAATTTTTCTGTGAATGTTTATCGGTATGGTATATAAATTCAAAGCCTGATCACTAACTTATTACTTTATGAAAGACCTGGGATCTTTAAAAATATTTTCAAAATATTTCACCACCTGGATCTCATTTATAATGTGAGAAAGGCACTTTATCTTCTTAAAAGCTATTAATTAAGTTTGAGGTGGACCTTTGTTGGCAAAGTAATATCTCTGCTTTAGGGATGGCAACCCATTCCAGTATTCTTGCCTACAGAATCCCATGGACAGAGGAGCCTGGTGGGATACAGTCCACAGGGTCACAAAGAAGTGACTTAGCATGCATGCAAATTGAGTAAGCATGGTAGGTTAAGGAATTTTCTCACAGTAAACATATAAATGTTGAGGGTGAGGTTTAAACCAATTACCTCCTGAGTACAAAGCTCTTGATCTTAATGTTATATTAATATATTTCTGAATCATGTGGAGCATTTTAGTAAATTATAAGTAAGGTAATAAAATTATACTTCATATAAAATATCAAGATGTCTTACTTCATTTATTGCATTTAATTTGTTCTTTTTTTTTTGAAAAGACTTAAACAATTAAAATGGCTGGCACCAAAGAGCTCATCATTTTTCAAAATTCTAACTGAACAAATAGTACCCTCAGTTTGACACTTCCACTGCCTGCAAAGCATTTATAAACCTAAACACTCTTGCAATTTTGTACTGAGCATTTGAAAACAGCTCTGATTGCTAATAACTCTATTCAATATGTACCATACAAGGGGGAGTTTCAACTCTTAAGCTTTTTAAATTGCCTTTGTGCCAGAGAACTCCACCTCAAATTGCTTTTAAAGTAGAAAATACACGCTGTCTCCTCTCACATAATTCAAAAGTAGTTGAAAGTTATATTTCTCAAAAAGAGAAAAATGACAAGGGAACTGTGATCAGGTCTTTGTAGTCTGTCCAAGAGAACATGATTTCAATTTTCGCTTTTTTCTGTGAGTGGAAGGATCTATGGTACAAGTGCTTGTAGAACGTTAGCTGCAGTTTCTGCTGTCGTAAATATAATGTTTGTGTGGTATTTGGGGATCCTGCAAAGGGCAAGACTAAATTATAGCATGAGGTGAAATGTAATAGCTCGAGCAGTGCTCCATCTTCAATGGCTGGGAGCCAATTTTCCAAGGTTACGCCTCCCCTCAAAATGTTATCCATTCAAGGTATTTTAGTTGAGTTCAGGAGGTAAATTAGATAATCTTTTCATAAATTTCATCCATTCACACTTTACACATGAAAACATTGTCAAGGTGGTGGTTTAGAACACTGTCCAAACGAGGGGCTTGCCATTAGTTCAATTTCAGGAGAGATCACTTAGTTTAACTGTGTACTCTGGTCAAAGACAACCCATGATTCAGAGACGCAACAGGCAACAATCTGTGGTGGGGGGGCTTTCAAGTACCTCAATTCTTTTTTTTTTTTATCCTGGGAGAGGAGCTCAAAGTTTTATTTCCATCAGGTAGAACACAAACTAGTACATCATACGTATTCCCTCAATATATGTTTAATTAACATGAAACACATAATAACCAGTGGATTTCATCAATATATTGAGCACACATCTATTGAATACCACTAATTTGCAGATATAAGTGAGATATAATCTCAGTTTCTTAAAATTATGTTTTGTCAAACTGTCTTTGGCATTCAGGACTTTAGGGTTAAAAAAAGACATGTGCCAAATGTTACTAAAATATATATAAATGAAATGCAGATGGGGAAGGATTAATTTTACTTGAGGAGAGCTACCAGGAAGCCTTCCTAGAAAAGGCAGTATCAGAGGTGTCTCTTACGGACATTACATTGCAGAATGAGAAGTGCATTCTGGATAGGAGCAAGAATACATCCAAAGACCTGGAAGATATAAGAAATCATGTCTCATGCAGGGCCTTACAAATAATTCAAAGTTTAAAGATTTGAGTGGAGTTTAGCATAAAGAGAACAGGGTGAAAAAAATAAAGAAACAAAGATTAATTTTCTCTTTTAGGTTAGAAATATGTTGGCGCATTGGAAGACTATCAACAGTTTTCAAGCTAGGGCTTGGCATGACCATATTTCTGTTTTGAAGATAATCCTGGAAATAAGTAAGAGATAGAATAGGAGAAACTGGGGTCAGGGGGTCAGACAATGGTATTATCTAACTTCTGTTAATTGGATTCCATGTGTTGGGTCACAGTGTCCCTCCAAATGAGTCTTGGTTTTCAGATGGTATGCTGCCTTGGTGGATCAGATTAAAATGCTTTTAGTTCTGTATGACTGATCTATTTTAAATTATCTACCACCTCTTCTCATTCAATATGAATTAATGAAATATTCCAAGTGCTTTATTTTTTAATCTAAGCAGAGACTTGAACCCATGATTTAAGTCTGTTAAAGCCAAGATATACAAATCCTACCATCAAAAATTTTTAATTCCAAGTAAATACTCAATAAGCATTGTTCACCTTCAATATTATGTTGGCATCATCAGTGAACATTTGGCAATGACATAAACATGCAGCATTTGGAGAACACATAAATAAGTAATGGCATATTCATAATTAAATTCTAAATTAACTACACATATACTTACATATAAATATAATATATGAACATTACATGTGCATACATCTTAAAAACAATACTTTTAAAGAAAAAGAAAAGCAAGGAGTGAATGACATATACTGTATTAATTCAATTGTAAGTAACTTAAAGCAAAAAAAAAAAAAAAAAAATGTTGTTGGAGTTGCCTACCTATAAAGACATGAATTGTAAGGACTCTCTTACCTCTTGAGAGAGAGAGACAAGATTGGGGCATTAAGTAATGCTTACTTGTTGAAGCAAAAATTATCTCAAACAAATATCACAACATGATATACTATGTTAAATATCTGTTCTAACTATATACAAATATAGGACTTTCCCATACTTTATTCTGTGTTATAGGTATTGCAATAAAATGGATGAATCCACACTGATGAATCACTAAGAGCATTTCAGCTGATAAACCACAAATTCTACTTATTAATTTTTAATGTATTTAAAGTGGCAAATGGCTCAGTTATAGAAATCATCAAGGTAATCCATACTTTAGTATATTTGATCCAACACTTACATGGTACTTACTTCAGCGTTTACTGATCCTACCTCTGCATTGTACAGAACCCCAGTGGGGATTTCAATAATCCAGTTAAATTCCAGGCATAAATAAATGAAAAGGAAAATGGCATACACTGATTCTAGTGTTACTAATTTTAATATGATAACTTGATACCTCACCAATTCTGATACAAGAGAGACCATTTAAAAACTGACAAATTACTTTAAATAACTAATATTCAAAGATTAACCAACACAGTTTCATCAATGGTAGATAACTGTTTTTTTTTTCTTTGTTTTTATTTCACTTCAGAAAGAAAAATCTAGTATCCACAAACATGTCAACATCTCATTCCTGACAAAGAACAAAACAGGAAAAAAGGCTGAAACATGATATTGAAATAATTCCTTTACTTTTCTTACTATTCGGTTAATCTAGTTTCTGATGGAATTTAGGTGACATTTAAATACATAAACACAAAACAACTGCACTGGCTAACACCTGCTAAAAAATATACTCACCAATAGAGAGGTTGACCCATTTGGGAGACACACACAGCCGTAAATACGTGCTTTGTGTAGAAGTTAATAAAAATTAAAACACCTATTGATTAATTCAGACTTAAATTGAATAAAGTAGGGAAAACCACTAGACCATTCAGTTATGACCTAAACCAAATTCCTTATGATTATACAGGGGAAGTGAGAAATAGATTTAAGGGCCTAGATCTGATAGATAGAGTGCCTGATGAACTACGGAATGAGGTTCATGACATTGTACAGGAGACAGGGATCAAGAACATCCTCATGGAAAAGAAATGCAAAAAAGCAAAAGGGCTGTCTGAGAAGGCCTTACAAATAGCTGTGAAAAGAAGAGAAGCGAAAAGCAAAGGAGAAAAGGGAAAGATATAAGCATTTGAATGCAGAGTTCCAAAGAATAGCAAGGAGAGATAAGAAAGCCTTCCTCAGTGATCAATGCAAAGAAATAGAGGAAAACAACAGAATGGGAAAGACTAGAGATCTCTTCAAGAAAATTAGAGATACCAAGAGAACATTTCATGCAAAGATGGGCTTGATAAAGGACAGAAATGGTATGGACCTAACAGAAGCAGAAGATATTAAGAAGAGGTGGCAAGAATACACAGAAGAACTGTACAAAAAAGATCTTCATGACCAAGATAATCACGATGGTGTGATCACTCACCTAGAGCCAGACATCCTGGAATGTGAAGTCACGTGGGCTTTAGAAAGCATCATTACAAAGAAAGCTAATGGAGGTGATGGAATTCCAGTTGAACTATTTCAAATCCTGGAAGATAAGCCTGTGAAAGTGCTGCACTCAATATGCCAGCAAATTTGGGAAACTCAGCAGTGGCCACAGGACTGGAAAAGTTCAGTTTTCATTCCAATCCCAAAGAAAGTGAAAGTGAAAGTGAAAATGAAGTCGCTCAGTTGTATCTGACTCTTTGCGACCCCATAGACTGTAGCCTACCAGGCTCCTGTGTCCATGGGATTTTCCAGACAATAGTACTGGAGTGGATTGCCATTTCCTTCTCCAGGGGGATCTTCCCAACCCAGGGCTTGAACCCGGATCTCCCAAATTGTAGACACAGGCCTTTACTGTATGAAGCACCAGGGTAATCCCAAAGAAAGGCAATGCCAAAGAATGCTCAAACTACCACACAATTGCACTCATCTCCCACACTAGTAAACTAATGCTCAAAATTTTCCAAGCCAGGCTTCAGCAAGATGTGAACTGTGAACTTCCAGATGTTCAAGCTGGTTTTAGAATAGGCAGAGGTACCAGAGATCAAATTGCCAACATCCACTGGATCATGGAAAAAGCAAGAATGTTCCAGAAAAACATCTATTTCTGCTTTATTGACTATGCCAAAGCCTTTGACTGTGTGGATCACAATAAACCATGGGAAATTCTGAAAGAGATGGGAATACCAGACCACCTGACCTGCCTCTTGAAAAATTTGTATGCAGGTCAGTTCTATTTCCAGTTTTTTAAGGAATCTCCACACTGTTCTCCATAGTGGCTGTACTAGTTTGCATTCCCACCAACAGTGTAAGAGGGTTCCCTTTTCTCCACACCCTCTCCAGCATTTATTATTTGTAGACTTTTGGGTCGCAGCCATTCTGACTGGTGTGAAATGGTACCTCATAGTGGTTTTGATTTGCATTTCTCTGATAATGAGTGATGTTGAGCATCCTTTCATGTGTTTGTTAGCCATCTGTATGTCTTCTTTGGAGAAATGTCTATTTAGATCTTTGGCCCATTTTTTGATTGGGTCATTTATTTTTCTGGAGTTGAGCTGTAGGAGTTGCTTGTATATTTTTGAGATTAGTTGTTCGTCGGTTGCTTCATTTGCTATTATTTTCTCCTATTCTGAAGGCTGTCTTTTCACCTTGCTAATAGTTTCCTTTGATGTGCAGAAGCGTTTAAGGTTAATTAGGTCCCATTTGTTTATTTTTGCTTTTATTTCCAATATTCTGGGAGGTGGGTCATAAAGGATCCTGCTGTGATGTATGTCAGAGAGTGTTTTGCCTATGTTCTCCTCTAGGAGTTTTATAGTTTCTGGTCTTACATTGAGATCTTTAATCCATTTTGAGTTTATTTTTGTATATGTTTTGTATATACATAATAATATGTATATTATTTTGTATATGAAAGTGTTCTAGTTTCATTCTTTTACAAGTGGTTGACCAGATTTCCCAGCACCACTTGTTAAAGAGATTGTCTTTAATCCATTGTATATTCTTGCCTCCTTTGTCAAAGATAAGGTGTCCATATGTGCGTGGATTTATCTCTGGGCTTTCTATTTTGTTCCATTGATCTATATTTCTGTCTTTGTGCCAGTACCATACTGTCTTGATAACTGTGGCTTTGTAGTAGAGCCTGAAGTCAGGTAGGTTGATTCCTCCAGTTCCATTCTTCTTTCTCAAGTTCGCTTTGGCTATTCGAGGTTTTTTGTATTTCCATACAAATTGTGAAATTATTTGTTCTAGCTCTGTGAAGAATACTGTTGGTAGCTTGATAGGGATTGCATTGAATCTATAAATTGCTTTGGGTAGTATACTCATTTTCACAATATTGATTCTTCCAATCCATGAACATGGTATATTTCTCCATCTATTAGTGTCCTCTCTGATTTCTTTCACCAGTGTTTTATATTTTTCTATATATAGTTCTTTAGTTTCTTTAGGTAGATATATTCCTAAGTATTTTATTCTTTCCGTTGCAATGGTGAATGTAATTGTTTCCTTAATTTCTGTATTTTCTCATTATTAGTGTATAGGAATGCAAGGGATTTCTGTGTGTTGATTTTATATCCTGCAAATTTACTATAATCATTGATTAGTTCTAGTAATTTTCTGGTGGAGTCTTTAGGGTTTTCTATGTAGAGGATCATGTCATCTGCAAATAGTGAGAGTTTTACTTCTTCTTTTCCAATTTGGATTCCTTTTATTTCTTTTTCTGCTCTGATTGCTGTAGCCAAAACTTCCAAAACTATGTTGAATAGTAATGGTGAAAGTGGGCACCCTTGTCTTGTTCCTGACTTTAGAGGAAATCCTTAAAAAACTGGAAATAGAACTGCCTTATGAACCAGCAATCCCACTGCTGGGCATACACACTGAGGAAACCAGAAGGGAAAGAGACATGTGTACCCCAATGTTCATCGCAGCACTGTTTGTAATAGCCAGGACATGGAAGCAACCTAGATGTCCATCAGCAGATGAATGGATAAGAAAGCTATGGTACATATACACAATGGAGTATTACTCAGCCATTAAAAAGAATACATTTGAATCAGTTCTAATGAGGTGGATGAAACTGGAGCCTATTATACAGAGTGAAGTAAGCCAGAAGGAAAAACACCAATACAGTATACTAACGCATATATATGGAATTTAGAAAGATGGTAACAATAACTCTGTATACGAGACAGCAAAAGAGACACTGATGTATGGAACAGTCTTATGGACTCTGTGGGAGAGGGAGAGGGTGGGAAGATTTGGGAGAATAGCATTGAAACATGTATAATATCATGTATGAAACGAGTCGCCAGTCCAGGTTTGATGCACGATACTGGATGCTTGGGGCTAGTGCACTGGGACGACCCAGAGGGATGGTATGGGGAGGGAGGAGGGAGGAGGGTTCAGGATGGGGAACACATGTATACCTGTGGTGGATTCACTTTGATATTAGCAAAACTAATACAATTATGTAAAGTTTAAAAATAAAATAAAATTAATTAAATAAAAAAATACAAGTAATTTTCAAAACAAAAAAAAAAAAAAAGAAAAATTTGTATGCAGGTCAGGAAGCAACAGTTAGAACTGGACATGGAACAACAGACTGGTTTCAAATAGGAAAAGGAGTACGTCAAGGCTGTATATTGTCACCTTGCTTATTTAACTTATATGCAGGGTACATCATGAGAATAACTGGGCTGGAAGAAGCACAAGCTGGAATCAAGATTGCCGGGAGAAACATCAATAACCTCAGATATACAGATGACACCACCCTTATGGCAGAAAGTAAAGAGGAACTAAAAAGTCTCTTGATGAAAGTGAAAGAGGAGAGTGAAAAAGTTGTCTTAAAGCTCAACATTCAGAAAACTAAGATCATGACATCTGGTCTCATCGCTTCATGGGAATTAGATGGTGAAACAGTGGAAACAGTGGGTGTCTTTAGTTTTTTGGGCTCCAAAATCACTGCAGATGGTGATTGCAGCCACGAAATTAAAAGACACTTACTCCTTGGAAGGAAAGTTATGACCAAACTAGACAGCATATTGAAAAACAGAGACATTAATTTGCCAACAAAGTTCCATCTTGTAAAGGCTATGGTTTTTCCAGTGGTCATGTATGGATGTGAACTTTGGACTGTGGAGAAAGCTGAGTGCAGAAGAATTGATGCTTTTGAAGTGTGGCTTTGGAGAAGACTCTGGAGAGTCCCTTGGACTGCAAGGAGATCCAACCAGTCCATTCTGAATCCCAGATCAGCCCTGGGATTTCTTTGGAAGGAATGATGCTAAAGCTGAAACTCCAATACTTTGGCTACTTCATGCGAAGCGTTTACTCATTGGAAAAGATTCTGATGCTCGAAGGAATTGTGGGCAGGAGGAGAAGGGGACGACAGAGGATGAGATGGCTGGATGGCATCACCGACTCGATGGACATGGGTTTGAGTGAACTCTGGGAGTTGGTGATGGACAGGCAGGCCTGGCGTGCTGCAGTTCATGGGGTCGCAAAGAGTCGGACACTACTGAGGGACTGAACCGTACTGAACTGAACTGACGTCTTAGTAACTATTATACATATGTGGAAGCTTTGAACAAGTCTAAATCACTTGCAAAGCTGTTGTTGCTGTTCAGTTGCTAAGTCATGTCTGATTCTTTGCAACCCCATGGACTGCAGCAAACTAGGCTCCTTTGTCTTCCACTATATCCCACAGTTTGCTCAAATTCATGTCCTAGAGTCATTGATGCCATCTAACCATCTCATCCTCTGCCACCCCCTTCTCCTTTTGCCTTCAAACTTTCCCAGCATCAGTCTCTTTCTATGAGCCAGCTCTTAGTATCAGGTTCCCAAAGTACTGGACTTCTGCTTCAGCATCAGTCCTTCAGATGAATATTCAGGGCTCATTTCCTTAGGATTAACTGGTTTGATCTCCTTGCACTCCAAGGGACTCTCAAGAGTCTTCTACACCACAATTCAAAAGCACCAATCCTTTGGCACTCAGCTTTCTTTATATTCCAACTCTCACATCCATACATGACTACTGGATAAACCATAGTTTTGACTAGACAGACCTTTGTCAGCAAAATAACTCTGCGTTTTAATAAGCAGTCTAGGTTGGTCATAGCTTCTCTTCCAAGGAGCAATTATCTTTTAATTTCATGGCTGCAGTCACCATCTGCAATGATTTTGGAGCCCAAGAAAATAAACCCTGTCTTTGTTTCCTTTTTTTCCCCATCTATTTGACATGAAGTTATAGGACCAGATCCCATGATCTTAGTTTTTTTAATGTTGAGTTTTAAGCCAACTTTTTCACTCTCCTTTATCATTTTCATCAAGAGGCCCTTTAGATTCTCTTCACTTTCTGCCATTTGAATGGTAATGGAATATCTGAGGTTGTTGATATTTCTCCTGACAATCTGGATTCCAGCTTGTGATTCATCCAGTCCAGCATTTACCATGATGTACCCTGAATATAATTTAAATAAGAAGGTGACAATATACAGACTTGTTGTACTCCTTTCCCAGTTTTGACCAGTCAGTTGTTCCATGTCCAGTTCTAACTGTTGCTTCTTGGCCCACATACTGGGTTCCCTCAAGAGACAGGTAATGTGGTCTCGTATCCTCAACTCTTTAAGAATTTTCCACAGTTTTCTGTGATCCACACAGTCAAAGACTTTCAGATAGTTAATGAAACAGAAGTAGATATTCTTCTGGAATTCCCTTGCTTTCTCCATGATCCAACAAATGTTGGCAACTTTGATCTTTGATTCCTCTGCCTTTCCTAAACCCAGCTTGTTCATCTATAAACTTTGTACACTAACAAAATACATGGTCTGTATTTTATCAGAATAATATGAGATGAAATGTTTTAACTTATATCATATTCTGAAATACAATATGTTGTGACAGAAAGATCGTTTACTTGGTCCCTTTTATTATTAAAGTAAAAATCTTGTTTTATCTTAATGATAAAATATATAAATCAATGAATCTCTTATAAGCTTATAGGCAAGATTAATAAGTACAAATTGAATAAAAAATAATGGTACCAAGATTAATCTTTAAAAGAAACATATTAAAGAAATTAAATATATCCAGAAATTGTAATTGTTGAAATTAGCCAAATATATTGGTTCTACCAAGAAGGGTAGCACAGAAAATTGCATTAATTTATACACACGCACCTTTATATCAACAGCAACAACTTGTGAACATTTAAAAAATTATATATATATATATATGTATACATATATACATACACCCACAAGCATATACTGGGTTGGCCAAAATATTTTTTCAGATTTTTCCATAACATCATACAGAAAGGCCCAAACAAAATTTTTGGCCCACCCAATATAAGTATGCAGGCAAAAATCAGCTTATATTGAGATTCCCATTTTTAAAAATTCAATTCATTTATAAAGTTAAATTTAAGACCTAAAACCAATCATTTCAAGAAAGTTTATAAAAAGGGTTTGAACTGGACATAAAGCTACTAAATCATATTTAAATTGTGCATGCACGCTAAATCGCTTCAGTCGTGTATGACTGCTTTCGACCCCGTGGACTGTGACACGCCAGGCTCCTCTGCCATGGGATTCTGCAGGCAAGAATACCGTAGCGGGTTGCCATGATTTTATCCAGAGGATCTTCCTGACACAGGGATCCAACCAGCTCCTCTTACAACTCCTGTATTGACAGGAGGGTGCCTTACCACTAGCACCACCTAGGAAGTCTCATATTTAAATTAAAAATATATTGTTTGATTGTATTTAAGTGAATACAGGTGGAAATGTGAAAAGGTCATCTTATAATAATCAAATGATTTTCTTCTATTCGGACTAGTCTTATGAATACGCTATAGTAAAACTTATTTTGTTGTGGTTAATCCTAGGAGGGAACAATCAGGGTGTGGCTTCTCCTGTACCAATTTTCATATAGAAAAAGGAATCAATACACTTCAGAAAACAGGGGAGAAGAAACTGAGGCTCCTGGCTGCATTTAGATTACCAAATGCATACTAAACCACAAAATGTTTTCATTTTACATAGATTAATGTTATGGCCCTAAGAACATGTCATACCATTTTATAGATTATGCAATTACTAGTATTGGATTAATAATGTTCACCTATAAATATCAGAGTAACTAATTAAACTGAGTAGAGAAGGAGTTAGTATAAACATGTATGTATATATATTTATAAATGTGGAGTCATAAATATGTACTGAAAATACTGAATTGATTTACAAGTAAAATTTTGATAAAGCACCATAAAATATAGGTTTACTTTGCAATCAGGAACACTTTTCATTTCTTATACTTTTGCTCTTCACATAACTTGCCTCTGAGGCTTAAATAATTCTTTATGCTTTCTTATTTATGCACTAAAATCAAATTCACATCTCACGGAGCTATTTCATTTAAGGAAAAATATTGATATATATTGAAAAGGTGTGAAGTTTATAAACTAAGCACCATGGTGAATAATTGAGACTGAAGTGATTTAGGTAAGATTCATAGAGAAAAGTAAATAAATGTTATCCCCTAATTATTACAACCAACACTATTTCTAGGATAAGGTGCCACTGGTCTTAGCTTCTATTTGAAAGAGTAAACAGATGTTACCATTGCAAGGCTGCTGTTCAGATGTATTGAAACAGAGCAAATAGCAAAACTTTTCTAAAATGTGGCTAAATCTTTTTGTAATAATCTTAGGAAAGAGTCAACACAAATGGAGTCAGTAATATTTTCTAAGAGGCCTCTCATGCTATATATCTATATGTTTTTTCTTTTTTCAACTGAAGAATTCAATACACAGCATCTTGAAAAGACCACTGTCTTTAACCACCGAACTACTTCCACTACCAGCTCTGAGTATACCATGTGCCTTTGAATAGATTACAAAGCTTATTTGAACTTGCTTCTCTTTATATCTCAAGAAGTTATTGGTAGGCTTCCTTCTGCTCAAAAAAGTTCTTTATTCTTAGTCCATAGAAATATTGCTGTCTAATTGTGCTATGGGGCATTCTTTATAGTGTTAACCTCTGGAGGAGTGCCTGGTAATTCACAAGGGGTGACAAGACACAAGATATGCTATTGGGTTTTCCATTTCAATAGACCTATGCATTTCTTTGGAAGGACTGATGCTGAAACTGAAACTCCAATACTTTGACCACTTGATGCGAAGAGCTGACTCCTTAGAAAAGACCCTGATAATGGGAAAGATCGCAGGTAGGAGGAAAAGGGGACGATAGAGCGTGAGATAGTTGGATGGCAAAACTGACTCAATGGACAAGAGCTTGAGTAAGCTCCAGGAGTTGGTGATGGACAAGGGGGGCTTGGTGTGCTACAGTCCATGGGGTCCCAAAGAGTCAGACATGACTGAGCAACCGAAATGAACTGAACTGAACTGATGCATTTCACAATAAGCATACTGTCTGCTCAATTCTACAGTATCATAGTTGTGAGAAAAAGAAGTGAATAAATTTTAATTAAAATGGATTCTCAAAAAAATGGATTCTCACCTGTGTATAATCAAATGTGATGCTGGTGGAGCCAGTAAACTACATTTCACCCACCTCTTCTGAAAACAAATAAATAAACAGGCTGTGTTTTTTTTTTTGAAAATGGTCTCATATAGGGCAAATAAAATATTCTGAAAAATATCAAGCACAATAGAAATTCAAATAATCTATGAAATTGTAACATTGCCGGTTCTTGGTCAATGTTCCCAAGGAATAATGATCAGGATCAATCTATCAGTGTCACCAGTTGTAGTGAATGCCAAAATATGACGTTGTTCCTACATCTATTTACAAATATCCAGATGTTTGGAGTTATTCAGGCTCATTACTGAGGTTTTAACAAAATAATCTGGGTACGTTGGCCATACTACTAAGCTTAGTCAATACTGAACCTATAGTTTATCCCTTAATGTGGTTCAGATGTCTCCAAGTGTGCACACATTCACTGAATTATACATACAGATTTAATGAAAATATTATGATCCCATAAATATAGCAAGTCAAACTAGCACCTTCTTCTTTTAGCGTCTTTTTTTTTTTTCCAAATCAAGGATGGTGAAGCACACCAGATGATCTGATGTATATTTTGAGTGTGGTATGGTAGAGTCTGGGCTGAGCCTATTCATGGCATAGAGTGTGGCTCTTGGCTTAATGGCCTCCAGTCTAAATAGATTTCTTGATTTGGAGCACTACAGATAGCATGAAAAGTCCCTTTGTTGAATTTTAGTTTTTCTTGGCTTTCAGTAGCATAGCATGAGAGGATAAAATTTGGCACTCTATATCTAAGCTGTCATTTGGAAATTTCAGATTTGGATTCTCTCCCCAGCTTTTAGACTTCTTAATTCAAACCATACTATACTCCCTGAGCACTCATGCTGTATCCTCCCACAGAGAAGGAAAAAGTGAGTCCAAAAAGTCACCTGGCCCTCCATGTCACATTGATGCTCTTAATGGGCTTTTCAATGACAGCACTATGAAGTTTTTTCCAAAGAGCCAATGAATCCTATTAACATTCTGTGACCCAAAATTGTACTGATCTATTTTATTTTAAATAAATCAAAATTAATTACTAAAGTATTTCAGACATATTAACCTCCCTCTGGTCACTGCATTTCCACGATATGTAGGACTTTGTACCAGAAAATCATTAAAGTTATAAAGAACATTGTTCCTTGGTCTTCAAAATACATATTCCTGATATTTTTGCTAGTGATTAATATTGAGAAAGTATTATGTTAAAATAGCAATGACACAATGAAAAATTTTTTAAATTCATAATTTTAGTGACGAAAATGTCTCTACCATTAGTTTCTCCTTTTGTAAAGAACATCTTCTCTTATAGTATCAAAATAGTACAATGGTGTATACATTGGTGCCCTCCACATCTTATCTTAATTAATGTATAATACACCTACATAAAAGTGTACAAACCATAAATCTGAAGCCTAAAGAACTTGCTTATTGTGAAAATCTCCATAAAGTCCAGCATATGAAATCTCTCTTTCTTTCTTTATCCATTCTTCCAACAATGGGACCCTTAGGTAGTTCCCATATCTTGGCTACTGTAAGCAGTATTACAGTAAACATTAGGGTTCATGTATCTTTTTGAGTTAGTGTTTTTGTTTTCTTTGAGTGAATACCCAGAAGAGGAATTTCTGGATCAAATGGTACTTTTACTTTCTAGGTATCTCCCTACTCGATTTTACAGTGACCGAATCAGTTTACATGGGGCTTCCCTGATGGCTCAGTTGGTAAAGAATTCACCTGAAATGCAGGAGACCCAGGTTTGATTCCTGGGTAGGGAAGATCTCCTGGAGAAAGGAACGGCAACCCACTCTAATATTCTTGTCTGGGAAATCCCATGGACAAAGCAGCCTGGCAGGCTATATATAGTCCATGGGGTCACAAGAGTGGGTCCTGACTTAGCACCTAAACCACCAGCCCTACATCCATTTACATAGAACCCAACGGTGGACGAGTGTGGAAGCATCTTTGATAGCACATGTTATTTCTAATCTTATTAATAACAACCGTTCTAACAGATGCAAGATCAATTATTTACATTAAAATCACAGTCATCTCTTCTGCTTCCGTGAAGATGGACAAAACATATTTTCCCATTCTCCTTTCATTAAAAACTAAAACCATTGGACATTAAATGGAACACAAACATAGATTCTGAGATGTGTAGAAAAGAAACTGAACTGACCACAAAACTCAGTAACAAAGGAATGTCATGGTGGGGAATTCTTGGGATTGCTTTACGTCTTATAGATCTTGGTCTTAGAGCAGATGAAGAGGGCAAGCTGGAAATGCCAACAGGTGCAGATAAAATATATCCCTCAAGAATCCTTTCTCTCTAAACAAATGACAAGAAAGGGGCAGCTTAGCAAAACACAAAACTTTCAAGGCTGGGAGTTTGGGGTTGGCATGTACACACTTCTATGTTTAAAACAGATAGTCAAGAAGGACATATAGCACAGGGAACACTGCTCAATAGTCTGTAATAACCTAAATGGGAAAGAATTTGGAAAAAACAGATGCATGTAAATGGATAACTGAATCCCTTTGCCATGTGTGAAACTGAGGCAACATTGTAAATCAAATACACTTCAGTGGAAAATAAAAACTAAAAGAAAATAACAAGACCCCCAGAAGCTATAAGCATACAATACTTAGAACAATCTCTAAGTGAAAATTGTATAAAGTACTATTGTGTTTTCTTCAAAAAAAGGCATGTTGACATTCGAATGTGACCTGTAAGGTGAAAGGGTTTCTCTAGAGATGATAAAACTTAAAATAATGTGATTATTCTGAGCCCTAATTGAATATGACTGGCATCCTTAAAAAAGGAGACATTTGGTCACAGGCACACGTAGAGGGGAGACAGTGTGAAGGAACACAGGGTAAGGATGACCATTTACAAGCCAGAGAGAGTGGCCTGAAACAGAGTCTTCCCTCACAGCTCTCAGAACCAATGCTGCTTACACCTTGGTTCTGGCCTTCTCACCTTCAGAACTGTGAGACAACAAATTTCAATTTTTATTATGTTTTTACAGTTTGTGATCCTTTGTTATGGCAGCCCTAGCAAATATAGAAAAAAAGTAATGAAATTTGAAATTAATTCTAAAAAACTGTTAAGTTAATATAATCTATCATGTTAACAAGTTAAAAGAGAAAAAAATCACATAATCCTATAATTTTTGCAGAAAAGAATTTGACAAAATGTATCATTCATGATAAAAACTCTAATGTTTTTTCTATTCAATATAGTGTTGGAAATCCCAGCCAGAACAATTAGACAAGAAAAAGAAATAAAAAGGCATTTAAATGAAAAAAGAAGATGTGAAATTATTTCTGTTTGTTGATAATATGATCTTGAAAGTAGAAAACCCTAAAGACTCAAAGAAAGACATCCTGTTAGAACAAATAAATCAATTCAGCAAATTAAAGCATATAAAATCAACATACAAAATCAGTTCTGTTTATATACAAAACAAGACACTCTCCAGAGAAGAAATTAAGAAAACAATCTCACAATAGTATCAAAAACAATACAATAGTTAGGAATAAATTTAACAAAGTAAAAGACTTCTACACTGCAAACTATGTAACACTGATTAAAAAAACTAAAGGAGACATAAAAAGGGATCCTGTGTTTATGAACTGGAAAAATTAGTGTTATCAAATGTCCATATTACCAAAGCAATCTACAGATTCAGTGTGGTATCTATCAAAATCCCACTGAAAATTTTAAATAGAAATAGAAACTAATACTATCCCAAAGCACATATGGAACCACTAAAGACTTCAGGTAGCCAAAATGAACTTGAGAAAAAACAAAGCTGGAGGTATCACACTTTTTGCTTTCAATTAAAATAAATAAATTTATATTAAAAAATAATAAAACCTTTGCTTTCAAGATATATTACAAACTTAAGTGTTTAAAAAAGTGTGGTGGGGAGGTGGGAGGGAGGGTCTGGATGGGACACACATGTACAGTCATGGCTGATTCATGTGAGTGCACGGCAAAAACCACCGCAATGTTGTAAAGTAATTAGCCTCCAATTAAAAAAATATATGAGACTGGCAAACAGACAGATACATAGATCAATGGAAAAAATAGAGAGCCCGGAAATAAATGTATGCATATATGTTTACCTGATCAACAGGTCTCTCGAGAATATCTAATGAGGGAAAGAAAGTCTCTTGAACAAATAGTGTTGAGAAAGCACGCTATTTCCATGTAAAAGCATGAAGCTGGATTCTTATACCACACACAAAAATTAACTCAAAATGGGTTAAAATTTTAAAATAAGACCTGACTCTATAAAGCTCTTCTAGGAAAACATAGGGCAAAATGTTTGTGGCATTGGTAGGCAATGATTTTTATTGACTGTGACACCAAAACCACAATCAACAAAAGCAAAATAAGGTGGGAGGGAATACCTAAAAATAAAAAGCTTCTGCTCAGCAGAGGAAGCACTCAACAGAGAAAAAGTGGACCTTTGTTTTTTTTCCCTAATGATATTATTACTTTAGCTCATTCTTAATCTTAGGAATACAGGGTGGTTCAGATGGTAGAGAATCTGCCTGTGCTGTGGGAGACACAGGTTCGATCCCTGGGTCAGGAAGATTCCCTGGAGAAGGGAATGGCTACCCACTCCAGTATTCTTACCTGGAGAGTTCCATGGACAGAGGAACCTGGCATGCTGCAGTCCATATGGAGTCCCAAAGAGTTGAACCCAAGTGAGCAACTTTCATCTTTCATAGTTTCTTTATAGTGTATAGTGTGTATTTACACATAGTGTATATTTGCACATTTAATGCCATTTATCTCAATTCTCACATTATTTTTTAAAAATACTTAGGCACTTTTTCTTAATGAAAGAAAGGAATTCCCAAAGATTACAGAGTAATATATCCATGCGTCTTACCTTGGAATCCACAGAAGCAGAGCTTGAGGCTGGGATTACTTTGTATATGATTTATTCAGAGTGGTGTTCTTGGGCTCAACCCCTGTAGGAGCAAAAGAATCTGAACAGAAAGTGGAAATAATTCACACATGAATATAGTGTCAGCTGAAATTGGTTTTGTGTCTTATCCTGCAGGGAGTTTTGGAACTAACGCTTATGGCAGAGTTTTTCCTGTTTGGAGGCAGAGGGAGAGTTTTATGTTCCCCGTGAGGTATGGTAAATAACCCAAAGGAAATCCTTTGGAAAAAGTTGTAGACGTCAATCAATGAGCCATTAGTCAAAGCACCTATGGCTACCAGGGCATGGGAACCACATCTAATCAATTAGTAAACACAATTCCAGAGAGACTGAGGAGACACCAACAGCATCCGCCAAAACAAAGCAATATGTGGCATGCATGCATTTGTCATGGCTCAACATTGTCCCTCTATATCTAAGCTAAATTTAAGGAGTAAGAAAATTAGTTTTGTTAGGTAATAGTTGCATATGACACCTCGATTCAGGTTACTATAAAGACTATAAAAGTTTACCATAATTTCTGGTGTCTTGCCACTTTTTTTGCTCATTATTTATAAAAGAAGACAGGAAATAATTAGGTCATGACTCCCCCTTTTGAAGAACTATATACTCAGATAAAACATATGCTTCTAGACCTTCAGGCTCCATAACACCTTTTCCACCCATTCGCTTTTCTCCACTAACGTGAGAGTTTGTATTCCTCCCAACAATACTGTCAGACACAGAAGCACAGAGTGGGAGTGTCTTCCTGTGTCACTGTGAAAGCACAAAGACTTGCTCCCAATGCAAGTTTTCTTCATGACAAGATTCCCCTCGGGAGTTCCTAAGGGAAGTCTTGGGGTCTATAAACAAAACATAGCCCTAGAATTGCAGACTCTCTTCCAAGGCAAAAGCACCTCAAAAGACATTCCAAAGAGATGGCCATTTAAATTATTCTTAAACGTGTACAAGATAGAAATCATCTACCTCAAAGGCAGCACTTATAGGAACTTGCAGTTGTTACAATTAGCTTTGTTATGAAGTTGTAATTGTTACAAACACCTTTGATATGAGTCTTTAAATTCCTTTTAAGTGTTATTTCAATGCTCAAAAGGCTCCACATGGCTCTCACAGACATTTTACAAATTTGATTAGGCCTGCATCCTATAGACTCAAATAAAACTACACTGACTTATTAGTCTTAGGGTAAATTTTCACACCTTTTTAACCTGTATATAGCTTGAGCTTCTCCTTTCTACCCTCCCTCTCCTTTACCTCTTGCCTCCGGTCTACACCAACCTTCATTCAGTTCCCAGAGGCTTACAGGCTCCCTTCCCTGTGCAAAGACGGTAGCTATGGCATCCGTCCCGTTTGTCTGGGTACCTGACACCACCTGTATTCTGAAACCTCCCAAATCTGCCCTCAGCCCCATTCTGCAGCATTCTCAGGGTGTCTTTGTCCTCTCTCACTCCTAGTGCCATTGTTAGGGTTATCATTCTACATTGAGCTAAACTGCTGCTTGACTGATCTCTCTTTCACTAAATGGTCACTGCCATCGAAGCAAAATGTTTAGACCCTTCTGATCGTTGATGCAAATAACTGATCCCAGTGCTTTGAATCTTGAAACACAGAAGGTACTATATAAACATTTTTTGAACATGTGAAGAAGAGACAGATAGACAGAAAGAGACAGAGATGGACAAAGATGGAGAGAGAGAGAGAGAGACTGAAGAAATAAGCTCATATACTATTTGACTTGACCCAAAGTTGAGAAACTGGGAACAAATCCAGATTTTCATGACATCATAGTCATCAAACTTTTATACTCCTTTTTTCCTATTAAACCAAAACATGCCTCTCTTCATTTCTTCCCTCCAGAGCAACAGAAATCAAGATAACTTTGTAACATTTTCCATTTTCTAAGAGTAAACATTTCTATTCCTCTCAACTATTTCTGATGAGATCCTAAAAACTTCACTTTGTTCATTTATTAGTGTTTTGCTCCTTTTTGTTTGTTTGTTTTTAGGTGATATAAACTCCAAATATAATTAAATCAGTGGCAATAATGTTTTAAGGATGTTTATATGTATTCTTTCCCTTCTTGTTTTCCCCTTTTGCTTTTCATTCAAGCAGGGGTCATGTTTTTATGCTTTCTTTCCCCAGGGAAGGTTTGTAACAACACAGAAAGTAGAACTTGTCTACAGACAATTCCCTTCACAGCATCTGTTTTTCCCCAAAACCTCAAGGCATTAAGATTATATTGAATGTCCTGTAAAGAGGTAAAAAGGTATAAGTCTGAAGAGGAGGCAAGGAAGATGTTTCTTAATCAAGAAATGTCTGTGTTACTCTTTGTCTCATTCACTCTCCCTGTCTTTGCCCTAGGAGAAGTCACATCAAGGGTGATCTATTTACTTGGATTCAGGCTTACCTATGGTTCCTAGGCTCTTCGTGTGTCATAGAAGCCAGAAAGCTAGCAAACTTGAGGGACCATTCACTGGGACAGAAATATATTTGCAGTAATTGAAGCAGAAAGATTACTAAGGACTGAAATGGACTCCTAGGCACCTCCATAGAAGTTCTGGGCAGTAAGGATTTATATTCTGAAAACTCTGGGCTTCCCTGGTAGCTCAGCTGGTAAAGAATCGACCTGTAACGCAGGAGATCCTGGTTCAATTCCTGGGTCAGGAAGATCCACTGAAGAAGGGATAGGTTACCCACTCCAGTATTTTGACCTGGAGACCTCCATGGACTGTATGGGGTCACAAAGAGTTGAACATGACTGAGTGATTTTCACTTTCACTTTCGTTCACTTTCATCCTGAAATCTTTGGGAAACATAAATTTATGTTTCATGTCTCCAAGGGAGGTTGGAACCTCAGAGTGAAAATAATAATAATGAGCTAATTTAAGACTCAGAAGTAATGTTCAACACTCTGCATGTCTGGGCTCACTGGCAGGCACTCATGATTTCAGTATAGCTTATTCCCCAACAGAAGGGTCAGCCGAGGATTAAATGGGCTCCTGCTTTTCACAAACGTTGAATTTAGTTCTTTTGTGGATGCTTTCAAATGAGTAGCAATATGACAGAGATACCAAGAAGCAGAGGATAGGTAAGCCAGACTCTTTTAGTTGGGTCCAAAGAAGCCAGTGGTATCAAAAGCATGCTTGTATTTAGGATTTCACCTTGACAATCTATGCAGGCTTCAGCAGTAGGTGAACTGTGAACTTCCAGATGTTCAAGCTGGTTTTAGAAAGGGCAGAGGAACCAGAGACCAAATTGCCAACATCCACTGGATCATCGAAAAAGCAGAGTTCCAGAAAAACATCTATTTCTACTTTATTGACTATGCCAAAGCCTTTGCCTGTATGGAGCACAATAAACTGTGCAAAATTTTGAAACAGATGGGAATACCAGACCACCTGACCTGCCTCTTGAGAAATTTGTATGCAGGTCAGGAAGCAACAGTTAGAACTGGACATGGAACAACAGACTGGTCAAATAGGAAAAGGAGTACGTCAAGGCTGTGTATTGTCACCCTGCTTATTTAACTTATATGCAGAGTACATCATGAGAAACACTAGACTGCAAGAAACACAAGCTGGAATCAAGATTTCCGGGAGAAATATCAATAACCTCAGATATGCAGATGACACCATCCTTATGGCAGAAAGTGAAGAGGAACTAAAGAGCCTCTTGATGAAAGTGAAAGAGGAGAGTAAAAAAGTTGGCTTAAAGCTCAACATTCAGAAAACAAAGATCATGGACTCTGGTCCCATCACTTCTTGGGAAATAGATGGGGAAACAGTGTCAGACTTTATTTTTTTGGGCTCCCAAATCACTGCAGATGGTGACTGCAACCATGAAATTAAAAGACACTTGCTCCTTGGAAGAAAAGTTATGACCAACCTAGATAGCATATTGAAAAGCAGGGACATTACTTTGCCAACAAATGTCCGTCTAGTCAAGGCTATGGTTTTTCCTGTGGTCATGTATGGATGTGAGAGTTGGACTGTGAAGAAAGCTGAGTCCCGAAGAATTGATGCTTTTGAACTGTGGTGCTGGAGAAGACTCTTGAGAGTCCCTTGGACTGCAAGGAGATCCAACCAGTCCATTCTGAAGGAGATCAGCCCTGGGATTTCTTTGGAAGGAATGACGCTAAAGCTGAAACTCCAGTACTTTGGCCACCTCATGCGAAGAGTCGACTCATTGGAAAAGATTCTGATGCCGGGAGGGATTGGGGGAAGGAGGAGAAGGGGACAACAGAGGATGAGATGACTTGATGGCATTACTGACTTGATGGACATGAGTTTGGTAATTTCCGGGAGTTGGTGATGGACAGGGAGGCCTGGAGTGCTGCGATTCATCGGGTTGCAAAGAGTCGGACACCACTGAGCAACTGAACTGAACTGATCTATGCAGATGTCAGTTAAAGATTATGTTTACTTAAGTAATCATATTTCATTCTTTCAGAAAACTAAGAAATATAACAGTATTTGGTGTGTTCTTGATCAGGTATTAATATTGTCATCATTTGCATATAGCATTTACAGAACACTTAATCTACATTTCGGCATGAAAACTCAGAAACTATCTTCACTAACATTAATAAAAAGAAAGCCTAGCCTCTAAAGAAAATCAACCCTGAATATTCTTTGGAAGGATAAGGCTGAAGCTGATGCTCCAACACACTGAGCAACTGAAGTGAAGACCTGATTCGTCGGAAAGGACCCTGATCCTGGGAAAGATTGAAGGCAGGAGGAGAATGGAATAACAGAGGATGAGATGTTTAGATGGCATCACCGACTTGAGGTGAGTTTGAGCAAATTCTGGGAGACAGGGAAGCCTGTTGTGCTGCAGTCTTCTGGGTCACAGGGTTGGACATGACTTAGTCACTGAACAATATCTTTAGAATATCTCTAACAATACTTAAAATTCTAGCAATTCATATAACTTTATTACTGCTGGCTACAAATGCAATCTTTCCTTTTCTTGTAGATTGTTAAAAGAAAAAAGTGTTTTACTAATTTACTTTCTATTATATTGACTTTTCTATACTTGTTGGCTTTTAGTAAAAAAAAGCCCTTTGTGATAGCTGGAGCTGGCAAGCATATCTGTTTACTTCTCAGGTCTAAGATGTGCAAAGATAACCTGAGAATTCAGACACTTTTTTTCTCTGACTTCAAGCAAAGCTGTTCATTATAGAAAAACATTATTTATTACTCCTAAAATAAGAACAAATACATACAAATAAATTTTTTTAAAAACCCACATGTACAAAAACAATATGAATAGACAAACCAAAACTTTGGAAAAGCAGAAGAAAGTTAGATTACTGAAACAATCTATGTCTCCTTGCATATTTCTCAACATAGCAGTGTTTCTTCTTTCTTCAATGGATTTCCATTCAAATAATCAGTTATATTGCATAAAAGTCCATTTCACTTACAACTATTTAAAATATTGTGAAAGTTACATGTGGCTTCATGCATGTACTCACACCATCAATGTTTAAGGGCTGGTCTTAGGGTTAGAGCAGTGAGTACATTAGGGGAAAAAAAAAAGTTTCCCCTACATAACTCAAATTCTAGTGGGTAGATATGTGGCTGGCAGAGGGGAGCAGATGAGACGTAAGATAAATAAATTCCTAAAACATACAGTATTTCCTCCAAGTACATTGGGAGAAAGTAGAAGAAAGATAGCAGACTGTGGGAGCTAAGGATTTTTCTGTTATTTTAAGTGTGGAAGTGGATTCCCTCACTGAGAAGAGAATGTTTGAAGAGTCACAAGAAAGCTAGGGAATAAACCACGCAGACACCTGGGGCAGGGGTATTCGAGGGCAGAAAGGACTGCAACTGACATGTCCTCGAAACAGAAACATTTGGATGTGGCAGAAGGAAAGGAATGAACCCTACCTGGCAAGGGCAGGGTGGATGAGCAGCGCAGCTACAGAAAAGTAGGTCAAAGGCACAGTGGCTGGGGGCAGGACCCTCGTTTGTGGACTCATGGGCAGAGTTGCTGTTGGCTTTTACCCTAAATGAGATAGAAAGCTACTGGAAATCTTTGACTTGAAGTCACATGAACCAATTTAGTTTCTAAAAGGATTATTCTGGCTATTGTGGTGTGGAAAGACTATAGCAAGATAAAGGCAGGGTTTAGGTAGATGCTCAAGCCAGAGAGAGATAGAAGGCGTTCACAACATTACAAGGAATGTGAATTGACTGATTCCAGCGCAGTGCTTGCAGAGGAAGTAAAGAGAAGTGCTGGTCAGAATCTCAATGTGTCCTGAAGGAAGGGCAAAGAGTTTGCTAGGGAACATGGATGAAGGATGAGAAAGAAACTGATGAACTGAGAAGCATTTGCCCCAAAACTCTAAAAAGATGGGGTTATCATGCTTGTGTTTCAGGGGATTGATACAGGCCAGAAACAAAACTTTGGGAGTTGTCAGTGATAGAAGGTATTTATAAGAAGAAGAAAAGGTGACATAACCAAATGAATGAGTGTTACAAACTGAATTGTGCTCTGCAAGTCATATGTTGAAGCCTTAACCCCAGGACCTCAAAGGACATAGGACCCAAAAACATGTGATTAATTTAAAATGAGGGCTTTAGGATATGCTTTAATCCAATCTGACCAGTATTTTTATAAAAAGAGTTTAGGAGACTTAGACACCAAAGGTGTGCATATACAGAGGGACAACCATGCAAAGAAGCACGAAGATGGTGGTCATCCTTTAGCCTAGGAAATGCCTCAAAAGAAACGGACTCTACCAATTGCACTTGTACTTAAAGAACTCATAACTGAGAAAATATATATTTTTGTTGTTTAAGCCATCCAGTCTTGTGATATTTTATTATGGCAGCCCTAGTAAATTGATATAGTGGGTGATGATAGAGGAAACACAAAGGCAAGAAATAAAATGAAAGAAGGATCCTTTCCAATTATATTACAGTCTAAGACTTATTAGCAGTAAAATTTTCATTTATCTTATTTAGTAACATTTACTAAACTCAACTAGGTGCAGACACAGTGAAAAAAGCTAAAGTAAATATTAAGTTATGATCTTTCTGTCAAAGCATTTTTAGTCTAGTTTAGAAAAGGGACTAAAAATGATAATGCTGTCCTTTGAGAGGTTTGCTTACAAGTTAGAAAAAAATGTATTAACATGATTTATTTTTCAAGTTATTGTGGTATGCTCATTATTAAAATGTAGTCCAAAAATATAAATACAATAATAAGTGATGATAACAACAGTAATATTAATAGTTAAAATAATAACCTTTATTTGTTTGAAAGAGAGCCACTACACTGGTGAGGTCAGGGGGAAAAATGTTAAGTTTAGATATGTTGAATTTGGACCATTTGTGGAGCATACCTGAGGGGAGAAGGCCAGCAATTATTGGACAGAAAAGCCCAAATTCAAGAGGATCCGTAGGGCTCAATATATAGATAAGTCCTCCCAAGGAGCATATTCAGAATAAAACAAAAAGAGATGAAAGGGAGAACCATGGAGAAGACCTACATTTAGGAATTTCCTTAAAGAAGATCAGAAAGAACTAAAAAAGTAGGAATAAAGTAAAAGAAGTTTACTGGTGGCTGAGGAATAAAAAAAAAAAAAAAAAAAAAGCACTTGAGAACAAACTCGTGCTTCCAGTAACATAAGGGCTAAAATTTATCAATTGAATTTTGCAATAAGGACTTTATTGACAATATCTGCCAAATCAATTTCAATAGAGTAGAGGCAGAAGCTATAATGTAATAAGTTACAAAGGAAATGAGAAGCAAAGAATCATGGAGCAATGGTAAGACAACTTTCTAAAAGCCTATCTGAACAGGGAAAGAGAGCAATGCAGCAGTAGCCTAGTGAAAGGAAGTATTTGTCATGACAGTTTTTTGTTTTAAGTTTAAGAATGTATATAAAGTAAAGGAAAATGCCATTAGCAAACCTTAAAACAAAAATGCAGAAGAGCAAACAGATAGGATGGGTGACTACTGACTAAAGGAACAAGCAGTAATACATCACAACCTCTGAGGCTGAAAGAAAGGAAGGAAGAATGCGTTTAGAAAACTTCAACTTTGAGGGTGGTCAAAAATGAAAAGTATCCGCCCACCTTAAGTTCATCCACGGGACAAATGTTATGAATGGTGCTGAAGCAATTGCAGAGATTAGAGAACACAAAACTGTATTTTTTCTTAGCCAGAAACTCATATACCTAGAAAAGGTGAGATATTGAAATAAAAAATGGAAAGAGAGAGAGAAAGAGAGAAGGTTCTGATGCCCTGAGTGCCTAAATTGAGCCGTGTTGAAACTCAGTTGAGCACCTTGATCCAGTCGTTCAAAGTTAATAAATTTCTGTACTATATAATCTAAGATCAATCAGTTAATTTGTATTTGAATAATTTTATTTGGATTTTGTTCTCCCAACTAAAAATAGTCTTTGTTCTTTAGGCTGAATAGGAAATATGCTAGGAAAAGGATGATAGCTTAGAAGAAAAGGGTTTCAGAGAGTAGAGAATGTCTCTAAGAGCACAGTACAGATGAACTGAAGAGAGGGTGTGATAGTTCTGCAAAGACAAGACACCCTGGGTAGATAGATGGTGTTGAACTTACGTGAAGCATTTGTAAGAAACTGTCTGATCCTTTGTGATCCCATGAACTGCAACAGGTCAGGCTCCTCTGTCCTCCACTCTCTCCCATGGTTTGCTCAAATTCATGTCCACCGAGTTGGTGATGCTCTCAAACCATTTCATCCTTTTCCTCCCTCTCCTCATTTTGGCTTCAATCTTTCCCAGAATCAGGGCCTTTTCCAGTGAGTTGGCTCTTTACATCAGGTGGCCAACATATTGGAACCTTGCTTTAGCCTCAGTCCTTCCAATGAATCATCAGGGTTGATTTTCTTTAGAATTGACTGGCTTGATCACTTTGTATTTAAAAGGACTCTCAAGAATCGTCTCCAGCACCACAATTCAAAAGCATCAGTTCTTCAGCCCTCTTTATGCTCCAACTCTCACATCCATAAATACCTACTGGAAAAATCATAGCTTTGACTACCTGGACCTTTATTGGCGACATGGTGACTTGTTTTAATAGGCTAACTAGATTTGTCATAGCTTTTCTTCCAAAGAACAATCCTCTTTTCATTTCATGGCCTCAGTCACCATCCACAGTGATCACGCAGACCAAGAAAATAAAATCCGTCACTGCTTCCATTTTTTCCCCACCTATTTGCCATGTAGTGATGAGACTGGATGCTATGATCATAGTTTTTTGAATGTTGAGTTTTAAGCCAGCTTTTTCACTCTCCTCTTTTGCCTTCATCAAGAGGTTCTTTAGTTCATCTTCACTTTCTGCCATTAGAGTGGTATCATCTGCATATCTGAGGTTATTGATATGTCTCCTGGCAATCTTGATTCTAGGTTGTGGTTCGTCCAGCCAGGATTTCACATGATGTACTCTGCATATAAGTTAAATAAGCAGGGTGACAATATACAGCAATTTGCACTCCTTTCCCAGTTTGTATAAAATTTGTACAAAATTTGTACACAATTTTGTACAAATCAGTTGTTCCATTCCCAGTTCTAACTTTGTTTCTTGACGGGTATACAGATTTCTCAGGAGACAGGGAAAGTTGTCTGGTACTTCTGTCTCCCTAAGAATTTTCCATGATGGGTGTGATCCACACAAAGTCTTTCATATGCTCAATAAAGCGGAAATAGATGTTTGTTCTGGAATCCCCCTGCTTTCCCCATGTTCCAGTGAATGTTGATGATTTGATCCCTGGTTCCTCTGCCTTTCTAAACCCAGTTTGTACATCTGGAAGTTCTCAATTCATATACTCCTGAGCCTAGCTTGAATGATTTTGAGCATAATCTTGCTAGCATGTGAAATGAGCACAACTGTATGGTAATTTGAACATTCTTTGATATTGCCCTTCTTTGGGATTGGAATGAAAACTGACTTCTTCCATCTCTGTAGCCACTGCTGAGCTTTCCAAATTTGCTGACATATTGAGATGAGCTGGAATTCAATCACCACCACTAGCTTCGTATATAGCATATTTCGTAAGGACTAGCTGACTTCACACTCTAGGATATTATGTTCTAGGTGAGTGACCATATCATCGTGGTTATCTGGGTCATTAAGACACTGTTTATATAGTTCTCTGTCACCTCTTCTTAATTCTTGGCACTTCTTCTTAATCTCTTCTGCTTCTGTTAAATCCTTACCATTTATGTCCTTTATCATGCCCATCCTTGCATGAAATGTTCCCTTGATATTTCCAATTTTCTTGAAGAGATCTCTGTTCTTTCCAATTTCATTGTTTTCCTCTATTTCTTTGCATACTTTATTTAAGAAGGCTTTCTTATCTCTTCTTGCTATTCTCTATAACTCTGCATTTCATTGGTTGTATCTTTCCCTCTCTTGATTACTTTTCACTTCTCTTCTTTCCTCAGTTATCTGTAAAGCCTCCTCAGACAACCACCTTACCTTCCTGCCTATATTTTTCTTTGGGATGGTTTTGGTTACTGCCTCCTGTACAATATTATGAACCTCCATCCTTAGTTCTTCAGGCACTCTGTCTTTCAGATCTAATCCCTTGAATATATTCATCGCCTCCACTGTATAATCATAAGTTTTGTTTGTTTGTCTAATCACAAGGGTTTTGATTTAGGTCATGCTTGGATGGCCTAGTGGTTTCCCCTACTTTTTTCAACTTGTGCTTGACTTTTACTATAAGGATCTCGTGTTCTGCACCACAGTCATCTCCTGGTTTTGTTTTTGCTCAGCTTCTCCATCTTAAGCTGCAAAGAACATAATCAATCTGATATTGGTATTGATGATTTGGGGATGTCCACGCCCCTTGTGTTGTTGGAAAAGGTTGTTTGCTGTGACCAGAGTGTTTTCTTGACGGAATTCCACTAGCATTTGCCCTGCTTCATTTTATACTCCAAGGCCAAATTTGCCTGTTATTCCAGGTGCCTCGTGACTTCTTACTTTTGCACTAAAATCCCTTATGATGAAAAGGACATCTTTTTTATGGTGTTAGTTCTAGAAGATTGTATAGGTCTTCATAGAACTGGTCAACTTCAGCTTATTTGTCATCATTGGTGGAGGCTTAAACTTAGATTACTGTGATGGTGAATCGTTTGCCTTGGAAACAAACTGAGCCCACTCAGTCATTTATGTGCTGCACATGATAAGTGCTGCACCTGGGGTTCTTTTATTGTCTGTGACGGCTACTCCATTTCTTCTAAGAAATTCTTCCCTCAGTAGTAGACATAGTGATCATCTAAATTAAATTTGCCCATTCCAGTCCATTTTAGTTCACTGATTCCTAAGATCTTGATATTCAGTTTTGCCATCTCCTGCTTGGTAACATCCAGTTTACCTTGATTTGTGGACCTTACATTCCAGGTTTCTTAACTGTATCAGACTTTACTTACCACCAGACACATCCACATTGTTATTGTTCGTTAAAGTATCAGATTTTACTTTCACTACCAGAGATATCCACATCTGAGTGTCATTTCCACTTTGGCCCAGCCTCCCTATTCTTTCTGGAACTATTCGTAATTTCCATCTGCTCTTCCCCAGTAGCATACTGGACACCTTCTGACCTGCTGACTCATTTTCCAGTGTTACATTCTTTGGCCTTTTAATGCTGTTTGTGGGGCTCTCCAGGTAAGACTACTGGAGTAGATTGCTATCTCTTTCTCCAGTGGAGTGCATTTTGTCAGAATTCTTGACTACGACCCATATGGCTTTGTTGGCCCTGCATGGCTTGGCTTGTAGCTTCACTGAGTTTTGCAAGCCCCTTCACCATGACAAGGCTGTGATCCATGGGCTTCCCTGGTGGCTCAGTAGTACAGAATCTGCCTGAAATTCAGGAAATGCTTACAGGAGATGTGAGTTAAACTCCTGGATCAGGAATATCCCCTGGATGAAGGAAATGACAGCATACTCCAGTATTCTTGCTGGAACATCCCATGGACAGAGGACCCTAATGGGCTCCAGCAATGTCCATGGTGTTGCAAATGAGTTGGACACAACTTAGTAAAACAATAACAACAAAAATATACACTTAAGTAAAGCCTTGTACTACCAGGGGCATTGTTAAGGTTTTTTTGTTGCCTTAAAACAGTCATAATAAGGATAGGAACAATAAGTTAATGAGAGAGTAAGACAAGCATACATATAGTAAGAAAACACAATTCTATCAGTCTAGAATTTAGTATCCAACTAGAATGTTATTCAAGAATTGAAATAAAATTAAAACAATTGTAAAAATTAAAACAATATGTATAAAAATGAATTTATTAAAATTTGTTGAAAAAAATTTCACAAAATCATATGGGAATTCAACAAAGAAGTATGAGTTAGACACAAATTTCTAGATAACAGTAAATTAGACAATCCATGAAAATATTACTGCTGTTGAAAATTTTTTAAATTTAGACGTGTATATAGAAGATACTTAGTTGAATGTGTCAAAGATATATAAGACTACTAAGATTTATAGAGACATTTTTTAAAGAATTAGCTAAGTCCAGATTCTCACAGAGAATAAAAAGACAGGGACATTTCCTCAATTCTCTGTGAAGTTAGCATCAGCTAGACATCAATATTTCACACATAATATAAAAATCCTAAAATGCTAAGTTATAGTAAACAGAATTCAGAAATGGTAACAAAACACTGAAAGGTTAATAAAATCATTGCTGTCTATGGAGAAAAGCATTCACAAAATTCAAGAGCTGTTTACAATTGTTTAAAGTGAATACAGGGAGATATTTTAACATTATAAAAATAAGATTGCTTTGATACTATAGCAAAACAGTATGGCAAACATTATACAATTAGTAAAATATTTAAATAATCTGCATTCAAGTGAGAAAAAAATCCAATTTCCACTATATGAATATTATATTTGTAGTTTTGAAGTTCTAGCCAGTGAAGTAAGAAAGTGTGTTTGGAGTGGGTGGTCAGTGAGTAAAGTTAGCAGTAATAGAATTGAACAGGAAAGAAACAGTTTGGCTAGCATTAGTAGAAAACAAGAAGATTAACATTGAACATCCATAGAATCTACAGCAACTATGACTAAATATAGCTGAACAAAGTTGTTAGTAGCAAGATCAATATGTAAAAACAAGTTGAATTAAAATAAATTGAAAATGTGATTTAAAGTAAGCTCTTTTCGCAATGGAAAGTCATCTATAAATAAACTAATAATAAATCTAACAGAAGAATTGAAAGTCCTATCTGAAAAAAAAAAGAAAATTTTATATAAGGCAATCAATGAAACTCCTTGTGTTTATAGATGAAAATGATCAACATAAATACAACACTTTTCTCTAAATCAACATTTTAGTTTAATGTGTTCCCAATTTTAATATTTCAACAGGGATTTGTATGGTTGATTCTAAAACCCAAGTAGAAAAAATAAAGGGTTAGGGTTACTAAAGACCATGGAAAAATAGCATTGTGACAGCCTATTAGATTTTAAAAAGTTGATTGTGATGTATGATGCTTTAAAATGAATGGTATTAGTTCAGGAGAGACAGTGTAACAGAATAAAGAATCCAGAAATACAATCAAGCCTGTAACAGATAGTAATATCTGTGCAAGTGCTAAGGCACTAATACTCGTATACCCACAAAAGGCTAACAAAAGGGTGGATGAATCGATGGGAGATGTATGGGGAATGATATCTGCACAGAACAAGAAAATGCCCTCCTTCAGCAATGGCAATTGGGCAGCCATCCACAGACAAAAGTGCCTTTATGGGCATTTTAGGATCTGGATAGGAGACCTGTAATCCTGGAAAGACTTGGGCACAGCTCTGTTTGGCTCTGGTCCTGTCAGCAGAGCCAAGCGCCAAAGCACGTGAAAGGAGTCACACTCACTATCCATGTGGCTCGCTATCTGAGGACCAGCTATGGACCCTAAAGAAGACACTTGTTTCAACACCACCCTATTGAAAAGCCCTAGAGGCAGTTCCCCTTAAACAAGAGATCAGACAGGATCCACACCTGTGGGAAGTTAGTTACCATATAGGGTAAAGTGTCAATTTCTATTCACATATTCAAATATTAAGATTTCAGAAAATAACAAAGAATATTTTTAATTAAATGTATTTATTTTAATTAGAGGCTAATTACTTTACAATATTGTATTGGTTTTGCCATACATCAACATGAATCCGCCACGGGTGTACATGTGTTCCCAATCTTGAACCCCTCTTCCACCTCCCTCCCCACATCATCCCTCTGGGTCATCCTAGTGCACCAGCCCCAAGCTTCCTGTATCCTGCATCGAACCTGGACTGGCGATTCGTTTCTTATATGATATTATACATGTTTCAATGCCGTTATCCCAAATCATCCCCCGCTCCCTCTCCCACAGAGTCCAAAAGACTGTTCTATACATCTCTGTCTCTTTTGCTGTCTCGCATACAGAGTTATCGTTACCAATGGAGCCGATTATACAGAGTGAGTAAGCCAGAAAGAAAAACACCAATACAGTATACTAACGCATATATATGGAATTTAGAAAGATGGTAACAATAACAAAGGAGAATATTTTTATGACCTTTGAGAATTTCAAAAATAAAACACATGAAGTATGAATCATGTAAGGAAAGGTTGCTACATTGAACCACATTAAAGCTGCAAAGTTCTCTACGATGAAAGATGGTATATCCAACATTGGAAAACAATCCATAGCCTTGGAAAAGCTATTTAAAGGTGAAATAATTACTATATAAAATGTATAAGGCATCTCTGCACATAAAGAAAAGCTAGTTCTATAAAAATATGTAAAGGCTATGAAATCTAAAACATAATAATGAAAACCCTGAAGGCCCTTAGCTATATGAAGATCTGCTGAATTTGTCTAGTATCAGATAAATTCAAATTAATACAACACTGTAATAAATACACTGATAGAAAAAACTAAATATTCCAGAAATACCAAGTACAATATTTTGGTACATTACACACTGTAGATCTATGTTTAATATTTAGCTATACTGAAAGAGCTCACAGACCACCAATTCCCGAGAGAAAATTAAGAGATGGGGAGTGAATTTCTCCATTTGTGTAGTTTCAGTGGTAGGTACATAGATTTTCTTTGTGTTCAAAGATTTTATACTTTTTAAAAAGCTAATTTTAAAGCTTAAACCACCATGTTGAGGAAATACACGCATCTCTTGACTGAATCAATCTGATTTCGGTGTTGACCATCTGGGGATGTCAATGTGTAGAGTCTTCTTTTGTGTAGTTGGAAGAGGGTGTTTGCTATGACCAATGCGTTCTCTTGGCAAAACTCTATTAGCCTTTGTCCTGCTTCATTCTATACTGCAGAGCCAAATTTGCCTGTTACTCCAGGTGTTTCTTGACTTCCTGCTTTTGCTCCAGTCCCCTATAATGAAAAGGACATCTGTTTTGGATGTTAGTTCTAGAAGGTCTAGTAGGTCTTCACAGAACCATTCAACTTCAGCTTCTTCAGCGTTACTGGTAGAGGCATAGGCTTCAATCACTGTGATATTGAATGGTTTGCCTTGGAAATGAACGGAGATCATTCTGTCATTTTTGAGATTGCATCTAAGTGCTGCATTTCAGACTCTTTTGTTGACCATGATGGCTACTCCATTTCTTCTGAGGGATTCCTGCCCGCAGTAGTAGATATAATGGTCATCTGAGTTAAATTCACCCATTCCAGTTCATCTTAGTTCACTGATTCCTAGAATGTCGACATTCACTCTTGCCATCTCTTGTTTGACCACATCCAATTTGCCTTGGTCATGGACCTAACATTCCAGGTTCCTATGCAATATTGCTCTTTACAGCATCGGACCTTGCTTATATCACCAGTTACATCCACAGCTGGGTATTGTTTTTGCTTTGGTTCCATCCCTTCATTCTTTCTGGAAGTATTTCTCCACTGATGTCCAGTAGCATATTGGGCACCTACCAACCTGGGGAGTTCCTCTTTCAGTATCCTATCATTTTGCCTTTTCATACTGTTCATGGGGTTCTCAAGGCAAGAATACTGAAGTGGTTTGCCATTCCCTTCTCCAGTGGACCACATTCTGTCAGACCTCTCCACCATGACCTGCCTGTCCTGGGTGTTTCCACACAGCATGGCTTAGTTTCATTGAGTTAGACAAGGCTGTGGTCCATGTGGTCAGATTGGCTAGTTTTCTGTGATTATGGTTTCAGTGTGTCTGCCCTCTGATGCTCTCTTGCAACACCGACCATGTTACTTTGGTTTCTATTACCTTGGACGTGGGGTATCTCTTCATGGCTGCTCCAGCAAAGCACAGCCGCTGCTCCTTACCTTAGATGAGGAGTATCTCCCCACAGCCGCCCCTCCTGACCTTTAACGTAGAGTAGCTCCTCTCGGCCCTCCTGCACCCGAGCAGCTGCTGCTCCTTGGATGTGGGGTTGCTCCTCTCAGCCGCCTCCCCTGACCTCGGGCATGGGGTTGCTCCTCTCAGCTGCTTCTTCTGGTCGCAAATAAGATCCAGCATGCCACAGCTAAGAGTCTGCAAGCCACAGCTACTGGTCCTGAACACCAAAACTAAGATGGAATCGAACTTGGATCCGCTTGCCAGTCCCAAAGGAGCAAAGTTGATTTACTGCCTCCAGGTTGTGTGAGGAGAAAGGACAGTGTTTATTGCAGAGTATGTAGGGAGGACATGGGGCGGCTCAATCCCAAAGACCATAACTCAGACCAAAATCAGATTGATTATATTCTTTGCAGCTGAAGCTGGAGAAGCTCTATACAGTCAGCAAAAACAAGACCAGGAGCTGACTGTGGCTCAGACCATGAACTTCTTATTGCCAAATTCAGACTTAAATTGAAGAAAGTAGGGAAAACCATTAGACCATTCAGGTATGACCTAAATCAAATCCCTTATGATTATACAGTGGAAGTGAGAAATAGATTTAAGGGGCTAGATCTGATAGACAGACTGCCTGATGAACTATTGACAGAGGTTCATGACATTGTACAGGAGACAGGGATCAAGACCATCCCCATGAAAAAGAAATGCAAACAAAGCAAAATGGCTGTCTGAGGAGGCCTTACAAATAGCTGTGAAAAGAAGAGAAGCAAAAAGCAAAGGAGGAAAAGAAAGATATAAGCATTGGAATGCAGAGTTCCAAAGAATAGCACAGAGACATAAGAAAGCCTTCCTCAGCGGTCAGTGCAAAGAAACAGAGGAAAACAACAGAATGGGAAAGAGTAGAGATCTCTTCAAGAAAATTAGAGATACCAAGGGAACATTTCATGCAAAGATGGGCTCGATAAAGGACAGAAATGGTATGGATCTAACAGAAGCAGAAGATATTAAGAAAAGGTGGCAAGAATACACAGAAGAACTGTACAAAAAAGATCTTCAAGACCCAGATAATCACGATGGTGTGATCACTGACCTAGAGCCAGACATCCTGGAATGTGAAGTCACTTGGGCCTTAAAAGTATCACTACGAACAAAGCTAGTGGAGGTGATGGAATTCCAGTTGAGCTATTTCAAATCCTGAAAGATGATGCTGTGAAAGTGCTGCACTCAATATGCCAGCAAATTGGGAAAACTCAGCAGTGGCCACAGGACTGGAAAAGGTCAGTTTTCATTCCAATCCCAAAGAAAGGCAATGTCAAAGACTGCTCAAACTACTGCACAATTGCACTCATCTCACACACTAGTAAAGTAATATTCAAAATTCTCCAAGCCAGGCTTCAGCAACACATGAACCATTACCTCTGCCTTTCGAAAAGGCAGAGGAACCAGAGATCAAATTGCCAACATCAGCTGGATCATGGAAAAAGGAAGAGAGTTCCAGAAAAACATCTATTTCTGCTTTATTGACTATGCCAAAGCCTTTGACTGTGTGGATCACAATAAACTGTGGAAAATTCTGAAAGAGATGGGAATACCAGACCATCTGAACTGTCTCTTGAGAAACATGTATGCAGGTCAGGAAGCAACAGTTAGAACTGGACATGGAACAACAGATTGGTTCCAAATAGGAAAAGGAGTATGTTAAGGCTGTATACTGTCACCTTGCTTATTTAACTTATATGCAGAGTATATCATGAGAAACGCTTGGCTGGAAGAAGCACAAGCTGGAATCAAGATTGCTGGGAGAAATATCAATAACCTCACATATGCAGATGACATGACCCTCATGGCAGAAAGTGAAGAAGAACTAAAAAACTCTTGATAAAAGTGAAGGAGGAGAGTGAAAAAGTTGGCTTAAAGCTCAACATTCAGAAAACGAAGATCATGGCATCTGGTCCCATCACTTCATGGGAAATAGATGTGGAAACAGTGTCAGACTTTATATTTTGGGGCTCCAAAATCCCTGAAGATGATGATAGCAGCCATGAAATTAAAAGACATTTGTTCCTTGGAAGGAAAGTTATGACCATCCTAGATAGCATTTTAAAAAGCAGAGACATTACGTTGTCAACAAAGTCCATCTAGTCAAGGCTGTGGCTGTTCCAGTGGTCATGTATGGATGTGAGAGTTGGACTATAAAGAAAACTGAGCACTGAAGAATTGATGCTTTTGAACTGTGGTGTTGGAGAAGACTCTTGAGAGTCCCTTGGACTGCAAGAAGATCCAACCAGTCCATCCTAAATGAGACCAGTCCTGGGTGTTCTTGGAGGGACTGATGCTAAAGCTGAAACTCCAATACTTTGGCCACCTCATGCGAAGAGTTGACTCATTGGAATAGACTCTGATGCTGGGAGCAACTGGGGGCAGGAGGAGAAGGGGACGACAGAGGATGAGAAGGTTGGATGGCATCACTGACTCGATGAACATGGGTTTGGGTAGACCCCGGGAGTTGATGATGGACAGGGAGGCCTGGCGTGCTGCAATTCATGGGTTCGCAAAGAGCTGGACATGACTCAGCAACTAAACTGAACTGCACTTGGCTGAACAAAGGTGTAACTCCAGGGGTTGGGTATATCTCAGGTCTCCTGACTGAAGACCACAGGACATGAGGAATTTGTTTTATTTTTGTTTAATTTTATTTATTTATTTTTGGCTGCTTCTGGTCTAGTTGTGACAGACAAGGAATTTTATTTTTTTTATTTTTAATTCCTCTTTGGAGAAGCACCAAAATACTCTTGGAAATAACTCAAAATGACTCCAGGCTTACTAACTATGCTTTAAAGTGTTAGAAAAAGGTATATAATTAACATTTGCCAAGATAACTAATTATTGTTTGATGTTTTTCAAATAGTTTCACCATCTGTCCACCTGTCTATTATTTATACCCTTACTGACAACATTCTCTCATTGTATGAAAGTAGCTCTATTTTTGAGACGAACATGTAATAGGAATTATTTGTATTTCTTTGTATTTTCAAAAGAAATTGATATTAAAAACAGGTCTTTGACAGCCTGAAATCTTTGTCAGCTTTACAATAGCTTCTAATTTTTGAGAATGACTTTACTGGTAAGAAAACAGTGGTACAAGATATCTTACCACAATGAAATACCTGGATATGTTATCTATATATTATGTGCAGTAATCCACATTCCTCTTCAATCCTTAGTCTAATGAACCTTTGTTGGCAAAGTGATGTCTCTGCTTGTTAATAAGCTGCTACATTTGTCATAACTTTCCTTCCAAGGAGCAGAAGTCTTTGAGCTTCATGTCTGCAGTCACCATCTGCAGAAGTTCTTGAGCCCAAGAAAATAAAATCTGTCACCGCTTCCACTTTTTCCCCATTTGAATTTGGTGTACTCCTAGATTTTTCACATAGTCTCCATTAATGATTTATGAGAGTCAGATGCACTGAGTTCTCACTTTAACAGGTGAAAATGAGCCCTGAAAACTCATTGGAAGGACTGACGCTGAAGCTGAAACTTCAATACTTTGGCCACCAGATCCAAAGAGCTGACTCAATGGAAAAGTTGATGATGAATGATGACTGCATATTTTGTGTGAATGTCAACGATTTCCTTCATCCATGAACAGTGTGGTGATATCCACTGTCACTTGAAATCTAGAATATTCACCTTTTTTTTCTACTTAACAAATCAGTAGTTGGTTCTCGGACCCAGACTCCAAGAAGCTCCCCACACCCCCACCTCCCCATAGATTTCTTCTTCCTGATTCTCATTCACATAGAGTCCTTTTCCTACAGGGGTTGGTCAGTGAGACAAACAGCAGAAGTGATGGCGGGTCACATTCAGTATTAAATTAGAAAGGATGTGATTTTCTTCTTGGATTCTTACTTGTTTTCTCTCTTTGTCTTCTTGCTCTTGGGGGAAACAAGTGCTATGACGAGGCCCAGGTGGAGAGAGACTGAAGCCTCTGGTCTACTTCCAGACCAGCAATCGTGATCTGCTAACTACCATGGAATTGAGCTTGGTAGCAAATTCTCCAGCCCTGAGTGAGTCTTGAAGTAGTCTCAACCTCTGCCAACAGCTTGATTCTAACCTCTGATAGACCCTGAGCCCAAACAACCACCCAGTTAATTTATGCCTGGATTTCTGACCCTTAGAAACTGAGCAGTTTTAACTTGAATTTTGAGAAAAAAATTATGCAGCACTAGATAACTAATACATTGTTTAATGGAGACTATGATAAACTAAATTAGTTTATGTATATAGCTACAGAAAATAAGTTTACTTACCATCCTAGGAAGCTTGGACTTCCTTGGTGACTCTGATGGTAAAGGATCTGCTTGCAATGCCGCAGACCTCGGTTTGATCCCTGGGTCATGAAGATTCCCTGGAGAAGAGAATTGGTAACTAACTCCAGTATTAATACCTGGAAAAATTCCATGGACAGAGGACCCTAGTGAGCTATAGTCCATAGAATCCTGAGGAGTCAGACACAACTGAATGACTAATAATTATACTTTTTGCTACTTCTAGGAATCATAACATTTCATTTAGGTCAACTGCTTGCTCTGCCAAATTAACTTCTCTTATTTTCCATTTCAAGTTTTCCTGTGACAACACAGGAAAATGAAGCAATATTTCTGAATTTGTTAGGTCATTAGTGGAAGAACTCTGCAACTAGGTAAATATACTAGCTTTGTGTCACTGTACCAGATGATTTAAATCAAAAGCTTAATTTAACAGTGATTAAGTTTTTGAATTACTGTGTGGATCACAATAAACTGTGGACAATTCTGAAAGAGACTGGACTACCAGACCACGTAACCTGCCTCTTGAGAAACCTGTATGCAGGTCAGGAAGCAACAGGTAGCACTGGACATGGAACAACAGACTGATTCCAAATAGGAAAAGGAGTATGTCAAGGTTGTATATTGTCACCCTGCTTATTTAACTTATATACAGAGTACATCATGAGAAACACTGGGCTGGAAGAAGCACAAGCTAGAATCAAGATTGCCAGGAGAAATATCAATCACCTCAGATATGCAGATGACACCACCCTATGGCAGAAAGTGAAGAAGAACTAAAGAGCCTCTTGATGAAAGTGAAAGTGGAGAGTGAAAAAGTTGGCTTAAAGCTCAACATTCAGAAAACTAAGATCATGGCATCCAGTCCCATCACTTTATGGCAAATAGATGGGCAAACAGTGGAAACAGTGGCTGACTTTTGTTTTTCTGGGTTCTCAAATCACTGCAGATGGTGATTGCACCCATGAAATTGAAAGACATTTATTCCTTGGAAGGAAAGCAATGACCAACCTAGACAGCATATTAAAAAGCAGAGACATTACATTGTCAACCATGTCCATCTAGTCAAGACTATGGTTTTTCCAGTGGTTATGTGTGGATGTGAGAGTTGGACTCTAAAGAAAGCTGAGCACTGAAGAATTGATGCTTTTGAACTATGGTGTTGGAGAAGATTCTTGAGAGTCCCTTGGACTGCAAGGAGATCCAACCAGTCCGTCGTAAAGGAGATCAGTCCTGGATGTTCATTGGAAGGACTGATGTTGAAGCTGAAACTCCAATACTTTGGCCACCTGATGTAAAGAGCTGACTCGTTTGAAAAGACTCTGATGCTGGGAGAGATTGAGGGCAGGAGGAGAAGGGGATGACAGAGGATGAGATGGTTGGATGGCATCACCAACTCAATGGACATGGGTTTGGGTGGACTCTGGGAGTTGGTGATGGATAGGGAAGCCTGGCATGCTGCAGCCCATGGGGTCGCAAAGAGTTGGACACGACTGAGTGACTGAACTGAAGATTTTGAATTATACTAACATAATGCAATATTTTTTAAAATATACTTTGTTAAAGACAAAACATCTAACATTATTGGGGATGTTTTCATGATTCAGTTAAAAAGTTCAAAAGATGATAAAATTATTTGGTTTAGAAGTGACAATATGCATATTTAATTTCATTTAAAGTTCTAAAAACTCAAAAAGTTATTTATTTTGGAGCAGAAATGTATTTAAGCATTGAATTTCATTAAGACATAACCTAATTATGTTCAGAGAAATTGTTATATTCTAATAATTAAAAATGTAGCTTTCCATACTTAAAAATATCATATATATATGGGCGTATGTATATGAGTATATATGTACACATGTATATATACACAAATTAGAATTACAACTACACAAAGTTTCTGTGATGAAGCTGATATTAAATGCCAAAAGCTATTTCAGACCATACATACATATATTTTCATTCTTTTGCTTGTCTTTATAATAAAACTGAGAAGGTCTTTAATATTGCAGAAAGTTATATTTGGCAAAGTTTTCAAAAGAATAATAAACAATGATAATTCATTCCACAAGCTTTGTCTTGTAAAAGAATTGTTAGATTAATAACCTCTAATTGGAGGCAAAAAGTAACTTCACTGAACTGAATTATTTTTAAATTTGTATAAAAATGTAGAATGGAGACTTTGCCATTTAGCAAAATTTTCTCTAAGCTAAGTATTTATCTTAGCATCTACAGAGTGAATATTTTCTGATTTAAAATATTGTGGTCTACAGAAAAAAAATAATTGAAAATTTATCTATGTATAGCTAGAAAAAATATATATGTGTGTATGTATTGGAGAAGGCAGTGGCACCCCACTCCAGTACTCTTGCCTGGAAAATCCCATGGATGGAGGAGCCTGGTAGGCTGCAGTCCATGGGGTCGCTAAGAGTTGGACACGACTGAGCAACTTCACTTTCACTTTCCACTTTTCATGCCTTGGAGAAGGAAATGGCAATCCACTCCAGAGTTCTTGCCTGGAGAATCCCATGGACGGAGAAGCCTGGTAGGCTGCAGTCCATGGGGTCACACAGAGTCGGACACGACTGAAGCGACTTAGCAGCAGCAGCAGCATGTATGTATTGTCCATAAAGTGCAATTTTGAAAAAAACTCAGGGAATTTTATAAAAACATTAAAATAATAAAATCTTACTGAAGTGCATAAATTAGAAAATTATCACTGAGATGTTTTGGAATGGCTAAGAAACTAAGATATAGCTAAGAGAGTGTTTTACATATAGAAATAAGAACTGATAGTGGTCTGCTTACTTTTAAATGTTGATAAAATCAATTTAAAAATGTAAATATATAATAAAATATTAATATATGAAATTATTATAATTAGTATATAATATGTAATTATATAGAATATATTATTGCATTTCCCTAGTGGTGTTAGTGGTAAAGAACCCTCTTGCCAATGCAGGAGATGCAGGTTCTATTCCTGTGTCGGGAAGATCCCCTGGAGTAGGAAATGGAAACCCATTCCAGTATTCTTGCCCAGAAAATTTCATGGACTGAGGAGTCTGGCAGGATATAGTCCATGGGGCTGCAAAGAGATACAACTGAGCAACTGAGCACATGATATATTATACAGAAATACATAAAAATCTGTATTTCTTCAAAGTATATACATATATGGTATCCTTGAAATGTTTATTTCTCAAGTTAAAATTTTATTAGGATGATTCTATAGATCTACCAATATATGAAAACTATTATTTTGGTCAATAGATGTTAAAAATATTTGATTGTAAATAAGTTTAGTGTTCCTTTATATTTCAAAACTGACTTGGTTCATAGGGAAAAATTAAATTATCATTCTAGTAATCTCAGGCTTATTTCATAGGTTATAATACAGAGCAGTTCTGTTGACCAAAGATAACTCTTGCACATTGAATGATAAGAATTGAATAGTTCTAAGCAAATGGCATCAAAGTAAGAGATCTACAATTTTTTTTATTAATTTAAATTTATTTATTTTAATTGGAGGCTAATTACTTTACAATATTGTATTGGTTTTGCCATACATCAACATGAATCTGCCACGGGTGTACACATGGTCCACATCCTGAACCCCCCTCCCACCTCCCTCCCCGTACCATCCCTCTGGGTCATCCCAGTGCACCAGCCCCAAGCATCCTGGTATACACTTTTATTTCAAAACATGGTCTATTTTCTTAAAGTGTGATTTAAATTACTGTAAAGGAAAATATTTTGTGCTGATTTAAAATTATATAAATACAGAAACTAGTCAAAACCTGGGTTGAAGTCAATTTAGGTATAAACACCGCCAATATAATTAAGTGAAATGTAGCTGGAGAAGGCAATGGCACCCCACTCCAGTCCTCTTGCCTGGAAAATCCCATGGACGGAGGAGCCTGGTGGGCTGCAGTCCATGGGGTCGCAAAGAGTCAGACACGACTGAGCAACTTCCCTTTCACTTTTCACTTCATGCATTGGAGAAGGAAATGGCAACCAACTCCAGTGTTCTTGCCTGGAGAATCCCAGGAACGGGGCAGCCTGGTGGGCTGCTGTCTATGGGGTCACACAGAGTCGGACACGACTGAAGTGACTTAGCAGTAGCAGCAGCAGCTTTATTTCTTTTTCCATTGCATGGATAGAGGTAAATACTCATTTCATATTTCATTCACTCATAGACATTGTTGACTTTTCAAAGTGATTCATTTCCAAGTGCTAATACAGACCGTTTGGGGAAGTATTGTGGATTTGTAAAGGCAAAGTGATTTAAGCAATCAATAGGAAATCTAAAACCATAAAACAATTCACTAGAAAAGTGAACAAAAATGGAAGAAAGAATAAGGGGACTTTGAAATCTCAAATTTTACTTTTCTTTTTCCCTTCCAGGGAAATTTATCTTGAGATTATACCATGAATGCTTTAATTATATTTTAAAATATGAATCTCTCCATAGTTGACGAGTTTCCTGGATTGTCTGTCAATCCAGGAAAAAAAAAAATTGACAAACTCTGCTGGCAATTTATAATGCATCTAGAAGAAAAGCTTTATTTATTAGTTATTGACATTTCTCAACCAAAGATAGCAGAACTATTATCCAGGATTATCCCCTGTGTGTTAAGAGAAGAACCCTACCTGGAAGCCCATAGGTTTTCCCCCAGTGATCCTTGTCTCCCTCTCTTTCTCCAAGAAATACAAAATTTTCAAAATATTCATTAAAACTTGTCAAGAAAATAATTTCAGTGATTGCAAAGATATATCTCAATCTGGTATCTGCTATTTTGGAAATCTTAAAGAAACCTCATTTAAGAGCTGCACAACTTGTGACCGATACGAAATTCATTAGCACTGTGACTCCTAATTATGAGAATAGGCTATTGCATGGCTTTGAAGTCATATTTTCCTAAAGTCTTGATAGGCTGAAGGGAAGTAATAGAATTGATTTCAAGGATGTAAGAAAAGGCAGAGTCCTCTCTGAACTTATTGAGATAGATTTCATCATACTCATGCTGGCTGACATTTCTTCTCTTTCTAAATCAAACCTGGAGCAGACCAATGCAGCTTTGTGTATGGGGATGGAGAAATAAAAAATCAAGTGAGAAATGGTGCAAAATCTGACAATGAGAGACTGCTGCACTGCAGAATTAAATCTGAGTTAATCTGAGGAGGCTTGGAGTCACATGATTTCTAGACTGTTCCCTTAGGGTGACAAACTATCTCCATTTGTTTGGAAAATTCCAGGTTTTATTTATCTTTTAATTAATGAAAACTTTTTGGCCACATGGCATGTGAGATCTTAGTTCCCTGATCAGGGATGGAACTGTACCCCCTGCATTGGAAGTGCATTCTAAAGACCACCAGTAAAATCTGGGACATTCCAGGCTTTAGCACTGAGAGTCCTACACCTCAAAAAAATCCTTCAGTCTTGGGCAAAGCTGAACTGTTGGTCACCCAAGCTGTATGGGTATTTTTCTAAATAAACAGAAAAGGCTATAATAATTAGAATTTCAACCAATGGGCTATGAATGGTGAGGCTATGTAAGGTCAGAGAATGAATAAAGAGGATGGGATTAAAGATGAAGTCATAAGAAAAATAAATTTGCTTTCTGCCTGCACCAGTTTATTCAATAAACCACTTCCACTTGTATATCTGTTTGCCAAAACTCACTTAGGTATCAACCATTCTGGGAAGAATATAAAGAAACTTTAAAACAAGGAGAGATTCTTGTATTATCAGTAAACACACGCATATAAACAATTGTGGCATTATTCTCTGTCCTTTTTCTTATTATTATTTTGGCTTGAATAACAGGAAGATATGATTTAAACATTGTAATATTTATTCTGCTTAATTTAGTGCAAGAGAAGTAAAATCAGAATTCTGCTTTAAAGTAAAATAAACTCAACATATTATGGGAAAGAAACAATCTTTCAAAACACACTATTTGATTAGAGATTTTACAATGAATATTCATACAGAAATTAGTGCTTATTTGTGTCTATACCATCATTTTGTGTTTTTACTTTCACTCAAAGACAAATACTAATTATTTTTTCTGTATAAATTTTGCTTCATATCCAAAACATGATTGATAAGAGAAAATTCCTTTTTTCTCAAGAGCTCTGCACACAATGAAGTCAACATATATGGTGATAGTACATCAGGTATCCCAATAAATATTGTAAAGTAATTAACCTCCAACTAAAATAAATAAATTTATATTAAAAAAACTAAAACTAAAAATACATACAGCCCAAAAGATTTTGAATATGAAAGAAATCATGCTCATGTTTTCTATCTCATATTGTTTTGAAATGATGTCAACCATTTGAAATGAGTAGTAACTGACTTTCATTCCTTTCAAAAATTTGTATAAGCAGATGAAAATAAAATAAAGATACTCAGGCATAGTTGTCTAAATTTTCGTAAAAGTTACTAAAACATGTGGAAAGAGTGTTACAATATAATACTTTACTTTTCAAGTTAAGACTGCTTTTTATGACCAGCACTGCACTTCAGTCTCATTTCTTTATTCCTTATGGCTAATTAGTTGCATGGATTATCGGTAATTGCAATAATTTGTTATCAGAGAATAGTATCATTTACATCAATAGAGCAAGAACAACAACAACAAAATAAAAACCTCTAATAAATAATGCATTTTTTCTATTTATCTGTTTGATAATCTAGAAAACAGAACTTAAAGGAAATATTTGGTAGTACCCTTCTGCTGTGCAATTTTGAGTCCTTTTTAATAGACTTCGAAATATCACTGAAGCAGCCTGTGCAAGAGAGTGAAACCTATTAAGACAGGTAATGCTTCATTTTCCACAGGCTTCTTGTTGAGGAGAGGTCATTTAAAAAAAAAAAAAAAAGGATAAGCTGCACTTTCCATAAAGTAGTTAACATTTGACATTAATTGGAAAAATAGCCATTCCTTTCCTATTCAGAGCACAGTAATCCTCACCAACAATAACACAGCAAATGCAAAATATTATGAAGAGAATATGTCTAAGCTCTCCATCAATACTCTTTGAATAGTTCAAAATTGAAGGGACTGAGTGTACCAGGCCTCCAGAAACTCACCTTACATTTCCCTCTGTCCTCTGGGGCCACAAGGTTTGTCTGGAAATGTCATGAAGCCTGGATCCCTTGTGAGAATTTTAAGCACTTCTGCCTCCAGTCTCAGCTGGAAACCCTACAAGCAAGGTCTTTTATGTGGTATTTCAACATTTCTCACTCGAGTCTCTGAAAGAAATGGAAACAAACCTTGTCTCTCTTTATTAAAGTCCTAGAAGGGAAGGCTGAATTTTGAGACTGTTCTTCCAGGATGGTGAAAGGTCAGAGTGAGATGAAAAGAAATAATAAATATTATTCTCACCCCACTTCAGTTCTTCAAGCTAAAACTGCTCATTCCTAATGGAGATCCATGATGTCAGCAACATGACATTTGTGCCCGTGATGACTTCTCCATGATTATTTCCTTTGCATTTATGCCTGTATCTCCTTGCCATGCAACAAGAAATTTCAGAGGACATAAGACTCTGTTAGCAGTAGTTCTTGTTTATAAGCAGATCACATTCATCTGCAAATTACTGTATTCAAGTGTATTTTCTAAATCACATTGTCATTTCAAGTATCTAAATGCAACTGTTACATCATTATGCACTGAGACATATAAAAGCGAGCTCTCATTCTTATTTTCAACTTATAGCTTTAACTTCGTAACTTGGCACATGCTTTCATCTGCATTATCTTGTATGATCTACACATCACTCTAAGTAGTAGGTAGGGAGTGGCAATAAGGTTCCTTGTGAACACGTGACTTGCCTTAGCAAAACCAGTTTACTGAGAGTAGGAACCACAACTGGAAATAAAGTCATCTGCCTTTATGCACACAGACTATTCTTTCAAAGAAATATTTTCTGAGAGTCTATGAGATTCAAAATATATCTTATGTATTATGGTCTAATACATAGAATGTGATGGAGAAGGAAATCACAACCTTACTCCATTATTCTTGCCTGGGAAATCCCATGGACAGAGGAGCCTGGCAGGCTGCAGTTCATAGGGTTGCAAGAGTTGGACACAACTTGGCAACTAAACCAGCACCATCACCACACAGAATATGCATTCGTATATAATTAAAAGTCTGGATATCTCCCCTTAAGATTACTGCAGACTTGAAGTAATAGGACATTGTGCATGGTTATGATAAAGAGTAACTCAAGTAGATGTTAAGTTAATGAGAAAATAATAGTCATGATTATTATCAAATGGAAGCTATCTCATGCCTAAGATGTTGGGAGAAGACAACACAGAGGATATGATTTTGATGCACTTTTCACCCCCCCCCCCCTTGCAATGTAACCCCTTCTACACTTGCCTACTGGACATAGGAGAGCGCTGAGAAAGTAATAATAGAGACATTTTGACTCCTTATTACAAGCCAAGAATTCTGTCATGCATCTTATTATGAGAATTCTAACAATAATTCTGTAAGGCGAGAGCAATGTTATCATTGTTTTATAGAAGCAGAGATGTTTTTGATTTAAGAGAGCAGCAGTATACCTAATTTGCAGCTGAAAAACACAGTTTGGGAACTAGGATTGAGCCCTGACTGACTCCCTAGCCTGAACTTTCAGCCATAGCACATACCATTAGTTATGAAGGAAATCAAGTAGAATGTAAATGTGTCTATTGAGTTTAGCCTGTGGTGCTCATTTGAAAATGGATCATCACAGTGGCAGTGAGCATGCCTAAGTCGCAAAGCTACTAGGATGGAGCAGAGAGTAATGGGGAAAACTAGTCTTTTGATTGTAAAGTCAAGACCTTAATGCTTGGGAGACAATTTAGTCCAGATGGATTTAATTTGCTCTAATAACTGTTAACTATTGAACGTACTTTTATGTTTGATTTACAAATCTTACTGTTATTAACAACTCTAGAATAGATCCAAGTGATTACTTTCAATCATTTGTCATTTTTATAGGGTTTGCGTGCCTGTCAGAGGAAACATAGAGCTATGTTTCCCTAAATTTCTCTTCAAAATTCTGCAACTGATCCCAGAGAAAAATTACTGTGAAAGATGTAAGAGAAATTGGGGAACTGGGAGATCTCTTGTCTGGCCCTACTTATTTCTTCTATTACCTTGGCTAAATTTCCTAAACAATCCCTCTCTTTTGTAAAATGGCAATAATGTTAGATCATGCTTCAGGAGACATGAGATAAGAGGGAATGAGTTTCTTTATTCCTCTCTCAAAGAAATATTATACATGAATCATAATATCCACATTTTTTTTCTGATTGAGATTCAATCTGCCAAAAATAGGAATAGAGCTATTTAAGAAGACTAGGAAAGCGGCCCCAAAGTGCAGCTGCCAGTTAGGCACTGATGCTGGAACCTGTCTTGTTGCATTGGCTGTTCCATCCCTGTCCACATTTCTAGAGTCAACATCATACTCTGTGTCTCCAGTGAAAATAACTTGGCTCTATGAAGGGAACCTCCTGTTTGATACAATCCTTTGCTTTTCGATTAGACTCAATTGCTTTGGAAAGGTGCAGACACAACTGTACTCTCAAACATCATTTGCCAAAACAATTAAAATCGCAAAGTACATAGATACGACAACTTATTTAATTCTGAACTTTCTCTCACTCACTTTAATCCTCTCCCCACAAGGCTTTTAATTTTAGCACTGAACCCATTTGATTTTTGAAGATGGGGAAAAAAAAAAAGTAAGGAGTATGAGGTCATTTTGAAAACTTCCTGTATTTTTAGATGGAAAATTAGAAGTGCATGACAATTAATTTTGAAGAAATTATTCTTAGGACTACCTTTAAGAATGTGCTTTACTGGTGGTCCAGGGGCTGAGAGTCTACCTGGCAATGCAGGGGACACGGATTCAATCCCTGGTCTGGGAGGATTCCATATACCATGGGGCAATGGGGCCTGTGCGCCACAGCTACTGAGCCCAAGCGCCACAACGGGCCTGGTTCCTGGCAACTGGAAGAGGGTCGGCACGCAGGAAAGAAGACCAAACACAATCAAGAATAAATGCATAAATAAAATTATTTTTTTAAAAGCTCAATTTGATATAGAGCTTCTACTTAGGGAGCTTGCATTCTGTGTTAATTTTTAAAGAAATATTCTATCAGTTCAGTTCAGTCGCTCAGTCATGTCTGACTCTTTGTGACCCCATGAATCACACCACGCCAGGCCTCCCTGTCCATCACCAACTCCCAGAGTTCACCCAGACACAAGTCCATCGAGTCAGTGATGCCATCCAGCCATCTCATCCTCTGTCGTCCCCTTCTCCTCCTGCCCCCAATCCCTCCCAGCATCAGAGTCTTTTCCAATGAGTCAACTCTTCGCATGAGGTGGCCAAAGTACTGGAGTTTCAGCTTTAGCATCATTCCTTCCAGAGAACACCAAAGAACAAAGGGCTGATCTCCTTTAGGATGGACTCGTTGGATCTACTTGCAGTCCAAGAGGCTCTCAGGAGACTTCTCCAATGCCATAGTTCAAAAGCATCAATTCTTCAGTGCTCAGCCTTCTTCACAGTCCAACTCTCACATCCATACATGACCACAGGAAAAACCATAGCCTTGACTAGACAAACCTTTGTTGGCAAAGTAATGTCTCTGCTTTTGAATATGCTATCTAGATTGGTCATAATTTTTCTTCCAAGGAGTAAGCATCTTTTAATTTCATGGCTGCAGTCACCATCTGCACTGATTTTGGAGCCCCAAAAAATAAAGTCTGACACTGTTTCCACTCTTTCCCCATCTATGTCCCATGAAGTGATGGGACCAGATGCCGTGATCTTCACTTTCTGAATGTTGAGCTTTAAGCCAACTTTTTCACTCTCCTCTTTCACTTTCATCAAGAGGCTTTTTAGTTCCTCTTTACTTTCTGCCATAAGGGTGGTGTCATCGGCATATCTGAGGTTATTGATATTTTTCCCGGCAATCTTGAGTCCAGCTTGTGCTTCTTTCAGCTGTACCCCCAGTTTTTTTTCTGATATTTTTTCACATTCCAACTGGCACTGCATGAGATTTCTTGCAGTGTCTTCTTGTAGAAGTTGAGCATGCTCACTTGTAAAAGATTTTATTTTACTTTGATGGAGAATTCTGTTACTTTTCTTTCCATACTAAACTGTAGTGCTCTGTACCTGAAAGAAGAAAATAGTTATGAAACAAGAAAGAAATCTCAATTTATAGAAACACTAAAAAAAAGAGTGTGCTAAACCTCAGACTTTAGTACTTTAATGACTGAACTGTAAGTATATTTTCTTAGGAGCTTTATGAATCAATTTATAATTATAATTAGTTGATTATAATTGGTTATAATTAACTAATTGTTAATTAGATAAAAAATAATGTAACTAGTTTGTGAAAAATACTTCCAGTTTTTGATTCTCAAAATGAGAAGTTAATGGTATAAGAACTTACAAAGTACTGTAAGCCTTTAACTACTGAGGGACATTTGATTAACTATTCTTTTTAAACAGACTTTTCTCCTTGATTGAAAGAGTTAAACTTGCAGAAAATATTTTGAAGTCAGGGAGCTATCAAAGTCTTCTTTGTTTATTAAAGTAATAAGGTGGGGGGAAGAACTAAGAAAGTCTTCCAGATGAAAGTATTACAAATAAATAGCTCATTTGGTTGATCGTTGAATAACCTTTCCTGTCTCTTTCATGTGTTGCTCTGGGAATGTATTAATCTTTAAAGCCCTCTTACATTATAAATATTGCTTATGGCACAAATCATGCAAATTTACCCCCTTTCATTACAACAGAGCTTCTCAGGTCAAGAGTTATCATTCAGACAACAGCAACTACTTCAACTAAATCATATTATATATTTGTGTCAGTTCATATTTAAATGCATGATATGGCATTTCCATTTCCATATTTTCCATGGTAAATTCTTCCGGGTCTTTGGCACAGGTCACAGTGTGAGGTTCAGTTTGGAAGAGAGGGATTTTATTGTTTAAGTGCACAGTTTCTAGGGAGTTAAGCAAATAATAAGCAACCCCTTTGACCAAAGAACTTTCAAAACAGGAAACAATGCCAATGGTGTTAGGTGTATTAAAGAAAACTGTCTTATGGATACCCATTAGGGAGAGGGGAAGAATTTTCCATTCAATTGTCAAAATGCCCAGAGAGAAACAAAATACTATAGTAAAATTTATGATAAAATGGAATGTAAAAGAACTGTCTAGATCTGCTGTTAAATAAATTTATGAAAACTTTGTGGCAAGAGTCAAACCTTATGAGGATTTCTCTTCTTTGACTTTCAAAGATACACATTTTCTAATCACTTACCCATTGCAGACACTTACCTCTTTCATTAAACATTTCAAGTGTGCTTAAATCCTTTCTCAATAGGCAACTCCAAGAGGGCAGAGCAGCCTCTCAAGCAATGGGTAGCTGTAATTAAAATAAAAGTAGTTCATTTTCTAATACATGTACAGGAAAATTTTAATGCAGATTTTTAAGATATTTTTGGAAGTCTGTATTCTAATTCCAATCATATAACTCATTTTGGGAATTAGTCTTAAGAAATCCCTCTAATACAATTTGAAATAAAATATTTCTTTATTTGGCCTTAGTATTACTGAACCTACCAAGTATTACCTAACCTGTCTTGGAATGATAGCAGCCAACATGTATTTACTTTAACTAGTTACCAGCCATTCTTTCCACATTTCCACTTCTTTTATTAATCCATAGACCTCCATTGGGCTGACTATTGTTAATGTGCTCATTTTACAGGTGAGAAAATTGAAGCTGGCAAGTCTCAAGGTCACGCACTCACTATGTAAAGCAGCTGGGCCTGGACCCCAGGAATTTGAAGCCAGAACCCTGGCTCTGATCCCACTTCTCTATTACCTCAAGGGACACTTAATGAAATACAAATGAAAGATGAAAGCCATCCTCTTTGGAAGTATTAAAAATTATTTATTGAGGACAACTATCAAAGCAGAGTTCTAGAGCAGGAAAAGTCTCATTGGAATAAATGCCTGGTTGCAACCAGTGGGGGAAATTATGAAATGAAATTCTTATTAGGAGATGTAAACTTTGTATTTTTTCAAGGGCAAGAAGTACATGATTTTACATGTATATTTTTTACAGTTTCGAGGTTGATCTCCCACACAATTCAGTTCTAGGAATTTTATTTATTTATTATTTATTTTTAATGATGATGATATAATGATAATGCAACTAAAAATCACGAAGAAAAATAGCTTCTGTTTGTAAGTTATGAGCTAAACATAAATGTAGCTGGTTAGAAGACACGAAACAAAAACACTGGTAGAGAATTAATCTTTGCATTCATGTTTGTGGATGAGGAAGTATGTAAATGTAAAGAGCAAAGCTGAATTAAAGGTGGTCCAAAATACACAATATTTTAATAACTTGGGTGAACTGCCTTACAAAAACTTACCAGTGCCAGTAATTTAACTTAACATAAATAAGATAAACAGAGTCAATTTTGTCACTATACTGTTAAGAACAGGCTGCTTCCCAACTAGAGGAACTATGAGATTTTAAGCATGTCTACATGACCTGGAAAGTGTTTATAGTAACTCCAAGCCACTGTTGAATTCAATTAAGAGGTTGGTCTTCTTAGAACTCTATATGGTTTCAGTTTCAAGTGTGTATAATTTGAAAATTCTCTAAAAACTTTCTGCAGCAATTCCTCTTTAAATAACCTGAAGTATGGACCAATGACTTCTCAAAATTGCTTGACATGGTAGAGCATCATGGACCTTTCAACACGGTGTGTCAATCCTATGTGAAAACAGGCAGCCTCAAAGGGCCCCCAGTTTTGGTCTCGGACAAAGATCTACAGAGAGGACACAACTGAAGGATGTGATCTGGAAGTCTCAGGAGGTGGTGGCAGGTGGAGCCCTGCTGGGCCTCCGCTCTGTGAGCTGATCCTTGTTGAACAAAGGGGACCAAGGAGCACTGCCAGTATTTATCATCCACAGGAAACGACTCCCACCCGAATCCATATCAAGACGCTCTGTCTACAGACTTAAAGGCAATCCCCACCTTGGTTGTATGATTCAGCATCTGTTTGGACTTAGTTAAAGGTAAAGTTAAAAGGCTTTTGATAGGCATCTCTCATATATAAAAAAGAGACAAATATGTAAAGCTTTAATATTAGTAAAATTCTTAGTCTAAATGTAATATGTGTGTGTGCATGATATTACATATAAGGGCTTTATATTAAATGCATATTTACTTTTGTGCTTAATACTAAACAGGTATGTTCTTTCTCTTCTATAATGTTTAAAAAAAAAAAAAAAAACAATGAGCCAGTAAAGCAGAATCTACTCTGTACTTTCAAATGTTCAAACCAATTTTTCGAACTTGGATCCCCCAATGGTTATCCTCACTCTCTTTTTCTTCCAGTTGTCTACCTAAACCACTTCCCCATTGAACATTATAGTAAATAAAAGCAACCCCAAATTCCTTTACCTAAACTTAGTTTCAGTGAATGTCAATTCTGTAGACCCACTGACCTAGAAAGCATGTGTTGGGTCACTCAGAAAAAAATGCACTATATATTTCGATTCCTTTTTACATGCATACACAACCAAGACTGGGACATGACTGAGTAACGACTCCTTTATAAATAAGTTATTGTATCAAAAAGGGAACTGTAAAAGATAATTAAAATCTAGTAATTTCAAAATAGTTGTTGATGGTGCATGTGTAAGTGTTGTAATTAGATGGGTAGAGACAGTTGAATATAGAGAGACCTACATATATGAATTATATTATTTATAATTAAATATCTTTATAAATGTAAATTTTATGTATTCTATGTCTTTCATTTTGACTTCCCAACAGAGGGAAGTGGGACAAATCAGAAAATCTGAGATGAAATTATCAGATTATCTAATGCAACAATAAGCAAACTTTTTCCATAAAGGATCAAGCGATAAATATTTTAGGCTTTATGAGCCAGAAAATCCACATCTCTACAAGTCAACTCCACTGCTGTAGCACAAAAGTAGGGAAGGACGCTTCATAACACGCACATAGTCATGACTATGTTCCAATAGAACTTTGTTTGCAAAAACAAGCAGCAGTCCAGGTTTTCCCCAAGAGCATGGTTTAGTTTACTGATCCCTGCTCTAGAACACGGCGAGATGGGCATCTGCAAATCGGGAATAGGGTGCACACCAGCATCTCCTCATGCCTGTACCCTTATCTGAGATTTTCCACCCTGCACAACTGGGAGAAACAAATTTCTCTTAAGACATCCATTCTATGGTCATTTGCTAGAGTGAGCCAAGCTGCCGAAGACACTTCAAATTTCCTTTTATTTTTATGTGTGTGCCTTGGAGAGTTCACTGTGTACTAACCTGGTTATAAGGAATGCCACTCTGAAATCATAGCTAATCATTATTCCCTCAATAAGCCATATATTTTCTTTAAATGTTGGTTTATTTTGTGTAAGTTTTTTGTTTTTTTTTTTTCTTTTTTTCCCTTCAGTCTGTAATTCCCTTCCCCCACATCCCTTGTTAGCTCGGAAAACATCTACTCACCATCAAGGTTCTTATTAAACACCATTTCTTGTGAGGTGTGTTTTCTAACCTATCCCTACCCACAGGAATTCTACTTTTCTAGATCTTACTTTGTACCAGGTATATTCCTAGGATTTATCAAATCATTTTCTAACTATTTGTCTGCATGAATCATATTCTTCAGAAGCAGAGTATAATTTTCTTCCTCTTCGATTTGCTGCTAAAACCTCAATACTTTGTTCACCTGACACAAAGAACTGACTCACTGGAAAAGACCCTGATGATGGGAAATATTGAAGGTAGGAGGAGAAGGGGACGACAGAGGATGAGATGGTTGGATGGCATCACTGACTCAATGGACACGGGTTTGAGCAAATTCCAGGAGTTGGTAGAGGACATTGAATCCTGGCATGCTGCAGTCCGTGGGATGCAAAGAGTCGAATACAACTGAGCGACTGAACTGAACTGAACTGGGCTATTATTGTTACTCATTAACTGACAAAAGAAAGGAGAGATAAAATTGAAGGAAGAGAGAAGAAAGAAATTAATACCATAGGAATGAATGAGGAAAAGTTATTACTAGAGTGGAATGAAAAATTGTGAAATTAATAATACTAACATTGTGTGATTTTGAAAATCTGTAGCTTAAATTACTAGTCCCCAAGTATGTACATCAACATTTTAGGAATCAGTGAACTAAAATGGACTGGAGAGGTTGAATTTAATTCAGATTAACATTATAAATACTACTGTGGGCAAGAATCCCTTAGAAGAAATGGAGTAGCCATCATAGTCAACAAAAGAGTCCAATGCAGTACTTGGATGCAATCTCAAAAATGACAAAATGATCTCTGTTCGTTTCCAAGGCAAACCATTCAATATCACAGTAATCCAAGTCTATGCCCCAACCAGTAATGCTGAAGAAGCTGAAGTTGAACGGTTCTATGAAGACATACAAGACCTTTTAGAACGAACACCCAAAAAAGATGTCCTTTTCATTATAAGGGACTGGAAGGCAAAAGTAGGAAGTCAAGAAACACCTGGAGTAACAGTCAAATTTGGCCTTGGAGTATGGAATGAAGCAGGGCAAAGACTAATAGAGTTTTACCAAAGGAAGGTACTGGTCATAGCAAACACCCTCTTCCAACAACACAAGAGAAGACTCTACACTTGGACATCACCAGATGGTCAATACTGAAATCAAAGTTATTATATTCATCACAGCCAAAGATGGAGAAGTTCTATACAGTCAGCAAAAGCAAGACGGGGAGCTGACTGTGGCTCAGAAAATGAACTCCTTGATGCCAAATTCAGACTTATATGGAAGAAAGTAGGGAAAACCACTAGACCATTCAGGTATGACTTACATCAAATTCCTTATACAGTGGAAGTGACAAATAGATTCAAGGGATTAGATCTGATAGACAGAGTGCCTGACAAACTATGGATGGAAGTTCATGACACTGTAAAGGAGGCAGTGATTAACACCGTACCCAAGAAAAAGAAATGCAAAAAGGCAAAATGGTTGTCTGAGGAGGCCTTACAAATAGCTGAGCAAAGAAGAGAAATCAAAGACAATGGAGAAAAGGAAAGATATAACCATTTTGAGTGCAGAGTTCCAAAGAATAGCAAAGAGACATAAGAAAGCCTTTCTCGGTGATCAGTGCAAAAAATAGAGGAAAACAGTAGAATGGGAAAAACTAGAGCTCTCTCCAAGAAAACTAGAGATACCAAGGAAACATTTCATGCAAAGATGGGCACAATAAAGGACACAAATGGTATGGACCTAATGAAAGCAGAAAATATTAAGAAGTGGCAACAATACACAGAAGAACTATACGAAAAAGATCTTCATGACCCAGATAATCATGATGATGTGATCACTTGCCTTGAACCAGACATCCTGGAATACGAAGTCAGGTGGGTCTTAGGAAACATCAATATAAACAAAGCTAGTGGAGGTGATGGATAGCCAGTTGAGCTATTTCAAATCCTAAAAGATGATGCTGTGAAAGTGCTGTACTCAATATGCCAGCAAATTTGGAAAACACAACAGTGGCCACAGGACTGGAAAAGGTCAGTTTTCATTCTAATCCCTAAGAAAGGCAATGCCAAAGAATGTTCAAACTACTGCACAACTGGACTCATCTCACACGCTAGTAAAGTAATGCTCAAAATTCTCCAAGCCAGGCTTCAACAGTACATGAACTGTTAATTACCAAATGTTCAAGCTGGATTTAGAGGAGGCAGATGAACCAGAGATCAAATTGCCAACATCTATTGGATCATCAAAAAGATTAGAGAGTTCCAGAAAAACATCCACTTCTGCTTTATTGACTATGCCAAAGCCTTTGACTGTCTGGATCACAATAAACTGTGGAAAATTCTGAAAGTGATGGAAATACCAGACCACCTGACCTGCCTCCTGAGAAATCTATATGCAGGTCAAGAAGCAACAGTGAGAACTGGACATGGAACAGCAGACTGCTTCCAAATCGTGAAAGGAGTATGTCAGGGCTATAAATTGTCACCAAGCTTATTTAACTAATATGCAGAGTACATCATGAGAAACAAGGCAGATTCAAGATTACTGGGAGAAATATCAATAACCTCAAATATGTAGATGAAACCACACTTATGGCAGAAAACAAGAATTAAAGAGCCTCTTGATAAAAGTGAAAGAAGAGAGTGAAAAGTTGGCTTAAAACTCAACATCCAGAAAACTAAGATCATGGCATCTGGTCCCATCACTTCATGGCAAATAGATGGGGAAACAGTGGCAGACATTATTTTTTTGAGCTCCAACATCACTGCAGATGGTGACTGCAGCCATGAAATTAAAAGACACTTGCTCCTTGGAAGAAAAGCTATGATTAACCAAGGCAACATATTAAAAAACAAACGTATTTTGCTGACAAAGGTCCATCTAGTCAAGACTATGGTTTTTCCAGTAGTCATGTATGGAAGTGAGAGTTGGACTATGCTCTTGAGAGTCTCTTGGGCAGCAAGGAGATTCTAACCAATCTGTCCTAAAGGAAATCAGTCCTGAATATTCATTGGATGGACTGATGCTGCAGATGAGACTCCAATATTTTGGCCATCTGATGTGAAGAACTGACTCATTGAAAAAGTCTGTGATGCTGGGAAAGATTGAAGACGGGAGGAAAAGAGGACGACAGAAGATGAGATCGTTGAATGGCATCACCGACTCAATCGACATGAGTTTGTGTAAACTCCAGTAGTTTGAGATGAACAGGGAGGCCTGTTGTGCTGCAGTCCATGGGATCAGAAAAAGTCAGATATGACTGAGCGACTGAACTGAACTGAAGTCTGTACAAGGTAACATTTTAACATTGGAGAAGGTTTTTAAGAAAATCAGATTTAAAATACCAGTGCTAGCTATTTCATAGGAAACCATAGCTTAAAAATGCTGAATAATCAAAAAGTTGTGTATTTTATGACTATTATTTCAAATCATTAATTGCAAATAATTTTAAGCACTTTAACTAGAAAATTTTTCATGTACAGATAGGTGTGTTGTGAGTGAATCTTCTTACAAACTAAACATCAATGTGTCTCTTTTACTCTTAAGATTTAACAGATTAATTTGCATGTTTTTATCTTGCTTAATAAGATTTTAAGGCTTCTAGAGCTTTCTTCCAAACCATTAGAGTGAACTGAGATGAGCAACAGTAAATTAGATTATTTATTTTATTTTATTTTATTTTTAAACTTTACATAATTGTATTAGTTTTGCCAAATATCAAAATGAATCCACCACAGGTATACATGTGTTCCCCATCCTGAACCCTCCTCCCTCCTCCCTCCCCATACCATCCCTCTGGGTTGTCCCAGTGCACTAGCCCCAAGCATCCAGTATCGTGCATCGAACCTGGACTGGCATCTCGTTTCATACATGATATTTTACATGTTTCAATGCCATTCTCCCAAATCTTCCCACCCTCTCCCTCTCCCACAGAGTCCATAAGACTGTTCCATACATCAGTGTCTCTTTTGCTGTCTCGCACACAGGGTTATTGTTATCATCTTTCTAAATTCCATAAATTAGATTATTTTTAATAGAAATAGTTTTAGTACTTTAATGAGCATACAATCATCAACTGAAAAAATATTTATTTTTTATTTTCAAAATGGTTTTAGGTAGTCAAGATGCTAAAATCTGTATTTAAATTAATGATATTTGTAATTGTGAGTATTGGTCATTCAATTGTGTCTGACTCTCTGTGACCCCGTGGAATGTAGCCTGCCAGGCTCCTCTGTTCATGGATTCTCAAGGCAAGAATATGAGAGTGGGTTCCCATGCCAGGGATCAAACCTAGGTCTCCCGCAATGCAAGCAGATTCTTTATCATCTGAGCCACCAGTGAAGCCCCATTTGTATTTATAACTATATGTATGTATTTCTCACTCTTCCCTATGTCTCCTTAGGCTATTTTCTGTTTCCAAAAGATAAAATATATTTATTGAATATAGATATACTAGATGCTGTTGTTGCAAGCATGATCATAATAATAAAGGAGAAGAGAAACTAGGTTTTAAAAAAGTCTCTTAGCAAAGCTGTTTTAACTCACTTAATCTCCCATAAAATTTTTTTCCAAAAAAAATATATTTAAAAGGTTGCTGTCCATCTTAAAATAATATAATTGATGGCTACTGAAGACATCTTATCAGTTCCACATCAGGAGACCAATGTGACAAAAATCCCATAAATATTTCTCAGAGACTTTAGCAATATCATTCTTGTCCTTTCTTATCTGTGCATGCATTAAGATTATAAACATTTAATCTTTTCCACTTGCTTTTATATTTTTATTTATATTAGTGCTTCTGAATCTTGAGATGTTAATAAAAATGTTTTCTCCTCCAGAAAAACTGTTTTAACCTTCCTCCAGATGATCTTAAAACTTCAGTGATTCAAAGAGAGCCCGCACACTGAAATGCTCCATGGTGTAATGTGCGTGTAGGTTACAAGCAGTCTTCTGAATCTCGTTCCACTGCAGAAGACATTGAGTTGGCCGTTCTTATTGGCTATTTGCCACCAACTTTTCTCAGAGCTCAGGGTTTGCCTTCGTGCTGAAATGAACCATGGTGTCCACTTTCTGCTTAGCATTTCAAGTCTTTATCTATGCTGCCTTCAATGATTTTTATGGATGAACAAACCAGGTCAATGAAGATAAGCCACTGTCACTCTCCACTAAATCTTCCCACTTTTTAAAAACTGCCCTGATGCTGAACTTCTACGAATCTCCCATTAGGACTGAAGCACATACTTTTAGCACTGTTTCCTTGAATCAAGGAAATAAGTTAAGGGTCTCGGTTTCAGTCCCATTTAGTACCTCTTTGACCATGGAGAAGGCAGTATCTCCTCCAAATCTTAGTTTCTTGATTAAAAAGTGAAACTATCAATGTCTGTCTTGCTTGCTTTCCAAGATTCTTTGTGCATGCTCAGTCACTTCAGTCGTGCCTGACTCTGCCACCCTGTGGACTGTACCATTTCCTTTTCCATTCCAAGATTCTAGAGAGACTTAAATAAAGTTATGTATTTGAACATACCTATAAAGTGAAGTATGATAGGATAGGGGCTTTCCAGATGGCTGAGTGATAAGGATTCTGCCTGCAATGCAGGAGACTCCTTTTCAATCCCTGATCAGGAAGATCTCTTGGAGAAGGAAATGGCAACCCATTCAGTATTCTTGCCTGGAAATCCCATAGACAGAGGAGCCTGGCAGCCTACAGTCCATGGAGTTGCAAAATTGTCGGACACAATTTGGCAACTCAACAACAAAAGAACAGTGACAGAATAGAATACATTTTTTTTCTGATGAAACAGATATAATGTAATAAAACTTATTCTTTAAAAATTCCACACATTTTATAGTTTTGAATTTTTTTTTTAGCCTTTAAAAGAGTGAATGTTTAAACATGTCTTCATATCGTATGTATGGAAGAAAAGAAAAAAAATCAATGAAACTTGTACATTAAAAAATCTTCTTTGTTTGAATTCAGGGACAAAGAAATTACTGAATTTTTAACATGATCTCTTTAACTTCATTTTGTATATCTTACATTTGCATTTTTACTTCTAATAATATAATGAGATTTTATCTTTTCCATCCTATTGCATATTTAATACAATGAAGCCCAGAAATTGTACTTATAACCAGAAATACTCTTTAGTGTTAGACTGTGGTGTAAGAGCTAACCATGGGAGACACTGTTGAAGATCACTGTTGTGATTATGGCTATGTGAAAAACAAGCATTTCAGTTAGCAATGATGAGCTAACAGAAAGATGATGAAAATATAAGTTACTTGATTAACTAATCCAAACAATACATCTAGATAGTTACCACCCGAAGATATCAAGATGACATCCATGGATATACATAATTTGATTTTCTTCTTTTCACACTTTTAAAATGTATACTTGGCATATAGTAATTGGTCTTGCATGACCAAGATAATCACAATGCTGTGATCATTCACCTAGAGCCCGACATCCTGGAATGTGAAGTCAGGTGGGGCTTAGAAACCAATACAATATTATAAAGTAATTAACCTCTAATTAAAATAAATAAATTTAAATTAAAAAATAAAAATATGAATTTTTTTAAAAAAAGAAAGCATCACTACAAATAAAGCTAGTGGAGCTGATGCAATTCCAGTTGAGCTATTTTAAATCCTGAAAGATGATGCTATGAAAGTGCTGCACTCAATATGCCAGCAAATTTGAAAACTCAGCAGTGGCTACAGGACTGGAAAAGGTCAGTTTTCATTCCAATCCCAAGAAAAGCAATGCCAAAGAATGTTCAAACTATCACACAATTGCACTCCTCTCACAGGCTAGCAAAGAAATGCTCAAAATTTTCCAAGCCAGGCTTCAGCAATATGTGAACCGTGAATGTCCAGATGTTCAAGCTGGTTTTAGAAAAGGCAGAGGAAACAGAGATCAAATTGCCAACATCCGCTGGATCACGGAAAAAGCAAGAGAGTTCCAGAAAAACATCTATTTCTGCTTTATTGACTATGCCAAAGCCTTTGACTGTGTGGATCACAGTAAACTGTGGAAAATGCTGAAAGAGATGGGAATACCAGACCACGTGACCTGTCTACTGAGAAACCTATATGCAGGTCAGGAAGCAACAGTTAGAACTGGACATGGAACAAGGGGATGGTTCCAAATAGGAAAAGGAGTATATCAAGGCTGTATATTGTTCCCCTGCTTATTTAACTTCTATGCAGAGTACATCATGAGAAACTGGGCTGGAAGAAGCACAAGCTGGAATCAAGATTGCCGGGAGAAATATCAATAACCTCAGATATGCAGATGACACCACCCTTATGGCAGAAAGTGAAGAGGAACTAAAAAGCCTCTTGATGAAAGTGAAAGTGGAGAGTGAAAAAAATTGGCTTAAAACTTAACATTCAAAAAATGAAGATCATGGCATCTGGTCCCATCACTTCATGGCAAATAGATGGGGAAACAGTGGAAACAGCGTCAGACTTTTTTTTTTTTTTTTTTTTGCTCCAACATCACTGAAGATGGTGAAAGCAACCATGAAATTAAAAGACGCTTACTCTTTGGAAGGAAAGTTATACCCAACCTAGACAGCATATTAAATAGCAGAGATGTTATTTTGCCTGAAATGGTCCATCTAGTCAAGGCTATGGTTTTCCCAGTGGTCATGTATGGATGTGAGAGTTGGACTGTGAAGAAGGCTGAGCGCTAAAGAATTGATACTTTTGAACTGTGGTGTTGCAGAAGACTCTTGAGAGTCCCTTGGACTGCAAAGAGATCCAACCAGTCCATCCTAAAGGAGGTCAGTCCTGGGTGTTTATTGGAAGGACTGATGCTAAAGCTGAAATTTGGCCACCTCATGCGAAGAGTTGACTCACCGGAAAAGACCCTGATGCTGGAAGGGATTGGGGGCAGAGTAGAAGGGGACGACAGAGGATGTGATGGCTGGATGGCATCACTGACTCGATGGACATGAGTTTTAGTAAACTCCAGGAGTTGGTGTTGGATAGAGAGGCCTGGTGTGCTGCAATTCATGGGGTCGCGCAGAGTCGGACACGACTGAGCGACTGAACTGACTGAAATTTTTGTGCTCAGATATTAGGTTAAAAACATCATTTCAATGAGAGTGTCCATTCAGTTCAGTTCAGTCGCTCAGTCGTGTCCGACTATGCGACCCCATGAATCGCAGCACACCAGGCCTCCCTGTCCATCACCAACTCCTGGAGTTCACTCAAACTTACATCCATCCAGTCGGTGATGCTATCCACCCATCTCATCCTCTGTTGTCCCCTTCTCCTTCTGCCCCCAGTCCTTTCCAGCATCAGTCTTTTCCAATGAGTCAACTCTTCGCTTGAGGTGGCCAAAGTATTGGAGTTTCAGCTTTAGCATCAGTCCTTCCAATGAACACCCAGGACTGATCTCCTTTAGGATGGACTTGTTGGATCTCCTTGCAGTCCAATGGACTCTCAAGTGTCTTCTCCAACACCACAGTTCCAAAGCATCAATTCTTCGGCCCTCAGCTTTCTTCATGGTCCAACTCTCACATCCATACATGACTACTGGAATAACCATAGCCTTGGCTAGACGGACCTTTGTTGGCAAAGTAATGTCTCTGCTTTTTAATATGCTGTCTAGGTTGGTCATAATTTTCCTTCCAAGGAGTAAGTGTCTTTTAATTTCATGGCTGCAATCACCATCTGCAGTGATTTTGGAGCCCCCAAAAATAAAGTCTGACGCTGTTTCCACTGTTTCCCCATCTATTTCTCATGAAACGATGGGGTTTTTCTAAACAAGATTGACATTTGAATCTACAGAGAAAAGTTGATTGCCCTCAGCATGGGTTACTCTCATTTAATTAACTGAAAGTTTGCATAGAATAAAAATCTGAGTAAAGAACAATTCTTTCTCTCTGTCTGTCTTCAAACAAGGACCTCATGCTTCATGCCTTCAGACTCAGATTTACATTGAAACTCACCAACAGCTCTCCTGGTTTCCAGGCCAACAGACCCAGAAAAGAACCATACCATCCAGTCCCTTTGGTCTCCAGCTTACCAACTGTATGGTCTTGATTGTTTCAACAATACCTTGCTCTTTCAAGGTTGTATCCTTGAAAACAGCTCCCACTATGAGAAAGGTAAAAAGAACATACACTGCAAGGATGGGAAAGAGGGTGAGGAGACTACTTGCTAGAGTCCAGATTGTGGTCAACCTACAGTCACATCCTCTCAAAGACCTCTTCCAACAATCTCCATGAAAACCATTTCTTTCAGTCTCCAGTACTAGATGTCTATTCCCTTTCTCCCACCAACCAAAGATACATATGGTTGAAACACACACACACACACACACACACACGTCACAAATATTAACACACATATCACTTGAAGCTCACAAACATACATACTGCTGAAAATGTTAGCAGTATGTATGTTTTTAGGTAACAGTAATTAGGTAACAGTTAAGTATACAAGAACCAGGGATTTTTGGGTTTCTCTGCTAATTTCTAAATTGAAACATAAAGATCACCTTAATAAGACAAATCTTGGTGTTTTAAATTTTAGCAAAAATGAACATGGAAAGATGAAATAATGCCAGGAAATAAAAACATTTATGAAACTTTATCTCCAGCCAAATATGTGTCACTGGCGAAAACTGAAAAAAGACAAAGCTTTACATTTTCACACCTTCTTCATTTTGAGAGATCAGACTAAATGCTGTGGAGATATTAGAGGAAGGCATAGTCACTGTGGTATTTTTTTCTTTTACAAGCACGGGAAATTAAACATGCTATGGTACTTCTAGCTTGGCATGAGTTCCTGCTGATGGGGTCTTGGATAAGATCTACCATGGATAAGGATAATGCCTTCTAGACACCGTTTAAATGAAACCTCAAAATCTTGTGAATACGGTCTATTCATATTTAGAAGAGACAGCCAAACATTCAGAGTCAACAGAGGAAAAGAAAACACACTCACTCGTCTCCACTATTTTAATATAAAGAGACGAATAGCTCTTTTACCCAAGGTTCCCACCACAGAGCACCTACAAGCTTTGACAGATCCATTAAGTGAAAGACTGCACCTCCTTCCATTGAAAGTGTTATTGTGTGTATGTGTGTGTGTGTGTGTGTGTGTGTTCATGTGTGTGTTTTCATGCTCATGCTCAATCATGCTTCTTTGTGACCCCATGGACCAGAGCCTACCAGGCTCCTCTGCCCATGAAATTTCCTAGACAAGAATACTGGAGTGAGTTGCCATTTCTTCCTCCAGTGGGGCTTTCCAACCCAGGGATCAAACCCATGACTCTAGTGTCTCCTGCATTGGTAGGTGGATTCTTTACCACTAGTGCCACCTGGGATGAGATTACTTTATTTTGTGAGTGTGTGAGTGAAAGTCGCTTGGTTGTGTCTGACTCTTTGCAACGCCATGGACTATATAGCATGCCAGGCTCCTTTGTCCATGAAATTTTCCAGGCAAGAACATGGAAGTGGGTAGCCATTCCCTTCTCCAGGGAGGGGGAAGGGGGAGGGGGGTCTTCCCAACCCAGAGATTGAACTCAGATCTCCTGCTTTGCAGGCGGATTCCTTACCATCTGAGCCACCAGGGAAGCCCACTTTAGTTTGTAATCATTAGCAAAACACAGAAATTATAACAAACTATAAGGTATTGCTAAATATTCCAATCTTGCTCAAATCTTCTTTTGGATTTGTTTGAAAAATGGGGCTTTATTTCTTCAAACCCATGACTTGTGACTTGGACTAGTCTATATCATTTGCAACATATGAAGCTCCTGAATAATGAAAAAAAATTATTCAGTCCAGAGGCAGTCAATTAGATATGGTTGCTAATTACTTGAAATGTCTGCTACAGTTGCTTCAGGGAGAACATTGACTCATAGCATGTATGTATTAGAGATGTTTTTTTTTTGGACTAATATTGCTATGAGGACAAGTGAAATTATGATTTTTCAGAAACTGTGCAAATAATTCAAAGTATAAGACATCTCAGTTAAATATGCTTATGTGATTAGGTCATGCAAATATTACAAAACTGAATTTCTCATTATGACTATATCATAAACCAAATCAGGGACAATTAGTTTATCTTGTGTAATCTTGTTTTTTCTCCTTCCTGATTTCTCTCTTTCCCTTCCTTTTTTCTGCCTTCCTTTCTTTCCTCTTCTTTCCTTCCTTCACTTGACATATTTTCTGTGTAACTCAATGTCTGGACAGTTAGGTATATAAGGATCCAGTAAAATTAACTTAAAAGTCTTTGACCATAACTTTTACATTTTTTGTCTTTTTAAGTTAAAATGAAACATATTTATTGTATAATGTTCAATCAGTACAGAAATAAAAATCTCTTTCAAAAGCACTATTGAACTTTGGGTGTGTATCTGTTCTGATTTTTTTAAATAATTTTATCAAATCAAACTGTATTTACTGAATATCTGAATTACACTGGCAGTTGTCACTTGACTACGATAAATATGGAAAGAGAATGAGATTGTCTCTATCCTCTGAAAAATAAATATGTGACATAAGGAAATTTAAATCTATTTGTACTAATAATCAGTCTCTTAGCTAATAAGGTATGTTGGAGAGCTCTGAATTAAATGGGTTTAAGTATCGGAAATGTTTGATGTAGAAAATGAGCACAAATTCTGAAACGAGAGAAATTTGACCTCTTTCCTACAATCTCACTGCCCAAACTCCATCTAAACCATCAGTACCTCTTGCTGCCATGCAAGTGCTGGGAATGGTGGGCAGACAGGTTTTAAAAGTTGAAAATAAGAACACAGGACTTGTTACTGCTCAGACTAGAGTCAATGCAAGACTGTTCGCCTCTGCACAGGAATAAGAGAATGAAACCTAGAAAGAGCTTGACTGCTTGAGATTCATGAACTGCTTTGAAAGGAATGACTACCTGATTGACGGAGGAACCACTCATCTTTTTGTCCTCAGAAGCTATGAGGAAACCTTTCAGGTGGAATGGTTTGAGAGCACTATCTTGTAGTTGAGAAAAAAGATAATCCTTTCTTGACGCCTCAGGAGCAACTTGGGAATTTTAGGTTGCTTGATGCTGGCTTACGATCATCTTCTTTCTCTGAAGATACAGAAAGTACATTGGAACCTTGAGGAGAGAGGAAAGGAACACTTAATGGTCTCTAAGGAGACCCATCAGCCAGAGACATAACAACTTAGCCAAACTTAAGAAACTGCTCCTGGTAGGAAAAGTAAACAAACTGTTGAATGAGATTTATGACAGCAAAATTGGAAATAACAAAATTGAAATATGTTGAAGTGGTCCCATTACAGCTCAAAAAAAAAAAAAAAAAAAAAAAACCTTTCGAAAGTGAAAACCACATTATGTTTAAACTGCAGAATTAAACAGCCGAATGGAAGCTCGTCACTTTAGGTATTTAAAGGTAGACTATCAAATGTAAGGAAGAACTTAAAACAAACCAAAATTTAAAAAGAGGTAGAAATCATGAAGTAAAAGGTGTGTCTAAGAAGACAGATACAGACGAGCTACCAATGAATTAGAACAGAACCAGAAACAGAAAAAAAGAAAGAATAAATTGAAGCAAGGTTATAAAGTGTGAAAAAATATGTTATAAAATTAATATAAGTGTTAGGAGCTTCTTCCATGTTCCAAACACACAAGAGAAGATTCTACACGTGGACATCACCAGATGGTCAACATCGAAATCAGATTGATTATATTCTTTGCAGCCAAAGACGGAGAAGCTCTATACAGTCAGCAAAAACAAGACTGGGAGCTGACTGTGGCTCAGATCATGAACTCCTTATTGTCAAATCAGACGTAAATTGAAGAAAGTAGGGAAAACCACTAGACCATTCAGGTATGACTTAAATCAAATCCCTTCTGATTATACAGTGGAAAGGAGAAATAGATTTAAGGGACTACATCTGATAGAGTGCCTGATGAACACTATGGATGGAGGTTTGTGACATTGTACAGGAGACAGGGATCAAGACCATCCCCAAGAAAAAGAAATGCAAAAAAGCAAAATGGCTGTCTGAGGAGGCCTTACAAATAGCTTACAAATAGCTGTGAAAAGAAGAGAAGTGAAAAGCAAAGGAGAAAAGGAAAGATATACCCATTTGAATGCAGAGTTCCAAAGAATAGCAAGGAGAGATAGAGATAAGAAAGCCTTCTTCAGTGATCAGTGCAAAGTAACAGAGGAAAACAATAGAATGGGAAAGACTAGAGATCTCTTCAAGAAAATTAGAGATACCAACGGAACATTTCATGCAAAGATGGGCACAATAAAGGACACAAATGGCATGGACTGAACAGAAGCAGATGATATTAAGAAGAGGTGGCAAGAATACACAGAACTGTGCAAAAATGATCTTCATGACTCAGATAATCATGATGGTGTGATCACTCAACTAGAGCCAGACATCCTGGAATGTGAAGTCAAGTGGGCCTTAGGAAGCATCACTATGAACAAAGCTAGTGGAGGTGATGGAATTCCAGTTGAGCTATTTCCAATCCTAAAAGATGATGCTGTGAAAGTGCTACACTGAATATGTCAGCTAATTTGGAAAACTCAGCAGTAGCCACAAGACTGGAAAAGGTCAGTTTTCATTCCAGTCCCAAAGAAAGTGAAGTCACTCAGTCGTGTCCGACTCTTTGCGATCCCATGGACTGTAGCCTACGAGGCTCCTCCCTCCATGGGATTCTCCAGGTAAGAATACTGGAGTGGATTGCCAATTCCTTCTAGAGGGGATCTTCCTGACTCAGGGATCAAACTTAGGTCTCCCTCATTGCAGGAAGACGCTTTAGCCTCTGAGCCACCAGGGATCCCTGAAGTGAAGTCGTTCAGTTGTGTCCAACTACAGTCCATGGACTGTAGCTTACCATGCTCCTCTGTCCATGAGATTTTCCAGGCAAGAATACTGGAGTGGGTTGCCATTTTCTTCTCCAGAGGATGTTCCCAATCCAGGGATCTAACCTGGGTCTCCTGCATTGTAGGCAGAAGCTTTACCATCTGAGCCACCAGGGAAGTCAATCCCAAAGAAAGGCAATGCCAAAGAATGCTCAAACTACCACAAAATTGCCCTCATCTCACACGCTAGAAAAATAATTCTCAAAATTCTCCAAGCCAGGAATAAGCAATACATGAACCGTGAACTTCCAGAAACTCAAGCTGGATTTAGAAAAGGCAGAGGAAATAGAGATCAATTTGACAACATCTGCTGAATCATTGAAAAAGCAAGAGAGTTCTAGAAAAATATCTATTTCTGCTTTATTGACTATGCCAAAGCCTTTGACTGTGTGGATCACAATAAACTGTGGAAAATTCTGAAAGAGATGGGAGTACCAGATCACCTTACATGCCTCTTGAGAAACCTGTATGTGGGTCAGAAAGCAACAGCTAGAACTGGACATGGAACAACAGACTGGTTCCAAATAGGAAAAGGAGTATGTCAAGGCTGTGTATTGTCACCCTGCTTATTTAACTTATATGCAGAGTACATCATGAGAAACGCTGGGCTGGATGAAGCACAAGCTGGAATCAAGATTGCCAGGAGAAATGTCAATAACCTCAGATACACAGATGACAACACCCTTATGGCAGAAAGTGAAGAGGAACTAAAGAGCCTATTGAAAGTAAAAGAGGAGACTGAAACAGTTGGCTTAAATCTCAACATTCAGAAAACTAAGATCATGGCATCTGGTCCCGTCACCTCATGGCAAATAGATGGGGAAAAAGTGGAAACAGTTGCTGACTTTATTTTTCTGGGCTCCAGAATCACAGCAGGTGGTGATTGCAGCCATGACACTAAAAGACGCTTACTCCTTGGAAGGAAAGTTATGCCCAACCTAGATAGCATATTAAAAAGCAGAGGCATTACTTTGTCAACAAAGTTCTGGTTTTGTCAAGGCTATGGTTTTTCCAGTGGTCATTTATGGATGTGAGAGTTTGACTATAAAGAAAGTTGAGTGCCAAAGAACTGATGCTTTTAAACTGTGGTGTTGGAAAAGACTCTTGAGAGTCCCCTGGACTGCAAGGAGATCCAACAAGTCAATCCTAAAGGAGATTAGTCTTGGGTGTTCATTGGAAGGACTGATGTTGAAGCTGAAACTTCAATACTTTGGCCACCTGATGCGAAGAGCTGACTCATTGGAAAAGACCCTGTTGCTGGGAAAGATTGTGGGCAGGAGGAAAAGGGGACAACAGAAGATGAGATGGCTGGATGGCATCACCAACTCAATGTACATGAGTTTGGGTAATCTCCGGGTTTTGGTGATGGACAGCGAGGCCTGGTGTGCTTGGTTCATGGAGTCACAAGAGTTGGACACGAGTGAGCTACTGAACTCAACTGAACCAGGTTATATCAGGGTCCATGAGAAAGAGAAAAAAAAAAAAAAAAAAGCTGTATGAAGGTCATTGCACATTTTAAAAATTTCAGTGATTCAAGACAGAACACAATCTAGAGAAAATCTGAGAAAAGAGAAATATTACCCAAGAATCTTTTACCAACACAAGGAATGACTCACTTATCAGGGTGAAAAAAATACATTTATAAAGATTCATGCAATATATGACCCACATATCCAGCCTGAAGAAAATATTTACAAATGGACTATAATTTCACAAAATAAGAGTAGAAGCCAAAAGCTCACTATGGGGAAGGAGAAGAGTTAAAAAGGGAAACCTCACATGAGACCAAAGCATAGAGAACCACGGGCAGCTTCCTCTTTTATTTTTTCCTGACTGTGCCACACGGCTCACAGGATCTTAGTTCCCAGACCAGAGATCAAACCCAGGCACTCTGCAGTGAACGTGCAGACTCCTAGGCACTTGACTGCCAAGGATTTCCTTTTTTTTTTTTTTTAAACTTATATCAAGTATTTCATGGGGTTCAAAACCACTTGAACACAGAAGGGCTGAGGAACATGGAGGGAAGAGGAAGATGAGGAGGGTAAAAATGTTTTAAAGGATTTCTATCAATGAGTTGGGAAAGAACTGTAGCAAGAAAAATAGAAGATTTGCATTACAGGAGAGAGATGTCATGGTGTTTTCATATACTGGGAAAGAAACGTGTGTTTGCTTTGAATTATCAGAAAAGGGAGTTAATGAATAAAGGAACACAAGATGAACAGTAACTTGAAACATGAGCAAAATAAATAGAAAGGAAAAGGAAAATCAAAAAAGTACTAAATGGTAAACCTGAGTAAGATGGAAAGGTTAAAACCAGTTTTTATATCAAATGAAAGGTGCTGATTTTTTCCACTAAAGGATGGTTAGGTTGTGTTTAACAAATAAAATGCAATTTTATACTTTAAGAGCAATATACTTAAAACTGTGCAAAATTAAAATACTAGACCTCTAGCCTTATCTCATCTCTGATCCTCACTCCTGTCTGATTGTATATATGACAGGACATCCAATACAATCAAGAGAATCATACCTTACGCAGTCCTGAATCCAATCCCACGTTTCCGTCTGGCTGAGGATCACAGGCAGTTGGCAGAAATCAGGGATGGGAAAAGACTCAGGATAGAGTTAAGCTTATGTGTTGTGCAAATTAAAACATTAAACTAATCAATAATCTATTTTTTTAGATTACCTGAGCTGTCTATACCAAAATGGCCAATAAAAATGATTTCTTCAATATGTCATAGACACAATGAGCTTAGCTATTATGTTCTCCACATTTATAATCAGTACCCTTCAGTAATCTACCAAAGAATATTCTTTTGTTTGAACAGTTTTCCTAATCACTGAGACCATAGGGACACTTGGATTTGCTAGCTCAAACAATTACAGAGACAGTAAAAAAGCAGTTTTTAAGACTTAGCATATGATGACTCTAAAAGGAAATGGATGAAGCTGCGGAGCTCCCAAGAGAGTGGAGAAGATGCAGGGAAGATAGAAATGAAGGGGAGACAAGAGAAAAAAAATAATCTCATTTGCAGAATGTACATTTAGAATCTCTCCAGATCCAGAAGGTTTGGGCAAGCTACTAAGTAATAAGATTTAGTAACAGACTATCGCCACTCCTCTTTCAATGTTCCTTCACCATAAGTTTCAGTGCCCACATGTCAAAATTCCAGTTCACGGTAGAGCTGTATGCGTATCCTAGAGCTGCTATAAGAAATGAACACAAAATAGGTGCCTTAAGACAGCAATAACAGTTTACTATTTCACAGCGCTGGAGGCGAGAAGCCCTAAATCAAGGTGTCAGTAGGGCTCTACTGTTTCTCACCCAAAGTTTTGGGGGCCAATCTGTTTCATGCTTTTATCTTAACTTCCCGTGTTGCCAGTGATGCTCAGTGTCCCTTGGCTTGTGGATACACCACTCCAAACTCTGTCTCTGTTGTCACATGACATTATCTCTCCTCTTCTTAAAAGGACACCAGTTATATTGCATAAAGGGTCTATCCTACTCCAGTATGATCTCATCTTATTTAATTAATTACATCTATAATGAACCTATTTCCAAATAAAGTCACAGTCTGAGGTTCCAGGAAAGATATGATTTGACTAGAGTGGGGTGAAATTACACTGTCCAACTCAATAGAAGAACTAAATTAACTCAGTGGTCTTAGCTAATTCACAGGCATTTATTTTAAATACTAACCTCAAAGCATAGAATAAAATATTTCTTTCTTGGAAAAAAAAATGTGTTTCTACCTGTTAAAGTGATTTGGAGTGTCAACATTCAGAGTTATCTTAAGAAAGAAAGAAAAAGACAGAGGGACTGTCCTAGGTCCTTAAGGTCACACCATTTATGCTCAAAAGCTCTCTACCTAATGGTTCATTGTTAAGAAGGGTACGTATATGGCCTCAGGCCACCCTCTTAATCAAATCCCATAAAGAGCAATGGGATCAGGGAATTCACAATGGCCCACAAAATAATTGCTTGACCCGAAGGTTGGACCGTCTATGAGCAGACTTGCAAATTGGCAAGCAGAGCTTAAATGTCAAATCTGGATAGTGGGGTTTCATAGTAAATTATATCAGATCACAGAGGGTTGCGCCTTCATCAATTGTGACTTACAATGCTGTCAGGGCAGCAAGAAGTGGATGTAAATATGACCTTATATTTTGCACAGAAGCATCAGTTGAGAAAAAGACTGTTTTTTAGGGCACCATTATAATGGGTCTGTGGTTCAGACGGGGACAGAGATTGTTAAACCCAGAGATGAGTGATCGATGAAGTTCTACCCACTTACTTAATAACAGAATCTAAAATATAACAACAAAAAAAAAAGTTTTGGCTTCCAGTGCCTAGCTGTCAGTTTCTAGTCAGCACTCTTCCAACACCAGGGAGGGGGAAAAAAAAGCTACATAAAGCACACTATGGATGAAGTGGTTCTTGTATTTTAAAACTAAATTAAGAAAAATGTTAAAGAGAGGAAGAGGTATGGGAAGATTGGGGCAAGATTTTGGGGCAGAATGAGTTAGTTTTGGCACAAACATTGTTCTAGGACTCCAATGACAGTGACTACAGACTAATGTTTTGAGCTTCCTGTTAAACAAATGTTTGTTTGGTTGGTACATTCCAACACTGCAGTTGGAACTAAAACATGCTCCACTTGGCTGGATGTTGAACAAACCTCTCTCTGGGAGGTTAACATCTGTCAGGAGAATCAGAACAAGGGTTCCACTTATATTAAGCAGGAGAAAAATTGTATCTAATGAACTGATAATGCCAAGTGTTTATTGAGTTCTCCAAGGCATGTTCAAATCAGACACAAGCTAAAAAAGAGTTTTTGATGATCTGGGGAAGCTGTTCTTAGGGAAAAATTTAATTGAAAATTTTATTAGCAAAAATATCACTTGAAGAAATATTATATGATGGATCTACTACTAAATGCCTTGCCCTTATTGTTACTTAATCCTAACAAGTATCCTAGCCTGAATACTGTTTGTACCATTTTACAGATGAGGACATGGTCTGTGTGAAATGGAATAATTTCCCAAGAGTTCTCCTATAAACATGTTGCAGAATCTGGATTAGAAATTGCCTGGCTTAAACTTTTGAAATTACTCTGTTCTAGTGCTTTCTGACCCTTGGTCCTTGGAAGAAAAGTTATGACCAACCTAGATAGCTGATTAAAAAGCAGAGACATTACTTTGCCAACAAAGGTCCGTCTAGTCAAAGCTATGTTTTTTTTCCTGTAGTCATGTATGGATGTAAGAGTTGGGCTATAAAGAAAGCTGAGTGCTGAAAAATTGATGTTTTTGAATTGTGGTGTTGGAGAAGACTCTTGAGAGTCCCTTGGACAGCAAGGAGATCCAACCAGTCAATCCTAAAGGAAATCAGTCCTGAATATTCACTGGAAGGATTGATGCTGAAGCTGAAACTCCAATACTTTGGCCACCTGGTGCAAAAAACTGACTCATTTGACAAAACCCTAATGCTGAGAAGGACTGAAGGTGGGAGGAGAAGGGGAGAACAGAGGATGAGATGACTGGATGGCATCACTGACTCAATGGAGATGACTTTGAGTAAACTCTGGAAGTTTGTGAGGGACAGAGAAGACTGGTGTGCTGCAGTCCATGGGGTCACAAAGAGTTGGACATGACTGAGTGACTGAACTGAACTGAAGTGCTTTCCCAGAAATGATATGGATTAAAAAAAAAAAAAGTTTAAGGAAATATTTGATCCTTTTTCTCCTGTTCTACATGTGAGGACATGAAGAACCAGGTTTAGATCTGATTGCACAAAAGTCACACAACAATGCCAAGACTGAATGTTGTTATTTTGACTTCATTGGAGGAACTATATTTCCCTTTGTAATATTACTTAATATGGAGCCTACATAGAAATTTAGATGCTTACATGCAGAATCAGAATTAGAAGTGAACTATTGCAGAGATAGCTGATTTCTAGAATAATGAGTTAGTAACAAAATGGAGTCTTTTATTTTATTTTTTAACTTAACAATATTGTATGGGTTTTGCCATATATCAACATGAATCCGCCACAGGTATACATGTGTTCCCCATCCTGAACCCTCCTCCCTCCTCCCTCCCCGTACCATCCCTCTGGGTTGTCCCAGTGCACCAGCCCCAAGCATCCAGTATCACGTATCGAACCTGGACTGGCGACTCGTTTCATATATGATATTATACATGTTTCAATGCCATTCTCCCAAATCATCACACCCTCTCCCTCTCCCACCACACCAAGGTGAATGAACCATCTTTACCCACATGTGACTTGATTACATAATATAGAAGAAAGCCTGTGATGACTGATTTATACAACATTATCCTTCACTTGCTTTTAAAAGAAAACTTATTTACCACAGGTATAAAGAGTTAGTCTAGTCATAGTCCTCAGTTTATTGACCTTGGTCATGTCCAATCTTTATAAAACATTCCATTCTTTCCCCTTGTCATCTCCTCTCACGTCTATACTTCCTATCCTTGAGATAAGCACCCAGTCTGCCTTGCTTCATGTATGGTTTTTTAATATTTCAGTATATGTAACGTTTTGTGTGTATGTATTTTGAATACACATAAGCAAAATTGTGGAACAAAAATTGATTATTTCCTACATATTTTCTTTTTTTTTAATTTTATTTTTTAACTTTACAATATTGTATTGGTTTTGCCATATATCAAAATGAACCTACCACAGGTATACATGTATTCCCCATCTTATAAGGAATTTCAAATTACTTTTGAAAAGTAGTTTCAAAAGCAGTTAAGTAATTTCAAAAGAAAGTTGTAAGAATCTTACTTTAAGTATCCATACACCTGGGGCTTTCCCTTGAGGCTCAGTGGTAAAGGACTAACCTGATAATGCAAGAGATGTGGGTTCAATCCCTGAGTTGGGAAGATCCCCTGAAGGAGGAAATGGCAACTCACTCCAGTATTCTTGCCTGGGAAATACCATGGATAGAAGAGCCTGGCAGGGTACAAATCCCTGGGGGTTGCAAAAGAGTCAGATACGACTTAGCAAGTAAACTACAGCAATAATGATAACCCATACAGCTATTACTCAGATTCAGCCACTAACGTTTCATTGTCCTTCTATCCATTCATTAACTATATGCTGAGATCAAGTCAAAGCACATTAACAGGTATCAGCACACATCTCCATAAATATACCAGTATTAATATTATGACCTAGAAGTCAGGGAGGCAGAGGGGGACACTTCCTTACAGGGAAAGAAGGAAGCCGTCACCGCCTGTACTGTGCATCTCACCTTGCCTGCGAGTACGTTCTCCTATTTTGGGCTTGATTGGTACTCCTTGGTGTTACTTATGTGTGTGTATCATGTGACCCCTGGACAAATTCAGTGACTAAAAATAGAAGGAAACATGTTGGCAAAGTTTCTGTTAAAGCATGAAAATGACACTTCCTCTTTATCCCTGTGACTTTGTAATTGAAGAGGTATCCTTATCCATAATTTAGAGAGATACTTTGGAATGCTCACTTGAAAACTGATATGATAATATGCATCATAATTTCCATGTGTGATTTACCAGTCTCAGATTCATTTCTTCACATATTTATTGTGTTCTTGCTTAATGTGTACATTTTGAACTGAATTGTGGCGCCTCAAATTTTATATGTTGAAGCTCTAATCCCCAACATGACTAAGTTTGGATATAGAGCCTTTAAGGAGTAACTGAAGGTTAAATGAGGTCAAAAGGGTGGATCTCTCATTCAACAGGACTGGTTTCTCATAAGAAGAGGAAGAGATACCAAAAGATGACCCTGTTTCCAAACTCAAGGAGGAAAGGCCATACGGAACACAGTCAGAAGGTGGCCGTCTGCAAGCCAGGAAAAGAGGCCTCGCTGACACCAACCCTGCTAGCACCTTGGCCTTGAATTTCCAGCCTCCAGAACTGGAGGAAGTAACTTGTCCTTTTAGTCACCCAGTCTGCAGCCTTGCTATGGCGGCCTGAGCAGACAAATACACTGTACATGCTGTGGATGAAATAACTAGACTTAAATATTCGCTTGATTTAAGGCTTCAAAGTTTATTTGAAAGTGTGGAATGCAATTTTTTTTTTTTTTGGTTTTTACTCAGTGAAACCTAAAAAAAGGTATATTTTCCTCTATGTATGTACTCATGTGTTCAATTTACTTATAGTGTCTAAGTGTGTATCTGCTTCTCTTTATCTTTTTTAATCAACTATTTCTAACCAAGTGACTGCGGATTCTATTTATACCTATAGTCTGACATAAATAAAAAGGGCATTCTTGAATATGATCAAGAAGGAGTAAAGTTAGTTTATTTTGATAAGTTAAAAAAAAAAATGTGTTCCCAGAACATTTGGGTGAAATATCTTTGTAGAAAAAAAATCTACAGCTGTAGCATTTTTCTTACCTTAAGCATTCCCCTAATGTTCCTTTCTCTGTGATGAAAGAGGTTTGACTCAAAAATCAGTTCTCTAAACCGTTTTCTCTCACTTCTTCAATAACGTCTATTTTCTCATTTCCCACTGTGGTGTTATTGGATTCCTAACAGCAGTTCTGCATAGTATCATTTACCTGTAAGCTTAAACCAGCAAATTCAAAGAGTTTCAAATTATAAAATCTGATTTGGTAGCTTTATGCTAAATGACAATCAGATGGAAACGATGCTGAAATAAAAATGTGCCGAGATACACCAGTAGATGTCATTTTCCTAATAAGCAGAAATTTCATTGCTGGAGTAAGAATGCATATGTTGTGATGGTGTCAATCACAGCCCCTACAAGTACAAGGGAATTATTTAAATTCTGTTTTGTGGAGAATAATATTAAGATTTAGGGAGGCATGCTATAATACAAAGAGCACAGGTTTTGAATCACAAGTTATGAGCTGAGTTTATGGGCCAGTTATATTAGTAATGATGAAACGATGTTAGATAATGCTCTTAACTTTCTGAACCTCACTTTTCTCTGATTTACTAAGATGATTTGTTAGAGAACAGGAGGTATGTTACTATATACAGGATAATTAATTGTTTGTGTGGAAAACAGAAACAACTCTAGGTATTTTCATCAAGAAGAGATTTAATACAAAGAATTAGAGGCTTATGATGGGCTTCCCAGGTGGCTCAGTAGTAAAGAACCCTCTGCCAATGCAGGAGTCGTAAGAGACACAGGTTTAATCCCTGGATCGGGAAGATCCCCTGGAGAAGGAAATGGCAACCTGTTCTAGTATTCTTGCTTGGAAAATTCCATGGAAGAGGAGCTTGGCAGGCTACAGTCCATGGAGTTACAGAGGGTCAGAAGGGACTGAGCACCTGAGCACACACAGATAGGCTTATGAAACTGTTGGGTGAGCTGGGATAGTAAAGACAAGGAAAATCGCTGCTAAGCTTTCTGAGTATCCTGAGGTGCAGAAATCACTGAGAACTCCAAACGAAGCTCTTGGCATCAAAATATGTTGATTCACATCTCGACATCTGAAATCTACTGGCAAAATCTATCTGCCATCTTCCAGAGTCCTCACACCTCCACAATGAAGCCAAAGCAACTCTCTCTCTCGTCCTATTAAAATTTTAGCAAGAGCTTTTCATTTTCAGGGCATGAACTACAATCCTCTGGACAAGAGTCTGGAGAATGTAGCTTCCAGCTTTTGCACCAGAGGTGATAGCTGAGAACAGTATGGTAATGGGATTGAAATTGCAACAGTGAATTCATAAGATATACTCATTCCACTCTGGAGGAGGGCATGGCAACCTACTGCAGTATTCTTGCCTGGAGAATCCCCATGGAGGGAGGAGCCTGGGAGTCTACAGTCCATAGCGTCCCAGATAGTGGGACACAACTGAACGACTAAGCACAAGCACTCAATCCACACAGAAGACATTCATAAAATTCAACCCACCCACTAGTTTTGTCTGCTTTGCCTACAAAATGCAATTCAAATTCATTTCAGTTGGATCTCTGTACAATGCAACCACCCGTAATTCAAGGTAATGCTGTTTCTCACATGGACTAGTACAACACTTATCTAGCTTTCCTCTTTCCACACTGCTCTCTGTATAACCCATAATCAGTTTGGTTATGATGAGGTTACTAACAATTCCAGAACTGCAGTGGCTTAACCCAACTGATATTTCAGTTCAGTTCAGTTTCTCAGTCATGTCCAACTCTTTGCGACCCCATGGACTGCAGCATGCCAGGCTTCCCTGTCCATCATCAACTCCCATAGCTTACTCCAACTCATGTCCATTGAGTCAGTGATGCTATCCAACAATCTCATCCTCTGTCGTCCCCTTCTCCTCCCCCCTTTAATCTTTTCCACCATCAGTGTCTTTTCAAATGGGTCAGTTCTTCGCATCAGGTGACCAAAGTATTGGAGTTTCAGCCACAGCATCAGACCTTCCAATGAATGTTCAGGACTGATCTCCTTTCGGATGGACTGGTTGGATCTCCTTGCTGTCCAAGGGACTCTCAAGAGTCTTCTCCAGCACCACAGCTCATGGTATTTAGCTATGCCTGTGTTATACGCCTTTCTCAGATTTGCAAGGGCCTCTGCTGAATGCAGTCAGTCAGAGTTGCAGGCTGACTGAGCCTCATCTGTCTTACAGAAGCAGCACTCCAAGTACCCAGCCTCCTCCACGTGGCATAGATATGAGGGGCTGGGGAATCTACTGACGGGAGCCTTGCTGACTTTAAACCCACCAGCAACACGGCACCATTCAATTGCAAGAAATACAAAAAGTGGAATACGGTTGAGCCCTGAACATTAGGGCATTAGGGGTGCCAACCCCCAGGCAGTTGAAAATTCACATACGACTTTGAAGACTGTCCTTGGTACCCATGGGTTCCACATCTAATTGTGTAGCACTGTATTTACTAAAAACATCTGCATGTAAGTGGACTCTTACGGTTCAAGTGCGTGTTTTTCAAAGCCAACTGTGCTAGGATGAAACTATGATGTATTTTCTATAATCAGGATATTTATGCCTTACTTCCTGTAGTCAACTTTCTCTATCTAAGTATTCAAAGTAATATTTATAAAATAGAAATCAGATCATATTTTTTCTGCTTAAAAACATTCGGGTGTATCCCTTGCAAGTAAAATAGAACTAAAACCTTTCACTCTAGCCTACCAGACCTTACAGGACCTGGAGTGCCAAGTTTTATCTTCTTGTTGCTTCTGTTGTTTCTCACTGCCGTCCAAGATGTTGGCTGTCTTTATTTGCTTTAAACACGACAAGATGGTTTCTGACCTAGGGCTTTGCATCTGCTCTTCCTTCTGATGAAAACGGTTTTCACTGGGCTTTTTGCATGACTAATTAATTCTCATTCTCCAGGACTCTGCAGAAGTGTCACAGCCTACACTTTACTTTCTAGAATAACAGCTTTACATCACTTTATACAATCTGTAAGTTCTTTACGCTTTTATTCTTTGTCTCCAGTGCCTTTATGATACATTTCATGAGGACAAGGACCACTTCAATCTTATCTGATCCTTGTTTTCAATTCTTAAAATATTGTCTGTATCATAGTAATCACTTGACCGGTATAAGCTGAGTGAAAATACAAATCAATAAATTTTATCTATCATTATTGACCAAAATGATTAAAAGCGGATTAGTAAAAAATGGGGTGATATTCCATAGACTAAACTGAGACTCTCTCTTCATTTGTCTTTCTTTAAAGTCAATTTAAAAGCCATACATATTTTCTCATTTATTAAAAACTGCTATCTGATGCTAGTTCTCTCTTTCTCTTTAATTGGAGGATAACTGCTTTACAGTGTTGTGTTGGTTTCTGCCGTACATTAGCATGAATCAGTCACAAGTATGGACGTGTCCCTTATCCCGCTCCTCCAGGTCATCACAGAGCATCCAGTTGCGCTCTCTGTGCTCCACAACTTCCCACTAGCTGGCTATTTCATGCATGGGAACATACGTGTTTCAGTGCTGCTCCTTCAGTTTCTCCCACCCTCTCCTTTCCCCACTGTTTTTCTTTTTTTTTTCCCACTGTTTTTCTTAAATAGACATACCCACAAAGGCAATGGCACCCCACTCCAGTACTCTTGCCTGGAAAATCCCATGGATGGAGGAGCCTGGTAGGCTGCACTCCATGGGGTCGCTAAGAGTCGGACACGACTGAGCGACTTCACTTTCACTTTCACTTTTCACTTTCCTGCATTGGAGAAGGAAATGGCAACCCACTCCAGTGTTCTTGCCTGGAGAATCCCAGGGATGGGGGAGCCTGGTGGCTGCCGTCTATGGGGTCACACAGAGTGGAACACGACTGAAGTGACTTAGCAGTAGCAGCACACATCTAGTTAAGAAAAGAACATGATAACCTATCCCAAATAGAAAAAAAAAAAAAAAAAAAGATCAACTAAGCAAAAACATACATTTGTTAGCCCAAACACATTATGCTTCAAAACACAAATTAGCATATTTAACTATTAGCTGATTTCTATTGGTAAAAATGATATCATTTTTGTCTTCATAAAACAAGTTATTTTTTTTTTCTTTCTTTATGCACATACCTGTACTCAGCATAACATTTAGTCTTTGGGATCCTAACTACATTATGAAGGAGTTACCTGGTAACTCATGACAAATAACATGTGCATGCGTTAGCACAAAGCTCAGGCTCCCTTCATGTTGTATTAATAAAATACAGTTTCGTGATAGAGAAGCGTGAACATATACTTAGACAAATCTGAGCTCCAAGATGAGCTCTGATTTTTAGCTGTAGGATATTGATAAAGTTACTTTTGGGACCCAGATTTACATCTGTATTATTTCAAATTATTAGGAGAAACTCTGGATCATTCTTTAGTAAAATCACTATTACTCTTGCTATCTCAGCACATATTAATTCTCTAATTATTTCACCCAAAAATGGACTAGAAAGAATTTACAATATACTACACAACTAGTTCAGACAGAAGTAAAGAAAAATACATCAAAAGCTTTAATTTCTCCAAGTATTTAAAAAAGGCATTTTGTTATATTTTAAAAGAAACTTGAAAAGCCAAAAAATCTGGAAAACTCAAATTAGGAAAACGAAGAGCTATTTCCAGTATGGAGTATATGAAGTCCAGGGCAGCCTAGGGAACAGTTAAAGACATGAAGCAAAACAAGTATTACCAAGCTCATTGGATTCTGAGAATCCAAGACTTTGGAAGATAGTAAACTTTCAACATAAACCAAAATATATTGATGACTGCATTTCAAGAAAATGCATAAAATCTCTTACACGCATATATATATATGGCTAAAGGAGAGAAAACTTGGTTAATAAGACCTGATTAAGAATTGAAAGGGCTTCTCTGGTGCCTGAGGTGGTAAATAATTTACCTACATTGAGGAAGGGGTCACCTGGGTTCGATCCCTGGGTCAGGAAGATCCCTTGGAGAAGGGAATGGAAACCCACTCCAGTATTTTTGCCTGGAGAATGTCATGGACAGAGGAGCCTGGCAGCCTACAGTCCAAGGGGTTACAAAGACTGAGCAACTAACACTTTAACTTTTAAGAACTGGAATTAATTTACACCTTGGTAAACAAAGTTTAAGCTTAATTTATTATAAACTGTTCATTCTTAAAAATGTTAGAGAAGAAGTAGGAGAAAATACTAATTCAGAAAGTTATGTTAAAGGTGGAAATTAAGAAGATACCAGGGTATATTTTTGATCATTACACTTGTGCTTTATTTCTAGTAAAGCTTTAAAGATGAAAAATGTCCACAGATTTTTCCCTTGATAGGATTACTTTTCCAATAATTGATTAATAGGTAGTCCAGTTAAAGTAATAGGAAAGTGAGAGATGAGATTAAGCATATGAATAGCTTTTCAGTGCCATGTAAATTGACTTGATTACATGCCAACAAAATACCAATGTGGATGAATTATTAGCTGCTTACAACCTATCTGATTTTGTCTAGTGGTAATTTAAGAAGCAAAACTGTTTCCTTAGAGTTCTCTGTATTATGGTTTATGTGGTGGGGTTGAAGCTGCTTTTCCTAAACTATGGGTTAGAAAGTAATGTTCTTTTAACATTAGAACAGCGACAGAGAAGTGTTCCTTGATCAAATGGATTTGGAAAAATGCTATGTTTCAGAAAATTAAGCCTGATTTTTGCTGCAGCTTTGATCACTATTTTTAGATTACTGGTGACTGTGATCTCAGCGGATAATCTAGCATACAGTTCTTTACAAACTGATTTTTTTCCCATGGAATATATTCTGTAATGTATTAGTATATACTCCATAGAATATAATCCATGAAATAAACATTTTCCTAAAGCTTAGTGGATAATGTAGCTATCCGATGGAATTCAAATTAGAGTTTATCTGTTTCTTTTTAAGTTGTGAGAAAACTGCCTCAGAAAGTCCCTGAGCAACTCTGAAGATGTCTGTAAGGGATCATTTCCAAGATATTTTGATAAATATTAACTAAAGGGAGGCCAGGTGGAGTGAGTCAACCTCAGCTGCTTTAATTTTATGGTATAAGCTCATCTAGAGAAGGGATTGCCAGGTAAGTTCAGGCAAAATCTCTACAAAAGCTTTTGCTTTGATATTGTCACCAGCTAAATGGCCAAGCTCATACAAAGCCCTTCCAGGCTCTAGAGAGGCCCAAACTCATTTACTCTCTCAGATCTTTTATGTATTTGTCTCTATACGAATCTTTTCCTTCAGTCAATCTACATCATGCTCATTCTTCAAGAATGGTTCAGATCCTACCTCTACCATCAAGCCTGCCTCAAGGCTTCTTGACCACTCTAATCTCATCACTAAGACAGAGAAATGTTCATTTTTGTTGTTCACTCAGTCTTGTCTGATTATATATGTGTGTGTGTGTATATATTTTTATATATATATATGCACATATATATATATAATATCCTGTTAAAAACAATCTAAAATAACTAAAAATATGGAGCATATTTTTATTTTCCATGAATTCACGTTCTTATCAGTAATTTGGTTCTAAAGCTAGGATGGCAAAATCTATTTTATATAATATTTTCAATTATCTTTTAATTAATCAAATGTAATATCCCACACAGGTTCAGTGAAAAGACCATACAATTCCTTCAAGCGTTTCAAATGAGTCTCAGTCTTCTCTCCAGATCCCAATACACTGGTGCAGCTAAGCTTAGCGAGGTGTGGGAAGAAAACAAACTAATTTTATTTTAATTAGAAGAAATATTTTTGGAGCCTAGAGCTTGGAAAAGCAAATGCACACAAAGTCATTCATTTATTATTAATGTGAGAATGCTGCTGCTCAGTCGCTTCAGTCGTGTCCGACTCTGTGCGACCCCATAGATGGCAGCCCACCAGGCTCTGTCGTCCCTGGGATTCTCCAGGCAGGTACACTGGAGTGGGTTGCCATTGCCTTCTCCATTGTGTGAAAGTGAAGTCACTCAGTCACATCAGACTTGTAGCGACCCCATGGACTGCAGCCTACCAGGCTCCTCCATCCATGGGATTTTCTAGGCAAGAGTACTGGAGTGGTGAGAAGAATACCAACCTTTAATTTCTTCTCAGATACCTTTATTCTGGGGGGCTTTCCAAGTGGTGCTACTGGTAATGGAGGAGACTGAAAATGAAGGAGACATAAGAGACTTGGGTTCAATCCCTAGGTTTGGAAGATCCATGGAGAAAGAAATGGCAACCCACTCTAGTACTCTTGCTGGAAGAATCCCATGGACAGAGGAGCCTGGGGGCCACAGTCCATGAGGTCACAAAGTCAGACACAGCTGAAAGACTAACACTTTCACCTTTATTTTAGAAGATTATGTTCAATTTGTAATTAATAGAATTAGATAGAATTGCAATGGATACAATCAGATGCCAAAACTCATGGCAGAGAAATAATTTCAGGTATTTTGGGGAAGAAATCTTGAAAAACATCAGCTTTGCTTGAGTATCCACTCACATCCATCCTAAGTCACTAACTCCCTTATAGTATTTCTGCTTTATTCAACTATCTCTTCTTAAAAAAAAAAAAAAAAAAAAGGAAAACTATTGAGAATGTGACTAAACTTGGGGATAAGATGGTGAAAGAAATACAGTCCCTAAGCTCAACTAGAGGAGGGCATGACAACCCACTTCAGTATTCTTGGCTGGAGAAGTCCATGGACAGAGGAGCCTGATGGGCTACAATCCATGGGGTCACAAAGAGTGGGACATGAATGAGCGACTCACACACAAGGAAAAGGAACTCAGCATAAAAGCCCTGGAAATAAATAAGATGTAAAGCTGAACCAGCTGGAGGGAACAAGGCCTTATAACAACTTTTCTAGATCGAGTTCTCTTTGCCATGATACTTAGCACAACTTTATAGATACCAGAGATGTATTAGTTATTTTGCTGATCTTTAAGGCAAATAAAACTTATCAAATTATTTAGCAAGTATTTCCCAAGTCTCTGATATGTATATTGTTGTTGGTGTTCAGTCACTAAGTCATATCTGAATCTTTTCGACCCCAGACACTGAAGCACACCAAGATCTCCTGTCCTTCCTTGTCTCCTGGAGTTTGATCAAATTCATGCTCATGAGTTGGTGATGCTATCGATATATATAACTATTCACCTATACCTATTTATATTCAAGTGGAGTCTGGAAGATCCCCTGGAAAAGGAAATGGCAACCCACTCCAGGATGCTTGCCTGGGAAAGTCCACAGACAGAGGAACCTGGACTATAGTCCATGGGGTCACAAAATAGACAGACACAACTTAGCGACTAAACAACAGCAACAAAACTCATTGAAGATTAACCATTGACCTGTATCTTTAATGTAAATGTTCTCAATTAATGTCATCATATAAGGATGACATAACATCTAATGCAATAACATTATATAATGAAGAAGTAGTAACATAATCTAATGAGATGAAGAGACTGAAGGCAAAAGATATGAAATATTAAATCGAGGGATAAGAATTCAAATTGAATCCTTCTGTTCAATGCTATTACCTCCATATCACAAACAATTTTATACTAGATAGCAGGTAAAATAGAGAAATCTGGGAAAGGAGGCCACATTTGAATCTTTTGGCAGAAGAGAAGGCATAATAAACGACGTCAATGGAGTATTACTCAGCCATTAAAAAGAATACATTTGAATCAGTTCTAATGAGGTGGATGAAACTGGAGTCTATTATACAGTGTGAAGTAAGCCAGAAAGAAAAACACCAATACAGTATACTAACACATATATATGGAATTTAGAAAGATGGTAACAATAACCCTGTGTATGAGACAGCAAAAGAGACACTGATGTATAGAACAGTCTTATGGACTCTGCGGGAGAGGGAGAGGGTGGGAAGATTAGGGAGAATGGCATTGAAGCATGTATAATGGTGGCTCATAATATCATGTATGAAACGAGTCACCAGTCCAGGTTCGATGCACAATACTGGATGCTTGGGGCTGGTGCACTGGGACGACCCAGAGGGATGGTATGGGGAGGGAGGAAGGAGGAGGGTTCAGGATGGGGAACATATGTATACCTGTGGCGGATTCATTTCAATATTTGGCAAAACTAACACAATATTGTAAAGTTTAAAAATAAAATAAAAAAATAAAGGACGTCAAGGAAGGTGGCTCATTTTCAAGAATACTGGAGCTATCCAGCTGATCTTTTGGTGCCTTTACATGTCCTCCACCTTTTACCTGACCAAAAAAAATCTCTTTTATCCCCTGGATCACATTTGCCACATCACCAAAGATGCACCTTCTGTGGTGTAAATTTATCTCACTCAGTGGCTAAGTGAGGGTGTATATAGGGAGAAGATTAGAAGAGGGTCATTGGGTATATTTTCATCTGGAGCTTGAGTAAGGAGCATATTCTTCTTAATATAAATAGGAAAGGAAAGTATGTGAGTGAAAAATGAGGTTGGGGGAAAAATAATAGCATGAGTTTATAAAATCCTGAGAGGCATTTTGTAACATGAGGATGAAGCTAAAGTCATATATGTATAGTAGGGAAATATTTTTTAGTCTTCTCACTAGTATTTTTGAGCCATATCTGAAATATTCAAGTTTAATTTGCATTCAAGGATCATCACTACTTAAAACAAGAAAGAAATAATTCTGGGTTGTTTGTTTTAAAGCACATTTATTAGCATACTGACAGCTTTGATTTGTTTGCATCCAAATTTTTTTAATGTTCTGCAAGAATTATTTAATATATTTTTGGAATTATAATAGCAATTAATTCACTAAGAAAAAATTACTTTAAACCATCCATTTGGTATTTAAATGAACATTTGAATTAAAAATTATAATTAAAAAATTAAAAGTGACATGCATAAGATTAGGTATATATTTTTAAAAAATTACAAAGTGATCATTTTCTGGACTTGTGTAGTAGATTCTCTCTACACAGTTGCAGATGAGCAGGGTCATTCACTAAAAGACTGATTACTCCATGTGGACCCTATCATTTTGGGAATAATGTAAATGTACAAAAACTGAGATATCGTAGTAAGTAAAACATTTGAGAATTTACAATGTTTTGATATAGAAAGTTCTCATGACACCTTTCAAAAGACTCAAATTACATAACTACTAAAGGGATTACTCAAAATCCCTTTGTGGATTTTATTCTATGCCTACATATTGACTAAGAGTTCTTTGAAATAAATCTTCTGGTTCAGGTAATATTCACTTCTAATAGCACAGACACAAGTTTGGTTTGGGGAACTTTTGATAAGTCAGCATGAGCCCTCTACCTGATAGAGAGCTCAATTGCCTCAAAGCTCAGGAAGTCATACAATAGAAAGCACCAGTTCTTTGCTTTCCAGGACACAAAGTTGAAGTACAGTGGGGTAAACCCAACCAAGACTCAGTGAAAGTATCCTGAAAAAATTATGATAAGGAAAGATGAAAACCTGAGCTAGTAACTGAGGTTCAATACAATGGGTTTAAGGGTCAGGGTGCAAAAGAGTAGTACTGTTGTCTCATCCCTGAGGCTGGGGAGTTCAGAATCTAGCCATCAGGTCAAGATGTTGCACTTTGAGGAAAATGGGAATTAGAAATGAGGCAGAAAGAAAGAGAAAGAAATTCAGAGCCTGAGAATTTGCCCACTGGGGGCGAGTATCACTGTAGACCTGGCGTCACCCAGGCGTGGACAAGGCCCACGAGAGCAAGCACTATTAGTCTTCAAAATTGATTCTCTGAGAAATGATGGATATGTGTCCAAACTTCTGCTTTCCTCTCTGCCTGACCTTGAAGTAACTGACAAAGTAAGCTCCTAGACTTCTTGGATAGTTCAAGGAACTGTGCTTGCGTTCATGCTCAGTGGCTGAGTCTCATCTGACTGCAACCCCATGGACTGCTGCCCACCGGGCTCCTCTGTCCATGGAATTTCCCAGCAAGAGTACTGGAGTGGGCTGCCATTACCTCCTCCAGGATATGTTCTCTACCCAAGGATCGAACCCGCATCTCCTGCTTTGCAAGTGGATTCTTTACCACTGAGTCACCTCGGAAGCCCTCAAGAAACTGTAAAACAGCTCAAGAATGCAGCATTTGATTTCCTGTTTATAAAATGTAGGGGAGGGGGCTTATTAGTTACTTAAAAAAATTGCTACTATTTGTAGTTTTAATTTATGAAGCAATTCATGAAAGTAAACAAAAGTGTAATGAGTGGGAGAAGGTTTGATCATATAGATTTTGAACTATTTCAATCACTTTCCAGGGGCCACAAAAAAGTCATAAAAAATTGTTCAGTGCATGTTCTTCTTTCCTAAGCTATCTCAAAAATTAAAATAAAAAGTAAGCTAAATATTTTCCAGAGGGAAGAAATACTTGATAATAGATAACTTGATAAATAAATAACTTTCCCCCAAGACTTATTTAGTACGATTAAAGTATTACCTTTCAAAAGGTACATTAAATAATTTTCTTAAAATTCAGCACTCCTTCCCATGCATAAATATGTGTATATCATTAAAACAAATCTGATCTAGCCTGAATATTTAGATTTCTATAATATATATATTTACTTATTGAATAAATATTAATTGAAAACCTGCACATATTAGATGTTCAATTATTTATTTGATTGTTAGCTTTGCAGGAGATTTTTTGTAAGTATTAAAAAATCCTACTATTCAGTAGGATCTTAGAAAATTACTCAATCAATGTCTTTTAAATTGCATTTGTTATATAATGATCTGATTTGTTCTCAAAATTTTATGATCATACCTGGCCTATTGAGCAAGCTAATAGCACTCACTTGAGTGTTAATTTAAATCTATCCAACCAGACGGGGGTCACTTCAAGTTGCATAAATTGTATATCTTGAAACATTCTGGAATTGTCTCTGACTATTTCTAGGCATTGCCCATCATAATTATTAACATATTTCTGGAACACGTTTTGCATGAGAACTAATAAATTCAGATCAAGGTGATTCAAGTTATTGATCATCTAATCATTTACCAAAGGCCAGTTACTCTAAATCAATAAATACAGTAATTGGACAACTCATTGGAAGGATGCTTAGAATGTTACAGTGGTTAAAATAATGCCTTACCAATATTCAGCATTTCAGAGTACATGAAATGATTACATGTTTTCATTTTTACTTAACTGTTACAAAATGACTCTTTAAAAAGAAACCACATAATTTTATAGTATAGTAAGTATTCCATTTTACTGTAAAATAGTTTGTATTTATAGAGTTACAATTAAATGCAAGTCAACAATTTTTATTCTGCTCCCAAACAGGGGTCAGGTTAAAATATTTATAAGGATACGTGTATATGGGTTTCATTTATTCAAGCTTGTGTTTCTAACAATATTGTTGGCTCAGAAAACATAATCTAAAAAGAATGAAAATTGCTTTTAGTTTTTTTTTTTTAATTATACAACTTTGACCTATCTTGATGGACTGACGGGATGGTGATGAAAACTGTAATCTTAATAAATCTCCTGCAGCTAGAGGTTTAAAACTCATACTGTTTCAAATTAGCGAGGACAGCAATATTTATTTGCTGCTGAATTCCATTCAGCATGGCATTTCAGCAGGAAACACTTTATAAGACTTAAACTTCTGAGTAGCAAAGTTGAAAACTCTAGTAAAAGAAAAGGAATAGAAACTAAACACACTCAGTGATTCATTTTAAATCAAAAAGGAAACAAGCCACCCTTTATCATTTCCTTCTCGTTGTCTTGCCTCACTCCTGTTGGCTCCTATTACAAGTAACAGCAAAGAACCCTGGCATTCACAGAGTACTCTGCAATGCTCAACGGGCTCTGACATGCATCATCTCATTGGCCTAACAAAAGATTAGTTACAGAATAAATAAACGCTATCCTCTACTAATAGAAGAGGCAACCGAGGCAACATCCCCAGATGAAGTTGTCAGGTGACTGGACCTCTGTCAACAGCTCGTCTGACAGAGGCAGTGAGTGTGAAATCTGCCGTAAGGTCAGTTAGAGTCACAGCAACTGTGGGACGAGAAGAGACGCAGGCAGCATGGTTAGGTAGAACCCAGAGAGGAAAAAAATACTCATCGTGCATTCACTTCTCTCATTTATTTCTTTACCAGGATAAAACCCACTCGGTTTCCCTCTGGTCTCAGTGGTGCCTGTTCCCTTTGTCTTAGTCTCTTTTATTCAGAGTCATTTTCCTCCCCAGTTTGGGAGTGCCGCCAAATAAATATTTTGGCCTTCCCCCCCTATACTTAGACCCTCTGTGACTTTATTCAATCCACAGATTTAACATCATCATCTCTACGCAGGTGACTCTTGCATTTATATTATAAGTGGCTCCCCATCTTTCTCCTGGGAACTACATTCATACAGAACTGCAAATCTCTGATACTTCTCAAGCGTAACATGGCAATACTGAATTCAGTTTTCAACCCAAACCCACGATTCCCCTTCTAAATCTATAGCATTGCTATTGACCATGTTGCTCAGAAAACAAACTGCAGAACCACGTTTGATTTCTCTTTCTCTCACATGACTAAACCACAAGCAAACTCTGTTAACCTCACCTTGAAAATATACTCAATGCTTACTATCTTTACAATTAAACTACAACCCAAACCATCATCATCTCTCATCTGGGTGATGACAGGCGCCTCCTGCCTGGTTTCCCTATTTCTACTTTCAACCCCCAACAGTCTGTGGCTCACACAGCAACTAGAGTAGTCTTCACAAAATGTAAATCAGATTAAGCCATTAATCTTGTCAAAACTAGTCTTTTTCCCCCAATATTTACAGTAAAATGTAGGGGCTCTATGTGCTCTGTTTGCTGGGTAATCTTTGAGTGTCATTTCCAATAACCTCCCCACTTGCTAAGCTGACACCCTCGGTCATCATGCACATACCAAGTATACTGTTGTCTCGGGGCGTTTGGCCTCATGTCCCCTTTGCCTGGAAGACTCTTCAGTCACAGGGTGTAAAGGGCCCCTTGCTTGTTTGTTTATTTACGGCCAGTCTTCCATATTTAAATGAAAGTTCCTTTAGAGTAATTTTCTGTATTGCTTTCTACCTGTATAACCTAGAACAGTGCCTGGTTGGGAATTGGCTGAAGGCAAGAGGGCAGGAAATAACAAGGGGAAGACTAGAGAAAGGAAGGAAGGCAGAAAGGGAAGAAGGGAAGAAGAAAGGAAAAGAGAGAGGGAAGGAAAAATGGAGTAACTTCACGGAAATTTGTCTTACAGGCCAAGTTCTGTGCCAGGAATATGCCAAACACATCCCAAATATCTAAGGTACCATAACTGCAGAAGTGTTTGCAACTGGAATACCTTTCCATCAAGCTGCAGCGGGCTAGACTAATAATTGTTTGTGTTACAAGAAAGGGCTTCCCTTGTGGATCAGCTGATAAAGAATCCACCTGCAATGCAGACCTTGATTCGATTCCTGGGTCAGGAAGATCCCCTGAAGGGAAATGCTACCCACTCCAGTATTCTGGCCTAGAGTATTCCATGAACTGCATGTTACAAGAAAATACAGTTCCACTGGGGCCATTTTTTTTTTTTATAAGTAACAATAAATAAGAAAAGCATTTTTGAGAATAAATTTCATGGTGCTCTATTTAAAGCAGATGATTACTGGAGAATTCAGAAACCCTATCTTGAAATGAGACCATATTACAAATGATAACAATAGTAACCAATACTTACAGTTCCTAGTACGGAATCGATGATGGTGGGGCTGACTGATCAATTCACTTTCAATAAAACTACTGAGAGTCTACCCTGTACCAGACTTTGTTCTAGCCTTGATATTTGAGTCCCCAGTCCAGGTTCGATGCACGATACTGGATGCCTGGGGCTGATGCACTGGGACGACCCAGAGGGATGGTATGGGGAGGGAGGAGGTAGGAAGGTTCAGGATGGGGAACACATGTGTACCTGTGGTGGATTCATTTTGATATATGGCAAAACCAATACAATATTGTAAAGTTAAAAAATAATAAAATAAAAAAATAGTAACATTAGGTAGATTAAATAACTGAAACTAATGATTAAATGGTATGAAAAAAAAAAAAACAAAAAACCCTGTGACCGTTTGGGCGACAGGTAATAACTCTCTGAGTAGGTGACATTTAAATCTGGCATGTTAAAGACCAAGAAGAATCAGGCAGAAAACCCTCTGTGGCAGAATGCAGTTTAAAAAGATGAGAAGTAGATAGAATTGGAGTGAGTAATGTGGACACAAGTCTGATATAAAGTCCTCTATAACTATGATCAGAAATTTGAATTTTGTACTAAATTAAATGGGACAACTTTGGATATCATAAACACTATCAAATAAAAATGAAACTAGTCTAAACCAATTAAATCATCTCAAAATATCAATTGAATAAGAATTATTCAACTTTAATATACACAGAGGAAAACTGAGGTAGAGGTTTCACAATTCACTTAAGATCACAGAGTTGGGTAACAGTGGAGCCTGGACGCAAGCCTTGACTTGCTCCATTGCAAAAGTGACGATTTTCCTACTCTAGCACTTCTGAGATGATCTTGATTCTCCTCGGATGGTAAAAGCGTCTGCCTACAATGAGGGAGACCAAGGTTCGATCCCTGGGCTGGGAAGGTCCCCTGGAGAAGGAGATGGCACCCCACGCCAATATTTTTGCTGGAGAATTCCATGGACTGAGGAGCCTGGTGGGCTACAGTTCATGGGATCACAGAGTTGGACACGACTGAGCGACTTCACTTTCTTTCTTTCTTCTTTTCCTTCTTTTCATTCCCCAAAGATATACTCAATTACAATATTGGTGGGGTTTTGAGGTACATAAAGAAGGCCAAAAAAAGGAGTGAAACCCAGTTTACAATGACCAGAAATTTTAGTTTTAATTCTAAGGGCTGCTGCTGCCGCTAAGTCACTTCAATTCTGTCCAACTCTGTGCAACCCCATAGACAGCAGCCCACCAGGCTCCTCTGTCCCTGGGATTCTCCAGGCAAGAATACTGGAGTGGGTTGCCATTTCCTTCTCCAGGGGATCATCCCCACCTGGGGATCAAACTTGAGTCTCTTAAGTCTCCTGAATTGATGTATATTGTCAACCTGCTTATTTAATTTATATGCAGAGTACATCATGTGAAATGCCATGCTGGATGAAGCACAAGCTGAAATCAAGATTGCCAGGAAAAACGTCAATAAACTCAGATATGCCGATGATACCACCCTTATGGCAGAAACCGAAGAAGAACTAAGGAACCTCTTGATGAAAATGAAAGAGGAGAGTGAAAAAGTTGGCTTAAAACTCAGCATTCAGAAAACTAAGATCATGGCATCTGGTCCCATCACTTCATAGCAAATTGATGGGGAAACAATGGAAACAGTGAAAGACTTTATTTTATTGGGTTCCAAAATCACTGCAGATAGTGACTGCAGTCATGAAATTTAAAGACGCCTGCTCCTTGGAACAAAAACTGTGATCAACCTAGGCAGCATATTAAAAAGCAGAGACATTACTTTGCCAGCAAAGGTCCATCTAGTCAAAGCTATGGTTTTTCTAGGAGTCATGTATGGATGTGAGAGTTGGACCATAAAGAAAGCTGAGCGCTGAAGAACTGATGCTTTTGAACTGTGGTGTTGGAGAAGATTCTTGAGAGCCCCTTGGATTGCAAGGAGATCCAACCAGTCCCTCCTAAAGTAAATCAGTCCTGAATATTCATTGGAAAGACTGATACCGAAGCTGAAACTCCAATACTTTGGCCACCTGATGTGAAGAACTGACGCATTTGAAAAAAACCCTGATGCTGGGAGGGATTGGGGGCAGGAGGAGAAGGGAACGACAGAAGATGAGATGGTTTAATGGCATCACTGACTCAATGGACCTGAGTTTGAGCAAGCCCCGGGAGTTGGTGATGGACAGGGAGGCCTGCCGATACTTATACTGCAAGAATTTGTACCCAGATGTGACTGAGTGACTGAACTGAACTGAAGTGAACTTTTCCTCTAGCGCCACCTTGGAAGCCCTGTCCTCACTCTGTACTGTGCTGTGTTTAGTTGCTCAGTCACGTCAAACCTTTGCAACCCCATGGACTGGAGCCCTCCAGGCTCCTCTTTCCATGGGGATTCTCCAGGCAAGAATACTGGAGTGGGCTGCCATGCCCTCCTCCAGGGAATTGAACCCAGGTCTCCCACGTTGCAGGCAGATTCTTTACTGTCTGAAGCACCAGGGAATCCCATTGCCCAAATCTAAGTCACCGCCTTTTTAAACCACTGGAATAGCCTTCCAAGTTATCATGCCTTGTTTCTTGTCACATTATGATCTAGTCTTTGTTGAGTAGCCAGAGTGATTTCAACTTTTATAAAGGAAAATTATTCTTTAAAGTCAAAAAGAGAGCTAGTCCCATTGCATAGGAGTTGATAAGGCCAAAAATCAGATTAGAAGGGCACACTGAATATACAAAGTGAGTTATAGATACTTATACTGCAAGAATTTGCAGCCAGCTTCACAATTTATTATAAATTTAAGATACGTTTAAACTACTGCTGCCAGTTTCTCATCATTTCATACATTTTCAGCCAGTCTAGAAGGGTGCAATCATACCATTCTCTGAGTTCATCAAACATGTCCAGTTTGTTTACATTTTCAGATCATTGGCTTGACTCAGGGTCAGCAAACTGTAGTCGGAAAGCCAAATCCAGCTGACCACTTAATTTTGTAAACAAAGATTTATAGGAACAAGACGACACCCACTAGTTTTTATACTTCTGGTGTAGCTGATTTTGTGTTATTATAGCAGAGTTGAGTTGTCATGAAAGAGACATCTGGCCCTCAAAGCCTAGAATATTTAATCCTTTGTAGAGAAGTTTGTTAAACCTTAGGCTCACTGGTTTCTCTGAATGCTCCTTTGTCCATATTTACATAGTTCTTCTTTTTCTTTATTTCATTCAGATTCCTTTCAAAAATATATTGCCTTAGCTTTTTCTCTGAATAACCAGCACAAGGCACTTTCTATCCTGGCACCTAAGTTTAAATCTCTTCACAGAATGGATAGCTATCTGGTATGTTACTTAAAATATTTTAAATTCCTCATTCATTAATTCATTGCCACATCTTATTGGAACATAAACAATATATGCTTTCCAACAGAAACAAGCTTATTGGTTTTTATAACTGCTTATGACCATTCTCAAAATATATCTATTGAATAAGTAAATAAATATATTAAAAAAAAATAAACCACCATCTCAGGAAATGCCTTGCTTTAATCCAATTGACTTCACAGAGTATGTGGTAAAGAAGCAAAATAGAAGGAAGAACAAATAATTACTTAAATGAGAAACTGAGAAATAATAGATCCCCAAATTCCAGAAATTTGGTGACATGAGGAAAGTCAGATATGCTCTCAAATGAAGCCTAAAATGCTTGGTTAAAGCCCATTTCACCCAGTCAAAACATGGTGAGGTACCAAGAATTGAGTTCAGGTTCAGTGATTCTTCAACTTAATTGAATGTGAAATCCCCTTGAGGTACAGAATGAATCCACAACTCAACCACTGACCCAGGGGCCTTGGATTCACAGGCATTGACAAAACGTCAAAGTGAAAGTAAAATCATCTCAGCTGTTCCACAGGCCCTGAGCTGTTACGGATTGGACTCAGATAACAATTAAACTGGGAAACACCAGGATAAAGTCATTGACTCAAAAGGTATAGACTTGTTCCTATGAAGACACTCTAGAGAAATGAACCACTGTTTCTCTCCAAGAATACCTGCAGGTTAAGTGTCACGATGGACAAACTGGCCTTGGCGATCATTCCTTCATTCATTCCCTCCTCTGTATATTTGCTAAAGGTTAAGACCATATATTTAAAAGAATGTCTATTTCCCTGAAGAGTTTACAGTTGAACCACAGATCATCCATCTGTGGCATCATACACTCTCTCTTCTGTATTTTTCTCTGCATTGTAAGGTAAATAAATTGAATGGTTACCGTAAAACATATGGGACAGAGCTGGAACTGTTACGGATCTTGCCATTTTGTAAAGTTTCTAGGTATGCAGTGAAATGGGTTTGTTAACACGTGTTAAAGTCGGAGGGCAAGATGTTGAGCTTTCCAAACTCTATGACTAAGCCAAAGATACAGTGCTCCGTGTTCTTGAGGTGTGTTTGGTGACCAGGTATACTATATTTTAGTGTGCCAAATAACTAACTGGACTATGAGAACTAGAAGACTGAAGCAGGTTCAGGATCAGTGCAAATGAGTTTTATTTAAACCTCGTTCCAAGCTGATTAACTGATGGCCAAACTATCCCAGCAGACGTGGACCATTTTGTCAAGCCACAATAGGGAAACAGGGCACACTGTGCTGAGGCTAAGTATACTGCAATAGGTTTTGATAAGTAGCACCTGGCTTACTACTGGCTTATGTTAAGACTGAATGTTTGCCTATGAGGCACTAAAAGCTTATGGGAACTGAGTTGCCCAGCATGAATGAAGGGTTATCTGATCCATCAAGCTATAAATTAGGCCATGGCAGTAAAACTGCAATATCAAAGTGGAAATGGTATATATAATATTGGGTTCCATCAGAGACTGAAGTGCAAGTAAGTTGCATTAGAAATTGCTTTAGCTTTTTATGGTTCTTCAGTTAAGTTCAGTCGCTCAGTCATGTCTGACTCTTTGCAACCCCATGAATCCCAGCACGCCAGGCCTCTCTGTCCATCACCAACTCCCGGGGTTCACTCAGACTCATGTCCATCGAGTCAGTGATGCCATCCAGCCATCTCATCCTCTGTCGTCCCCTTCTTCTCCTGCCCCCAATCCCTCCCAGCACCAGAGTCTTTTCCAATGAGGCACTCTTCGCATTGGGTGGCCAAAGTACTGGAGTTTCAGCTTCAGCATCATTCCCTCTAAAGAAATCCCAGGGCTGATCTCCTTCAGAATGGACTGGTTGGATCTTCTTGCAGTCCAAGGGACTCTCAAGAGTCTTCTCCAACACCACAGTTCAAAAGCATCAATTCTTCAGCACTCAGCCTTCTTCACAGCCCAACTCTCACATTCATACATGATCACTGGAAAAACCACAGCCTTGACTAGATGGACCTTTGTTGGCAAAGTAATATCTCTGCTTTTGAATATGCTATCTAGGTTGGTCATAACTTTCCTTCGAAGGAGAAAGTGTCTTTTAATTTCATGGCTGCATTCACCATCTGAAATGATTTTGGAGCCCCCAAAAATAAAGTCTGACACTGTTTCCAATGTTTCCCCATCTATTTCCCATGAAGTGATGGGACCAGATGCCATGATCTTCACTTTCTGAATGTTGAGCTTTAAGCCAACTTTTTCACTCTCCTCTTTCACTTTCATCAAGAGGCTTTTTAGTTCCTCTTCACTTTCTGCCATAAGGGTGGTGTCATCTGCATATCTGAGGTTATTTATATTTTTCCTGGCAATCTTGATTCCAGCTTGTGTTTCTTCTAGTCCAGCGTGTCTCATGATGTACTCTGCATAGAAGTTAAATAAGCAGGATGACAATATACAGCCTTGATATACTCCTTTTCCTATTTGGAACCAGTTTGTTGTTCCATGTCCAGTTCTAACTGTTACTTCCTGACCTGCATACAGATTTCTCAAGAGGCAGATCAGGTGGTCTGGTATTCCCACCTCTTTCAGAATTTTCCACAGTTTCTTGTGATCCACACAGTCAAAGGCTTTGGCATAGTCAATAAAGCAGAAATAGATGTTTTTCTGGAACTCTCTTGCTTTTTCCATGATCCAGCAGATGTTGGCAATTTGATCTCTGGTTCCTCTGCTTTTTCTAAAACCAGTTTGAACATCTGGAATGGGTGAATTTAACTCAGATGACCATTACATCTACCACTGTGGCCAGGAATCCCTCAGAAGAAATGGAGTAGCCATCATGATCAACAAATGAGTCCAAAATGCAGTACTTGGATGCAATCTCAAAACTGGCAGAATGATCTCTGTTCGTTTCCAAGGCAAACCATTCAATATCACAGTAATACAAGTCTATGCCCCAACCAGTAAAGCTGAAGAAATGGAAGTTGAACGGTTCTATGAAGACCTACAAGACCTCTTAGAACTAACACCCAAAAAAGATGTCCTTTTCATTATAGGGGACTGGAATGCAAAAGTAGGAAGTCAAGAAACACCTGGAGTAACAGGTAAATTTGGCCTTGGAATACGGAATGTAGCAGGGCAAAGACTAATTGAGTTTTGCCAAGAAAATGCACTGGTCATAGCAAACACCCTCTTCCAACAACACAAGAGAAAACTCTACACGTGGACATCACCAGATAGTCAATACCGAAATCAGATTGATTATATTCTTTGCAGCCAAAGATGGAGAAGCTCTATACAGTCAACAAAAACAAGACCAGGAGCTGACTGTGGCTCAGATCATGAACTCCTTATTACCAAATTCAGACTTAAATTGAAGAAAGTAGGGAAAACCACTAGACCATTCAGATATGGTTCTTAAATGGGTAAAATTGTCATACCTCCTTCAACCCATGCTTAATGCAACACTGAGTTCCTTATGATAGATCAACTGATAAAAGAAAGTTGCAGAAATGAGGAAAAAGTAGATACATACTTTCATTTTCTTGTTATGCTGTGTATATGTTAAACATTAATCAATGTTTTCTTTCTTGCTATCTTTTATGCAGGTTTTGTCCATTATGTTTGTTTATACTTAGAATTTACAACTTAATTATAAATATATTTATAACTATAATAAATTATTTCAGTTCAGTTCAGTTCAGTCACTCAGTCATGTCCAACTCTTTGCGACTCCATGAATTGCAGCATGCCAGGCCTCCCTGTCCATCACCAGCTCCCAGAGTTCACTCAAAGTCACGTCCATCGAGTCAGTGATGCCATCCAGCCATCTCATCCTCTGTCATCCCCTTCTCCTGCCCCCAATCCTTCCCAGCATCAGAGTCTTTTCCAATGAGTCAACTCCTCGCATGAGGTGGCCAAAGTACTGGAGTTTCAGCTTTAGCATCATTCCTTCCAAAGAACACCCAGGGCTTATCTCCTTTAGAATGGACTGGTTGGACCTCCTTGCAGTCCAAGGGACCCTCAAGAGTCTTCTCCAACACCACAGCTCTCAAGCTATTTAAAAAAAAAAACAAAAAACTGTGATTGAGTTAGGAAAATAATGGCCATCTCCAAAATCAAGCACTCTTCTTGGGAAAGGAAAAATCACTTCTGCAAAGGAAGAAGGCTAGTCACATAATATTAGGGAAAGAATGATACTGTTGTTATTATCATTTTGCAAGTTAATACAGTAGGAGGAAGTGCTTGAGTTAATAAATGAGTGGACTATACAATATCATCTATTATCAACTCCAAGTCATATCTGTCTTCCCTTGCATTCATCTATTCATCCTGAGGGAGAAGCCAGCAATTTAGTTTCCAGTCCTCCTTTCCATTATATTACTGTGATTATGTTAACAAGAGGTACTTGAACAACAGTTGAAAAGTAGAAGAGAACAGAGGCCATTATTCTCTGTGTACAGCTGAGGGAAGCTGTGGACTTGGAGGGGTTCTCAGGGAAGCTCTTGTGAACCCCCTGACCCAGAACTGTAAGAAGTGAGACCTATGGGGCAACTGCCTTGGGCTTCCTGAGCTTTACAGAGGCTTCCTTGCAAGTTCCCATTGGCTCTCTGGCTCTGTGCTTCCAGCAGCTGAGATCACACTCAGTCTTCCCTGAAATAGGCACTTCCTGTCTTTGTGACTGTGTGACTCTACTAGCAACTTCCTTGGTCTTTGCTGTCCCAGCATTTACATAGCCTTGTAAGCTTCTCATGCATTGTATTTCTAATTTCTATGTTTTACAGTGAGTGACTTCTGTTTTCCTGAAAGAACTGTGACTGATTCTACAGTGCAGTTGGAAGCAAATATTTGAGCAATTGCAGTAATTTGTTATAAAATCTCTGAAAGATATCAGTCATAATCTAAATGATAACTGAGAGAAAACTATATTATGAGAAGTTCCTCAGGGTAGCCAGAAATAAATATATGTGTGTGCCCAATAAATGGTTAAATGAAAGAATGGACGTGAACAAATGAATTTTAAAAAGAAGGAATCTGGGTAGATACTAAGTACTTATCTGAAGAAGCAAGGATTGAAAGTACAGTGTTATAATAAGGTAAGCTGGGATTCCCTGGTGACTTAGCAATAGAGAATCCGTCTTCTTGCTAATGCAAGAGACACGGGTTCGATCTCTGGGTTGGAATTCCCTGGAGAAGGGAATGGCAACCCACTCCAGTATTCTTGCCTGGAACATTCTTTGGACAGAAGAGCCTGGCAGGCTGTAGTCCGTGGAGTCACAAAAGAGTTGGACACAACTTAGAGATTAAACTACAGCAATAAGGTATGATAAATTGTCTTCAAAGGTCCCACATCTAGGAAGAAAGAACTAGAATCTCAGACTCCCTTGCAGCTTGAGTTCTGGAGGGGATTTAGATTCTACCTACCAGATGACCTTGTACCGCTTTGTCACTGAATTGCTTGGGGGAGAGAAGCAAAACTTGAACCTCCATGTTTCTGGCCCAGATCAGATCAGAGGCAGTATTCCTCTAAGATCAGCAGCTATGCGCACCCCCCCCCCCCCACCTTCCATTCTGCAGTTTTCTTCATGGAGCAAATGCAATGACTCCCTTGGTGGCCAGATATCTGATGGAGTTTAAAAACTGTTTCTGAAGGATCAGTCGTGAACCTGCTTCTTTAGCCCTTCCAGTAATTCTGTGCAATCTCTGATCTTTGCACATTTATTTTTGTTGAGCAGGAATAGGTACTGTTATCTCCAATAATAATCTTTACCATTTCACCAAATAGAAAAAGAACAAGGAGAAAACACAGCAGAATGAAGATGATGGTACATGGAAGAATGTAAGTAGGTCCCTATAACTGAAATGCAAGTGGCATATGGCAAAAAGCAACACAGAGGTTGGAGCTTGGGTTTCCAGATGATGAATCACAAGAAAAATACAGCAGTGAAATCACAGAATCACTGGACATTTACATCACATTTTATATTTCTAATAAATATTTTCAAGTCTCTCCCATTCCTATCTCTAGCTAAGTTTATAGTGTTAAATATGCATGGACTACTTCTGTTGCATTTATTATGGAGAAAGAAATACATAATATGAGTTCCTATTGAATACCACGTGTGTGTGCTGTTGCTTCAGTCATGTCCAAATCTTGCCAATCGATAGGGTTGCCAGGCTCCTCTGTCCATGGGATTCTCCAGGCAAGAGTACTGGAGTGGGTCGCCATGCCCTCCTCCAGGAGATTCTCCTGACCCAGGGATTGAACTCACGTCTCTTATGTCACCTGCATTAGCAGATGGGTTGTTTACCCACTAGCGCCACCTAGGAAGCCCAATTAAATGTCAAGCACTGGCTAATGCCTTTTCAAAGGTCTTGCTATTTTATTTTATTTTTTTTTAAGATTCAAGTATGGGACTTTATTTTTAGTTCAGCAGAAAATCTTAGTTTGGCATCAGTTTCAAGATGACTGACTATGAGGCCTCCATTCATTTATTCAGTTACTATTGAAGACAAACAAAGGGCCAGGCCAAAAGTTTCTATTGGTTGGTAAGATCTTTGTAATTAGAAGCAACTGAAAATTCTTCCCAATTGCTATATCTTACCCTGTTTTAGTACGCTAAGATTTGCCATTATATTTGAGTTACACTAGGCCTTCAATTTTGGTTGCTAAGTGACTTAATGCAAAAACTTCCCCAACTATTTTTATTCAGTGAAATATATTCTTTGTTTGAAATTCTGGAAAAATTATTGTCAGTAAGACATTTTTTATTTTGTGTAGTATTGCTGTCCAATGTTTCCCAGTCCCTAGGACATAAGGCAGTACTTTGCATAAAGAAAATATTATATATATATATACATATATATAAATTTGAACGCTGATTCAGATATCAAGTCTAATACATCAAGAGAATAGTGTGTGGTATACATCTGTGTCTCTTTTGCTATCTCGCATACATGGGAGGGGGGGATGATTTGGAAGAATGGCATTGAAACATGTATAATATCATATAAGAAATGAATCACCAGTCCAGGTGCGATGCAGCATACAGGAAGCTTGGGGCTGGTGCACTGGGATAACCCAGAGGGATGGTACGGGGAGGGAGGTGTGAGGGGGGTTCAGGATTGGGAACACGTGTACACCCGTGGCAGATGGCAGATTCATGTTGATGTATGGCAAAAACAATACAATATTGTAAAGTAATTAGCCTCTAATTAAAATAAATAAATTTAAATTAAAATAAATTAATTAATTAATTAAAAGAAAGAGAATAGTGTATGGTATAGTAGAGTGGCTCTACCATAAATGGACAGTGGCCCTATGGCTTGCCAGGACTGTTAAGACATAACTACTCAGTTGTGAAAAAAATTGTATTCTTTTAGAAAATCAAGATGTTAGCCATATAAGATACAGTATGTTTGCCAATGTCTGCCTCCTTATGATGGTAGCTAGGAAACTCTGTATGTTTTATAAAACACTGTTCAGTGTTTCATTAAAAAGCATCTTACTAGGATGATTGCTAACTTAATTACCCAGAACCTATTACCCTTCAGTGAATTGATACAGTTAAATTTCAGGACCTGAAAAGATGAGAAAATCCTAATGGTAACTTGAAAAGCTGAGTCACAGTTAGATTAAAACCTCCAGGGTAAAATCTCTTGACATATGAAAATCTCATAGGAGCTCAGTTTTTCTGTCAAAACTCTGACATTTTGAATGGTGATAGTATCAGAGGGCCTGTTTTCAGTGCCTCGTTACTGGAGTGTTTTTCCTTGCTGTACTTAATTTTCTTTTATCTTCAGTAGTCAGAAACACTAAGGTAATACAATTCCTACAGAAAATAAATTGAACCAAACTCCAGAAATTGAAGCACCTGTTCACAATTTATGTTTATTAAAGGCTTAAAAGGGAACATTATGAGCCACCTATTTCATTTTCCCTGACCCTACTTCTGAGTCAAGCTCTTTATATCACAAAGGGGCACTGACATTACTGAGAATAATTGAAGGACAAGTGTATGCAGAGTGTGCATTTGAGGCCTAAGGAGTGATTCAGTTCAAGTCAGCCAATGAGCCGCTTACCATTACTTCAGTAGCATTATCAACTGAAGGGCAGCCAAGATACTCATTACATTTTTCTCATTATCAAAGATCACATGAGGAGGTTATACACTCCTTTCCTAATCTCTGAATATGAAGATTTCCCCCCCTAATTTTTCCACATTTTAATATTTGGGCAATACAATTAGTTTCACCCAAGGAAATATTCTTCTGGTTATTTAGTATTCTTTAAAAATATAGCTTTTTTGTTGTTTCATGTAATCTATATGTAATGTAAATGAAGAATTAAACCAAAGTAGACAAAAGTCATCTTTTTTTGACCCTGTTCTCCTAGGAAGTGATTGGCCCATCACTGCTGTTTGGAAATTGAATTTACCAGGAAATATATGTGAAGAAGGCTGAGCGCCGAGGAATTGATGCTTTTGAACTGTGGTGTTGGAGAAGACTCTGAGAGGCCCTTGGACTGCAAGGAGATCCAACCAGTCCATTCTGAAGGAGATCAGGCCTGGGATTTCTTTGGAAGGAATGATGCTAAAGCTGAAACTCCAGTACTTTGGCCACCTCATGCGAAGAGTTGACTCATTGGAAAAGACTCTGATGCTGGGAGGGGTTGGGGGCAAGAGGAGAAGGGGACGACAGAGGATGAGATGGCTGGATGGCATCACTGACTTGATGGACGTGAGTCTGAGTGAACTCTGGGAGTTGGTGAGGGACAGGGAGGCCTGGTGTGCTGCGATTCATGGGGTCGCAAAGAGTCGGACACGACTGAGCGACTGATCTGATCTGATCTGATATGTGCCATGAAGTACAATACAGAAAATTTCTTGAGCAATAATCTGCCAGAAATTCAAATGTTTCTCTAAATTGATTTACATCCTCATGGAAATTTTCTTTTTTTTATAAACTGTGGAGAATCTCTTAAGAAGATAATCCCACTGGAAAGTCATAAGACAAGGAATTAAGAGTAATTCTTATTGAGTATTCTTCTCATTTCTCTTCATTCATTTGTAAGAATTTCTTCTGTATATGTGCTTAAGAGTGGAATTTCAGTAATAATTACATGCGTATTCACATTCATCAAATTAACATGACAGAAGATATCAAATTAGAAGACCTTTGTTTTTCAACCATTAAATTTACAAATCTGATTGTATCTGAACCCTTACTATCCATTTCTACTATTACCTTTAAGGAATTATATCTATACTTTCCTCAGAAAACTTCTTCATTCATTCTTGGATTCCAGGTTCATTCTATCAATCAATATATCTATCCATCACCATAATCTATCATCTATTTGTATATTTATTCTTAAAAAAATAAATACTCTTCTATTGTTGAAAGTGAAAGTGAAAGTCACTCAGTTGTGTCTGACTCTGTATCCCATGGACTGTACATTCCATTCAATTCTCCAGGCCAGAATACCAGAGCGGGTAGCTATTCCTTTTTCCAGGGGATCTTCCCAACCCAGGGATCAAACCCAGGTCTCCCACACTGCAGGCAGATTCTTTAACTAGCTGAGCCACCAGGGAAGCCCAAGAATACTGGAGTGGATAACCTATCCCTTCTCCAGGGGATCTTGCCAACCCAGTAATTGAACCGTTGTCTCCTGCATTGCGGCAGATTCTTTACCAACTGAGCTGCCAGGGAAGCCCTCCTCTATTGTTAAATCCTTCTTTTACATTTTCTGCATTTAAACACATTTCAAAATTTTATTGCACAGTTTATTTGTTTCCCTTTGTATCCAGGCATCTTCTCTTAGTTATAATTAAATTCAAGTTTCCAAGATATAAAGCCCCAATTAAGACTGGTTTAACAGGTAGGAATTTACTTCAGTCTTTTGAAAGATAATCTGAAAGTTGGTGGTTCAGAGATGATACTACAGCTTAATGGATTTGTTAAGGTACCAAGTCATTCCAACTCACCACAGTGACATCAGTAGGATGTAGCCATCATCAGCTTAGACAAGAATAGCAGCTGAAGCTTCTGCTCTTGTGTCCTTTCCAGGAGACAGGAAGCAAGACAGGACAGAGGAGGGGACACTGTGAGTGTTTGGCAGTGCTCCTTTAAGAAGACTTCTTTGTTACACATTCAGGGACCAGATATGAGCTCCTAAGCTAAAAAAGGAGGTGGAGAATGCAATCTGTATGCCAAGTAACCATAGGATTTTCCAAATTTAGGGAGTTTCAATTTCTAAGGAAGAAGAGGAGATATAAGGACGTTGACTCGCATTCTCATCCACATTTCCCTAAAAACCTTTTTTGGTTTTACTTCTCCCTCCCAAGTCTCCTCTTTCATTCTCTCTTATCTTTTAAGCATTTCAACTAAAGCTTCTTGAAAAGGACATTAGCGAACTTTCAATTATCATACCTGCCATTTCTCTCCTCACTCAATTATTTTTCTCAGTAAATACAATATAGTTAATAACGAACCCCTTCCTGAGAGAGCTTAATGATTTGTAGAACCAAATACTTCTCAGGTATGCATGCCTGTATATCCCATTTGTCTTCTATACAGGCTCTTTTTGTCCACCCTAATTTTAATGTTGGAATTCCTCAGGGCTAAGCTCCATGCCCTCTTCTCACCTGATATCTTTCAAAGTCATCTCATTCAGTTATATGGTAGTAAGTATAATCTTCACAATCATCTAAATCACATCCAATTGCCTACCTGAGATCCGAAATTGACCTTCTCAGAGACACCCAAACCAAAGACATTCTGAGAACATCCTTGCTTGATCACACTAGACTCCATGTAATTAGACTTCTCCATTATAGATTCCTATGGTCCTGGGATTTTTCATCAAATGCATATTTACTTATGTATTTGTTCATTTGATATTTGTCTTCTTCCTCTTAGTCCTAAAATCAAAAGATAAGGACTGGATTTTGCTCACCCTATATCCACAACTCCAAGCACAAGTCCTGACACATGGTGTTATTCTGTAAGTATTTGTTAAATGATGAGAAGATTTAACCAGTGACATAGAGCAAATGTCATGATGGGGATCTTCAGAAATACACAGGGTGCATGTGTCAGAGAAACTATTTAAAGTTCCCCCACAGGAAATTTTGCCATAGGGGAAGGAGTGAGATATTCAGGCAGCAGGGTGGAAAAACACCATCATAAAAGAAAAATAAATAACCTTCTCCAGAGAATGGATGGAAATATGTCCAGTAAAGTAACACAGGAAGCAGAAAGTGTTAAAGGGTCGGAGTGAGGGGGGGTGTGCTTTTAGAGAGATTTGCAGCCTGAGCGGTAAATTTCTCATAAGCAGACATTGTGTTAAAGCAGGGAAAGTGAACACCCCACACAACTTGTGTGAGAAGCAACGAGCTGGGAAATAAAGACATCTGGAAGGGCACAGTGGCAGTCACCTGCCCCCAGAGCACTTTCCCCATCACCTGTGTGGGCGCGGCTATACAACATGTTCCGAGTTGCTTCAGGATTCTTTCCTAAACTTAACTTATAAAGTTTGCATTGGAAGACTTCCAGGCTCCTAAACCCCATGGAAAGAGTTTCTAGCTTCAAATCCCAATCTAGTAATTATAGTAAACATTTGTGAACCATTTGTCTTTTTGCAAGAGATTTTCTAAGTGCTTTATTTGTACCAACTGATTTAATCTTTTTAAAAACTTCATAGGAAGGATAGTATTATTCTCCCCATTTCCAGATAAGGAATTGAGGCCCCCCCCAAAGTTAAGTAATCTGCCTTTGGTCACAGATAGCAAAAGAAGAAACTGCATTTAAACACCATTGGCCCAATTTCAGCAATTGGATTCCTCATCATCATATTACTCTGCCTTTCATTTAAAGAACATGTTGCAGAATTAATAATATTTAAAAATATAAATACTAAAGGACCCCAATAAACTTTCAGTTAAGTAACAAATTGTCTAAGCACATCATTGCCTGAGCAGTCGTATAGGATGCAGAGTGAACTGTCATTTCCTTTACTTGCCCAGCTCCTCAGCCTCTCTCTGTAAATAGTGTTAGTCTCTCAGTCGTGTCCGACTGTCTGTGACCCCATGAACTATAGCCCACCAGGCTCCTCCATCCATGAAATTTTCCAGGAAAGAATACTGGAGCGGATTGCCATTCCTTTCTCCAGGGGATCTTCCTGACCTGGGGATTGAACCCAGGTTGCCTGCATTGCAGGCAGATTCTTTACCTTCTGAGCCACCAGCTAAGGCCCCCCGTGTAAAATAGGAAATCTAGCAAATAATATTTTCAATAAAACTAAATATTTGAACAGCATCCCAGCCAAGCAACAATCAGCTTCAGCTGAATTAGCATGCCAGAACTTTAAAATCTACTTAGGGAAATAAAATACATCCTCGTGAAACAAGAAGTAAGCAAGAGAACATATACATTGTTAGACAGCAGGCCAAGGATAGTTACCATTAAAGAGATTACCTAGAGAAGACTCCAACTCAAAAGATATACTCAGAGGATGTCTTGACAGGTGAGTGACAGTTTGAGTTGGTTTTAAGTGAGAGATAAGTTTGGGCTTCCCAGGTGGCACTAGAGGTAAAGAACCCTTCTGCCAGTGCTGGCGACCTCAGAGATTCAGGCTCAGTCCTGGGTTGGGAAGATCCCCTGGAGGAGAGCATGGCAACCCACTCCAATATTCTTGCCTGGGAAAAGCCATGGACAGGGCAGCCTGGCGGGCTACAGTCCATAGGGTCTCAAGGAGTCGGACGCGAGTAAAGAGTCGGACACGACTGAAGTGACAACAAACACGCCCTCAAGAGATAGGTTTAGACAGGCAGAGTGAGAGAGCAGAGTGGGAGAAGACTAGAGAATGATAACTGTGACATTTTCCACGAATCTCAATTATTCAGATTTCAAAAAGAAAAATATATGAAGTTGGATGGTATTTCTGCTATATCGGCTGCAAGGCAGTCCTGCCCGGTAAGAATTGTAGTGTCTCTCTTAGTTATTATATTTGCACTTATCTGATATCAAGTAACAGGTCTCTTTCATCTTCTTTTTTTTTGCAGCTTTATCAAAGCTCTAATGAGTTTTACTTTTCCTAGGGATAATTAGGCAGACCATATGCTGGGCTTATTAGTTCTTTTAGTTAGGCTGACATAAGTGTAAGGAAATATTGGCCTGATACAAAGACAAGGCCATGGCTGGGCAGAGGACACTGCCCACTGTTCTATTATGCTCTGAACTATTTTATAGCTTCTGTGAAGATAAGTTGTTGAACTAACATAGAGTTAATGATCATTTGGGGTTCAAATTCTCAAAAGTTAACATGATTTTCTCTAACAGTTTTGAGATTTTCTTAATCCTTTTAAATGCTCTTACAAAAGAGTTGCAAAAATTATGCTACTTGAAATTTGAATTGCAGCTGTCTCCCTGACAGGACAGTGGTTCATGAAGACATGAACCTGGTCACCATTGCAGCACTCAAAATGTCCAAGGTTGTCAGTGAATAGTTATGGAACATGAAGTGAATTAGACAATGAAAGAATGATCCTAAAGCCCTCAACATTTTATCCTTTTCAAAACTGAGGGCAAAATATATCTTTTTAAAATAAGGATTAAATTTAGGGGCAAGGATGTCAAGACTGCATAAAATATAAGGAGATCTTAGAAACTGTGATTTAAATTTCTCAGGTCACAGAGGAATCAGAAATCCAGAAAGGAAAGCAATTTGCCCAGAAAATACATAAATGTGTGTGCCAGAGCAGGGATTGCAAATCTATATCCGTCTGTGGGTATTCAGCATGTCATCACATGTATGGAGTCCTTGAGCCGCACATAAAGTTGGCTTTATGCACAGCTATCGACGTGGGAGTCACATAATCCACCTGCTTTACCTACGGATGCTGGGTGAGAGGTTTATATTTTTCTTCCTTGCCTCTGACTTTGAGTTCTGCATATGCTGAAGTGTTTCCTTGAGTTCTGCCTTTGTTGAATATGTTCATTTCCACACATCTATACCTCGTCTTCCTACACAACTGCCCTATTCAAGTTTTCCCAGCTACAAAAATTACTTTATTTGATTTTCAAAATCCCTACTCTTCTCTACCCTATTTATTTATTATGTAGAAGAGTTTATTTGTCTCTTTTTCTGTACAGATGAAGCCTGATATCCCATGTCCACCATCTCCAAATATTTAGCTAGGTATTTTCCAAAATAAAGATATCTTTACTTTTTCTCTAAAAAGCAACTGTTATTAAAGATAGTAGAAAAATAGATTTCACCTTTAGTACCCACTTCCTTTACATGATCACCAAAAATAGAGTATAATATACAGGTCATAAGATTTTTAAAAAAAGAATTTTTCTTCCTTCATCAGGGTAATATTAAATCTAAAAAATAAAGCTCCAAAAATGAAAACTTCTACTGTGGCTATTGAAAAGATCTCTTCTCATCAGAATTCTGATGGATTTAGCAATCAGACCTGGATCTTAAATGTTTCCCTTAAAGATGCAATCTTTATCACATTCTTCATTGTTTCTGGATATACACGGTAGAATTTATATTTTTAATAATTTAAAAAATATAATACATATGTTACAAAATACAGCTGATATACAATGATATTAGTAGAATGTGAGAGCTCATGATATTTCTTTACTCAGGGTCACCATATGCACAATATGACATTATCACATAAAAGCTGATGTAACTGGGGCCAGTTAGAAGCAGTTCAGCCTCAAGTTGGATATGTCTTCACCCCGATTCCACTTTTGAGTTAAGTCCTATTTCAAATCAACTTCAAAAGATGATTTATTCACAATAAACTGAGACTATTAAAAATGTACAATTTGATCATTGTACATTGATAATTGTTGAAATTTGATAATTTCAACAAATGCATACAGGCATGAAACAGCATTCCAAACCATCAAGATGCTCAGCATTTTCTCTGCTCCAAAAGTTTCCTTATGTTATTTTCCAGAGTGTAAAAACTTTAGTTGCTCAGTTGTGTCCTACTTTTTGTGGCCCCAAGGACTGTAGCCCACAAGGCACCTCTGTTCATGGAATTCTCCAGGCAAGAATACTGGAGTGGGTAGCCACTCTCTTCTCCAGGGGATCTTCCAGGCTCAGGGATCATATATGCATCTGTCCTATTGCAAGCAGATTCTTTATCATCTGAGCCACCAGGGAAGCCCCAGAGTGCTCACATAATCATAAACCCCTAGGCAACCACTAATTTGTTATCTGTCACTAAGGTTTTGCCCTTTTTAGAATTTCATATAAATGGAGTCATAAGGTATATATGCTTTTGAGTTTAGGTTAGGCCACTCAGCATATTTTTTTAGATTCTTTCATGCTATGCACTCATGCATTGAGGTCACCAATAGTAATTCCTTTAGATATCTAAAAGAGTATTTCATTGTATGCATATTTCACAGTTTGTTTATCCATTCACCTGTTTAGGGAACTATATTGTTTCTCTCCAAGAGGTTATTGTGAATAAAACTTCTATGAATATTCTAATGCAAGCCTTTGTATGTACATATGTTTTCACTTATTTTTGATAAATCAAATGAAAGTGAAAGTTGCTCAATCATGTCCAACTCTTTGCGACCTCCATGGACTGTTCATGGAATTCTGCAGGCCAGAATACTGGAGTGACTAGACTTTCCCTTCTCCAGGGGATCTTCCCAACCCAGGGATCGAACCCAGGTCTCCCACATTGTGGGTGGATTCTTTACCAGCCAAGCCACAAGGGAAGCCCCAGAATACTGGAGTGGGTAGCCTATCCCTTCTCCAGCAGATCTTCCCAACCCAGGAATAAAACCGGGGTCTTCTGCATTGCAGGTGGATTATTTACCAACTGAGCTATCAGGAAGAAGTGAAATTGAAGAAAGATTTTATTTAACCTTTCCACCAGTAATATATGAACACTCCTTTTACTGCATATCTGCTGCTGCTGCTGCTAAGTCGCTTCAGTCGTGTCCGACTCTGTGCGACCCCATAGACAGCAGCCCACCGGGCTCTGCTGTCCCTGGGATTCTCCAAGCAAGAACACTGGAGTGGGTTGCCATTGCCTTCTCCATTGTGTGAAAGTGAAAAGTGAAAGTGAAGTCGCTCAGTCGCAACCAACTCGTAGCGACCCCATGGAGTGCAGCCTACCAAGCTCCTCCATCCATGGGATTTTCCAGGCAAGAGTACTGGAGTGGGGTAACATCGCCTTCTCCGTTACTGCATATCTGCCCTAACCCTAATGTTGCCTTTCTTTGAAATTTAAGCATATTTAGTGGGTTTCTATTGGTAACTACTTTGGTTTTAATCTATATGTCCCAAATGAGTAAAGATGTAAACATTTTAAATATTTCTTGGGTCCATTACTATATCTTCTTTTATAAAGTGTCTGTTCAAACCACTTACCCATTTTATTGAATATTTGTCCTCTTATTGTTCAGTTATATATACTGTTGATCAATACATTCTGGGGAAAGTCCTTTATCAGATTTATGTACTATGAGTATTTTCCCTCATTCTTTAGTTTGTCTTTTTGATTTTTTAACATCATTTCAAGGTGTAAACAATTTTTTAATTTTAAGTGTAATTTGTTGGTACTTTATGGTTCATTCTTCTTTTTGACTTTTTGAATCCATTTAAGATCTGAGATGTTCTCCTAAGTTTTCTTCTAAAGGTTTTAAGCTTTTATCTCTTATATTTAGGTGTATGAATCAGTTAATTTTTGTGTACAAAGTACAGTAATGGTTGAGGTTCATTTTTCACTCACTTAAATATATAATAATTCCAACATAATTTTTGAAATAGATATTTATTTTTTCATTTCTTGTCAAAAATCAAGTGATTATAAGTGTGTGAGTATATTACTCCACTCACTCTGTTGTTCTAATGACCTGTATGTCAATCCTTCCCCAAGATCATGTTATTTTGATTACTACAATTTTATAGGACATCTTGATATTGGGTAATATTCATATTTCAAACTTGCTCTTTAAAAAAATTGCTTTTACTATTCTACGCCCTTTGAATTGCTATCTAAATTTTAAAATCAGATTGACAGAGTTTTCAAAAAGAAAAACAAAAACAAACAAAAAGACCCCCAAAACCTACCACAGTTTTAACTGGGGTTGCAGTGAATCTATGGTTCCATTCAGGGAGAACTGACATCTTAACAATACTGAGCTGCCTAATGCAAGAATACATGAATCTCTAAATTTATTTATCATTTTTACATCTGTCATCAGACTTTATAATTTTCAGTGTAGAGTTTTGCACACATATATCTTAACTTATCTCTAAATATCTTATGTTTTCACACTGTTTTATTTGGAATTGTGTCTTTAAAGTTTCTTTTCTAATTGTTTGGTATGAGTACATACAGATGTTGTTTATTTTGAATATTAATGGTATGTTTCTCAATATTGCTACATTCAGTTTCTGATAGTATTTGTTGGTAGATTTGTGATCACTCATTTCAATTATGAATGAAAAAGTTTTACTTGTTCCTGAAAATCCTTCTCCTTTTCTTACAGTGATGCCAGTACATTGAATAAAAGATAAGAGCAGATATCCTTGTCATTTGGTTTAGTTTTGTTTTGTTTTTACTGTTAATAAGTATGTTACCTGTGGGATTTTAGATACCTTTTAGCAGATTGAGGAAGTTCCCTTCAATTTTATTTGGCTGAAAACTTTTGTCGTGAATGAGTATTGTCAAATGTTTTTCCTGTTTCTATTAGAACACTCCTTTTTCTTTCTGTTTTAATTTAATTTTGTTATGCGCATTGATTGATTTTCAAATATTAAACAAATCTGGATTCCTGGTATAAATACTATTTGGTTTTAATGTGTAATTCTATGTATATACTGTTGGATATAACTTGCTAAGATTTTGATAAGGATTTACATGTCTGTTTTATGAGAGATTGTGGTGTTTAGTATTCTTTTCTTCTAACCTCTCAATCTAGTCTTGGTAGCAAAAGAACACTGATCTCATAAAATAAATCGGAATGTATTACCTTATTTCGAGTGATTCTTTGTAGGCTTGGTATTATTGCTTTCACAAATATTCAATAGATTCCACTCTTGGATATACTTAGGTTTAGAATTCTTTGCTCTAAAGTTTTGAATGTTTAATTTATATAATAGATAGCTATAACAGACAGAATAATGGCTTCTCAAATATGACCATATACTAATTTCTGGGACCTGCAACTGTGTTACTTTACATGGCAAAAGGGGAATTAAGATAGTAGTTACTAATCAGCTGACTTTAACACAGGAAGATTATCCTGAATTATCCACTTAAACTGAATATAATCATATGGGTCCTCAAATATGGAAGAGAAAGGCCAGCATCACAGTGGTGCAATTTGGGAAAGACTCAACTGGCCTTTTCTGGCTTTCAGAATAGAGGAAGGGGCACAAGCCAAGGAAACTAGGTGCCATTTAAAAGACAGAAAATGAAAGAAGACAGTTTTAGAGCCTTGGGAAGAAAGGCAGCCCTGCTGACACCTTGATTTCAGTCCAGCGAGGCATTTTGGGCTTCCAACTTCCAGAACTGTAAGATGTTGCTCAGTTGTGTTGTAAATGAATCTCAAGTCACTGTTTGTGATAATCTGTTATATTTATCAGTTATAAGAAACTAATACGAGAGTTCTTGATATTTTCTATTTCTTCTTGTGTAAATTTTGGTGTGTCTTTCCAACAAGTGTTCTCTCATTTGTCAAATTTGTTATCATAAATCTATTTAGCATAATTTATCATATGCGTTTATTCATTTTGATGACTAGTGTATGTAGTAGCACCCCTTTCTTCATTTCTAATTGGTGCTGTTGTCCAGTTGCTAAATCACGTCTGACTCTTGTGACTCCCTGGACTGTAGCATGCCAGGCTCCTCTGTCCTCCACAATCTCCCATAGTTTGTTCAAATTCACATTCATTGAGTAAGTAATGCTATCTAACCATCTCATTCTCTGCTACCCACTTCTCATTTTGCCTTCTGTCTTTCCTAGCATCATACATATTCTCCATTTATCCTGAAGTCTAGATAAAATTTTCTATACATGTTTTTACATTTTTAATGAACTATATTGACTTTTATTCATTTTTTTCTATTGTATTTTTCTACTTCGTTTATTTCATGCTTTTATTCATTATTTTTTTTCTCTTCACTTGAGTTTAATCTGCATTTAACTTCCAAAGATGAAAGTTCAGATCTTCAATTTTATAATTCTTTCGAAGATACGAACTTAAACTCATATGATTTTCTCTGAATCATCTCACTAATTTTAATGTATTGTGCTTTCGTCATTGTGCAGTTCAAAAATACTTGCTAATTTCCTATACATTGTTTGAAATGAGTTAATTAATTAATATCTACATATTTGATTCTGTTCAAGAAGTTTTATGGTTTTTAATATGGATTTTAATCTTATGGTTTTCTGTGATCACAAAATGTACTCTAACATTTAAATTTTTTGAAATCTACCGAGACTTGTTTTGTAGTCCATCACTTAGTCTCTCTTGGTAGTTTTCTCTAGGATATAGAAAGAAGATTTATTCTGCAGTTACTGGGTGTGGTGTTTTATAAACACAAATTGCATGAGGAAATAGGGAGTGTCGTGCATATCCTTTTATTCTTAGTGATTCTTTGTCTACAGAACCAATTTATTACTGAATGAGAGGAGTTAGTCTTCAATTATAATTTGAATTTGTAAACATTTCCATTCAGTTATGAGCATTTGGGCTTCATCATTTTTGAGACTTTTTATTAGGCTCATCCAACTGCTGCTGCTGCTGCTGTGTCGCTTTAGTCGTGTCCGACTCTGTGTGACTCAATAGATGGCAGAAGTAGGTCGCAATTGCTTTTCAGGATATTTTTTTGATCCTTTGTATTATTGCAAAGTGCCTATTTTTCTCATGTAGTACTTCTTGAATTTGATTTTATTTGATATTACTTACTATAGTTTCAGAGAAGGCAATGGCGCCCCACTCCAGTACTCTTGCCTGGAAAATCCCATGGACAGAGGAGCCTGGTAGGCTGCAGTCCATGGGGTCACTAAGAGTCGGACACGACTGAACGACTTCACTTTCACTTTTCACTTTCATGCATTGGAGAAGGAAATGGCAACCCACTCCAGTGTTCTTGCCTGCAGAATCCCAGGGACGGGGTAGCCTGGTGGGCTTCTGTCTGTGGGCTTCCGTCTATGGGATCAGACAGAGTCGTACACGACTGAAGCGACATAGCAGCAACTATAGTTTTCCTTGTATCAGTGTACCTTTTTCCATCTTTTTATTTTTCATTCTTTTAATCAATGTATCTAAACTGTATGTCTTATAGACAATACAAATTTTGCCCTTTTTTATCCAGTTAGACAATATTTTACTGAAATAATTATTAATATGCTTTATTTAGATCTCCCAATTTGCTATTGGATTTCCATTTGCCTCATTTACTGTTATTACTTTATATGTCCAACATGTCTTGTTTTCTTTGGGTTAATTAAATTTTGGGATATGCCATCTTAATTGTTCTACTATATTTATATGCGTGAATACTTTAGTGATTATTCTAGAAATTATATTATGCATCTTTCAGTTCAGTTCAGTTGCTCAGTTGTTCTACTATATTTATATGCGTGAATACTTTAGTGATTATTCTAGAAATTATATTATGCATCTTTCAGTTCAGTTCAGTTGCTCAGTTGTGCCCGACTCTGTGACCCCATGGACTGCAGCACACCAGGCCTCCCTGTCCATTACCAACTCCTGGAGTTTACTCCAACTCATGTCCATTGAGTTGGTGACGCCATTCAACCATCTCATCCTCTGTCATCCCCTTCTCCTCCTGCATTCAATCTTTCCCAGCATCAGGGTCTTTTCAAATGAGTCAGCTCTTCACATCAGGTGGCCAAAGTATTGGAGTTTCAGCTTCAGCATCAGTCCTTCTAATGAACATTCAGGACTGATTTCCTTTAGGATGGACTGGTAGGATCTCCTTGCAGTCCAAGGGACTCTCAAGAGTCTTCTCCAACACCACAGTTCAAAAGCATCAATTCCTCAGTAATCAGCTTTCTTTATAGTCCAAATCTCACATCTATACATAACTACTGGAAAAATTATGCATCTTTAACTTACCCTAATTAATTATCTTAAATTAGGTAAGGACTTTAATGAATTTGCATTTACATTGCACCAAACTTACCTTTGTGAAATTTTTGAAGTCTAAAATGAAATTGATTTTAAAGAACAATAATAAAAAAATATGCAAAACTAAATCCAATCCAAATTCATTTATATGCAATATAAATATACTGTTTAGCTAACGGATTTATATATATAGTAATAAATTTCAGAATTTACATTAATAAATTGCAAAATTCAGAGACTCAGTATATAACATTCCTACTTTAGCAATGGAGAAATATGTTCAAAATGCAAATATTAGAATTGATAAAAGTTATTGAATGCACATCCCATCAGCCATGGCCCAAAACCCTCTGTTTTACAGAGAAACACTGTCCATTGCCAATGTAAGGATCTACAAAGATAAAATTAATATCTAAAATAATAAGACAAATATAGTCTACAATTAAATATAAATTCTGAAATAATTCATGACTAATGGTTTTGAATAACAGTTTTATAATTATTGAATTAAAAGCACTCTGATAATTGACATATATTTTTTCTTTAGATTAAAAATAAGAAAGCAAACTTATGTGTTTTAATCAAAGTCTTTACTATTTTAGTCGCTAAATCATGTCCGACTCTTGTGATACCATGGACTGTAGCCTGCGGATTTTTTGGGCAACAGTACTGCAGTGATTTGCCATTTCTTTCTCCAGGGCATCTTCCCAACCCAGGGATCAAAGCCAGGTCTTTTGCAATGCAGGCAGATACTTTACCGACTGAGCGATCAGGGGAGTCTTAAAGAAGCAAGAAAATTTAAATACTGCTACATTTTCTTTCCAAATAAAATAAAGGAGATATTCCCTTTTCTGTATATATGGCTTTTAGTGTAGTTTTTATAAGTATTTTGTGAGGTAAGCAGGAATTTTTGCTATTCTCTAGATGAGGAAACTGTGAAATATACTGTCAGACATTTAATAATCTTTAGAATCCAGTTCAATTCCATATGATTAACCCTGCATCCATCCCTTTTTAATTGACCCATGCAACTTTAGTTAAAATAAAAATTCTCTTGATTTTCACTTTAATCTCACCCAATATATTGAAGAATTCCCTGTAGAATGTAAAGGTAGAAACAAACTCATTAACTAACTCTGCATGATAGCAAAACTTCTGAGTTGCTCTCATGCCGATCAGAAATATTTCAACCCTCTCAAAAGAAAACTTCAAAAACCAGAGGAGGAAAGACATACATGGCTATGAACAGAGGAAAACCAGAAGAAAAAGCACTGCCTGGGGAGGGTTTTGAAGATCAAACTCTAGCCTGGCGGGCAGTTCATGCTACCCAGGAATGATAGGACTGGTACTGTCCAGACACCATCTCTGACTCTAAGTTTAAAATAAAAATTATGCCTGGTAGTGAGAGGAGTTCTGATTTTAATTGACACATTTGATGTATGTTGACATTTTATGCCATATAAGTATTTACCTACTGGTTTGGGGTAGAGTGGACAAATGTGAAATAGAATTAAGTGGAGATATATATATATATATATTTTTTTTTTTTTTTCTCCACACAGGGCAGAGGCACCAAGGAAGCCACACCAATCAAGACCTTTGGGTACTTTGTAATTCAATTAAGACCAAACTGCAAATTCTAATTACCTGGCACCAACGAAGACAGTATGCGAATGCTTGTGTTTAAGTATTCAACTCACAATCAAAGGATTGCTGTTCTCAAATTTAGGTAGTCTACCATCAGAAAAAGACATATGAAAATTTCATGTTAATTAATTTTTCCTATTCTTGTTTGATGACATTATAATAGAAATGGTGCAAGTCTATAAATTGCATAATTGAAAGCAGTTAAAACATCACTTTTATAGAAGATATTGCATTTTACAATTACTTGCAAACTGGCTGTATCAATATTTGGGAAAGAAAAATAAAGAGTTAGCCTAGACTGTTACATTACCAAACAGTTGACTAGAAACTTCAGAGATATGTTCTTTCATTTAAATGACATGGCAAATGTAAACAGTAGAGATGATAAAACAGTAACAGAGTAGATAAGTAAAATAAGCATTTTTGAGCCAAGATTTAACCCAAAAGACATCTGTTCTCAAAGTCCATGCTCTTTTTAAACATCACCAACCACATTGTTTTCCTTCCTTTTCTCCCACCATCCTCAAAAGGATAATTACAGTAATTTTGATGCTCTATGTCTTTCCTTAATAAAATAAAATTCCATTAATGATACATTAATAACTAAACCAGATCATATTGGGCTGAGATATGAAAGGAAAGTACAGAAATCTGAAAAAATAAAGCATCGCCTCCACAATAGCAATTCCACAATCTAAAGGACCCACTTATTTGGTGTTTAATCAAGCCTCCTTTGAAAAGGGATAGGATTGCTTTCTTTGGATCAAATGATTATTTAAAATAAAAGAATCAGGAAAATATGGGTCACTAACTCTTTGATTCTTAGGAAAGGCTTTGACCATAAACTTAGAGGCTCTACTATAGTGATTCCAAGTTTTATTCTCCATTTTCAACACTAACATAAAGGTTATTGTTCTACTCTGAGTGTACATTTTTTTGTTGTATTTTTGAAAGATGCATGATCAGGTGGCCCCACAAATCAATGGGTCTTAACAGTTGAGATTGTCAAAACTGGTCCAGTCTGGAGAAAAAGAAAACAGATCAATGGTATGTTTTGGTGAAATCTTGATAGATCTTAAAAGATCCACAAGAGAAGTGTTAAAATGCTAAATTTAATTGAAAAATGTAGAGTAACACATTTATGGTAACAGAGTAGGAAAAGACTTTTGAAGCAAAATTCACAAAATACTAAACTATAGGGAATTCAACTTAAGTTCTAAAAAGGATTTATCTTAAACAAAGATCATCATAAATAAAGGTGGGAAACACAATAAGAACCTCTATCTCCAGGAGACTCACTCTGTGTCAGCAAACATTTATATTACTATGCCCGTTTTGAATCAAGAGCAAGAATAAGAGGTTTAAGTAACTTGTCCAAGACCATCTGGATAGTTAAATAAGAGTACATCCATGTTTTTCACTCCAAAAGCATACAGTCTCTCCTTGGTCAACTGGGAGTAATATTTGCAATACTAGAAAACATTAAGGGTTGACTAAATAGAACATGGGCTTCCCCAGAATTTACCTGCAATGCAGGAGACACAGGAGACATGGGTTTGATCCCTGGGCCAAGAAGATCCCCTGGAGGAGGGCATGGCAACACACTCCAGTATTCTTACCTGGAGAGCCCCATGTATAGAGGAGCCTGGCAGGTTACACTACATAGGATCACAAAGAGTCAGATATGACTGAAGCAACTGAGCACGCGCACACACACACACACACACACACACAAACAAAGAGAATATACAAAGAACAACTGCAAATCATCATCAATGACAAGACTAATATGTTAAAGGAGAAACAGAGAAACAGCTCATATTAAAGCAATTCACAAAAATAAAAGCATCAAAACAATGGATTATAAATCATATTGTTAAACAGAGAAGTGCCAATTAGAACAAGAAGATGCTGTTTTAGACTTCTTAAGCTGGCGAATTTTAGAAAGCTGGATAAGTCAAGGTGATGAAGATGTTGAACCTCAGAAACACTCTTGCATCACAGGTAGGTGCACTCATCCTAGACAGTCTTGAGGCTGCAGTAGGTCAATTTAAATATTTGCTTACACTTGAGCATATATCCCAAAGAAATGCTTACATAGGTCCCTCAGGGTGTGTGTGTGTGTGTGTGTGTGTGTGTGTGTGTGTGTGTGTGTGTGTAGATATTAACCATCACTTCATTTGTGAGCCACGGAGTGTCAGAAGCAATCTGCTGTGCTGTGTTGTGCTTAATCGCCCAATCATGTCCAACTCTCTGTGACCCCATGGACAATAGCCTGCCAGGCTCCTCCCTCCATGGGATTCCCCAGGCAGGAATGCAGGAGTGGGTTGCCATGAACTACTCCAGGGATATTCCCTACTAGGTATCAAAACCAGGTCTTCCTGAAATGCAGATTGATTCTTTACCACCTGAGCCACCAGGAAATTTTCTATTACTAGGGGAGTATATTAGAAAATTGTGTAGATAGATACTATAGACGATAATGCAGCAAAGGGCTAGATAGTCTGCGCGCAGCAAACCAGATAGATTCAAAGAAGGAAACACTGCAGAAAAAAAGTTAAGGAAGGGATGAAATTTACAATGCAGTATCATGTGTGTGAATTAAAATCATATGTACTCCCAAAAAAGAGTTTTTATGAAAGCATACTCAACCAAAATAATACATAAAAAATAGTTTTGTAAAGTAATTGTTGAATGAAAGTATAAGATAATGCATTTAAAAAAGGGAATGAAATCTTCAACCAATGATGATAATTTTCCATGAGATGAGAAGTGCAATTATTTCAAATAATTGCATCCAAGGTCTAAAGAGAAAGAAAAAAAAGCAACATTTTTTTTTTTTTGGTTTCTGTGTTCCTTGGAAGGCTTACTATTTACTAATATTTATGATTGAAGTATAGTTGATTTACATTATTATATTAGTTACATGTGTACGACATAGCATTTGTTACACTTGTAACAGATACAAACTTGGTGATGTTTCTACAGCTTAAATTGCATAGAAAGTTATTATTAAAAACTGACTATTCCCTGTGATTTAAATTATATTCTTGTACCTCTAATCCCCTTTACCTATTTCACCTCTTCAGCCCTCCTCCAGTGGCTTCTGGTTACAACTAACTTGTTTTCTGTATCTGAGTCATATATTTCATTTTTTAATATGAAATAAATAATTTTATTAATTATATACTTAATTTTCAGTAACTGAACTGGACAGTTTACATATATTATAATCTTCTATGCTTGCCCTCAAAAGTACTTATAACCCAAATGTTAAACACTGTTAGAGAGATGACAAGTGTGGATCTAAGATACGAAGTGATCTTCTAGGGATTATCAAAACTGGAAGGCAATCCAATCTGCCTCAGCCTTTCCAAATCATTACTTGTTTCACTTTATCCAATGTGTTCAAGAGCATTTTCTCAGGGACTTACATTCAGATTTCGAGAAACACAGGGAAAAACAAAGCTATTTACTACAGGATGTCCTCCAACCCGTAACTCCCCAGTATAGACAGTTTGCAGTAGTTCTTGAAGAAAAAAATAGCACCCCGAACATACTTAAAACCCCATTTAGCTAGCCTGTTAAAAGAAAACAACCACTTTTTTTCCCTTCTTATTCAAACCTTCTAGAAACTAGTTTTCCCTCTGCTCCTTGGTGAGCTCCTTGATTATTCTTTGAATCTCATACTGTATGTCCTCTTGGGAAAGAAAAAAGGCATCTGGTCAGTTATACTCACAAAACCAGTCTCCGTTTAGTTATTAATCCAATGTAATAATCAAAATTTCCAACATTTCTTAATCTGTTCTGTCCCCACTGTGGTCCTGCCTTGGGCTCGCTGCCCAAACTGGGGCTCAGTAACGGACTTCATCATACTGTCTCCTGCGTTGTGTTTTTAGCCAACTTCAGCGGCTTAGGAGGAGGGAACAGGAAGGATAGTTAAAAGGAGGAGGCAATATTTGCAACAATCCAGGTGAAAGATAAGAGCAGTTACCACCTTGGACAAGATATTGTAATTCTCTCCTGAACTCTGTTACACTGGTCTTCTGCCTGCACCACTTTTTCTCGTTTTCTATCCTCAACACAGAAGCAAGAGTGTTTCAGACATCAGCTGGGTCACGAGGCACATCTGCTCCAAATCCTCCAATGCTTGGTGTAAAGTCAAATCTTTGAAAATGTCTACATAATCTGGATAGAGTGACCTCTCTCACCTCGTTTTATATGGATCCAGCCTCTATCCCTTCACTCTAGTGAGCTTTAGAACCCTGAATGATCTTTCTAAAACACACCATTTCAGGTAAAATCCAACCAGGGCCTTGCACATGTTACCAATAAGTTATCTTTCATGTCTCTGCTTTTCAATATGTTATCTAGGTTGGTCATAACTTTTCTTCCAAGGAGCAAGCGTCTTTTAATTTCATGGCTGCAGTCATAATTAAGGATTTCTTAACAGTGCCTTATGGATTTAAACGATTTAAACAGGAAATATAGGCTTACAAATGATAGCCTATGCACTGATTATCTGACTTATTATTCATTCATTCCGCAAATATTTGTAGTGCTGATGATTTGCTATGGAAAAAAGATTCTGAGGAACCTCATCTTTTAGTTGGAGGAAGACAGAGAACAAGCTAGTCAACCAGTGAATGAAGAAGAGAACTTCAGGATAGTAATCAATACCTTGGAAAAAAATTAGATGAGATAAATTGATAAAGAATGATACAGCATGCTTGTCACAGAATGTTTATGGAAACTGTCTTCAAGAATGTGCCATTTCAGCTGAAAATGGAAACAAGATATTTAATAAGTCATTAAAATTAGAGTATGCTCATATTGTGTTTGATAACCTGTTGTGTTTAAATTATTATTATGCCATTGCATATGCGCATACTCATGCATGTGTGCGTGCTCAGTCACTTCAGTCATGTCTGACTCTTTGTGACCCTATGGACTATAAAGCCCTCCAGGCTCCTCTGTCCATGGGATTCTCCAGGCAAGAATACTGGAGTAGGTTGCCATGCCCTTCTCCAGGGGATGTTCCTGACCCAGGGATTGAATTCTCATCTCTTGCGTCTCCTGCACTGCGGATGGATTCTTTACCACTGAGCCACCAGGGAAGCCCTCATACATGTATATATATAAAGACACATATACATGTTCACATATGCATTCATATAGAAATTTATGTTTATATATAAAAGTACACAGGTGTGAACAATATATATTGCTGTTGTTCAGTTGCTAAGTCATGTCCAGCTCTTTGTGACTCCAATGTATAAATATATTTATATAATATAGAGACTATAAAATTTTATAAATCATATATATCAAAAATGTTTACTTTTTTGTGTATTTTCTAGGATTTGTCCCATAAATTAAGTTTTTTTTTTCCCTACTAGTATGAACTGATGAACTTTTTAATGACTCCACAATTTTACAGGTTAATGATAATGAAAGACTACTTAAAATGCATATGTGTATATTTAATCATTCATTTGTATTTTTCCAGTTATATTTTTAAGTAATTAAATTCCTGACTTCAAATTTCCTGTGTCCTTATTTACAGCTTTATTAGTTGTGAATGTTTCTTGCTGCATAGATACACATTGAAGGATCCCAAATAAAGTCTAGCTGATAGTGAAAATTATTTAAATTAGAATATAGTTTCCCTCTTTTAACAGTGGGTACATTAATATTCTGATTCTAAGGTGGTTTTTGGTTTTCTTTTGCTTTTTTTAAATTCAGTTTCCATTCCCATCTCATTGTTAGTAATAAGTTTTTTTTTTTTTTTCTCAGCTTATATTTCTTTTATTTAACATCACCCCCAAACTCTCCATTTCCACTGAGACCAAAAAACTTCTAGGTTGGAAATTATTTTATCACTCTCTTCCTTAGTTTAAACTTTCCATGAATATATTTTTTCTCCAGTTTTTTTTTTCCATTTATAATAAGCACCATTTAGTGATACCATACTTATACTTTCTAGTACTCACAAATGATTTAAGAGTTGGAATTTATGTTTTTTGTCCTTCAGTAAATTTTAGAAAGGAAAAGAGTATAACATACAAATATCATTCATCCACATAATAAATTACAAATTCACACATCCTTGAGAAATGTTCAGTTTCCCAGCAAAAACAAATGTGTACATTCACACCCATCACAGAGGGTAGCACAACTACAGCTCTTATGAAAGGATCTTTATGCACTTTACAGAATTTATGAAAAGAGTTCCTTTTACACACTATTGAATGATGCCATCTGTGGTTGAAAGTACAGCAAGTATTCAGAACAGCATCACAGAGAAAAGGGCAATATGAGTTAGAACTCAGAAGTGTCATATATTCCTTTTGCTAGTTAGAATAACTCTATATAAACTTTTTTAAACCAAGCAATACATATTCCTTCTAAACTACAAATAAAAACACAAAGAAATTTATGATATCATTCAGTTCAGTTTAGCTCAGTTCAGTAGCTCAGTCGTGTCCAACTCTTTTGTGACCCCATGGACTGCAGCACGCCAGGCCTCCCTGATTATCACCAAGTCCCGGAGTTTACTCAAACTCATGTCCATTGAGTCAGTGAGGCATATTTTCTACATAAAATGCACAGCATTGTGCTTGACATATTATAATAATTCATTAAAAGACAGTTATTAATAGTATTAATTATATTTTCAATTGATTATTGTAGATCACTATAACCTCTTCTTACCTAAGAAAACCCTTTCTTTTCCTGCCTTCTGATAAATAATGTAAATCAATCATCCTACATTTTTGTGGACATCTAGTATTTCCTTTATGTATTTATTTCCATATGTATTAATGATCAAAATAAAAATGACTAATAGCCATTGGGGTTCTCAAGGCAAAAATACTGGAGTGGTTTGCCGTTCCCTCCTCCAGTGGATCATGTTCTGCCGGAACTCTCCACCATAACTTGTCTGTTTTGGGTGGCCCTGCATGGCATGGCTTGTAGCTTCACTGAGTTACACCAGCCCCTTTACCACATCACCGACTCAATGGACATGAGTCTGAGCAAACTTCAGGAGATAGTGAAGGACAGGGAACGCTGGCATGCTGCAGTCCATGAGTCTCAGAGAGTTGGACACGACTAGGCAGCTGAACAACAGCAATAGTCATTGAGCATCCAGTACGTGCTGCTGCTGCTGCTGCTGCTGCTGCTGCTGTCGCTTCAGTCGTGTGCGACTCTGTGCTACCCCAGAGGCGGCAGCCCACCAGGCTCCCCCGTCCCTGGGATTCTCCAGGCAAGAACACTGGAGTGGGTTGCCACTTCCTTCTCCAATGCATGAAAGTGAAAAGTGAAAGTGAAGTCGCTCAGTCGTGTCCGACCCTCAGCAACCCCATGGACTGCAGCCTTCCAGGCTCCTCCATCCATGGGATTTTCCAGGCAAGAGTACTGGAGTGGGGTGCCATTGCCTTCTCCACCAGTATGTGCTAGGAGCTATAATAAACACCAGCCACTTCTGGTAGCATGAACTATGCAATAATAAACCTTTTCTTGTTCTTGTTTAGTCTCTAAGTCATGTCTCACTCTTTGTGACCCCATGGACTGCAGAATGCCAGTCTTCCCTGTCCTACACTATCTCCTGGAGTTTGCTTAAGAGTCAGTAATGTTATCTAAACATCTCATCCTCTGTCACCGCTTTCTTCTGCTGCCTTCAATCTTTACCATCACCAACATCTTTTTCAGTGAGTCAGCTCTCTCCTGTCAGGAGGCCAAAGTATTGGAACTTCAGCTTCAGCAAGTCTTTGCAATGAATATTCAGAGTTGATTTCCTTTAGGTTTGACTGGTTTGATATCCTTGCAGTCCAAGGGATTCTCAAGAGTCTTCTCTAGCACCACAATTAAAAAGCATCAATTCTTCAGTGCTTGGCCATGTTTATGGTTCAGCTCTTAATAAATCTTTTATGTAACTACTGATGTAGAAATTGAGACACAGAGAGACTAAGAAACTAATTCCAGAAGGCACAGTAAGTACAGAACAAGTCAGAGTCTAAACCCAGACAACCATTTCAGACCCTGTCGTTCCTTATACTATAAGGGACTATAATATGTTCCTATTGATGACACTAGACATTGCCGCCTGTTCATCTGAGGAACTGCATCACCACAATGCATCTGACTGATGGAATATGATCCTTGTCCAGTCTTTTCAGGGCTCATGCTTCTGGGTGAGCCCACATATGACAGATGTGAAAGTGTGAAAAGGGTCTTCACTGCTAAATACCTTTAAGAAATTATAGACTTGGGAAAGAGAAGAAATGAAATGACTGGTGATAAATGCTAGTATAATTCGGTGGGTGAGACTGATTCCTTACCACTCAATTATCAAGAAGTTGATGCAAAAATATCAAGCTTTCTTACTCCTACAACTATAATTTTTGCATAACTTCAAAGTCCCCTAAAATGTTGCTTATCCTGATACTGAATGAAATGAATCATTTTAGTACTTAAACATACTGCATCTCAGGGATAAAGCAAGCACCTTGTAAGTTGACTCCATTTCTTACAACCACTTGGGACGCCAAAGAGAGCAGCTTGGTATAATGAACAGTGTACCATAGTAGGAACTGGTCCACAAGCAATCGTTAACCTCACTTCCTCCGTTCCCACTGTGCCACTCCAGGAGTGTACTGGGATTCAGCAATGATGATAACGTTCATGGTAATATTGATGATGATAGAGATGTTTTCAGGTAAGATATGAAGACATGGATCTAACAGACTGTTATACTGTCTGTCACCTTATCCAGAACCACACTGCATCAGTATTATGGCATAAAGACTTGAACCAACTGGTTTAACTTTCAAATAGAAAACTGATTTCTACCATTTTTCAAATGATAGAAAAAGAGGCTCTGTTTGTAAGACAATATTAAAAGGTTGTATCATTATCAAAAGACTGCTCTTGATCCACTTAGGGTGAATTCATTCTGTTTCCTAATGTCTTTCTTTTTCCTAACTCTGTGCCTGCTCTTTTTCTTCTTCCACTTCTTATTGATCTAGTTTTAGTTCTGTTACTTAAAAACATAAATAAACACGACAAAGGGGCATGGGAAATTTCTTGGGGATGGAAATATTCTAAACAGTGCTTGTGGTACTGGTTCATTGCTGTCCAGTTGCTCAATCGTGTCTGACTCTTTGAGACCCCCTGGACTGCAGCACACCAGGCCTACCTGTCCATCACCAACTCCCAGAGCTTGCTCAAACTCATGTCCATTGAGTTGGTGATGGCATCCAGCCATCTTGCCCTCTGTCGTCCCCTTCTCCTCCTGCCAGTGACTATAAATATTTGTGAAAATGTATTAAACTGTACCCCTTAAAAAGTGAATTTTACTGTATTTCAAGCCTTAAAAAACCTGACTGGAAAAAATGCAATAGCAAGAATATATATTTCAAAAGCTTTTTTATATGTGCCTTTATATGTTCTCAAGGGCTGCCCTTGTGGCTCAGATAGTAAAGAATCTGCCTGCAATGAGGGAGACCCGGATTCAATGCCTGGGTCAAGAAGACCTCTAGAGAAAGGCATGGCTACCCACTCCAGTCTTCTTGCCTGGTGAATTCCGTGGACAGAGGAGCCTGGTGGGCCATGGTCCAAGAGCTGGACACAGCTGAACAATGAACATTTTCACTTTCATATGTTCTACAATCTCAATGTCATGAAAAATTCTGTGTGCTCTTCAAGACTTTCAATGTCACATTTCAATATACATTTTTATTATATTTGTTTTTCTTGAAAATGTACTTAACTCTGGTATCTTAAGTATGCAATGCAACAAAACTTTACAAGCATCCATTTTAACAACCAAGTTTATTTGGATAAAACTTGTTTGCTTTGTAATCATGTAATTCTGAAGTGCTTTATTAATGAATATAACAATCAAATTAATTTCAGATATTTGGATTTTGTTTTGTTAAAAAAAAAAACTGTCAAGAATACAAAGAGTGACTGAAATGCTTCTCTCTTCTGTTTTATATTTTATTCAAATTCAAAGATCTCCTTATTTTTAAAGTCTTCTCTGCAATATATTCTGAAGCAACAATTTTCATTACTTTAAAAATGTTGACACTTCATTTATTAATGTAAAATGACTCATAATTATCCCTTTCAATAGTTTTTGCTTTGATTTTCATTTTATCTGACATTGATATTGAATGGTAACTATAGTGATATGATGGTTTCAATTTTATGATATATCTTTTCTTTCAACACTTTTTTAAGCAATTTTGTTTTATTTTCATAAAAGGCATGACATTGTTTTTATGCATCCTTAAATGAGTTTTATTATGAGAAGTTTTAATACAGTTATATTTATTATTTTGCTTGATGTATTTGAACTTTTGTCATCTCTGCTTTTCTCCTCAAGCATTTGTGTAAGAGCTGCCTATTTAATAACAAACACTTGTTGAGTCAATGCCCAGCCCTGCCTTACCTTCCCCATCATCTCTCACAGGCATCTGGTATTACGTGTGAACTCTCCTTATAGCATCTCGCAGCAGTGCCTTCAGCTTCCCTTAGCCTGCTGCCAACATCACGTATAAGCTGAGAGTGAGTGTAACAGCTGGGCTCTGCTTAGTGGTGCCCATGAACTTCCCAGGAAATGCAGCTAAATTGGATATCTACCTTCTAGATCAATGGCTCATAACCATCTCTATACAACTCAAATCACCTGAAAAAGTTTTACAATGTATGGATACCCTCTAGTTACAAAAATTATGACTTAATTGCTCTGAGATGAGATGTGAGCATGATCAGTTTTGAAAATTTCCTCAGACAGTCTAATCTCAGCCCAGGCTGAGACTCTCCTTCCCTCTGTCTCTGTAGTTCCAGTCTTTTCTTCCCCACCCACTCCAAGATCTGGAATCAATTTCTTCTCATGTTGTAACTCATGTGTTTGTTGATTTTTCTGCAATGATATACCCCTGAACAGTGTCTTCCCAAATTCCTTCAGGCATAGAGATGCAGTCCTCTCTGGTTTCCAGCCCTGCTATCAATTTTTCATCATATAGAGTCATTTTGGTATTTTGGTAGGAATTCTGAAAAAGGAAGTGAGCAGATTTAAATACCTGGGTTAGTTTTCATTCAGAACCAAGTCTTAACACAGAATTGTCATCAAACTTACTGTTTGCTGATACTTTCAGAGTTCTGATAGTAGAATATATTCCCATGTAGTCTTGCATCAAGCATCCAAAGATTATATTAATATATTAGAAAATTAAAATGCTTATTATTTGTAAGATAATGTACATCTTATGGGAAAGAAAAATCATAAAATCCGTATCTATATAGCTTACAAGAAAATTTTATAGAGAAAATGTCTATATTTTCTCTAGTGGGATTTGGTTGGATTGTTGGTAACAATGCAGATAATAGTAGTATGTGTGTATTAGTCAGTCAGTCATGTCCGACTCTTTGGGATCTTATGGACTGTAACCCACCAGGATCCTCTGCCCATGGGATTTTCTGGGCAAGAATACCAGAGTGTGTTGTCATTTCCTTCTCTAGGGGATCTTCGGGCTCCAGGAATTGAACCTGGGTTTCCTGCATTGCAGCCAGTTTCTTTACCATCTGAGCCACAAGGGAAGTCAAATAGTAGTATATGATACTTCTTTATTTAAATTCAAGAAAAATAGTTGTCTTTGTATTCTCAATAATATTTAAAACCTACTGTGTCATTATTATAAACCAGGGCCTGTTTTAATCTATTAACATTTTGATTCGTAAGAGAGTGCAATTAGGTGGGCGGTTTTGTTAAATAATGCAGAGACAAAACCAGAGTTTCAATCACTTGTTGGAGACCACGGTGCTGCATCAGGCAGAAGAGCTCGCGGACCCAGGCTCGAAGCCACTGTGATTCCTTTTGGTGCATGAATGAACTTCACTTTCTTTATCATATCTTTGGTCTTCTTGTCAACATCTTACTGTAATAAATGTCTATTACTATTAACCTAAATAAAATGTCAATAGTAGTTAAGAACATTTTTAGCCCAAAACAATCACTTCAAACACGCATGTGAGCTTGAAGCCATGTTAAAGCATTTGTCAAAATCATTTTAAATTCTTTATGTGAAAAGGTAGCATGAATTTATCTGAGCCAAAAAAAAAAGGAAAAATCCTTTTGGTTACTGTTCCAAGTGGTATTTACTTATTTACTTCTACCTGTTTCAAGTTCACTCTGGGTCTAGATTCTATAGGCTAATGGAGCTATATCCAACTGTTTATGATAGGTTAGGACTGATAGATTTCTGTTGACTGCTGGTATTTTTAGATAGAAAAATTCCCCAGGTATTTCTAAAAATTTAAGGACATAAACGTGTATGTCTCATATAACAACACACATGATAACATGGTGGCTTCGTCAAGGGCAGCTTAGTCAATACCATCCAATTTCACAGGGCTATTGCACTATGTAGTTAGTTAATAACCTTCTCCAATTTTTCTTTATTATAAGAAACCATTTCCAATAAAACTGGAAGGCTCAATTTTAGCTTTATGGAAGATCAACTAAATTTTCCAAATATTGGCTGTCTATTTTCAAGGACTAGAAAGTATTTTCGTGACTATTTCCCAGAAGACTGAATTTGGGAGTGACAACGACCTATGGTTTGGACCACTTGATTCTTAACATGTCATCAACCAATTGAAGGGTCAGTCCTTTATTAAGAGAATTGCATCATAAATGTGTGTTTTTGAAGCTTTTGGAAGACAAAATCAGCAGCAGATTGAAAGTCAAAGTAGAACTAAGATTTTGATGTCAACCCTCCGGGCTATTCATTTACTTAAATATGTGTCTATGGCACACGTGCTGGATGTTAAGCCCCATGCTTGGTATTGTTGTGCAAAGATACTGAGATACTGAGATAAGGTCTGTTCTCAAAGAGTTCAGGTCTAGTGGGGACAAAAGACCCATTATGTGACAAATTATAAGTCAATGTGCTTCATACGATACCAGGATGTTGAGACGGTATGGTGAAGAAGCACAGAAGACAGAGTGGCTAATGCTGCCTGCAAACACTGAGAAATACTGTGAATACTGGAAGAGGATGTTCAACATGACCACTATTATGATCATGCTCTAGCTCTGGTCTAGCTCTCCCCAGAGCTAGAAAACAGATGCAGGTCTAGATGGATCATGTGTACAACTGTTTGAAAGTTATCATTCAGAGTAACAAGCCATTAAGTAACATCTCTCTTACCATGTATTTATGTCATAACAGCAAATGTGTGTACAGCTATGGCTATGTATGACAAAGCCAGTCAAACGACAGCAATGGTTAATTATTATTGTATTTACCTTGGTGGTCATTGTGTACACTAGCAGTGTCCTGGTGACTAATAAAACACATACGTGCTACATGAAGGGATACATATATATATATGTATGTATATGTATATTTTCTATATTGGCTTTCTATTACAGAAAATGAATCAGCACAAATTTTTCCAAGAACATGCCAATTTTATTACTCCACATTTTCTGTGGGTCAGGAGTTTGGTTCCTGGTTAGCTGACCAGTCTGCACAGTCTCAGCAAGCTGAAACTGTTGCATCAGTCAGAATAGCGGTTTCATTTGAGACACACAGGCCCCAACTAAGCACTTATCATTGGCAGAATCTCGTTCCTTGTGCTTGAAGGACTGGAGCTCTTGTTTTTCTTGATTGTTCTTAACCTGAGGCCATTCTAAACTTCTAAAGTCCTCCTTGCCACTCCTGCCCATTTACACAAAGTGTATATAGCAGGAGAGCAGGAATGCAGCACAATGCTTTAAAATAAGTGGCTCTTACCTTTGCTTTTAAGAAACACAGACTTCTTTGAATCTTATATATAAAATAAGAATGTTGATAAAATGGAAAATTGAGGAAAAAAAGTCTTTAATTAAAGCTCTCCAAGATGCCTCCATAAGAAAATTTGATTGAAACTGAAGTATGAAAATATAAACTCAAGAAAAGAAAATGGATCTATGTATTTCACTCTGATCTTAAGAATTGAAAATGCCCAATGAACTCACAGGAAAAGACCCTGATGCTGGGAAAGATTGAAGGGAGGAGGAGAAGGAGACAACAGAGGATGAAATTGTTGGATGGCATCACCGACTCAATGGACATGAGTTTGAGCAAGCTCTGGGAGTTGGTGATGGACAGGGAGGCCTGGCGTGCTGCGATCCATGGGGTCGCAAAGAGTTGGACACAACTGAGCAACTGAACTGAATGAACAAATCTCTACCTTCTCTCTCCTTCACTTCTTTCTTATGCTAAGCCTCCTAAGGAGTTTCCCCAGTGGTACAGTGGTAAAGAATTCACCTGCTAATACAAGAGATTCAAAGTACACAAGATGGTCATATAAACTTTAATAGGACTATTTAAAATTTAGGTAGCAGGGCAATTTCAAGAAATCTGCCACAGTGGGATTAGTGACAGTTTGCAAAATCCAATTGAAGGTGACAGCTGCAATACACCTAGGCTGTTCCCACAGCATTGACTGGGCTCCTACTGCAGCCATTCTCCTAGGGTACCACCCATCAGAGTTTGCCAAGGGCTAAGGGATTTCCCATGCATGGGACTTTCAGCGTGAAAGTCCGCAATGTCTCAGGCAAGCCAGCAGGAGTTGGTCACTCTACATCCAGCTCTTCTGGTTTCTTTTCCAGTATCTGAGGTTTGTTCTTCCAAGGGATCCTGTGACCTACCTCAGTTATTTCCTAAAGAGCCCTTTCCTGTTGAAATTAGCTTAGGTCTGTTTCTGATTTCAGCATTACAGAACCCTGACTGGTATAGCAATTGGCACAGGGTATGGGTTGCACACAAGAAACCTTTAGGGAAATCAGATAACCTGGTATTGGTTATCTGGCTAAGTGAAAATACATTTAATACTCAGGGAGGGGATATTAGGTGGGACAGAAAGTCAAGTTCTCACAGATTGTAGCCTGAAATTAAGTGCTGATGGAGCACTGGCTTTGAAGAAAGTGAGAGGCCTCGGCTACAGGAAGGCAAGAAGGACAGGAGACTCTGAGGACTAACGTGGAGTGGCCTCTGTGAATAGGTCTGCAGAGCTGAAAAGGAAGAATGGCATGCTATAATCTTTGAATACTTGGTAGAATAACAACTAAAGCTTGAGACTTTTCCAGGATGATGATAAAGGAACTCTAATGTGTAGCAGCTGCAAAACTAAAATAGAAAACTCTAAATTCAAAGTCTGAGCCTAAGCATCGTTGTTTTATAAATGAGTGCAATTCACAGCCCCGCCTAATACTTTCTGTGAAAGCCAAGACACTGATCAGAAAAGAGTGGGATCCTGAAACTAAGACCAAGCTTTGGGGTACGGTGCTCTGGATTTGGAATATGGCAGTGTCAAATCACTGCCAAACTGCCTTGGCCATCCAAAGAGCCTCTGCATACCTTGAACTTGAAGAAGTCTCAGCATATCATAAACCTTAAGAAGTTTATGGCTTCCTTGGTGGAGGGAGTGACCCTATGTCAATAACAGAATTTTCTTCATGAGTCCTTCACTTCACTCCCACTTCTTATTGTCTCTATATCTATAACTAGAATCAGCTCCAAGTTTATCTTGGAAGAAAGCTTTCTATAACAAAAAGTTAGATAAATTTGCTAATTTTGTTTACAAAATTCTACTGAGAACACAGCAAAAGGAAAAAGGATCTAATTCTTAGATTAAGCTGGCTCTAGGAATATCATCTAACTTATCCCAAATTCTAGATTCCACGCGTTGGATTAACAGCTAAACTAGGACTGCATGCTGCCTCATGACATCCCTGAGTTGAGAAAAACTATTTGGGAGAAACATCAACAACCTCAGACATGCAGATGACACCATCCTAAAAGAAGAAAGCAGAGAGGAACTATAGAGTCTCTTGATGAAGATGAAAGAGGGGAGTGAAAAGGCTGGCTTAAAACTCAACATTCACAAAACTAAGATCATGGCATCAGGTCCCATCACTTCATGGCACATAGATGGGGAAACAATGGAAACAGTAACAGATTTTCTTTTCTTGGGCTCCAAAATCACTACAAATGGTGAGTGCAGCCATGAAGCTAAAAGATGCTTGCCCCTTGGAAGAAAAGCTATGACAAACCTACATAGCACATTAAAAAAGCAGAGACTCTGATTTGCCAATAAAGGTCTGTCTAGTCAAAGCTATGTTTTTCCAGTAGTCAGGTATGGATGCAAGAATTGGACCATGAAGAAGGCTGAATGTTGAAGAATTGATGCTTTTGAACTGTGATGTTAGAGAAGACTCTTGAGACTCACTTGGACTGCAAGGATCTCAAACCAGTCAATCTCAAAGCAGATCAATCCTGAATATCCACTGGAAGGACTAATGTTGAAGCTGAAGCTCCAATACTTTGGCCACCTGATGCAAAGAACTGACTCATTGGAAAAGACCCTGATAATGCAAAAGATTAAAGGTAGGAGGAGAAGGGGATAACAGAGGATGAGATGGTTGGATGGCATCACTGACTCAATGGGCATGAGTTTCAGCAAGACTTTGGGAGATGGTGAAGGACAGGGAAGCCTGGAGTACTGTAATCCATGGGGTTGCAAAGAATGAGACATGACTGAGTGACTGAACACCAACAAAGATTAGAGTGGAAGAAATTAATAAGAGGCTATGGGAGTTTTTCTATGTCCTGGCTATTGCAAATAGTGATGCAGTGGACACTGCGCTGCATTTGTCCTTTTGAATTATGGTTTCTTGGTGTAAATGTGTAAAAAAGATGTGCTACATATAGACAATGGAAAATTACTGAGCCAATTAAAAGGAGTAAAGTTGGGTCATTTGTAGAGATGTTGATGGACCTAGAGACTATCACACAGAGATGTAAGTCCGAAAGAGAAAAACAACTATTTTATATGAATGTGTATATGTGGAGTCTAGACCAAACAAAAAGGGTACAGATGAAATTATTTGCAAATCAGAAATAGAGACACAGACACAGAGAACAAATGGATGGACACCAAGTGGGAGAACGAAGGAGAGGGATGAATTGGGAGAGTGGGAATGTCATTTTTACAGTGCTGTTCATAAAGCAGATCGATAGTGAGAGCTTACTGGATAGTGCAGGGAACTCTACTTGATGTTCTGTGGTGACCTAGAAGGGAGGCAAGACCAGAGGGAGAGGATATATGTATGCACATGGCTGACTAATGTTCCTGTACAGGTGAAACTAGCAAAAGATTATAAAGCAACCATACCCCCATAAATAAAAAAATAAATAAAAAATAATTTAAAAGGCTATAGATGTTCAAATAATTGTATGAAAGCCTCTTGTTCCTTCATTCACTCAATCAAACTACAGTCCCACAAAGGACCCAGAAATTACCCTCCACATCAAGGCCCTTTGAAACACATTGGTGAGTGGAGGGAAGGTATTTCAGAAAATTATTTTAGTAATTGGTGGAAAGGCAGCAGTTGAAGTGGTCTCCCCGACAGAATGGGAAGCAAAAGATACTAGAGTTGCAGAGGCCATCAGTCAGTTCAGTTCAGTTCAGTCACTCAGTCGTGTCCAAGTCTTTGTGACCCCATGAATCGCAGAAGGCCAGGCCTCCCTGTCCATCACCATCTCCCAGAGTTCACTCAAACTCCCGTCCATCTAATCAGTGATGCCATCCAGCCATCTCATCTTCTGTCGTCCCCTTCTCCTCCTGCCCCCAATCCCTCCCAGCATCAGAGTCTTTTCCAATGAGTCAACTCTTCGCATGAGGTGGCCAAAATACTGGAGTTTCAGCTTTAGCATCATTCCTTCCAAAGAACACCCAGGGCTGATCTTTAGAATGGACTGGTTGGATTTTCTTACAGTCCAAGGGACTCTGAGGAGTCTTCTCCAACACCACACAGTTCAAAAGCATCAATTCTTTGTTGCTCAGCTTTCTTCACAGTCCAACTCTCACATCCATACATGACCATTGGAAAAACCATAGCCTTGACTAAATGGACCTTTGTTGGCAAAGTAATGTCTCTGCTTTTGAATATGCTATCTAGGTTGGTCATAACTTTCCTTCCAAGGAGTAAGTGTCTTTTAATTTCATGGCTGCAGTCACCATCTGAAATTATTTTGGAGCCCAAAAAAATAAAGTCTGACACTGTTTTCACTGCTTCCCCATCTATTTGCCATGAAGTGATGGGACCAGATGCCATGATCTTCGTTTTCTGAATGTTGAGCTTTAAGACAACTTTTTCAGTCTCCTCTTTCACTTTCATCAAGAGGCTTTTTAGTTCCTCTTCACTTTCTACCATAAGGGTGGTATCATCTGCATATCTGAGGTTATTGATATTTCTCCCAGCAATCTTGATTCCAGCTTGCGTTTCTTCCAGCCCAGCGTTTCTCATGATGTACTCTGCATATAAGTTAAATAAACAGGGTGACAATATACAGCCTTGACATACTTCTTTTCCTATTTGGAACCAGTCTGTTGTTCCATGTCCAGTTCTAACTGTTGCTTCCTGATCTGCATACAGGTTTCTCAAGAGGCAGGTCAGGTGGTTGGGCATTCCCATCTCTTGAAGAATTTTCCACAGTTTATTGTGATCCACACAGTCAAAGGCTTTGACATAGTCAGAGGCCATAGAGCAGCATAAATTTCGGAGCGAAGTTGAATATGGGGCCATGGAAGAGAGCGGGCAACCATAGTAATCTGAATGGTGAGGCATGCAGAGATTGGTCCCATACAGGAGTTTTTCTCCGTGACTGATTACGGAGGCTGTAGTGCACAGGTGGGCATCCTTTCTGTAAGGACTTGGAACACCTCATCCAGTTTCTAGTCCTAAATTATTTCATGGACTTATAGCCTCTTAAATGAAGAAAAAGGCTGATAACTTTGAGGAGACAATTGTTATATTTGCAAATAGTGCTGGTTCTGTGAATCTTCTTCTGTAAGAAAGTTCAGTTCAGTTTAGTCACTCAGTTGTGTCTGACTCTTTGTGACCCCATGGACTGCAGCATGTCAGGCCTCCTTGTCCATCACCAACTCCCAGAGTTTACCCAAACTCATGTCCATTGAGTTGGTGATGCCATCCAACCACCTCATCCTCTGTCATTCCCTCTCCCCCCACGTTCAATCTTTCTCAGCATCAGGGTCTTTTCAAATGAGTCAGCTATTTGCATCAAGTGGCCAAAGTATTGGAGTTTCAGCCTCAGCATCAGTCCTTGAAATGAACACCCAGAACTGACCTCCTTTAGGATGGAGTAGTTGGATTTCTTTGAACTCCAAGGGATTCTCAAGAGTCTTCTCCAACACCACAGTTCAAAAGCATCAATTCTTTGGCACTCCACTTTCTTTATAGTCCAACTCTCTCATCTGTCCATAACTACTGGAAAAACCATAGCCTTGGGAGGGGATAGGGAAATTCTCAGAAAACAGTGGAATTTTATCTGCCTGTGGCTACTAGCTTCTCTTAACTCCTGGGTATGTAGAAAGCCACTGTGATCCAGAGACACAGCTTATAGAGTGTAGTAATAAACAGCATTGCATCATTTGTCTATGTCACAATAGATCCTATTGGAATCCAAAAATTACACTTGCTTTCTTTGCCAGATCTTGCGTTAATTAAAACATGTCCATAGCAACTGCCATGCTCCTCCTTTAGTTCCCTGGACCACAGGCTATTTTGATAGAAGAGGTCATAGAGAAGTCTTCAGCACTTCCTTTACATACTGACATAAGTAAGACTAGCTGTGTTTTTAGGGAATCACAGGCGTTACCACCGGTATCAGAGATGTGAAATCAAAGTGGCAAAGGTAGCAATTCTAGCCACATCCCTTCTAGCTCCTCAGCTCAGCTGGTGCCGGAGGTAGGTTTTGGGGACTAGCAGAGATCCATCAATGAGCATAACCAGAGAAAGACTTCAACTGCAGCTGATGCTGCAAATGAGCAAAACCTTGATAGCTGGCATGCACTTATTGATCTAGAGAGCACTCTTTTTTCTATATCCACTTTGCTGTCATATCAAAGGGACACACACACTCCTTGTTTGCCTCAGGATTATATCAGCCCTCTTGCTCTGAGACACAGTTTAGCTGGGAGAGAAACTGACTGTTTCACAATCCATAGACCTGTGGGCAGTTCTATCATTGAAAGGATCAATGTTAATTGGATTTGGAGAGCAAGATGCAGCAGATGTCTTAGATACATTAAAGAGGGAGAAGATAAAATCTGTGAAAATAGAGAAGCTGACTTGTGCCTGAATTTTCTGGGAATCAAGTGCTCTGGGCTGTGTGAGGACATGACCTGAAAGCTAAAGAACTCATCGCTGCCTCTCGTACCTCTTACTGACATAAAACGGCCTCCTGATTTTGAAGCCAACAAGTGCCACATGTGGGAGAGCAGCTTTGCGACATTTACGAGGTGACCAAAAAGGCTGTCAATGGTGGGAATGTCCCAGGGCCAGAACAGTACCTGTGGCTGATTTTGGCCGAAGTACAAGCAGTCCTTCTTGACCCTTAGGAACTAGACATTTTTGTAACTAATCAAAATGCTGAATAAAAACTACATTTTAAAGATTATGCAACAAAGCTTTGCTCTTTTGTGCATACACATTACACATACACTTTCTACACATTTTGTGCAGGAACAAAACGTTGGCTCTGATAGAGACTTCTGTTTAATATACAGAGCTGAGACGGTGCTCTAGTTCCAACCTGGTCAAAGTCCAAGTGACCAGAAACAAAGGAATACATCCAACTCACAAAGCTTTAAAAGAATTGTAAAAAATATACCTTCCACCTATTCCATCTGTTCTCCAAATTTAGAGGAGCAAAGTAAAAGACAAAACAAAACAATAACAAAAAGAAAGACAAAAAAATTGTTTTTTCTTTTCTTTTCCTTTTTTTTTTTTTGAAGGAGAAGATCCAGACAGCACTAGTTAATCACATACATCTATAACCCCCTGTGGCATTCAAAATCAACTGCTCACTTCATGGCAAATATATGGGTAAACAGTGGAAACAGTGGCTGACTTTATTTTTAGGGCTCCAAAATCATTGCAGATAGTGATTGCAGCCATGAAGTTAAAAGATGCTTACTCCTTGAAAGGAAAGTTATGACCAATCTAGACAGCATATTAAAAAGCAGAGACGTTAATTTGCCAACAAAGGTATGTCTAGTCGAGGCTATGGTTTTTCCAGTGGTCATGTATGGATGTGAGACTGGACTATAAAGAAAGCTGAGTACCAAAGTATTGATGCTTTTGAACTGTGGTGTTGGAAAAGACTCTTGAGAGTACCTTGGTCTGCAAGGAGATCCAACCAGTCCATCCTAAAGGAGATCAGCTCTGGGTGTTCATTGGAAGGACTGATGTTGAACCTGAAACTCCAATATTTTGGCCACCTCATGCGAAGAGTTGACTCATTGGAAATGACCCTGATGCTGGGAAAGATTGAGGGCAGGAGGAGAAGGGGACGACAGAGGATGAGATAGTTGGATGGCATCACCAACACAATACACATGAGTTTGGGTAAACTCCAGGAGTTGGTAATGGACAGGGAGGCCTTGTATGATGCGGTTCATGGAGTTGCAAAGAGTCGGACACGACTGAGCGACTGAACTGAACAAAATGATAGAAAATATTTCTATCACTTGCACAGAAACTACAATTGTTTCACGGTGTGAAAACTATTTTGTTTGTTTTTCTTCTTGTTATTGTTTTGTTTTGTCTTTTACTTTGCTCCTCTAAATTTGGAGAACAGATGGAATAGTTGGAAGGTATAATTTTTTACAATCCTTTTAAAGCTTTGTGAGGTAAATTTCTCCAAGTTCTTCACAATGAGGTAAAAAGGGTTTGCTAGAAATTCTCTTTAAAATGTATGAAAGACCCCGCCTCCAGAACTAAAAGTAGTGTTAGTAATAAAATACAACAGCTTTTTTATCCTTTGTGTGTGTGTGTGTATGCTTTTCATAGAAGTCCATAGCCCACTCCCCAAACTGTCATGCATAATTTGATACAAATGGGTGATCTGCCTTGTAGGTTTAAACACAAAACAGAACTGGCAGGGGGAACAAAGTCACCTGTAAGTTGTTGCAAAGGCAGTCAGCTCTCTGGGAATCAGGATAAGGGTAATTAGCTGGGAAGTCCACACTCTAATTTGCCTGAAGAGAAACAAATGAAAAAAATTACATACAATATGTACGCATGTGCTTGCATCCATGTGTGTGTTTACATTTTCGGCATGACTGTTGCATTGATTTGCCAAGATTCAGTTTTCTCTCCCCTGACACTGAATAAAACCCAGGTGCCACTGCCAATATTGTAATACTTATTCAATAGGGAACAGTGGGTGGCAATCTTTTTTTTTTTTTTTTTAACCTGCTGAATTTCTCTTATTTCTTGCCAGGCATGGCTGTCACCCTTTACATGCCTGAACTTTGCAGAACAAGTCAGCTGTAAGATGATTTTGCATGCCTCTTATTTTTTAGCTCCCAGTAATTTGCTCAACAAATAACAAAAACCCCAGTTATTTGCTGCGAGCGCTAAGGCAGCTGACTTAAAACTACACTTGTAAATACAGTATGCATCACTTTGATCTCAAATATTGAGGACGCTATTATCTTTTTTCAACACATGCATCTTTTCCTTTCCCAACTCCAGTTACAACGTATTTTCACATTTCACTTTTTCCTTCTCATTTTTCACCATCATGTTAAAAGTAATGTATTTTTTATTTTTTCTTTCATTCAAAAAGTGTTGACAAATTTTTATCCATCTCCTAAAAACGAGCTTGTGGCAGAGAAAACCGTGTAAATGTATGTATCTGTGTACATTTTGCAAACTCATAGGATAGATCACATTTTAATCAAATTGAGAAATCTATCTGATGGGCTTGTGTCCTTACCTGTAGACTGAGATGTAGGCATGCAATCTAACTGAGTAGACCTTTGGCATCTATGTAAACTTTTAGATCTATGAATGCCAACCTTATGCTGCATTTTTTGATGAACTATTTCTAAAATATAACTTAAAATGCGCACACAAAATATACAAGATACAGATGTCTTCTCCTTGGTACTCTTACCAGATCTCCCTCTTGCTTGACCCACCCTCCCTCGAGGACTGGTACTCTGCAGGTCACCTTACCAGTCAAATTTAGCTAGCAATATCTGCTATTTTCACACCAAACCAGAAAGCCAGCTGTTTCTTGGCTGGTGGTCCCAACTCCCTCCTTTACTTTGTCACCTCTCCAATATGATGGTCACAATAGAGTACCTTTCTCCCAGCTTTAGGGGAAAGAATATGCCAAATATACACATACTCTCTCCTCCTACTCCTCCTCCTCTCTCTCTCTCTCTCTCTCTCTCTCTCTCTGTCTCTCTCTCTCTCTCACACACACACACACACACACACACACACTTTATTTCTGCCTGCTTCACTGCAGCAAAATATAAGGTGGAAGATTTTCTCAGGGCCCTTTCTCTTCTTTACACCTCCTTTTTGCTAATGGACAACGTTCATATCAAACCTCTGCTCATATTCACTAGGAAAAGGAATCTTTCCCACTTTTGCCTTCAGCTCAGGATTAAAATTCATGTTTGAGGAAAATTGCAAATTGCAAGATACTACAGACCTCAGTGGGTTTCCCTGGTAGCTCAGACAGTAAAGAATCTACCTGCAATGTGGGAGACTGGATTTCAACCCCTGGGTCAGGAAGATTCCCTGGAGAAAGAAATATCTACCCACTCCAATATTGCCTGGAGAATTCCATGGACAGAGGAGCCTAAGGGGGCTACAGTCCATAGTGTCACAGAGAATCAGACACGACTCAGCAACTAACACTTTACAGACCTTGGTGGTGTCACATTAAACAAAAGAGGGATGCTAACTCTTCTCTAGTTGTGCCAAGAGAACGCACTGTTCATAGCAAACACCCACTTCCAAGAACACAGGAGAAGACTCTACACATGTACATCACCAGATGGTCAACACCAAAATCAGATTGATTATATCCTTTGGAGCCAAAGATGGAGAAGCTCTACACAGTCAGCAAAAACAAGACTGGGAGCTGACTGTGGCTCAGATCATGAACTCCTTATTGCCAAATTCAGACTTAAATTGAAGAAAGTAGGGAAAACCACTAGACCATTCAGGTATGAAATAAATCAAATTCCTAACAATTATACAGTGGAAGTGAGAAATAGATTTAAGGGACTAGATCTGATAGGCAGAGTGCCTGATGAACTATGGACGGAGGTTCATGATATTGTACAGGAGACAGGGACCAAGACCATCCCCATGGAAAAGAAATGCAAAAAAGCAAAATGGCTGTCTGGGGAGAACTTAAAAATAACTGTGAAAAGAAGAGAAGTGAAAAGCAAAGGAGAAAAGGAAAGATATACCCATTTGAATGCAGAATTCCAAAGAATAGCAAGGAGAGATAAGAAAGCCTTCCTCAGTGATCAATGAAAAGAAATAGAGGAAAACAATAGAATGGGAAAGACTAGAGATGTCTTCAAGAAAATTGGAGATACCAAGGGAACATTTCATGCAAAGATGGACTCAATAAAGGACAGAAATGGTAGGGACCTAACAGAAGCAGAAGATAATAAAAAGAGGTGGCAAGAATACACAAAAGAACTGTACAAAAAAGATCTTGACGACCCAGATAATCATCGAGGTATGATCACTCCCACTCACCTAGAGCCAGACATCCTGGAATATGAAGTCAGGTGGGCCTTAGGAAGCATCACTACGAACAAAGCTAGTAGAAGCGATGGAATTCCAGTTGAATGATTTCAAATCCTGGAAAAGGATGCTGTGAAACTGCTGCACTCAATATGTCAGCAAATTTGGAAAACTCAGCAGGGGCCACAGGACTGGAAAAGGTCAGTTTTCATTTCAATCCCAAAGAAGGTAATGCCAAAGAATGCTCAAACTACTGCACAACTGCACTCATCTCACACAGAAGTAAAGTAATGCTCAAAATTCTTCAAGCCAGGCTTCAACAATATGTGAACTGTGAAATTCCTAATGTTCAAGCTGGATTTAGAAAAAGTAGAGGAACCAGAGATTAAATTGCCAACATCTGTTGGATCAACAAAAAAGCAGGAGAGTTATAGAAAAACATCTATTTCTGCTTTATTGACTATGCCAAACCTTTGACTGTGTGGATCACAATAAACTGTGGAAAATTCTTCAAGAGATGGGAATACCCGACCACCTGACCTGCCTCTTGAGAAACCTGTATACAGGTCAGGAAGTAACAGATAGAACTGGACATGGAACAACAGACTGGTTCCAAATAGGAAAAGGAGTACGTCAAGGCTGTATATTGTCACCCTGCTTATTTAACTTATATGCAGAGTACATCATGAGAAACACTGGGCTGGAGGAAGCACAAGCTGGACTCAAGATTGCCGGGGAAATATCAATAATCTCAGATATGCAGTTGACACCACCCTTATGGCAGAAAGTGAAGAACTAAAGAGCCTCTTGATGAAAGTGAACGTGGGGAGTGAAAAAGTTGGCTTAAAGCTCAACATTCAGAAAATGAAGATCATGGCATCTGGCCCCATCACTTCATGGAAAATAGATGGGGAAACAGTAGAAACAGTGGCTGACTTTATTTTTCTGGGCTCCAAAATCACTGCGGACGGTGACCATTCAATTAAAAGATGATTGCTCCTTGGAAGGAAAGTTATGACCAACCTAGATAGCATGTTGAAAAGCAGAGACATTACTTTGCCAACAAAGGTCCGTCTAGTCAAGGCTATGGTTTTTCCAGTAGTCATGCATGGATGTGAGAGTTGGACTATAAAGAAAGCTGAGCACAGAAGAATTGATGTTTTTGATCTGTGGTATTGGAATAGACTCTTGAGCGTCCCTTGGACTGCAAGGAGATCCAACCAGTCCATCCTCAAGGAGATCAGTCCTGGGTGTCCATTGGAAGGACTGATGTTGAAGCTGAAACTCCAATACTTGGCCACCTGATGTGGAGAGCTGACTCATCTGAAAAGACCCTGATGCTGGGAAGGATTGGGGGCAGGAGGAGAAGGGGACGACATAGGATGAGATGGTTGGACGGCATCACCAATTCAATGGGTTTGGGTGGACTCTGGGAGTTGGTGATGACAGGGAGGCCTGGAGTGCTGCAATTCATGGTGTTGCAAAGAGTTGGACAAGACTGAGCGACTGAACTGAGCTGAACTCTTCTCTAGCTTCTCTATCTTTTCTAGAAATCGTTTCTTACTACCTTATGCTACAAATCATTACAGAGTAGCTTCTAGGGGAGACAATAGCTAAGGAAGGAAAGAAATTGATTTAAGGAATTATCTTTTTCCCAAGGGCAAGAAACTTGTTTGTCACTTTTTTGTGTCTCCCATACTATGTTAGTACAGTATGGTTATTAATATTCAAATATCCAGTATGCTAAATTGATATTCAATAATTTAAAAGGAAGCAAAACAACAAGAGGTTGATGAAAGAATTCAGTGGATTGTAAAAATCATATCTTGATTCCCTTTTGTACTAGAAAAAATGGAGGGTGAAGCTTTGTAAAAGGATAGAGGATATTTAAATCATGAATTACTGCCAAGTTTATATTTATCTACAATGAATTTGTATGTTTTAATATATGTTTACATTAATTTAACAGCACTATTTTCATTTTTTTTTGAAAAACATTTTTAAAGAGAAAAGTTAAGAGAAGTGGCTCTTGTACTTTTAAGAAGTGGACACCAATAATTTGTGTCATTCTTCAGAGGGTGAGAAACTGAGAGACAAAGTTGAATTACCAGTAGTGCATTTTGGTATTTCAGCTACATATTGTTGTTTAATTAAAAGATGCTTAATCCTAGGAAGAAAAATTATGACCAACCTAGACAGCATATTAAAAATCAGAGACATTACTTTGTCAACAAAGGTCTGTCTAGTCAAGGCTACAGTTTTCTCAGTAGTCATGTATGGATGTAAGAGTTGGAGTATTAAGAAACTGAATGCCAAAGAATTGATGCTTTTGAACTGTGGTATTGCAGAAGACTCTCGAGAGGCCCTTGGACTGCAAGGAGATCCAACCAGTCCATCCTAAAGGAGATCAGTCCTGGGTGTTCATTGGAAGGACTGATGTTGAAGCTGAAACTCCAATACTTTGGCCACCTGATGTGAAGAACTGACTCATTGGAAAAGACCCTGATGCTGGGAAAGACTGAAGGCAGGAGAAGGGGATGACTGAGGATGAGATGGTTAGATGGCATCACCGACTCAATGGACATAAGTTTGGGTGAACTCTGGGAGTTGGTGATGGGCAGGGAGGCCTGACGTGCTGCAGTCCATGGGGTCGCAAAGAATCAGACACGATTGAGTGACTGAACTGAACTGATGTTTACTGCTAAGTCGTGTCTGACTCTTGTGACCCCAGTGGCTTTAGCCCCCCAATCTCCTCTGCCCATGGGATTTCCCAGGCAAGAATACTGGGGGGAGTTGCCATTTCCTTCTCCAGGGGATCTTACCTACCCAGGGATGGAACCCAGGTCTCCTGCATTGGCAGGTGGATTCTTTACTGCTGAGACACCAGGGGAGCCCTCAGCCATATATAATAATGAAAACAGAGACAGTTAACAGGATAATTTAAAATGATAGTTCTACAAATGCTCATCAAAACAACATCTATTAATTTCAACTGTCACAGTTGAAGGGAATGAGAGTATGCTGATTTTTTTTTTTTTTAAGTTTGTTTAGATTACTTTTTTGTAGAGGAACAAAGATTTGACTTTGGTTATGTATTGTGCAAACAAATTATTAAGTGATTTTAGTGAGTGGATTTTGGTGGTATATCTGATATTCTGTAATTTAAGTCTGACCTAAAAATTCTCAACATAACACTGGGGCCGTCCACCTGCGAGGGTGTCACTTGAGTTCCAGAAGTGAGACACATATGCTAAGTTCTATACATTAATATGTTCCTAAGAAAGTAGGAAATCTATTTTCCTAAACAAGTGGAGTTATGATCAATATTTTTAAGCAGAGGGAGAGCAAATCATTCATAAAAATTAGTCAATTCAATTCCATGGTTTATATGTAGCAAAAATACAGCTGGTTGACCAGATGTTTTACTTATTTTTCTGGTTATATGATTACACTATGGCTGAGTATCTTTTGCAATGCTGTTATAGTTCAGTTACTCTTTAAAATAAGCTCGTTTGATGCCAGTGATAAATGTGTCTATCAGTTTTTTAGTAGTGATAATAATTTAGGATTTTTTAGGACACAATTTTTGGAGGAAAAATATGAAATTTACTGACAGGTCTCTAGAAATGCCACTAGAAACTGTAAAGTATGAAGTAGTTCTTTATTAAAATATTTGACAGTTACAGAGTTCTGAAACTAAATGAACCCAACAATGAATACGTACAACCATCTCACAAATTTTAACAGCACAGAAGCCGGATATCTGGGGTATCACTGGCTTTTCAAGCCCAGGGACCCTTCCCTTTTGGTCTTATCATCTCTTCTTTCGACCAGATAGGAAGGGACTTCCCAATGTGATTAATTCCAGGCCTTAAACCTAGCTCAGGCTTGGCCCTGAATGGTGCCTTTGAAGGTGAATGGAGGTCCAGATGAAAGAAAGGCTGACTGGTAAGGTCCACAGAGAAATGTGTTGCAGAAATTAACATGCGGCAACCTCTTAATCAAAAACACTGAACAAAAGTCAGCAGGCCACAGAGCCCATATCCCGAAGCTGCTGAAGTGAAAACGCGGAGAGAAAGGACATCTGGACAGGAAGGAGGGGTTGAAATAATCCTGACTGCTCCGTGCTAACTAAAGTAAATCAGGAAATGCAAAAATCTGGGAAAGACGAAAGAATTCAGAGTATATTGAGTGGGGGATTTTTTTACAGATATATAAGCATGGTACTACATTTCAGAAAGAATTATTTTTTTATACCTACCATATCCTAAGCACTATTATTTGTTATATAAATAGCTCATTTTACCATTTTATGAGTCTATTGATATAGATGATATTCTCTATATTATAGATGGGAAACCTATTTATAGAGGACCAAGGATTTGATCAACTTGCAAGAATGGATAGATCTGAGAAGGATTTTGGCTAAAAAGTATGAAACCTGAAAATGCAATTCTGGTTCGAAAGCCCAGGTTTTATTCATTAAACTACACTGGCTCCTAAACCTCCCTATTTTAAACTGGGAGTATGAATTGTACTCAAATACTTGAAAAGGAAGAGGCAATAAAATCTATTCTTATGTAAACATAACATTAAAATCATGGATTCAGGTATTTACTGGGCAGTAGAATGACCTGGTAATAAATGCAGATTCACTGGTTCACTTTATTTTATTTTTTTTTAAATACTTGTCTTTTGTCCTATAGTTTCATCTGAGATTAACTTTTACTGGAGTATAGTTGCTTTACAGTGCTCTGTTAGTTTCTATTGGACCACAGAGTGAATCAGCTGGACATATATAAATATCCACTCTTTTTTGGATTTCCTTGCCATTTAGGTCACCGTAGAGCACTGAGTACAGTTCCCTTTTCTATACAATAGATTTTCATTAGTCATCAATTTTATATATAGTGTATATATATAAAATCAATTACATATTATATATATATATAATATGACATATATATGTATATATATATATATATGTCATGCCAATTCACTCTCAAAACAGTCCTACTGAGTAGGTCTAAGGTGGTCTCTGGGTATATGGAACACACTTTTAGAAACCCTGGGGTTTCAGTTATTATTTTTTTTTAAATTGCAAATAACTGAAGCTAGCTTTGGCTGCTATACTCAGAAGGTAGACATGTTCGGCTAGCACAGTAATGGCTCCCCAGATCAGATCAGATCAGTCGCTCAGTCGTGTCCGACTCTTTGCGACCCCATGAATCACAGCACGTCCAGACATCTCTGTCCATCACCAACTCCCGGAGTTCACTCAGACTCACGTCCATCAAGTCAGTGATGCCATCCAGCCATCTCATCCTCTATTGTCCCCTCCTCCTCCTGCCCCCAATCCCTCCCAGCATCAGAGTCTTTTCCAATGAGTCAACTCTTCGCATGAGGTGGCCAAAGTACTGGAGTTTCAGCTTTAATATCATTTCTTCCAAAGAAATCCCAGGGCCGATCTCCTTCAGAATGGACTGGTTGGATCTTCTTGCAGTCCAAGGGACTCGCAAGAGTCTTCTCCAACACCACAGTTCAAAAGCATCAGTTCTTCGGCACTCAGCCTTCTTCACAGTCCAATTCTCACATCCATACATGACCACAGGAAAAACCATAGCCTTGACTAGATGGACTTTTGTTGGCAAAGTAATGTCTCTGCCTTTGAATATGCTATCTAGGTTGGTCATAACTTTCCTTCCAAGGAGTAAGCGTCTTTTAATTTCATGGCTGCAGTCACAATCTGCAGTGATTTTGGAGCCCAGAAAAATAGTCTGACACTGTTTCCACTGTTTCCCCATCTATTTCCCATGAAGTGGTGGAACCGGATGCCATGATCTTTGTTTTCTGAATGTTGAGCTTTAAGCCAACTTTTTCACTCTCCACTTTCACTTTCACCAAGAGGCTTTTGAGTTCCTCTTCACTTTCTGCCATAAGGGTGGTGTCATCTGCCTATCTGAGGTTATTGATATTTCTCCCGGCAATCTTGATTCCAGTTTGTGTTTCTTCCAGTCCAGCGTTTCTCATGATGTACTCTGCATATAAGTTAAATAAACCGGGTGACAATATACAGCCTTGATGAACTCCTTTTCCTATTTGGAACAGTCTGTTGTTCCATGTCCAGTTCTAACTGTTGCTTCCTGACCTGCATACAAATTTCTCAAGAGGCAGATCAGGTGGTCTGGTATTCCCATCTCTTTCAGAATTTTCCACAGTTTATTGTGATCCACACAGTCAAAGGCTTTGGCATAGTCAATAAAGCAGAAATAGATGCATTTCTGGAACTCTCTTGCTTTTTCTATGATCCAGTGGATGTTGGCAATTTGATCTCTGGTTCCTTTGCCTTTTCTAAAACCAGCTTGAACATCAGGAAGTTCCCGGTTCACATATTGCTGAAGCCTGGGTTGGAGAATTTTGAGCATTACTTTACTAGCGTGTGAGATGAGTGCAATTGTGCAGTAGTTTGAGCATTCTTTGGCATTGCCTTTCTTTGGGATTGGAATGAAAACTAACCTTTTCCAGTCCTGTGGCCACTGCTGAGTTTTCCAAATTTGCTGACATATTGAGTGCAGCACTTTCACAGCATCATCTTTCAGGATTTGAAATAGTTCAACTGGAATTCCATCACCTCCACTAGCTTTGTTCGTAGTGATGCTTTTTTTTTTTTTTTCATAGTGATGCTTTCTAAGGCCTACTTGACTTCACATTCCAGGATGTCTGGCTCTAGGTCAGTGATCACACCATCATGATTATCTGGGTCATGAAGATCTTTTTTGTACAGTTCTTCTGTGTATTCTTGCCACCTTTTCTTAATATCTTCTGCTTCTGTTAGGTCCATACCATTTCTGTCCTTTATCGAGCTCATCTTTGCATGAAATGTTCCTTTGGTATCTTTGATTTTCTTGAAAAGATCCCTAGTCTTTCCCATTCTGTTGTTTTCCTCTATTTCTTTGCATTGATTGCTGAAGAAGGCTTTCTTATCTCTTCTTGCTATTCTTTGGGACTCTGCATTCAGACATTTATATCTTTCCTTTTCTCCTTTGCTTTTTGCTTCTCTTCTTTTCGTAGCTATTTGTAAGGCCTCCCTAGACAGCCATTTTACTTTTTTGCATTTCTTTTCTATGGGAATGGTCTTGATCCCTGTCTCCTGTACAATGTCACAAACCTCATTCCATAGTTCATCAGGCACTCTATCTATCAGATCTAGGCCCTTAAATCTATTTCTCACTTCTGCTGTATAATCATAAGGGATTTGATTTAGGTCATACCTGAATGCTCTAGTGGTTTTCCCTACTTTCTTCAATTTAAGTCTGAATTTGGCAACAAGGAGTTCATGGTCTGAGCCACAGTCAGCTCCTTGTCTTGTTTTTGCTGACTGTATAGAGACTCTCCATCTTTGGCTGCAAAGAATAGAATCAATCTGATTTCGGTGTTGACCATCTGGTGATGTCCATGTATAGAGTCTTCTCTTGTGTTGTTGGAAGAGGTGCTTGTTATGCTTGTTATGACCAGTGCATATTCTTGGCAAAACTCTATTAGTCTTTGCCCTGCTTCATTCCATATTCCAAGGCCAAATTTGCCTGTTACTCCAGGTGTTTCTTGACTTCCTACTTTTGCATTCCAGTCCCCTATAATGAAAAGGACATCTTTTTTGGGTGTTAGTTCTAAAAGGTCTTGCACATCTTCATAGAACCGTTCAACTTCAGCTTCTTCAGAGTTACTGGTTGGGGCATAGACTTGGATTACTGTGATATTGAATGGTTTGCCTTGGAAATGAACAGAGATCATTCTGTCATTTTTGAGACTGCATCCAAGTACTGCATTTTGGACTCTTGTTGACCATGATGGCTACCCCATTTCTTCTGAGGGATTCCTGCCCGCAGTAATAGATATAATGGTCATCTGAGTTAAATTTACCCATTCCAGTCCATTTCAGTTCACTGATTCCTAGAATTCACTCTTGCCATCTCTTGTTTGACCACTTCCAATTTGCCTTGATTCCTGGACCTGACATTCCAGGTTCCTATGCAATATTGCTCTTTACAGCATCGGACCTTGTTTCTATCACCAGTCACATCCACAACTGGGTATTGTTTTTGCTTTGGCTCCATCCCTTCATTCTTTCTGGAGTTATTTCCCCACTGATCTCCAGTAGCATATATGGCACCTACTGACCTGGGGAGTTTCTCTTTCAGTATCCTATCATTTTGCCTTTTCATACTCTTCATGGGGTTCTCAAAGCAAGAATACTGAAGAGGTTTGCCATTCCCTTCTCCAGTGGACCACATTCTGTCAGTCCTCTCCACCATGCCCGCCTGTCTTGGGTTGCCCCACGTGCATGGCTTAGTTTCATTGAGTTAGACAAGGCTGTGGTCCTAGTGTGATTAGATTAACTAGTTTTTTGTGAGTATGGTTTCAGTGTGTTTGCCCTCTGATGCCCTCTTGCAATACCTATCATCTTACTTGGGTTTCTCTTACCTTGGGCATGGGGTATCTCTTCACAGCTGCTCCAGCAAAGCGCAGCCATTGCTCCTTACCTTGGACGGGGGGTATCTCCTCACCGCTGCCCTTCCTGACCTTCAACATGGGATAGCTCCTCTAGGCCCTCCTGCGCCCACACAGCCTCGGCTTCTTGGACGTGGGGTTGCTCCTCCCCGCCGCCGCCCTTGGCCTCGGGCTTAGGGGCGTGGGGTAGCTCCTCTCGTCGCTGCCCCTGGCCTTGGGCGTGGGTTGCTCCTCCCGGCTGCCACCCCTGACCTCGGACGCGGGGTAACTCCTCTCGTTGCCGCCCCTGGCCTCACCCAGAGATGTCCAAATCTTAATTCTTGGAACCAGAAACTATGATTGTTTACATGGGTAAAGGGACTTTGTGGATGCAAACTAAGGCTCTTGAGATTGGAATGAGATTATTCTGGGATGTACCAGATCTAATCACCAGAATCCCTACAGGAGAAAGAAGAAAACAGAAGAGTCAAAATCAGAGGAGCTGTGATATAGGAAGCAGAGGCCAGGAGGGAGTGTGAGGGCAGAAGTATAGTCTAGAGATATGCACTTGTTGACTTTGCTGATGGAGGAAAGGGCCATGAGTCAAAGAAGCTTAGCAGCTGGAAAGGAAAACAGACAAAGGGATTCTTCACTGGGCCCACCAAAAAGAATGCTACTCTGTCAACATCATGAGCTTAGTCCAGTGAGACTCATTCTGCACTCTGACATCTGAAATTATAAGATAATACACATGTGTTGCTTACGCCACTATGTTCGACGTGATTTTTGTTTTTTTCAGCAACAGTAAGAAGCTAATACAATTGAAGTGCTCAAAGTGTACTTCAAAAATACATATGGTTCTATTTCTGGGTTTAACAAACACTCTGTTCTCTGATCAGATTATTAGTTTAGAGTACCCATACTCTCATTATCTTTTTTTTTTAAATGGCTTTAGTACCTAGGGGGTTTCCCAGGTGACACAGTGGTAAGGAATCCACCTGCCAAAGCAGGAGAAGCAAGGAGAGAGGGATTTGATCCTTGAGTCAGGAAGATCCCCTGGAGGAGGAAATGAAAATCTGCTCTAGAATTCTTACCTGGAAAATTCCATGGACAGAGGAGCTTGGAAGGTGGGCTACAGTCCATGGGGCTGCAAAGAGTCCTACGCAACTGAGCATGGACACATACACACACACCTGGGCATTTTTCCAGAAGATTTCTCTAGGGCTTTTGAGTAGTTTATATTGAAATTTTAACTATACCAAGTCCCTCCCAAATGCCAAGACATATATTAATACTGCAACATTCAATTCTGATATTGGTGTTGGTGTTTAATTTCTAAGTTGTGTCTGACTCTTTATGACCTCATGGACTATAGCCCACAAGGCTCCTCTGTCTGTGGGATTTTCCAGGTGAGAATACTGGAATGGGTTTCCATTTCCTTCTCTGGGATCTTCCCCAACCCAGGGATTGAACCCATTCATTCAATAGGGACCTCTTTAGTATTTTTCTTTTCCATGCAAATTTCCTCATTTGTCCGTAAATCCTGATAACTACTCGATTGCATTATCACTCATATTCATTTCATATATTTCAAAAGAATGCATCATTGAATGGAAAACATGAATGAAAATTCCCTGACAGGACTCATCCTGTTTAGTTTTGACTAATATAATACAATCATTTCAATAAATATATATTATTCCTAGCAGAGTACTCTAAGGTATATAAGGCAATTCATTGAAATGGTTTGTTTTTTCCTTTTTGCTATTAATGGGGTGTGATAAGTGGGATCACATTTTGGGCCTCTCTCTGGCATACTTACACACATGAATAATATCCACTGTAGTTTCTTCCCAGGCAGAGAGAAATTTCATCGCTGATGAAATGACAATAGTTGTCTGATTCCACAGTTATTCTGTAAATCTTACACAAAAGACCCATAAATCATTCAGTATACTTAGCTTGAAATATGGCATTGAAAAAAAAATGTCTGCTTCAAAAGAAAATTCCAGAAAGTCAACAGATTGACATTCAAATTACTCAGGCTGACCAGGAATATATCCATTATTTCCTTGGCTTTCTAGAAATTATCCCAACTGCAGCCATGAAATTAAAAGACACTTACTCCTTGGAAGGAAAGTTATGACCAACCTAGATAGTATATTGAAAAGCAGAGACATTACTTTGCCAGCAAAGGTCTGTTTAGTCAAGGCTATGGTTTTTCCAGTGGTCATGTATGGATGTGAGAGTTGGATTGTGAAGAAAGCTGAGCACCAAAGAATTGATATTTTTGAACTGTGGTGTTGGAGAAGACTCTTGAGAGTCCCTTGGACTGCAAGGAGATCCAACCAGTCCATTCTAAAGGAGATCAGCCCTGGGGGTCCTTCGGAAGGAATTATGCTAAAGCTAAAATTCCAGTACTTTGGCTACCTCATGTGAAGAGTTGACTCATTGGAAAAGACTCTGATGCTGGGAGGGATTGGGGGCAGGAGGAAAAGGGGATGACAGAGGATGAGATGGCTGGATGGCATCACCGACTCTATGGACATGAGTTTGAGTGAACTCCAGGAGTTGGTGATGGACAGGGAGGCCTGGCGTGCTGCGATTCATGGGGTTGCAAAGAGTCGGACATGACTGAGCAACTGAACTGAACTGAACTGAATTGAATGACAAAAGAAAGTTATATTGATTTTATTTTGTTCATGTCTATTCTATCATTTCTAGTTTTATCTTTTTGACTGAAATAATGGCACTTCTCTCAAAATGGATGATTTGTTTGAATATCCAGGCTTATAGGACATTTTACAAGTTAATTGTTTTTCTTCTTTTAATTTAAGAAAACACCAAGGGAATGGGTAATTATTTGCTTACAGAAACAGTATCTTATTCAAGTCAATTATAAACTAGGTATGTCTACAAAATTACGATATTTATCATTTTGGAGTACAGCAATACAAAAATCAACAAATGAAACAAAATGAAGTAAAGCAGTCAACTTGTTAAAAGAAATTTACTTTAATACCAGAGAGAATTTCAACTTTTAGAAGTCACTGTTTAAGTGTAGAGATTCCTTAAAAAACTGGAAATAGAACTGCCATACGACCTAGCAATCCCACTGGCTGGGTATACACACTGAGGAAACCAGAATTGAAAGAGATACGTGTACCCCAATGTTCATCGCAGCACTGTTTATAATAGCCAGGACATGGAAGCAACCTAGATGTCCATTGGCAGATGAATGGATAAGAAAGCTGTGGTGCATATACACAATGGAATATTACTCAGCCATTAAAAAGAATGCATTTGAATCAGTTCTAACGAGGTGGGTGAAACTGGAGCCTATTATACAGAGTGAATTAAGTCAGAAAGAAAAACACCAATATAGTATAATAATGCATATATATGGAATTTAGAAAGATGGTAACAATGACTCTATATGTGAGACAGCAAAAGAGACACAGATGTAAAGAACAGGCTTTTGGATTCTGCGGGAGAAGGCGAGGGTGGGATGATTTGAGAGAATCACATGAAACATGTATATTACCATATGTGAAATAGATCGCCAGTCCAGGTTTGAAGCATGAGACAGGGTGCTCAGGGCTGGTGTTCTGGGATGACCCTGAGGGATGGGATGGGGAGAGAGATGAGAGGGGGTTCAGGATGGGGAACACATGTACACCCATGGCTGATTCATGTCAATGTATGGCAAAAACCACTACAATATTGTAAAGTAATTAGCCTCCAATTGAAATAAATAAATTTACAAAAAAAAAAAATCACTCTTTAATGAATAATTAATAGAAAATTGGCTATAATGAAAGAAAATTGAGCTAGAACCACACTCCATGCCATACACAGCAGTAAATACCTAATAGTTTAAAGAATTAAAATCAAACTACTAAAAAATATTTAATAAAAGTTTAGGATTATAGAAATTCTTCCTAAAAAGAAACAAAAGCAAATGCCATAAAGAAATAAACCAATAGATTTGACTATACCCATGTTTAAAATTTCATTGTGATATATTTAAAAACATTAAAATACAAACTGCAGTTTGAAAAAATAATATGCATCATATTTAATAAAAATTAATATGGGCTTCTCTGATAGCTTAGTTGGCAAGGAATCCGCCTGCAATGCAGGAGACCCCAGTTTGATTCCTGGGTCGGGAAGATCTGCTGGAGAAGGGATAGGCTACCCATTCCAGTACTCTTGGGCTTCCCTTGTGGCTCAGCTGGTAAAGAATCCACCAGCAATGTGGGAGACCTGGGTTCAATACCTGGATTGGGAAGATCCCCTGGAGAAGGGAAAGGCTACCCACTCCAGTATTCTGGCCTGGAGAATTCCATGGACTGTATAGTCCATGGGGTCACAAAGAGTCAGGCATTATGAATGACTTTCACTTTACAATATGCATAATATATGCATTCTAACACATAACTGGGAAAATTGCATATACTCAAATAAAATATGAATATAATATTTAATCAATCAATACACAATTAATAAAATACAAATGATAATAAAATCACTAAACTTATATTCTTATTGAGAGTCAGGAAAAGAATAAAACCATAATGACACATGTTATTAGGCAAAAATTTTAAACAGTTGAAAAATGATATTGGGAAAGAAGAATGTATTCCTTTACAGTTGATGGAATGGATATCAGCAAAGATTAAACATTGGCTATATAATTGGCTCAAAGAATGAGCCAAGGTGGTGATATATACAAAACTTTAAATGAGTCTCTTCTTGAATTATCATAGGACCTCCCTTATATGTGGAATCTAAAAAGAAATGATACAAATGAACTTACAAAACAGAGACTCACAGACTTAGGGAATGGACTTACAGTTGCCAGGTGAAAGGGATACTTAGGGAGTTCGGGATGGACATGTACACAGTGCTATATTTAAAATGGATAATCAAAAAGATCTACTGTATAGCACATGGAACTTTGCTTAATGTTATGTGGCAACCAAGAGGGGAAGGGAGTTTGGGGGAAAATGGACACATGTATGTGTACAGCTGAGTCTCTTCACTGTTCCCCTGAAACTATCACAATATTGTTAATAGGTTATATTCCAATACAAATACAAAGTTCAAAATAAATAAATGAGTCCCTCCTTAAATTCGGAAACTTCATCTTATCCTTGATAGATATTTTCTCATCATTGATAAAAACGTTCAGTGTGAAAAATAGTGTAAATACGAGGTTTTATTGTGACATGTCATAATTTTGAAACAGTGAAACCACCTAAGTATCCATCAAAAGCGAAGATTGTATATTATATATTTTAAATCTTTATAATATTGAATGTGACACACCATTAAAAATAATGAAGTTTTTATGAAATATCTCCAGAATATATATTATTAAACATAAAACCAGGTCTCAGAACACATGCATCATGATCCTATTTGTTTTAAAAAAAGTTTTTTGTGTTAAATGCACATATGTCAGTATGTATTGACCAGTCCTTTAAGTGGGGATGTCTCTTTAGAGAGGATTATATGAGGAAAAGAAAATGGGAGATACTCTTTTTTTACATTTTCAATAGAGTTTGAGTGTCATAATATGAAATGTATGCATTTTTCTATTTAAAAGTCAAAAATGATCATTTTCAAAAACATTTTCACATTTGGTAAAATCAAAAATATTCCTTGAAGTGAGAATATTCACGTTTTTAACAGCCTATTACCTTTTAACTCATGTTATTTTTCTTGCCAGAAAAAAAAACAGCAGGGCTCTGATCATTACACAGATTATACAATTTAAATATATAATACAAAATACACAACAAACACAAGCTTCTCAAGATGATGGCTACTAATATCTCACAGGCTAACTTGTGACACACAGCTTTCCACTCAGAACATTCTGAGGTTCCTAAATTATATTAGGTTTATTTATAATTTATACATTTTGAAATTGAGAAGAGCAGTCCCTTCTGTATTCTCATTTCTGCTCTGTATTGGATTTTAAATTTTTTGTCAGTCGCATCTGACTCTTTTGGGGGTTGTTCTCGTTTTTCTTAGCAAAGCAATCCAGTAATGAGACTCTTAATTTAGTAGCTCTTCCTCTCTTTCCTCCTTACCTTCCTTGGCTTAGTTTTATATCAGTGGACCCATGATATATGCCTATGATCCTCTAAATAACTTCTTGCTTTGCTTTAAGAGGTAGTTGACCCTGTTCCATGCGGCCATTTCTTCTAGGCTAAAATTCAAAGTATATCGAAGATGATATTTAACCTTATAAAGTAAAACACCTATATGAACATCTTAGGATTACAGGAAAAAAAAAAAACAAACACACATTGTGGAGTGGACTTTGTGTATGATACTTACATTCCCTAGGCAGAAGGAAGACTTTCTTCAAGACTCAGCGTGACCAACAACAAAAAAAAAATGATTGTGGTGAACCTCAGCCCAGCGGTGGCGTCCCAGGAAGCCGACAGACCCGAGGCAGCTCCTAAGACGTCAATGCAAAGGTTGACAGAGCCTGCCAAGGAGCCAGATGCTGCTGTCAGAGATAGGAAAAATGGACCACGGTTTGGTGTCTGTTTCCTATGATTAGCATCAGCAGCATCCGTCACTCCCTTCTCCAGATTCATTAGTAAAGTCTGGTGTGAAGAATTTCAGTAAAATGTTTGTGCAAAAGGGGGAAAAGAAACATCTGTTTCAGAGTTGCTTTCCCCCTTAGTCAAAGTCCGTCAAATTTTGGTGCCTGTTGTTGTTTTCTGTATTTATTTCTGTATTTTCTGTAAGTCACTGTGCTTACAGTTATTGGACATTGAAACAACACTCAGATGCAGTTAAAGGCAATAATGTTTTGTCCTTATTTTATGATGCTTTTTCCAGTACTAGTTTCATAGATTAAGAGTCATTGTTTTTTACTTTTCCTCTTTCTTTCCTTTCTGTCACCTTTCCTTCTTCTTTATTTTCTTTTTTTTTGTTTTGTTTTCATCATAGACACAGGCCTTGAGGCCACCTATCAGTTTCATTTAAGAAAGAGAACAATGTATTAAAATTAGTAACACCTTCCACAAGGAGTTCCTTGATGACTCAGTGGTAAAGAATTTGCCTACTAATGCAGGAGACGTGGGTTCAGTCCTTGCGTCGGGAAGATCTCCTGGAGTATGGAAATAGCAACCCATTTCACTGTTTTTACCGGAAGAAATCCCATGGACAGAGGGGTCGCAAAAGACTCAGACAGGACTTAGCAACTAAATAGCACCATCCAACTGCACCAAGTTCAAATGGAATCATTCTACACTGTGAAATGACAAGGGGACTATGTCTTACGTCTTAGCTATATGGGCCATGTGAAAAAAAAAATGCAATTTTATTTTCCCTTCAACCTCTCAGATGACAGTTACCAGTTGATTAGGAAAAGAAAAACACATAGTGACCAAAGGCAAGAACAAACTACAATCAAGCTTAGAGCTCGTTAATTAAAAGCTCATTACATTGAATGCTTTCTTCCCTTCTATAAAAGACATGATGAAAACAGTTCACATTTGAATAGAGCTTATAATCTGCATGTACCTGTCATGTATATTGCCTTATTTTGTCTTTACAACAGTGAAAGATGAAGACACTGGATATCATAAACTTTCCCAAAGGCAGCCAGCTGAGAACTTCTAGATCAGGGATTCAAAACCTGGATGTCCTTCTCCAATTCCAGGGTTCTTTGAATTACATTTGCATGATTCCTGAGTGACAGTACAGCTTATGGTTTAAAAGTCTGCCTTGTGATTACTTTGAAATCAGTTTATCAGTCTTTCAAAGGCAGCTGCAATCTGTTTCTCATATGATTCAGAAGAGCAAATAAAGGAATATTGGTACATATTTTTTCTAACTCCAAGCCATGCCCTTTTTTTTTTTTTTTTTTTTCTTTCTTTTAGGTTCATAAGATCCCCTGGAGAAGAATGGCCACTCACTCCAGGATTCTTGCCTGGAGAATTCCATGGACAGAGGAGTCTGGCCACAGAACTATAGGGTTATAAAAGAGTGACCAAGAGACTAACTCTTTCACTTTCAAGGATTTAGAGATGCAGATTCCCCACACGTAGATGGGTTATTTCATCATTAAAAATCAGAGGAGGCTAGATGGTTCCTTTAGTGACTAGTGAAGATAAGGCTAGGCAGCCATATACAGAGCCTGGAAAAGAACAGCAGCTACCATGATGGTCATTGAGCTTAAACTTGAAAATTTTAGAGTGGAGGAAAAATGTGCAACCAGCTGGAATAAGCTTTTTTATCCTAATAGTTCATTTATATAAATTGCTTTGATAATCCACTTTAAATTAATAAATGAATGAAGTATAGAATATTTCCATTTTAATGGTATATGCTGCTGCTGCTGCTACTGCTGCTAAGTCGCTTCAGTCGTGTCCGACTCTATGCGACCCCATAGACGGCAGCCCACCAGGCTCCCCTGTCCCTGGGATTCTCCAGGCAAGAACACTGGAGTGGGTTGCCATTTCCTTCTCCAATGCATGAAAGTGAAAAGTCAAAGTGAAGTCGCTCAGTCGTGCCTGACTCTTCGAGACCCCATGGACTGCAGCCTACCAGGCTCCTCCATCCATGGGATTCTCCAGGCAAGAGTAGTGGAGTGGGGTGCCATCGCCTTCTCCATTAATGATATATAGTAAATACAAAAAGAAATCTTTTATCTCTTATTAATAATACATAAGGCTTCCTTTGTGGCTCAACAGTAAAGAATCTACCTGTAATGCAGGAGACCCGGATTCGATCTCTGGGTTGAGAAGATCCACTGGAGGAGGGCATCAACCCACTCCAATGTTCTTGCCTGGAGAATCCCTATGGACAGAGGAAGCTGGTGGGCTACAGTCTGTGGGATCACAAAGAGTCTGACACGACTGAGCAATAAACAACAATATGTAGCTGAAATACCAAAATGTACTATTAGTGATTTTTCAACTTTGACATGACCAAGCGTCTAATTCATAAGATAGGATGCATCAAATGAAGATAAATCTGTAGTCATATTTGTAACTGGCAACACCATGTCAGACACTTTGAAATATACTGGTTGTATATGCTATGCATACTGTACACATGAAAACCAAATAATTAAACTTTAAAATGAAACTTCAGTCTATTGCAAATCAAATTGTGTGAAATTCTGTCTTTTGATCACTCATTCAATGTCTTTGCAATATATTTAGTTTAAATGATTAGATTTGAGATTTTGCCAGAGAAATTAATTTTTTTTATTTAATAGTGGCCTCTCTGATTATTTTTTTTATCTTACATTTCTGTTATATCAAATAGGAGATTTCAAGCTTCAAAGCAGTTCTGTTACTAAAGTGATTTTTACATGATTGGAAAAGAGTCAGTAATACTAACGTACTGAAATTTTAAATTGTAGCACAACATACCATGGAATCATTTTTTTCAAAAAGATATTTAATCAACTCAATCTTTTATCAAACTACAGTTTAAAAGTCATTTCACAGATATAAAAACACAGTTGTGATATTAGTTACAATACTTGAAATTAATTTGAGAAAAATTGATATACAAGCTGGTAAATATGAATAACTTTAAAAATGAACCCTTTTCCCAAAGAACTGGATGTGTATAAAAAACCCACTATGCATTTATATCGTATTTATATTAATATACTAACCAATGGAGAAATTTTCAGGAGTAATCCAAAGATCCAGAAAATGAAAAAATTCTCAAAGTAACAAAATATTTGGATTTTGAAAAAAACATATGATGCAAAATGTTTGAAATCTTTATGATTTCAGTATAGATGTGACAAATGTAGAATCCACTGAGCAGTACTAGAGGACACAGCCTGGCAAATTTGCAGAGCAAATAGATGTCTGTCAAATGTTAACTCTTCCTGCTACAAACATCTATTCTTTCTTCGGCCGTAGGATGAGTAGTTCACAATGGTTTAATTTCTTTGGTTATTCCCATTTACAATGTTAAATCTGATCCTTATACTTTCTATGGATCAGTTTGGTCATGCTGTGTTACCGAGTTATTTGATTAAAACCAATCTAGATATTATGAAGGTGATTTTTAAAAGTTAATAAGATTTAAATCAGTAGACTTCAAGTAAAGCAAATTACTCTTCATGATGCGGGGGCCTTGTCCAGTCAGTTGAAAGCCTTAAGAGAAAAGACTGAGGTGTCCTAGGGCACCAAACCATGGGTTTGGGGCCAATACCTGTCTTTTTCTGTATCTGTGTCTGTGTGTGTGTGTGTGTGTGTGTGTGTGTGTATATATATATATATATATATGTCTCTCTGTGTGTGTGTACACGTTTACTTATCCTGTTACATGTATAGTACATACATAGACATACGTATGTTATCTATAGATAAATACTCTCAGTGACCAGAAAATGCTGAATTTTCTATGTACTGAACTTCAAAAAGGCACAGAAGAGAATATTTGAAATTAGAAACTCTCAGAAAATTCAAGATAAATAACAACCCCAAAACTTACCCCTAGGGCTTCCCTTGTGGCTCAGCTGGTAAAGAATCCACCTGCAATGAGGAAGACCTGAGTTCTATCCCTGGTTTGGGAAGATCCCCTGGAGAAGGGGAAGGCTACCCACTCTAGTATTCTGGCCTGGAGAATCCCATGGACTGTATAGTACCTGGGGTCACAAAGGGTCAGACGCAACTGAGCAACTTTCACTTTCACAGCTTGCCACTAGAAACAAAGAAAAAGTGTCCCTATAGACACCATCGGTGAAGGATGTCTTCCTTTTACCCCATCCCACCTCCAGTTATGTTCCAATCAATAAGCTTGTTCCCTTCTACGAGTAAGAAAGGCAAAGAAATTAAAAATGAAGAGGTGTCTTTTTTTTTTTTGCTATGATTTCTTTCTTTTTTTTTTTTGCTAATCCTTAGTTTGTAGTTTCTGATTATAGGTATGAAGACCTATCTGTGAAAAAAAAAAGGGTCCATATCACTAAAATGTGAGTTTTGGCGACTTTATGTTTTATCTTTCTCTATTTGGTTTATCTTTCCCATTTCCTATAATATGTGTCATATTTTTTCTGGCTATGCACTTAACAGGCTTCCCAGGTTTAATTTGTGTCCAGTGGGAGCACTACATTTGCTTGGTTTTGAGGTTGACACTTTCTCTTTGGAAACTTACCATATGTTTTTACAATATATATTATACTAAGTTCCTGTTTTCTCAGTGCATATTTTTCTATGTGGGGGTTAACTTGAGCAAAATGAACAGATTAAATTATATTTCAGTCATAGTCTGGCTTAATTTTCACTTGAATTCATTTCAAACTAAATGCTTCATCCTCATTCATCTTTATTCATTCAACTGTATCCCGTGGACGTTTGCCATTTAGACACCTGGTAGTTTTCCCCTGTTGGCAGATTCTTGGACTTGTCCTGGCTTTTCTAGTGCTTTGGTAGAATTAAGGACATTATTTTTCTCAAAGGTGAGGAGGGTTTGGGGGGAAATTTAATGTAACTTATTTTCCTTTGCCAAAGATATGCTAGGGGTTTAAGAAGTAAATTTCATAGTAAATTTCATAGTTACAACCCTCCCTCCAGGCCCCATACTTGTTGTGAATGTAATATGTGAGGACTTAGACGGTGGAGGAAGCAGAGCATCGCTGTCATAAAGCACCAGGAAAGAGCTGGGCTTTCGATGTCTGTCTCACTATTAACTAAGACGCTTAGAAAACTCAAAAATAGAATCCAAGTAACACAGCAGCAACATTGCATGTAACGTTTTATTGTGCACTCTCTGGATGCATGGTTTAACCACTCAAGAATTATAAGTTTTAGCCATTTTTCATTTCCACAAAATGTGAGCATCATGTTATTTTTGCCCTTCCAATCAATGGCCATTTCTATCTGTCCATGCTATACTTTAGCAAAATTGTTTTGTATGGTTTTGTCAATTCTACCAATAAATCCTACTGCAGTTTAAATGATGGATTAAGATCAACAATAACAGAACAAATCTACCAGCACTCTCTCTGTATCTCCTGCAGCTTGGCATGTCCTCTGTTGTAACAGAGCAGAATTCTCTATTACAGGTAGCTTTGACCTCAATATGGATTCATTTTTTTGAGTGAAATTTCACACCAAAGACAAAAATAAATCACAAAAAGTTTTTCAAATATCTCCTGCATACACAATTTTTCCAATTACATTCACACATTGATCAAAACCATTGTCAGTATCATGATCTTTAAAAATAAAGATCACACACATATGCACACCACACGTGTGTGTGTATGCTGAGCATCAAATTCATATTTAAATAAATATTAAACATGGAAGAAAATTTTAAAGAAACAAGCAGTTGGGGAAGTCAAGTTTACACTCTGGGGTCTCTCTTTCCTAAATAAGATTACCCAGCCTGAAAAAGATATGCAACTTTGCAAAGCACTAAAATGGATTCAAAATGATTTTCACAATTCGATGAAATCAAGCTAATTCACAGAGATAAAGAAAGATCTACTGAAATTCGGTTTGATACATGCATATAATAAATACTGTGTCAATTTAATCAAAAGTAAAGAAGATGTGAATTACAGTGCCTCATCCCATTTTTGTTTTTACCATTTTTTAGGCAATATTTTTTCTTTCTGGGAACATACTCTTTCAATACATTTCTTTCATAGAAAATAAGTAATCAGGGATATTATACATATGTTATATAGAAACCGTCTATATTCAGGGATAAAAAATATATATAAATTTTATAAATATTTTAAAGTGTATTGTACTTATATATGATATATAAATTTTTATATATACACACACACAAATGAATAGCTTAGTGATTTTTTTCAAAGTATGATCTCTCAGTTCCAATGAATAGATTCCACAATTTCACTAAAATTTTATTCAAATTTAAACATAGTTAAATATGTGTACTTTAAACAACATAACAAAATTATATACAAAGCAATATATATTATATATATATATATATATGTCAACATCATATCAGTCAGTGTAAGTATCCAGGCTTCTCTGGTGGCCCAGCAGTAAACAATCTGCTTGATATACAGGAGACTTGCAGGAGATTCAGGTTTGATCCCTGGATTAGGAAGATCCCCTGGAGTAGGAAATGGCAACCCACTCCAGTATTCTTGCCTGGGAATCCACCAAACGGTTAACTTGAATTACAAAACTGTCCATTAGAAAAATAGAATAGAACTTATTTGTTCGTTAAATTGCTTTTAAAAGTTATAATGACAAAATTTCATTTGTAAATGAGGCTTTACTTTAAAAATAGGTTTGCAAACTTTTTGTCCTCTTGTTCAGCACTGTGTGTAGTGCCCAGCAGAAGAACACATATTTCCCACATACTTCGAAAAAGTAATACTGAATCTTTTCTTATATATAAGCGAGAGAGTGATGCCACTACAGTCTATGAAACTGGACCACCTTTTTCTTTTCTGTTAGCTGGTTTTGTTGCCTTTAATTTGGTTGCTAAGCTGGAGATAAGCTAAAAGAAAAGTCACATCAAATAATATAGTTGGATTAAACTAGATATATAATAGAGTTCAAATCATCCATGCCCTGCTTGTAAACTCGGATATAAACTTTACATTTAATACTTTTTAAAATATTTCAAAAAGTATATGTTTAGATAGCCACAAAGATCTGACTTAACAAAGTACAGTAAGTAGGAAAAGAAACCCTCTTATCACTCAAAATCTATGGGTACAATAGGGACCTGGGATCCCAAGAGGGAACTGAACTTTCTCAGTCTTATTCCCATCAGTAGACCCATTTTTGATTGTCCAGATATTTAGTTTTGTAAATATCCTTAATTCTGTAAACATTCCTAAAAATATTCCTATTATTTCTTCTGTGCCTTATAATATTATCATGAAACTTTAAATAACAGATGGTGAATAGTCCATGTCCTCTGAGAAAGACTTCAAGATCAGGTTCTATAGGCAATGATTTTCTGAGGGGAAAATCCTCAAGAAAGAAAATGGGAAAGTTCTGTGGAACATGGGGACAGCTGCCACACCACTATGTCCAACCCCAAATGAAGAAGACTGGGAAGGAGCGAGGCTGTAAATCTTCTAGACAGCTGGCAAACCAAGGAAGGACTTTCAAGGCCATCAGTGAGTTCTTGAGCCAAAGTCAGCCATATGAGGTATTGTATGCTTCCCAGGAACAAGCTTGCCTTCCCATGCCTGCCAGACTCATCCATTAGGTTGGTGCAGTCCATAGGAAACACAGGGTCTGTTCAACGCGGCAGTGAGTTTCCATTCCATGCCCCAAAAAACTGGAACTCTGTGTTCCATTACACTCCCTCTAATTGGAAGCCGGCAAAGTACATTCTCATGATTGCCATAAGTACGGCTTTTTCTAGAAAATATTCTTCAGTCTTGCTCTCATATGAGACAATTTTTCAGAGGAAGAAGAAAGGTCAATGAGATGGAAGAAATTCCGCAGTATGGTGGATTACACGATCCACCGTCGCATCATTGACGGTCACATTGACTTCTGCGTGAGCACCGGCCTACTGTTCTCACAGTTACCCACTTTCCAATGTGGGTGATCAGGAGGGGCTTCCAAAACTAGCGAGAAACACAAGGAAATTGACAGAGAGTTTGATATTGAAGCATGGGATCACTACATGCTTGTTTTAATCAAACATCATAGTTATTCTTTAGGAAGAAGAAAATAATGCTGACTGGATTTGACTTGGTTTTACCGACCATATATGAATATCATCTCCATTCAGAGGTGGAAAATTCTTTTTGAAATCCAGTCTCTTGCACTTCCCAACTGATTTTTTTTAAAAATAAATATCTTCTGGCTTTTGCTATTAAGAGCAGCAAATTTCATAGTGAGTGCAATGTGTGTTACTAAAATAAAGATAAGCTAACTCAAACTCTATTCCAAAAGTTCTTAATACTGATGAATAATGAAGAGCCTTGCAAAAGTATTCTTTGCTATTTCCATATAGTATTTGTCTTCACTGTTTTAAAGAAACAATAATGTGAAGCTACCAACCCGTGAGAAATTGATCTTTAGTACTTTAATGTAATTAGTTCTTAATTCCCTCTCTAGTTTCTCTGGATCTGCTTAGGTTTTGAAACTAATTCAAAGCAATGTTTTAATTATTACAACATGTAACTTAATGGGAGTTCTTTAGTATCTCAGTGCAAACACCTAACAAATCCCTTTCACCCCCATTTTCCTGATGCCTGTATCTAATTTTCAACTTTCCACAAACCAGGCATGTATTCGTCACAGAGAAGTGAAATACGATAGCCCTGTTACGCATTAACACACAACCTGGAGCTGCCATTTTGTGTCTTGCGAGAAAGAAATCAAGTCTTCCTCCACAGAGGCTGGAAGTGGCAGCCACGGGCTATCACTGAGGATATCTGATCTATTTCTCCGGCACATTCCTCTGCTTTCAGTTCATGTGGAATTTTATTTGGTCATAATGAAAAAATTCAGCACCTAAGAGCCCAAGTGTTTTATAAACAGAGAACTAGATCCTGTGGTTCTGGCGGATGAATAAGCTGTCTTTCCCACCTGGATAAGGTACTTTCCAAGGAGTCATGATTCCTTTGGTTGCTGAATACACAGAAAATGAACTCACAACGCAGACATGGAAATGTTGAGATGCTGTGCTACACAGGTATAAAACATCTCATTATATTATATTATAGTAAACAAAATAATATGTTAATAAAATCTTTCAAACTACACACTTTCACTTAACTTGCCTTTATCTTATCAGGTACTGAATTAGTAAAATGCAATTTCTGGTATTAGGTCATGAATTGGGGCCTGAAACCACTCAAATACCTATCCAACACCTCTATCTTTTATACTTTCTTACCATTTTACTTTTTTTTCTTCCAATTTCTTCTCTATTTTTCTACTCTTTTCCAATTCCACTTTCTTTCTAGACTCTTTTGATAATACTTTACAAATGCATGCACAGATATTGATGCATTTCATTGTTGTCCCCTTTCACTTAGATGAGAAACATTTGAAATTGAAGAAAATCTGGAAATGCATATGCATATTTGGGGAGATGGGGTACAAGTTCCAACTTCCATCAGATCCTGAAAGGGATTCTGGACCAGAAAGGCTCATGAATTGCTGTGTAGAAACATTTATTTATCCAACATCATACAGAGGTCCTTGCCTGTTCTTTTCAATTATTGTTTATTTCATTTTGACTCTAATACAAGCTGTGGAAGCCAACAGGAATCTAGGACCAGACTTCATGACATATTTTTTAATTATTTGCATATTGAAAAAAATGCTTCAATGTGTTAGCTGCTATGGTGGACAGAAGTTTAAGATGGTATCCTAAGATTTTCATTCTTAATCAAATACCACTCTAGGTAATGTTGTCAAGAAATCTTGCAGATGTAATTAAAGCCTCAAATATGTTATTCAGTCACTAAGTCTGGTCCGACTCTGCAACCCTATGAACTGCACTATGCCAGGCTCCTCTGTCCTCCACTATTTCCCAGGGTTTGCTCAAATTCTTGTCCAGTAAGTTGGTGATGCCATCCAACCATCTCACCTTCCTGTCACCCCCTTCTCCTCTTACCTTCAATCTTTCCCAGCGTCAGGGTCTTTTCCATGTCATCATAATCATGTAGCCAAAGTATTGGAGCTTCAACTTCAGCAACAGTCCTTCCAATGAACATTCAGGGTTGATTTCCTTTAGGATGGACTTCCTTGACCTCCAAGGGACTCTCGAAGAGTCTTCTCTAGTACCAAATCCCAAATAAATTGACTATAAAGTACAGATAATGTTTGGGTGGGGCTGATATAATCGCACGAGCCCTTTAAAAGTAGTTTTCTCTGGCTGGTAGCAAAAGGGAATCAGGGAGATTTGAAGTGCAAGAAGGACCTGACATGAAGAAAATGATCTGTTGCTGAGAGACAGGAGGCCACCAGGCAGTCTGCAAGCAGCTATTAATAAAAGTGACCCTGGCCAATAGCCAGCAAGGCAGTGGGGACCCTGGTCTCCTACCACAAGGAAATGAATTCTGCCAGCAACACAAGGAAACATATATCTCCCCAGTCAGGACTCCAGATAAGCACTCAGCTGGCTGACACCTTGGTTTCAGCTTTTGAGACCCTGAGTAGAGGACTCAATTAAAATCCACTGGAATTCTGACCCAGGGAATATATGATACCATAAAATATTGTCATGTTAAGCCTCAAAGTTTGTAGTAACTTGTGACAAAGCAGTAGTAAACTAATGCAGTTGTTAACTTATAAGCCTCGGGTCTTTAACTTTTTTCTCAAGGAACTGGTATATTTACCTACATTTAAACAAGTTCAGAATTGTTGACATCTTAGTGATTTTTCATTCTGGCAGGAGTGTTCTCTGAGCCAAAAATAAAATAAGAAAATGAAAGATGAAGTGTTATCTGTTGGTTGTTTCCTATTTAAGGCATGCAGCAATTAACAAAAAAAAAAGTCCACCCATTAGCTTACTTTAAAGGATGAGCAAGGATACTTAAAGTTGTGAAAAGACACCATCACTACAATTCTATTACTTGTTTGTTTAATAATTTCTAGTGTTTTTCAATGTTTGAATTGAGTTCTCTGTGATCTCGTTCTTTTTATGCAAATTTGTTCTGAATCAAATGAATTCAATAAACTTAAATAACCATAAAAATAAATTTAGCTATGTCTTATAAATATAGATTTCCAAGCATTTGCAAAAGAAAATTATGTTTCACTTCCCTGGAATACATTTATGTAATCTATAATTTTCACACCATCCTAGGAGGTTCTGATGGCCACAAATGTTTAGCGAAAATCTTCCTTTAGAACAATTGCACTTTTATTGAAAAATCTGACTGGTTATCTATAACATGTGGCTTTAAAGCAGAAGAATGTTGATGCCGAGAGGAAGTTCCCATCGAGCAGTACAGAGAATATAGAAGCATTAAAAGATATGTAAATATATCATGCAACATGTGGTAAATTGAAGGCAGAACCAATGAAAATGAGCATTGGAATCCGCTGGTTGATAGGCTTTACCACAGACTATTGTGGTTGGAGAAGATCTACTTTGTTCAATGAACTGTAAACCAGATTGTTTTTAAAGCATGAAACCAAGAAATTCTAAAGTGCACTCACCAAAACAGCAGTTCCAGATAGCTTCCCAACACTTCAGGGCATAACTGCCAAAGACGGAGCTTGTTTCATGAGTCTTCTCTGGTCCATTGCACACTGAGTATTTTGTGCCTCACAATCCTTCCATTTCAACTTTTTCAAGCATTTAGAAATCCTTTTCAAAACCTTCCAATCAGGACACTGACTACTATTCTTAATTTTGACTCATTTTCCTTAATAATAATACACTGCACCCTTTTAAATCACCTCGATTCAGGCAACATTTACAGAACTAGTTGTACATATAGAGATAAACTAACATCTTAGGAATGAATTTTAGAGGTTTTCTCTCACCTCTAGCAACAATTTCACAGAAAAGCATTTATATAAACCCTGCCAAGCTTAGTATCATTTTATTAATAAAACGATTTAGCTAGCATTTGATTTGGCTATTTTTAGAGTTCCTGATAAGCATTTCCTGTAAATTTCTAAATAACTAACCTATGTCACTAGTCTTGGATGATACAGAAGAAAAGCACACTTTGTTCTGACCAAGCCAAATCTCCAGTTGTTTGTGCTTATTTCAGCCCAAAGTACAATCTATAATGCATTGTGATCCTAGAATTTCTTACCTTCTTCCCCATCACTTTTGATGTTCAATGATAAAAATATGTACGTTTGTGCATTTTAAAGATGTGTGTGGTTAAGTACAGATGCCACAAGATTCCAGGAAAAACTTGCATAAAAATTTTGGAAGAGGCTTTACCATTTCTACTTTATCATATTGGTGTGTATTTTTACCCTCATTTTACAGATGACGAAAATTAGGTTCTGAAAGGCTAAGTAATTTGCTCTGGATCAGCATGCCAGTAATTAGGATGATTAGAGTTCAAATAAAATTAGTCTCATGTAGAAATCTGTGTTGTCTTTTTTTTTTTTTTCCCCCTACAGTACAATATCCCCAGTCAGGAGTCAGGATCCTATTCACAATTGCAACTATACATAGCAGAAACAAATAAAAAAGTTTGCCAAACAAATATAAACGATGAATAACTCACATTGCTTTAACACATACATGCACACATACGTAAATAAAAAGATGCATATGTAAACTTTTTAAATACGCAGATGTTTCAGGCAATGGTAGCTTGTGGCACCCTAAGGTATCTGTAACTGCATAATGTCCTTTCGACAATATTTGATCAGGAATGCAGAGTTATCTACATTGTGCAAATGCATTCCAACACAATACGCTTAATAAGAGTGAACACCTTTAACCTTTCTTATCAGTAAAATTAAATTTTATTTTGAACAATGCCCACCAGGGGGTGCTGGCACATTGACACACCAGAAAGAGGAAAACATTGGCTGCCCTGCCAGGTACTAGCAATTGACACTCTTTGCAAGAACCTATTTCTGTAGGTAGATTTTTTTTTAAGTCAATAGAAGTTATTCATATGTATTATTTCAGAATGACAATCCTAGAAAAAATTTGGTTAGAATTAAGATCTAACTGAAGTTTTCACATTTTAATATTTTTTTTTAAACTCCAAAAGTAGATTTGGATGAAACAATTTTGACATAAAATGCTTTTATCAATAGAGATAGTCATTAATCATATAGGCATGGCTTACAACCTATTTAAGTATTCTTCAGTTTCATATTTCATATTAAACACCAACAAAAGATATAGTCACCTGTGCTGAAATATCTATATATTATGCATACATAAATCACTATTGAAGTTATTTTGTAACTGATTCCTATTATTCTTTAGTAATTTAGGAGGTAAATTTTTGAATTTATTTTTAACCAAATAAAATATGGAACAAAAATACAAAACTAATGTTCTTGACTGCAAATAAATAATATATAGCTAACTCATTTTTATTAAAGAAAACCATCAACTTAGTAACACACTGTGACCAGTAAGTTAGATATGGTTAGTACAATCTCAAAATTAACTGAATTTTATGGGGCATACATTTTGATAGTACAAATTTTATGCAAAGTTAGGGTCTTCAATAGAAACAATCTCCTTTCCCGCTTAATCCAAGATGCTTTGACCTGTGTAATTCAAGCCATTCAACCATAAGGAAAAATCTAGACTCTTACCTTTGTGGGCAAAAGCTGTTTGGCTGCAGCATCCCTTAATTATTTCCAAGTCTGGTTCGGGTGAATTGGAATGCCAAGTACACTCCAAAACTGTGTCCTTGATTCTAACGACTGTCTTCCCAAACAGAGGAAAAGCATTCTTTGTTACAAGATCCTCGAGTAGCTGTGTCCTCATTCTAAACAGTTGTTCTTCATGGAAACTGCGAGAAATGACCGCACATCTGTCAATTCAAATCTCAAGGAGGATGAGAAGGAGTTTAAAGAGCATATTGTTTTAGTAAACAATGGCAGCCACAAATGGGTGTAGGATTGTTTCCAAATGTTTATGGAATTAAATTATAGGAAATTTCCACTCTGAATTTATCATTTATCAATTTTTCTCATCTCTTCTCGAGCTTACCTGCATGTCCAACACATCCTGACACTTTAAATCCCAAAATGCATTAACTGTTTATCATTAGTCTTATTACCTTAATTTATTCACAACTGTGTCTTTCAAGTTTAAAGAGATCCTCAATGTACTGATAATCAAGCATTTAATGAGGACATTTACATTCACTCAATTCAGACCCTTCAAAATCTCATAGACTTTAATCATATCTTTTATCCTTCATTCTTCCAGATGAGTCATATGAAATATTCAACCCTATTATCATATGCAAATATCTTGGTTCTATTGATGTGGCAATCAAACAACAAATATTTATCCGGTTCTAGCTTTGCCAGTGACACTATGTCAGGAGTTTGGGGACACTGAATACATGGCTGCGCCTAAGAGCTTTCCCCTGCCCGAGTCCTTCTCAACATCTAGGGTGTTGGCTGCAAGCTCCATCTAATCACTGAGCCAATCATAACCAAGACTGGCAATAGACTGTATTATCTTCTCTTCACCAGCAGGTGAAATTTAGAATCAATATTGTTGTTACATATTAAGGATACTCTTGAGAGTCCCTTGGACTGCAAGATCAAACCAGTCAATCTGAAAGGAAATCAACTCTGAATATTCATTGGAAAGACTGATGCTGAAGCTGATGCCCCTATACTTTGGCCACCTGATGCAAAGAGCCAACTCATTGGAAAAGACCCTGATGCTGGAAAAGACTGAAGGCAAAAGGAGAAGGGGAGAGCAGAGGATGAGATGGTTAGATAGCATTACCAACTCAATGGCTATGAATCTGAGAAAACTCCAGGCAAGAGTGGAGGACGGAAGAGCCTGGGTGAGCTGCAGTCCATGGGATCACAAAGAGTCAGACACGACTCAGCAACTGAACAACAATTCAGGACACAGTACGCCAGCAATGCGTTCCAACTCTGGCAGCTTAGTTGATCTGTCAACAGCGTTGACAGTGTCCACGTTCTATTTCATAAAACAGTTTTTTTCCTCGTGGCTTCAAAACTCTACACTTTGTGTTTTTTCTCTTACCTCATTAGCTACTCCACTCAGTTTTCTTTATTTCACCATTTTCATCTGTTTTACCTCTAGATATCAGAAAGCCACAAGAATTGAGACTAGCCCCACTTATCTTCACTATGCATCAATCCATGAATCAACTGAAAAAGAGATCTTTAGAAACAGGAAGCTTGCATTTACCTCAGGATAAGAATCACTATTATCTAAAGGCTCCGCCACCCAGTCCTTGAGGAAGCCCTGTTCGTTTTGGAGCATAGGCTGTATTACACCTTGTCTCTGGACTATTTATTGGCTAAGCAACCTTCAGCCAAGTCCCCCCCCTTTTTTTTTTATGTTTCCATGTGTAATTTAAGTATAATAAACTTCACATATTTAAACTGTACAATCTGATCAATTTTGACATATGTCTTCAGCCATGAAACTGTCATTCCTATCAATATAATGAGAACGCTCACTACACCCAAAGCTTCATTTTGATCCTATCCTTACAGAGACTGCAGTCTGATAAAAAATGAATCTGTCTCATAATGTGAGAGACAGTATTGCAGGGAGATCAGTAATGAGTGGTAAATAACGGCATGGACAAGCGGCAGAGCATTCAGAAAAAGGAGATGGTATTGTGAACACTGGTTAGAAAGCACTTCATCATTACCTTTTGCATGCATTTTCTTAGAATATTTTTCTCTCTGCATTTTCTTTGATTATTGGGGTTAATCATTTTTCTCTGTCTTCTCTAGAAGACAGGAGAAGGTTTGAACTTACTAGGTTTGAACGCCTTTTGACTTTTATACAAGGACAAAATCGCTTCTTCGTAGGCTGCTTAATCCTTCTTTAGGAGAAATTAACTTGACCTTTGCATTCTGATTCAGTCATAATATAAAATGATTTTAGAGTTAGATGAGATCTCAGATACTACTTTTGCAAATCCAAAGTGTCATGTAATTCCACTTTGTTTTCTGTTCCCACAAACACACTAATATAAGCTCTTATGTCTTCTATTTATGATAGTAGTTCAAACATATTTTAAGCAGGATTCTCTTCATTTATTTTTTATTTTTTGGAATGCCTTCTTAGGCAAGAATCCTTTTTGCCACTAACTGAAATTATTTCTTCACTTACGTAAGGTGGCGCTAGCTGTTAAGAACCTGCCTCCCAATGCAAAAGACATGAGAGAAGCCGGTCCGATCCCTGGGTCAGGAAGATCCCCTGGAGGAGGGCATGGCAACCACTCCAGTATTCTTGCCTGGAGAATCCCATGGACAGAGGAGTCTGGTGGACTACATGTCCTGAGGGTCACATAGAGTCAGACACGGTGGGAGTGACTTAGCACACACAACAGAGATGATTACTTGACTCATGTAATTTAAAGGCCCAAGATTCAGCTGATTCCTAATTATGTTAGATGAATAACCTCAGATGATAGCACTGGATTATCTCTCCCAACGCTTGCCTCTATTTTCCTTGCATATAGAGTTGTCAAAATAAAATTCAAACAAATGTGAACTTCAGATAAACAATACACAATTTTGAGTATTTATGTGCTTTATGTATCTCACGGGACATACTATATTTATTTTTGTTTTTATTTTTTGCTTGTTTGTTTTTTCTAAATCTGGCACACTCACACTGAATTGCTCTCAGGCAGGTTTTTTTTCGCTGGTCTACCGTCACCATACTCTCTTAGCTTATAATCCCTAGATTAGCCACCTATGAGGAAAAAGAGCTTCTTTTTCCATAAAATCTGAGTGAGTCTTATTGGATCAAATTGTCATAACTATCAAACAAATGGCCATGGCTTAGGTGATGGAATGCAAGTGTTAGGTCTGGATCACGGTCCACCCTCTATGTACCAGGAAGCGGGTATGTGTGTCGGTTTCATGAAACCATATTTCCAGGATTCGTTGGAAGACTACTGTCCAAAGGAAGACCAGAGTACAGAGTGGATATATATGTTAGACAAGGGAAAGAAAAACATGACTATTAGAGATCTTTTTAAATGTGGCTTTACTTTTGATATACTTGGTTTATAATGATGAAAGCTATAATAAATTTAGTTGTATTTTAAAGGGCTGTGTATTCATCAACCACAACTAGTTCAGTTTTATATTATGTCGGACAGGAATAAGCATCACATATCAAGGTATGGGGCAGGATGATTTAATAGGCACCACGTAGTCACTGGATGGCAGGGGGAGCCATTGAGAGTTTCTGTTAAGAAAAGGGCATTTGGGTTAGATAAGTTTTGATTCTGATCTTTATCTTTTATACCTTGGAGCAAATTAATTCACCTGTAAGAACTTTGGATTAAGTTTGGGACTTGAATAATTTACTTCACTTGATAATTCAAATGATTAAATAAAGTAATGCATGCAATGACCATAGCATAGCAGCAGGGATATTATAATCTTTCACAGGTATTCATTGCATTATTATCTATAGCAACTTTACAATAGTCTTCCAGGTAGCATTCCTGAATTTTTCATTTTCTTGTTGTTCAATCCCGATGTCATGTCCAGCTCTTTGTGACCTCACGGACTGCAGCACAACAGGCTTTCCTGTCTTTCACTGTCTGCTGGAGTTCGCTGAAACTCATGTCCACTGAGTGGATGATACCATCTAACCATCTCATCTTCTAGGATCTTTCCCAATATTAGGATCTTTTCTAATTATTCAGCTCTTCACATCAAACGGCGAAAGTATTGAAGTTTCAGCTTCAGTATCAGTTCTTTCAATGAGTATTCAAGTTGATTTCCTTTAAGATTGACTGGTTTGATCTCATTTTCTTGCTTCAAAGAAAGAAGCTACATTCAGTAGGCTATTATGTATTGTGTTTAGGAGTATCACTCCCAGTAGATTTTTAACTCTTTGAGGTCATCCTTCATTGGTACTTTTCTCAATTTTTTCACATGAAGTTATTTTATGTCTGCCAGTCCCATCTTGTGCTTATGTAGGTGATTTTTAAATCACAATGCAGGTATTTTAAAAATCCTTCTTGAATTACAAAACTATATTTCTTTCCACATCTTGGGCTGCCTTTTTTTATGGATGCTCATTGGAGAAATATTTTGATGGAATTTTCTATGATGTCTCTTAAATTTCATTTCTTAATAACTTTTCATTCATTATACTGTTACTATGATTTTTATTAAATTTACTTTCCTTTACCAAAACATAACTGGCGTTTATCTCATATAGCTGAGATCCTGGGATATCCTCCAATATATATCTTTCTCAAAACTTAATATTTTATTGCCCCTCCTGTCCCCCAAAATAATTTGAGTTGAAGCTTAGAAATTTCAAAGCATACTGTCTTTTTCAGAAAAAATTACAATTTATCCCACATGATAAGTCTGATCATTAATCTTTGGAGAAATAACCATATGCTACAGAAGATAATATATAAGTATTTCTTCATGACATAAGGACAGAGGAAATACAGATATATTTATGCTTTTATCCCATGTCAATTCAATAGAGTTAAATCAATGGTAAATAAGTAGGTAGCTAAGTAGTTAAACACATGATAGATAAATAGATAGCCTATCTATAAGCATTTAATATACAAGAGAATAGACATAATGGAAGATCATAATTAAACAATAGAAATCCTGAAAGGAGATATGAGTGTTATATTGGGTAGACACTCAATCTGATTAATGTTGCTAAATTCCCTTTACCGAGACTCAACACAAATATCTCTACTGGCAAAAAGTATACTTCATTCAGAACAGCAAGGGTTTAGAAACTGAAAAATAATTTCTCCTCATAAAGAATGTGCTGAGGAATGTCTGGGAAAGGTCTAAAGTGCAATGCTATGAAAAATTCAAGTGATAAAGAATCTGAAATGCTATATTTGAAACTTCATTCTAATGCTTATTGCTTAAACTTGGGCAAATTATTTGCTTACTCAGACGAAAAGTTAACAATAAGGTGGATTCAAATTCAGCTTCATCACTTACTTGGTATGTGACTTGGATAAGTTACTTTTTTTCCTCTGAAACTTGCTTCCTGGATGACTAAGGACTAAAACAAAAACTGAAACTCAGAACAATCATGGTAATGGAATAAAGTTTTATAAAGTTTTGTACATAATATCGCTCACGTAAAGTGACATACTACTACTACTATTAAGTCACTTCAGTCGTGTTTGACTCTGTGTGACCCCATAGACGGCAGCCCACCAGGCTCCCCCGTCCCTGGGATTCTCCAGGCAAGAACACTGGAGTGGGTTGCCATTTCCTTCTCCAATGCATGAAAGTGAAAAATGAAAGTGAAGTCGCTCAGTCATGTCCGACTCTTCACAACCCCATGGACTGCAGCCTACCAGGCTCCTCCGTCCATGGGATTTTCCAGGCAAGAGTACTGGAGTGGGGTGCCATCGCCTTCTCCGAAATAAAGTGACATATATGTACATATATATATATATATACACACACACATATATATATAGCATGTATATTAATTCCTTCAGTTTCTTCATCATCATCATCATTGGGATTTTAGTAAAAACAGCTAATCATTAAATTCTCAGGTGTGCTGATAAGATAAGGTATATTAAAGAGTTTGCCAAATTCAGGGATTAGTTTTTATCCATAAAATACTAACAATCATTACTATCAGTACTAACAACTGCTTTTATAATAGAAATAAAGACAGAGTTTAAAAAATTCCTAAGTAGAAATTTAAAAATCTGAGTTCTAAGCATGCTTAGCTATGTACTTATTACATATAATATGTTGGGGTGTAACATTATATGAAGTGCGCTGTTCATCTTCTCTGGTACTTGGTTTCTTCATTATTATTTTATATTAATAACAAATATTCATATCATTATGACCCATAAATTCTCTTTGAATTCCTGTGGTCATGTATGGATGTGAGAGTTGGACTGTGAAGAAGGCTGAGCACCGAAGAATTGATGCTTTTGAACTGTGGTGTTGGAGAAGACTCTTGAGAGTCCCTTGGACTGCAAGGAGATCCAACCAGTCCATTCTGAAGATCAGCCCTGGGATTTCTTTGGAAGGAATGATGCTAAAGCTGAAACTCCAGTACTTTGGCCACCTCATGCGAAGAGTTGACTCATTGGAAAAGTCTGTGAGGCTGGGAGGGATTGGGGGCAGGAGGAGAAGGGGACGCCAGAGGATGAGATGGCTGGATGGCATCACTGACTCGATGGACGTGAGTCTGAGTGAACTCCGGGAGTTGGTGATGGACAGGGAGGCCTGGCGTGCTGCGATTTATGGGGTCGCAAAGAGTCGGACACGACTGAGTGATCTGATCTGATCTGATCTGATAATTATGAGAGGGCTTTCCTCATAGCTCAGTTGGTAAAGAATCTGCCTGCAATGCAGGAGACCCCAGTTTGATGCCTGGGTCGGGAAGATCGCCTGGAGAAGGGATAAGCTACACACTCCAGTATTCTTAGGCTTCCCTTGTGGCTCAGCTGGTAAAGAGTCCGCCTATAATGTGGGAGTCATGGGTTCGATTCCTGGGTTGAGAAGATCCTCTGGAGATGGGAAAGGTTATTCACCCCAGTATGCTCACCTTGATAGGAATCCATTATCTGGCTTGGGTTGCAAAGAGTCATAGGATTGAGCGACTTGCACTTTCACTTTTCATAATTATGAGTATGGTTGACATCTGACAACTGGCAATGGTCAGAAGTCCCTGAGACACCTTCCAAACATGACAAGAGACCAAGGAGGAGCCTTCTTCCAGTCTGATGAATCACAGCAGCTGTCTTCCTTTCATGCTAATTAGCTTTCAAAGCCAGAAAGTAGCAGACCCATGTGAATGGCTGCTGGAAAGATTTCCTAGGCCAGTTGAGTTTTTCCTTTCTGAATTCCAATTTAGAATCCTTTCTTGATTTTTTTTTTTTCTGTTTTTGAAAGGTATATAAGATGTCATGTTTTATTGGGTAGAGAAGGGAAAAAAAATCAGTGATTCTACATCTTGCAGAATTGGTAATCTTCCATAATTTTCTGCATGCTTACTTCCTGCTGTTTCTCATGTCTGAAATGTTCTTGGATATTGGATTGTAGGCAATGTCACATAATTATAATGCAGAGAAAATACCATGCCTTTACTACAGTCCAAAGGGTCACAAAGAGTTGGACACGACTGAAGTGACTTAGCACATAGCCTGCATAGTTACCTGTAGTGGAAAAAAAAAAAAAAATTGCCACCTGTAAAACAATCTTCTATGGTCTTTGTCAGCACTTTCCCTAAAAATCCTAATTTTTAGTCATTTATAACATCAGCAGACAGGACTTCAGAGAAAGTGATACCATCTGTTGTGATTATGAGTGATATCGCCCAAGCTTAGGCCAGACATGTAAAACCCTCTCATCTTCAGTATTTCTTTGCTTCTCTCTGCTTACTATGCGCTTGTCTAGTTGAGTTGATGAAAAGTATGCAAAGATCAATTTGGATTAAATCCAAACCCTAGTGAAAAAGCTGTGAATCAACAGAGAAGCACTGTTTTATCAACTCTAGCTCTCTTTTGTCTGTGGTGTGATAACATCATGTGTATACATAAGAATTTATCATTGTAATTCCAAACCCTGTAAGTCTTATCTCTCCTAGAAAAACTTCGATATTAGATAGTTGGAATCTCTTTATTCATGCTCTGAAATGTGTAACCCCTAAGAAGAGAGTCAGAGTCTAGGACAAAGTTTCAAAGAAACTGAATTCTGAAGGTAGAAAACACCCATCTTGGCATATAAAATGTACAAGAGTAGCAAGATATCTAGAGAAGCCAACTGTGACCCACTCCAGTATTCTTGCCTGGAAAATCCCATGGACAGAGGAGCCTGGTAGGCTGCATTCCATGGGGTTGCTAAGAGTCAGACATGACTGAGCAACTTCACTTTCCCTTTTCACTTTCCTGCATTGGAGAAGGAAATGGCAACCCACTCCAGTGTTCTTGCCTGGAGAACCCCAGGGATGGGGGAACCTGGCGGGCTGTAATCTATGGGGTCACACAGACTCAGACACGACTGAAGTGACACGGCAGCAGCATGATATCAGCAACCACAAAGTTGGATCAATGCATTTAGCACAAAAGAAACTATAAAATAATTATACACAGATATCACACCAGCATGAACTATCATTTTATAATCTTGGAAGACAGGGCTATCAGAAAATGTAGCTAAATCTAACTCATTAACATAGAAATATAAACTGGGGTACTAATAAACATATAAAAATTAGTATTTTTAACAGCATTCCATCTAAATATCTAATAAAAAGGTTTAGAGTTCATTTTCACATTTTTCTTCCAAATTTGGTAGTTACTAACTATGATGATTTAATGTAACTACAATAAACAGATATTTAAGTGATTTTTTTAAAACATAATTTTCTCAGTTGGAAATTTACAGGGGTAAACTATATCTGAAACAACAAAACCATAGATTCTTGTCACCATATGGCTTGTTCCCTTCTCTCTTGGTTTTTAATTGTAATTTTTATTTCCTTCTTCTATGGTCCTGCCTTCAACTCTCATTAATCCTCCCACATTCTTTGTCATCTTTTATGTGACTATTCCTCAAGGATATCAGCAGCATCAAGAGAAAGCAACTAATCCAGGCTAAAGGAGTTACTAATTCCTGTTTTGATTAACAAAAGGTGACTTCTTTTTAGAGAGTTCACAATTGTTTTTAGAACCCTCACATATAATTTAGCAAATGAGCTTTGTTCTAATAATAACATAGTTATCTAGTGTCTTAAAATTCACAGAGTGCTTGTATACACATAAAATCATCTTATCTTTGACACATCCCACTAAAAATGGTTGAAATAAAAATTGCTTGGCAAAATCACTCAATTAGAACATGGGGGAAGTTTAAGCAAAAAACTCACATTTAAAAATTGGTATTTAAATTCAGTATAATTTTGGCCAAAGAATTCTAAACTAATTATATTGGAAACATTACCTTGTTTATCCTGTGAAAATTTTCTTCAATCACAAAACATTTTTCATTTAGTACCAGCAAGTGGTTCTGGGGCTGGGGGAAGAAGCAAAGACTCATTCTTAACTAAAAAAAAAACGTATCCCAAATTAAAATGTAAGGTTTTTATTTATTTAATAGGATATCAGTAGGGCTATTTTTGTAATACCACCTTTTCACCTCAAGAACAACTCAACCTTAACTCTGATTCTATGATGAGTTCCATTGGAAAATCTTATATATTAAAAAAATAAAATTGTTCCTAAATATATAATCCTACCTTGTTATATTGATAATATTGGTGATTTCACCATTAATTCATTATGCTTTCTTTTGATAAGGTACGGATTGTGCTTAAATACATCACTGTTTTAATGTTTTGATCATGAAGTCTGTAAAAATACAAAAACTAGTCAAATAATTTTACTTTTTTTTAAATAAAGACATACATTGTTCAAAAAAACAATAGTGTATATATATCTGTCTCTCTATATTTAAATATATATTTAATATAATATATTTGATATATATCTACAATTTATATATTTATATATATATAAAGGGCTTAAACATATGTCACCTCTCATTTATACATATATTTATTAATGAATAATATTAATTAATTTTACCTTAGGTGACCACTCATTCCTTCTTTATATCCTGTAAAGTTGTTTTACATCTACATATGAAAATATGATGCTTCCCTCCTGGCTCAGCAGTAAGGCATCTGCCTGTAAAATATGTGACCCAGGTTAGGTCCTTGAGTCAGGAAGATCATCTTGAAAAGGGAATCACTACCCACTCCAGTATTCTTGCCTGGAGAATTACATATGACAATATACTCCTAACATGACAAAATTGTTAATGTGTACTCTCTTTTGTCACTAATCCATCAAGAATACTTACTCATTTCATATTAGTATACAGATAGCTACTTATTATGTTTGTATAATATTCCATTACACAGATGCAACAAAACCCATTTAATTGATTTGCTATTAATGAATTTTTTTTCAAAAATGTTTTTCTCTTACAGACAAGAGTGTGATGAATACCTTTGTAAAAACACTTCCCATCTAGGTGAATGAATCTTATGACAAATTCTCAGAAGTGAAGTTGGCTGGGTCAATAGAGCTTATGCATTTGTAAATGTGATAGATATTGATAAGTTGCTCTATATGTGGTCTAAATAAATTTACTTTCTTCATAGCAATACAAAAGAATGCTTATTTTGCCATAATTTCACTAACAAAATCAATTCTTAGATATTTGTAAATCTGATGTGGAAACTGTTCTCAGTATTCTTTTAATTTACATTTCTCTATTTTTAAGGAAAGAGTCTAAGGATATTTAAATATAGTTAAAAGTTGTTTGTGTTCACTGTTTTGTGAACTCTATATTTTTTCCAATTTTTCTATTAAGTAGGCTTTTGTCTTATCAATTTCCAAATATCTTTTATACATTAGAGAGCTTTAAATTAAATTGTAAGCATTATTATCCTTTTTTGTTGTGTTCTGTTTATATACAGATTGTTTTATTTGCAATGTACAAGCTTTTTAATTTTATGTAGACAGAAAATTGATTTATCATATATTTAACAAAGCTGAGGTTTGAGAACTAGAAAGACTTTCCACACACAAAGCTCATAAGTTAATTTGCATATATTTTTGAATCCTATATAGTTCCATTTGTATAATAAGTATTTTATCCATTTGGAAATTTATCCTGCACAAGAGATATGAGTTATCTGTTTTTAGTTCTTCTCATATGTCTACTAGGTGGCTGCAGCACTAAATATAACTGAGTGCTTCCTTTTGCCAATGACTTTAGAGAATTCCTTTTTAATATTCTATATTGCTGAATATAACTTAATTTAGAATTTCTTATTTTAATTGTTTTGTTAATAAGCAAATGAAGCAATTATAATAATAGGAAATTTTTCATAGATTTTAATATCATATAGAACATAGGTCATCATCAAATTTCCTGGCAATTCTTTCTTTTATTTTAAATTAGGTTATTATAATTTTTTAAGAGTTTTAGATTTACGAAGTTATGCAGAAGAGAGTACAGGAAGTCCACTATGAACTATAACCAATTTCCACTATTATTCACATGTTTATTACTATGAAACTTTTGACATGTTTGAAGGAGGTAATTAAGAACTGACCTACGGGTCTGAAAAGGCTGCCTCTCTTCCAACTCTCTTTACCCTCTGGAGGTCAACTTCAGATTTCACTTGGCAGGCTCTGGAGGTTGACCCAGTATTACAACTGAAGTGCATGCTTTATTCAGATTTTCTTTTTTTATAATATCCTTTTTTTTTTTTTTGCCCCTGTATCCTTTCTAGTATACCATATTATATTTATTTATCACGTCTTCTTGAATTCCTCTTGATTATGTGTGTCTCTTACACTTTCCTTGTTTTAGATGATCTTGGCAGTTTTGAGAATTACTGGTCAAAGATATTTTCGAATGTCCCTGAATTAGGGTAAGTCTAAAGCTTTTCTGATGATTAGACTAAGGAAAGGAAGAGCATAGGCTGCTGCTGATGCTAAGTCACCTCAGTTGTGTCCGACTCTGTGTGACCCCACAGAAGGCAGCCCACCAGGCTCCTCTGTCCCTGGGATTCTCCAGGCAAAAACACTGGAGTGGGTTGCCATTTCCTGTTTCAATGCATTCTTTCTTTTCTTTTTCTTTGCCCAGGCATGTCCGACTCTTTGCGACCCCATGGACTTTACAGTCCATGGAATTCTCCAGGCCAGAATACTGGAGTGGGTAGCCTTTCTCTTCTCCAGGGGATTTTCCCAACCCAGGGATTGAACCCAGGTCCCCCGCATTGCAGGAGGATTCTTTACCAGCTGAGCCACGAGGGAAGCCCAGTGTATGCATGCATGCTAAGTCTCTTCAGTCGTGTCCAACTCTGCAACCCCGTAGACGGCAGTCCACCAGGCTCCTCAGTCCACAGGATTCCCTAGGCAAGAAGGCTGGAGCAGGTTGCCATTTCCTTCTCCAAGAGCACAGGAGTAAATGACAATTCTCATCACCTCATGTTGAGTACATAGTCAACATAACTAATTGCTGTTGATCTTAATCTTGATCATCTGGCTTGAGATAGTACTTTTTAGGTCTCTCCCCTGTACAGTTAATGCTTTTATTCTTCCTTTTAATGCTGCACTTTGTCAAAAAAGACACTATGGGGGCCCAAATTTACCGAGTGTAGAGTCATATTCCCTGGAAAACAAACTTATCAACTAGAGGATGACACTTATGTACAGTTCCTTTCTCCATTAGTCCTTACAAACTCCACTCATTTCCAAATTTACTTGGATTAGCATCTTATTAGATCTCTAAGAAAACTGGACATATAAAGGGAACATTTCAGATAGGCACAATAAAGGCAAAAAATGATAAGGACCTAACAGAAGCAAAAGTAATTAAGAAAAAGTGGCAAGAACACACAAAATAATTACACAAAAAAAGCTCTTAATGACCCAGATAACCACAATAGTGTGGTCACTCACCTAGAGAAACACATCCTGGAGTGTGAAGTGAAGCACACCTGTGAACAAATTAGTGGAGGTGATAGAATTCCAGCTCAGCTATTTCAAATCTTAAAGGATGATGGTGTTAACATGCTGCATTCATTATGCCAGCAAATTTGGAAGTTTAGAAAACTCATCAGTGACCCCAGGACTGGAAAAAGTCAGTTTTCATTCCAATCCCAAAGAAAGGAAATCCCAAAGAATGTTCAAATTACCATACAATTGCATTCATTTCCCATGCTAGCAAGATTACACTCAAAATCCTTCAAGCTAAGATTCAGCAGTACATAAACTGAGAACTTTTCTCCTTTGCTTTTCACTTCACTTCTTTTCACAGCTATTTCTAAGGCCTCCCCAGACAGCCATTTTGCTTTTTTGCATTTCTTTTCTATGGGAGTGGTCTTGATCCCTGTCTCCTGTACAATGTCACGAACCTCATTCCATAGTTCATCAGGCACTCTATCTATCAAATCTAGGCCCTTAAATCTATTTCTCACTTCCACTGTATAATCATAAGGGATTTGATTTAGGTCATACCTGAATGCTCTAGTGGTTTTCCCTACTTTCTTCAATTTAAGTCTGAATTTGGCAATAAGGAGTTCATGGTCTGAGCCACAGTCAGCTCCTGGTCTTGTTTTTTCTGACTGTATAGAGCCTCTCCATCTTTGGCTGCAAAGAATAGAATCAATCTGATTTCGGTGTTGACCATCTGGTAATGTCTATGTATAGAGTCTTCTCTTATGTTGTTGGAAGCAGGTGTTTGTTATGACTAGTGCATTTTCTTGGAAAAACTCTATTAGTCTTTGCCCTGCTTCATTCCGTATTCCAAGGCCAAATTTGCCTGTTACTCCAGGTGTTTCTTGACTTCCTACTTTTGCATTCCAGTCCCCTATAATGAAAAGGACATCTTTTTTGGGTGTTAGTTCTAAAAGGTCTTGTAGGTCTTCATAGAACCTTTCAACTTCAGCTTCTTCAGCATTTCTGGTTGGGTAACAGAAGCAGAAGATATTAAGAAGAGATGGCAAGAATATACAGAAGAACTGTACAAAAAAGATCTTCACGACCCAAATAATCATGATGGTGTGATCACTGACCTAGAGCCAGACATCCTGGAATGTGAAGTCAAGTGGACCTTAGAAAGCATCACTACGAACAAAGCTAGTGGAGGTGGTGGAATTCCAGTGGAGCTATTCCAAATCCTGAAAGATGATGCTGTGAAAGTGCTACACTCAATACGCCAGCAAATTTGGAAAACCCAGCAGTGGCCACAGGACAGGAAAAGGTCAGTTTTCATTCCAATCCCAAAGAAAGGTAATGCCAAAGAGTGCTCAAACTACCGCACAATTGCACTCATCTCACACGCTAGTAAAGTAATGCTCAAAATTCTCCAAGCCAGGCTTCAGCAATATGTGAACTGTGAACTTCCTGAAGTTCAAGCTGGTTTTAGAAAAGGCAGAGGAACCGGAGATCAAATTGCCAACATCCACTGGATCATGGAAAAAGCAAGAGAGTTCCAGAAAAACATCTATTTCTGCTTTATTGACTATGCCAAAGACTTTGAATGTGTGGATCACATTAAACTGTGGAAAATTCTGAAAGAGATGGGAATACCAGACCACCTGATCCACCTCTTGAAAATGTGTATGCAGGTCAGGAAGCAACAGTTAGAACTGGACATGGAACAACAGACTGGTTCCAAATAGGAAAAGGAGTTTATCAAGGCTGTATATTGTCACCCTGTTTATTTAATTTATATGCAGAGTACATCATGAGAAACGCTGGACTGGAAGAAACACAAGCTGGAATCAAGATTGCTGGGAGAAATATCAATAACCTCAGATATGCCAAGGACACCACCCTTATGGCAGAAAGTGAAGAGGAACTTAAAAGCCTCTTGATGAAAGTGAAAGAGGAGAGTGAAAGAGTTGGCTTAAAGCTCAACATTCAGAAAACGAAGATCATGGCATCCGGTCCCACCACTTCATGGGAAATAGATGGGGAAACAGTGGAAACAGTGTCAGACTTTATTTTTCTGGGCTCCAAAATCACTACAGATGGTGACTGCAGTTATGAAATTAAAAGACGCTTACTCCTTGGAAGGAAAGTTATGACCAACCTAGGTAGCATATTCAAAAGCAGAGACATTACTTTGCCAGCAAAGGTTCATCTGGTCAAGGTTACGGTTTTTCCTGTGGTCATGTATGGATGTGAGAGTTGGACTGTGAAGAAGGCTGAGCACCGAAGAATTGATGCTTTTGAACTGTGGTGTTGGAAAAGACTCTTGAGAGTCCCTTGGACTGCAAGGAGATCCAACCAGTCCATTCTGAAGGAGATCAGCCCTGGGATTTCTTTGGAAGGAATGATGCTAAAGCTGAAACTCCAGTACTTTGGCCACCTCATGTGAAGAGTTGACTCATTGGAAAAGACTGTGATGCTGGGAGGGATTGGGGGCAGGAGGAGGAGGGGACGACAGAGGATGAGATGGCTGGATGGCATCACTGACTCGATGGACGTGAGTCTGAGTGAACTCCGGGAGTTAGTGATGGACAGGGAGGCCTGGCGTGCTGTGATTCATGGGGTAGCAAAGAGTCGGACACGACCGAGTGATTGATCTGATCTGAAACTGAAAACTTCCAAATGCACAACCTGGATTGAGAAAAGGCAGAGGAACCAGAAATCAAATTGCCAACATACACTGGATCATAGAAAAAAGCAAGGGAATTCCAAAATACATCTATTTTGCTTCATTGATGACACTAAATCCTTTCACTGTGTGGATCACAACAAAAAGTAGAAAATTCAAGAGATCGGAATACCAGACCATTTTTCCTGTCTCCTGAGAAATCTCTATGAGGACAAGAAGCAACAGTTAGAACTGGACATGGAACAATAGACTGGTGCAAATTTGGGACAGAAGTATGGAAAGGCTTTATATAGTCACTTGGCTTATTTAACTTATATGCAAAGTACATCATATGAAATGTTGGGTTGGATGACTCAAGATTGCCGGGAGAAACCACAATCTCAGATATGCATTTGATACCACTTTAATGGCAGGAAGTGAAGTGGAACTAAAGAGGCTTTTGATGAAAGTGAAAGAGGAGATTGAAAAACCTGGCTTAAAACTCAACATTCAAAAAATGAAGATTAGGGCATCTGGTGCTCTCTCTTCATGGAAAATAGATGGCAAAACAGTAGAAACTGTCAGATTTCATTTTCTTGGGTTCCAAAATGAATGCAAACTGTGACTGCAGCCACAAAATGAAAACTCTTGCTCCTTGGAAGAGTAGCTATGACAAACCGAGACAGCATCTTTGGACTGAGTTTTTACTTAGCAGTGTGCGTTTAAGACCCACTGACATCCTGTTGTGATTTGATAGCCTGTTTCTTTTTATTTATAGATTGCATTCCATTATATAGCTCTTCCACAGTTAGCTTATCCATTCATCTACAGAAGGACATCTTGGTTGCTTCCAATTTGGGGCAGCAATGAATAAAGCTACTACAAACACTCATGTGTAGATTTTTATGCAGAGATATGTTTTCAAATCAGATGGCTAAATATAAAGGCACATACCTGCTGAATCATATAGTGAGATTGTGTTCGGCTTTATAAAACAAACAAAGAAAGAAAAAACTGGTGGCTCTTTTGAATGACAGTTCCTGTGCTATACTTCCATGCCATCAATTCATGTTGCTAATTTTTTTTGTATTTTAGTTATTCTAATAGGTATGTGACTGTATATCTTCTTTTAGTGTGCAATTCCTTAATAACAGTAGATGCTGAGCATTTATTATATGCTTACTTGCCTCTAGTATATCTGCTTCAGTGAAGGATCTGAGAGATTTTTGACCCTTTTTTTGAACAGACTTTCCTGCAGATTTCTGCTTCCACCAGCAGGCTGAGGCGGGGGTGGTGGGCATACCCGTGTTCTGGCACTACTGACGCCAGGCCTCTGGTCTGGGGATGGGAGCACTGGCCACTCTGGACCTGAATATAATGACAGGAGAAACACCTCTTTGCTCTTAGACCCAATTTTTAATGGGGGATTTATTTTTCACTGTTGTTTTAGGATTCTTTGTATAATTTAGGTGCAGTTTCATTATGAGACACATATTGTCTCATGGTCTATGTCATTTTTTTTTAACTCTCTTAATGACTTATAATGCAGAAATGTTTACTTTTGTCCAATTTATTTATTTTTTTTTCTGTCCTGGATAGCACCATTGATGTATTTACAAAGCCATCACCAAACACAAGGGCACATAGAATTTTTCCTTTTGTTTATCCTATAAGTTCTATAATTTTCATTTTATGGTAAAGTCTGCAATCCATTCTGTAATTTTTGAGGCAATTTTGTGGCAGGTATAAAGAATGGGTCTATATTTTCAGCATACAAAGAATTGATAATTGACATCCAATTGTTTCACCAATACTTGACTATCCCTTCCTGACTTAATTGCCATTGCTCCTTTGTCAAATATCAGTGGACACTATTTGTGTGTACCTATTTCTGGACTCATCATTCTGCTATATTGATCTATATATATTTATTTCATTAATATCATTATATATCAATTACTAAGTAAGAGTTAAAGTCTGGTAGGGTAGGTGCTTAATCCTTTTTCTTGCTTAGCATTAGGCTGGATATTTTTTTATTTTTGATGTCCAAATATATTTTGGAATAAGTTTGTCTCAAAAATTGTTTGCTGAATTTTAATGGGGACAGCAATTTTGATTGTGATCTATCAAGTGTACTTGAGAAGAATTGACATTTAAACAATATCGAGTATTCTAATCCATGCAAACAGAATACATCTCTGTTTATTTAGATCATTTAAACTTTTTTTAATCAGTGCTTTGTAGTTATCCATGTGTATAGTATATACTGTATATTATACATACACATGTATATTCACAAGTTTTGTGAGACTTACGCTTAAATATTTAACTCTTTAGGTGCTATGTAAGTAATATTTTAAAAATTCCAGTTGTTTCATATTGATACATAACCTTGCTCTAGTCACAGTTTCAGGAATTTTTCATTGATTCTTTGGCATTTTTTACATAGAGAGTGGTATCATCTTGAAAACAGAGAGATTGATGTCTTCTTTTTTCAATACACAGACACTTTTTTTCTTGCCCTTTTGTATTTTCTAGGCTTCCATACACTGCTGAATAGGAGTGGAGTGGTGGAAGAGGGCATCCTGTCTTATTTCCAATCTTGAGGAAAAGTGGGAAGTCTCTATTAAGTATAATGTTAGTTGGAGGTTTTTAATAAACATTCATTATTAAGTTGGGAAAGTCCTCTTTGTTCTTAATTTGTTGAGAGTGTTCATCATGAGATTTGAATTTTGTCAAATGCTTTTTGGCTATGATTAATATGATTGTGTGAATTTTCCTGATGCATTACATTAATTGATTTTGAACCAATGAATCAGCCTTGCATATCTGAAATAAATCCCTCTTGGTTATAGTGTATTCTTGTTCTACATTTTTGAATTCAACCTGCTAATATTTTATTGGGGAATCATGCATCAATATTAGTCAGGAATATTGTTCGGTAGTTTTCTTATCTGGTAATATGTTTAGTTGAACAAGCTGTATCAAGTAAGAGATAAATATTCTCTAGTGTGAGGATTTATGTAAATCTGTCCAGGAATTGGGCTTTGTGTCATATTTGATGTAGTTACAGATATCAGAGATTGTAAATTGGTATACTGTCTTTGTTACTGCCTCCCCTATTAATTTGGGTTTCTCTAGTGCTATGGACTAAACTGTGTTTGTCAAAATTCATATGTTGAAGTCTAAACTAATGTGCTTTTACTTGTGATGAGTAAGAAATTAAGGTAAAATGAGATCATAAGGATGCAGGCTTACTCTAATGGGATTAATGTCCTTATAGGAAGAGAAATCAGAGAGCTCATGTTTTTCACTCTGCCTTGTGAAGCACAGCAAGGAGTCAGCTACCTGAAAAACACAGAGAGTCCTCACCAGAAACTAAACCATCCAGCATCTTAATCTTGAACTATCAAGACTCCAGAACAGTGAAAAAATAAGTTCTTTGTCTAAAACATCTACTTCTAAACATGTTTAGATGGTTGTCTAAAACATCTAGGAGAGGAACATCTACTTCTGCTTTATTGATTACGCCAAAGCCTATAATTGTCTACAAAGTTGCTGTAGATCACAAAAAACTGTGGAAAATTCTACAAGAGATAGGAATACCAGACCACCTGACCTGATTCCTGAGAAACCTATATGCAGGCCAAGAAACAGCAGGTAAAGCCAGATATGGTTCCAGATTGGGAAAGGAGAATGTCAAGGCTATATTGTCACCTTGCTTCTTTGGCTTATATGCAAAGTACATCAGGCAAAATGCTGGGTTGGATGAAGCACGGGCTGCAATCAAGATTGCCGGGAGAGATATCAATAAACTCAAACATGCAGATGACACCACCCTTATGGCAGAAAGTGAAGAACAGCTTCTTGATGAAAGAGAAAGAGGAGAGTGAAAAAGCTGGCTTAAAACTCAACAGGCAAAACACTAAGGCCATGGCATCCAGTCCCATCACATCATGGCAAATAGGTAGGGAAAAAATGGAAACAGTGACAGACTTTATTTTCTTGGGCTCCAAAATCACTGAAGATTGTGACTGAAGCCATGAAATTCGAAGATGATTGCTCCTCAGAAGAAAAGCTTTGACAAACCTAGAGAGTATATTAAAAAGCAGGGACATTACTTTGCTGACAAAGGTCCACCTAGTCAAAGCTATAGTTTTTCCAGTAGTCATGTATGGATGTGAGAGCTGGACTATAAAGAAAGCTGAGCACTGAAGAACAGATGCTTTCAAACTGTGGTGTTGGAGAAGACTCTTGAGAGTCCCTTGGACTGCAAGGAGACAAAACTAGTCCATCCTAAAAGAAATCAGTCGTGAATATTCATTGGAAGGACTGATGCTGAAGCTCCAATATTTTGGCCACCTGATGCAAAGAACTGACTCCTTGGAAAAGACCCTGAAGTTGGGAAAGATCGAAGGCAGGAGAAGGGGACGCCACAGGATGAGATGGTTGGATGGCATCACCAACTCAATGGACATGAGTTTGAGTAAGCTCCGGGAGTTGATGATGGGCAGGGAAGCCTGACATGCTGCAGTCCATGGGGTTGCAAAGAGTCAGCCACCGAACTGAACTGAAGCCACCCAGCCTATGGTACCTTATTATGACTGTGCTAGCTGATAATACACCTGTGTATTCCTTCTCATGGAGTCTGTATCTTGCAGAATTGCAGGTGTAATCCACTGTCATTATTTGTTGTTGGTCAGTGGCTCAGTCGTGTCCGACACTTTGAGACCCCAGGGACTGCAGCACTCCAGGCTTCTCTGTCCATCACCAACTTCCACCCTCTGCCTTTTTTCCTTCAATCTTTTCCAGCATCAGGGTCTTTTCCAATGAGTCTTCTCTTCACATCAGGTAGCCAAAGTACTGGAGTGTCAGCTTTAGCATCAGTCCTTCCAATGAATATTCAAGGATGATTTCCTTTAGGATTGACTGGTTTGATCTTGCTGTCCAAAGGACTCTCAAGAGTTTTCTCCAGCACCACAATTTGAAAGCATCAATTCTTTGGTGTTCAGTCTTCTTTATGGTTCAACTCTCACATCTGTACATGACTACTAAAAAAAACATAGCTTCAACTGTATGGACTCTCATTGGCAAAGTGATGTCTCTGGATTTTAATATACTGTCAGGGTTTCTCATAGCTTTCATGCCAAGGAGTAACATTTAATATCATGGCTGCAGTCACTGTCTACAGTGATTTTGAAGCCCAAGAAATAAAATTTGTCACTCTTTTCATTTCTTCCCCTTCAATGTGTTATGAAGAAATGGGACCAGATGTCATTATCTTTTTTTTTTTTTTTTAATGTTGAATTTCAAGCTGGCTTTTTCACTAGCCTGTTTCACCCTCATCAAGAGGCTATTTCGGTTCCTCTTCACTTTTTGCCATTACAGTGGTATCATCTGCATATCTGAAGTTGTTGATATTTTTCCTGGAAAGCTTGTGATTCATCCACTCTGGCAATTTGTGTGATGTACCCTGTGTAGAAGTTAAAATAAGCAGGTGACATTATACAGCCTTGATACATTACTTTGCCTTGATACATTACTAACCCTAACCCTTTGCCTGTTTTGAACCTGTCTATTGTTCCAGATGGGGAAACAGTGGAAACAGTGTCAGCCTTTATTTTTAGGGGGCTCCAAAATCACTGCAGATGGTGACTGCAGCCATGAAATTAAAAGACACTTACTCCTTGGAAGGAAAGTTATGACCAACCTAGATAGCATAATCAAAAGCAGAGACATTACTTTGCCAACAAAGGTCCATCTAGTCAAGGCTATGGTTTTTCCGGTGGTCATGTATGGATGTGAGAGTTGAACTGTAAAGAAAGCTGAGCACCAAAGAATTGATGCTTTTGAACTGTGGTGTTGGAGAAGACTCTTGAGAGTCCCTTGGACTGCAAGGAGATCCAACCAGTCCATTCTGAAGGAGATCAGCCCTGGGATTTCTTTGAAAGGAATGATGCTAAAGCTGAAACTTCAGTACTTTGGCCACCTCATGCGAAGAGTTGACTCATTGGAAAAGACTGTGATGCTGGGAGGGATTGGGGGCAGGAGGAGGAGGGGATGACAAAGGATGAGATGGCTGGATGGCATCACTGACTCAATGGATGTGAGTCTGGGTGAACTCTGGGAGTTGGTGATGGACAGGGCGGCCTGCGATTCATGGGGTAGCAAAGTGTCGGACACGACTGAGTGACTGAACTGAACTGACTGATTGTTCCATGTCTGGATCTAACATGATTTTTATTAATAGTCATTAAGTTAAAACTCTTAATTTTTGAATGCTACATATTAGAATCAATGTTACATTATATAATATTTGCTTCATACATGGAGTTTGGCAGTTTTCGTTTCTTTTTCTATGCCCTGAAATAATTTAAATAGCATAGGAACCATTTTCTCTTTAAATGGTTTAGTAAATTACCTTTTGAAAGTGTTGGCTGGGTGGTCTTTTGCTGGGAGTAATTCTTTTACAGCACCTGTTGAAATAAATTTCTAGGCCCAAGATGGATCCATTCCTCCCCAAGGTGCAACATTAGCAATGTAAAACTTTCCTATACCTGTAAATGCTCACTGTACCAGGAACACAGTCAGTCAGTCTCCAAACATCAAGTGAATTCTGCACATTCTCATTCCAAACAAGGCCAGTTAGGTGCCCAGTCAATCAGATATTTTCTATTTTTTTAATTCCTGGTGCTTTATCCTTTCTGCTATAAAAGCTTCTTGTCTTCTGCCTCATTGCATAGTTCTCCAAAAGGACTTTCCACCTCATGAAGAGTTTAAGTTTGTTTGTACCCCTACAGTTCAGTTCGATCACTCAGTCGGTTCCAACTCTTTGTTACTTTTAACATTACTTTGTTAGCGTGTGAGATGAGTGCAATTGTGTGGTAGTTCGAGCATTCTTTGGCATTGTCTCTTTGGGATTGGAATGAAAACTGACCTTTTCCAGTCCTGTGGCCACCGCTGAGTTTTCCAAATTTTCTGGCATATTGAGTGCAGCATTTTAACAGATCATCTTTTAAGATTTGAAATAGCTCAACTAGTATTCCATTATCTTCACTTGCTTTGTTCCTAGTGATGCTTCCTAAGGCCCATTTGACTTGGAACTCCAAGGTGAGTGATCACACCATTATGGTTATCCGAGTCATCAAGATCTTTTTTGTATAGTTCTTCTATGTATTCTTGCCACCGCTTGATATATTCTGCTTCTATTAGGTCCATACCATTTATGCCCTTTATTGTGCCCATCTTTGCATGAAATATTCCCTTAATATCTCTAATTTTCTTGAAGAGAAAAATCTCTTGTCTTTCCCATTCTCTTGTTTTCCTCTATTTCTTTGCACTGATCACTGAGAAAGGCTTTCCTATCTCTCCTTGATATTCTTTGTAATTCTGTATTAAGACGGGCATAACTTTTCTTTCTACTTTGCCTTCAGCTTCTCTTCTTTTCTCAGTTATTTTTAAGGCTTCCTCAGACAACCGTTTTGCCATTTTGCATTTCTTTTTCTTGGGGATGGTCTTGATCGCTGTCTCCTTTACAATGTCAAGAATTTCTGTCCATAGTTCTTCAGGCACTCTGTCTATCAGACCTAATCCTTTGAATCTATTTGTCACTTCCACTGTATAATTGTAAGGGATTTGATTTAGATTATACCTGAATGTTCTAGTGGTTTTCCCTACTTTCTTCAATTTAAGTCTGAATTTTGCAATAAGGAGTTCATGATCTGAGCTACAGTCAGCTCTCAGTCTTGTTTTTGCTGACAAAAGTTTCTCCATCTTCGGCAGCAAAGAATATAATCAATCTGATTTCAGTATTGACCATCTGGTGATGTCCATGTGTAAAGTGTCTCTGTGTTGTTGGAAGAGGGTGTTTGCTGTGACCAGTGCGTTCTCTTGACAAAACTCTGTTTGCCTTTGCCCTGCTTCATTTTGTACTATTAGGCCAAACTTTTCTGTTACTCCAGGTTTCTCTTGACCTCCTACTTTTGCATTCCAGTCCCCCATAATGAAAAGGACATCTGTGTTTGTGTGTGTGTGTGTGTGTGTGTGTGTGTGTGTTAGTTCTAGAAGATCTTGTAGGTCTTCATAGAACCATTCAATTTCAGCTTCTTCAGCATTAGTGGTTGGGGCATAGACTTGGACTGCTGTGATACTGAGTGGCTTGCCTTTGAGACAGAGATCATTTTGTCATTTGAGATTGCATCTAAGTACTTCATTTTGGACTCTTTTGTTGACTATGAGGGCTGCTCCATTTCTTCCAAGGGATTCTTGCTCACAGTAGTACATATAATGGTCATCTGAATTAAATTCACCCATTCCAGTTCTTTTTAGCTCACTGACTCCTAAAATGTTCATGTTCACTCTTGCTTTTTCCTGTTTGACCACTTCCAATTTACCTTGATTCATAGATCTAGCTTTCCAGGTTCCTATGCAGTATTGCTCTTTACAGCATTGGACTTTACTTCCATCACCAGTCACATCCACGACTGGGTGTTGTTTTCACTTTGGCCTTGTCTCTTCATTCTTTCTGGACTATTTCTCCATTTTTCTCCAGTAACATATTGGGCACCTACCGACCTGGGGTGTTCATCTTTCAGTGTGCTATCTTTTTGCCTTTTCATACTGTTCATGGGTTATCAAGGCAAGAATACTGAAGTGGTTTGCCATTCCCTTCTTCACTGGGCCACATTTTGTCAGAACTCTCCACCATGACCTGTCTGTCTTGGGTGGCCCTACGTGGCATGGCTCATAGTTTCATTGAGTTAGAGAAGGCTGTGGTCCATGTCATCAGTTTGATTAGTTTTCTGTGATTGTTGTTTTCATTCTGTCTGCCCTCTGATGGACAAGGATAAGAGGCTAGTAGGCTTCCCTGATAGCTCAGTTGGTTAAGAACCTGCCTGCAATGCAGGAAACCCCAGTTTGATTCCTGAGTCAGGAAGATCTGCTGGAGAAAGTACAGACTACCCACTCCAGTATTCTTGGGCTTCCATTGTGGCTCAGCTGGTAAAGAATCCACCTGCAATGCAGGAGACATGGGTTTGGTCCCCGGTTTGGGAAGACCCCCTGAAGAAGGGAAAGGCTACTCACTCCAATATTCCAGCCTGGAGAATTGCATGGACTGTGTAGTCCATGGGTTTGCAAAGAGTCAGACATGGCTGAGTGAGCTTCACTTGTGTGTCTTAAGTTGTTTTAATTTTTTTTTAACACACCCCCCTGGTGGCTCAGACGGTAAAGTGTCTGCCTACAATGTGGGAGATCTGGGTTCAATCCCTGGATTGGGAAGATCCCCTGGAGAAGGAAATGGCAACCCACTCCAGTACTCTTGCCTGGAAAATCCCATGGATGGAGGAGTTTAGTAGGCCAGTCCATGTGCTCGCAAAGAGTTGGACACGACTGAGCGACTTCACTTTCACTTTTACTTTCTATGTCCACTACGATTTCCCAATGGCTCAGGGGCAAAGAATTCTTCTGCAACTGCAGGAGCCTCAGGAGACTTGGGTTATATTCCTGAGTCTAGAAGATCCTCTGGAGGAGGAAATGGCAACCCATTCCAGTATTCTCACTAGGATAATCTCAAGGACAGAGTGGCCTGGTGGGTTACATCCTTGGGGTCACAAAGAGTTGGACAGAACCTAAGCCACTGAGCATATATGCACGTTACATCCATGTGCAAGTTGACCTTGTAATTTTTAATCTCTTTGGTAGTCAATTTTGGTAATATACATTTTCCTAAAAACTTACACATTTTTTTAGGTATTTGCATTTTATTTTTATTTGTTTATTTTTTTAACTTTACAATATTGTATTGGTTTTGCCATATGTCAACATGAATCCGCTATAGGTATACACGTGTTCCCCATCCTGAACCCTCCTCCCTTCCCCCTCCTCCCTCCCCGTACCATCCCTCTGGGTCGTCCCAGTGCACCAGCCCCAAGCATCCAACAAATCACAGAAGAAATCGAAAAAGAAATCAAAATTTGCATAGAAAAAAACTTACACATTTTTATAGAGATTTTCAAGTTTATTTGTTGTTGTACAATGTAGCCATTTTATTCTTTTAATTAACTTGGGTTTGCCATCCTTATTTTCTATTACACAATTTTAATATTGAAGTATAGTTGATTACGTTGTGTGATTTTTGCTGTGCAGCAAAGTGACTCATTTATAGATACATTTTCACATGTTTCCATTATGGTGTATCACAGGATATTGAACTTGGTTCCATGTACAGTAGGGCCTTTTTTATTTATCCTGTATGTAATAGCTTTGATCTACTAATCTCAAAATATCAGTCCTTCCCTCCTTTACTTCCACTTGGCCACCACAAGTCCATTTTCTCTGTTTGTGCAATTTATGGTTTTTTCTCATATAAGTAATATTTGATGTTTGTGTGATGTTATTTTTAGTTTAAGAGCAAGAATTTGTGTTTTTGTATTTCTATTGATTCTTTCAAAATAATTTAACTTATATTTATACTTTATTCATATTCTCTTCACATTTTTAGTTGTTTTAAAAATTTTGTATGGAGTGTTTCATTAATGTGCTTATATTTTAATTAATATAATTATTCAAGATTATAGATTTCCCTTATAGTACTAATTTTGTGGGGTCCCCTTGATTCTAAATATTTGTATTTTTATATATTATTTTGGCATTCCTGAAATTTTACCATTTATATTTTTTATTTTGTTCAATAATAGTTATTAATAATGTAGAGTATATTAGTATATTAATTTATTTATGGTACAATCATTTTGTTCCTGGTTTTGTTATTAATTTATGGAATTTCATTTGGCATTGTGATTAGTCCATTGTAAATAGACATTTGGCTAATGCTGTGAAAGTTCCATGGATATTTGAAAGGAAATTATATTTTCTATTTTTATGATTTTCAGAATTACTCATATATCAACCAGTTCTTAATTATATTATTTTTGCATTTTGTTTCCATGAACTGAGAGAGAAGTAAAAGCTCCCATTACTAGTGGATTTTTCTATTAAAAAAAAAAAGGTTTACCTTTAATATTTGCTTCATGACTGTTGATGTCATATTATTCAGTATATAGTTATGCAAAGGTATAAAATAATACTATAAACTGCACACTTCTTTTTGTTTGCATTTGCTTAAAATATCTTTGCTTCTCCTTTTATTTTAAAACTTCCTAAATCACTGTCTTATCTGTTTTTTTTTTTTATTATATCCTAGATTTATAAGCTAGATTTAGAGTCGACTTTGTGTCACATTTTATAAATCTTTTCTTTTAATGTATGTCATTGCTCAGCTTATATTTATTGTATGGAAGAAAAGTTTCATATTAGTTCTGTTGGACAATTTTAGGTTATAATTTCTGTTGTTATAGTTTTAACATACAAATCTCACTATGTGGTTTTCATTACTGTGTTAGTATCTGTGTGTATATGTATGCCCCTTAATAAATAAGCATGTCTGTATTTCTTCTATACTTTAAAAGTTACATCTTATATAATATTTTATATAAACTTAACCATCTATTTCTTTAACTGTATTACTTACCTAATACAATCATGATAAATTATCTTCTCACTCAGTTCCTTCTTAATCTATGCTATTTCCACAATATACATTTTTCTAGGTACTTTCAGTTCAGTCGCTCAGTCGTGTCTGACTCTGTGACCCCATGGACTGCAGCATGAGCAGCTTCTCTGTCCATCAACATTTCCCAGAGCTTGCTCAAACTCATACCCATCAAGTCGGTGATGCCATCCAACCATCTCATCCTGTGTCATCCCCTTTTCCTCCCGCCTTCAATCTTTCCTAGCATCAGGGTCTTTTCCAGTGAGTCAGCTCTTCGCATCAGGTGGCCAAAGTATTGGAGTTTCAGCTTTATAATCAGTCCTTCCAATGAATATTCAGGACTGATTTCCTTTATGATTGACTGGTTGGATCACCTTACAAACCAAGGAATTGTCAAGAGTTTTCTCTGACACCGCAGTTGAAAAACATCGATTTTTTGGTGTTCAGCTTTCTCTATAGTCCAATGCTCACATCCATACATGACCACTGGAAAAACCATAGCTTTGACTAGATGGACCTTTGTCAACAAAGTAACGTCTCAGCTTTTCAATATGCTGTTTAGCTGTTTAGGTTCAGTTCAGTTCAGTTCAGTCCAGTCACTCAGTTGTGTCCGACTCTTTGTGACCCCATGAATCACAGCATGCCAGGCCTCCCTGTCCATCACCAACTCCCAGAGTTTACTCAAACTCATGTCCATTGAATCGGTGATGCCATCCAGCCATCTCATCCTCTGTTGTCCCCTTCTCCTCCTGCCCCCAATCCCACCCAGCATCAGAGTCTTTTCTAATGAGTCAATTCTTCACATGAGGTGGCCAAAGTATTGGAGTTTCAGCTTCAGCATCAGTCCTTCCAATGAACACCCAGGACTGATCTCCTTTAGGATGGACTGGTTGGATCTCCTTATAGTCCAAGGGACTCTCAAGAGTCTTCTCCAACACCACAGTTCAAAAGCATCAATTTTTTGGTGCTCAGCTTTCTTCACTGTCCAACTTTCACATCCATACATGACCACAGGTAAAAATATAGCCTTGACTAGATGGACCTTTGTTGGCAAAGTAATATTTCCGCTTTTGAATATGCTATCTAGGTTGGTCATAACTTCTCTTCCAAGGAGTAAGCATCTTTTAATTTCATGGCTGCAATCACCATCTGCAGTGATTTTGGAGCCTAAAAAAATAAAGTCTGACTTTTCCCCATCTATTTCCCATGAAGTGATGGGACCAGATGCTTAGTTTTCTGAATGTTGAGCTTTAAGCCAACTTTTTCACTCTCCTCTTTCACCTTCATCAAGAGGCTTTTTAGTTCTTCTTCACTTTTTGCCATAAGCTGTTTAGGTTGGTCATAGCTTTTCTTCCAAGAAGCAAACATCTTTTAATTTCACGGCTGCAGTCACCATCTAAATTGATTTTGGAGCTCCCCAAAATTAAGTCTGTCAGTGTTTCCATTGTTTTCCCATCTGTTTGCCATGAAGTGATGGGAGTGGATGCCATGATCTTAGTTTTCTGAATGTTGAGTTTTAAGCCAGCTTTTTTAAGTACTTTAAACGTTATGAATCTATCATTTGACTTGTCAAGTATTAGAGAAGAGATCAACACTGAACTTATTCAGTTTTTAACTTCTCTATCCCTTTTCCTCCTATGTTTTGTTGCTTTTTAAATTTTCATGGCATTTACATTTACATTCTGTTTTGCAACCAATCTCACATTTGTTTTAGTATTAATTTTACACTTAAACTGTTTTTTTTTTTTAATCTTTGGATACCAGTCTTGTACATAGATTCCCCAGACATTCCTTCATTCATTCAACTTCTAGTGTCCTCAAAGAGAGATCATGAAGAGATACTATTGATTTCTAACAGGTCTAGAACTCTCCACAGGTTTGATATTTGTAGGAAAGCTTGACTCAATATGCAACTCAGAATTTCCCCCGAATACCATATTGCTGTTGCTCCATTCTCTTATGACATTAAACATTTCCAGGAGAAATTTGATCAGTCTAATATTTTTGTTCCTTTATAAATGATATGCATATAGCATTTCACACATTTGCATTCTTGGCTTGCCCTGGAGTCATGATATAGTTTTCTGTATCAGTCTAATTCTATCATGTGTTGACAGAAATAAACATCCTGTCTTTGAGGGTTAGAATAGTGAGACTGGTTGAGCTTCATTATACATGTTTTGACGATTTCAATTCAGTTACATGAAATAAGATTTTTCCAAAAAAATCACAATTTCCTAAACGATGAATTGTGATGCTTGTTTAAAATTGATTATCTGATTGGTATGCAAATTAAAGCCTCAAAATACTTGTATTTAAAGTTGGCTAGTATAAATAGGCACATTTATTTCCAAAGTTAACAGATTAACAGATGTTTATTGAGAGAGTTACAAATTTCCAAATGGTCTCAACTATACTGTCTTTTTTTTCCATTTAATAATAAGAACTCTTTGGATATAGTATTAGTTTCCAAAGTATTTCACATCATCTACTGAAAGTTAAGACAATCATCACTGATCCCTTTCAGACAATTATTCTATTCTGTATTAAACATAATATTGGCTGTGTTTTATTTTAATAGAACACTAAGGCAGTTTTTCTTCCTTCTCTGTCTTTAATATAATTCATAGATTATTTTGCAGAATTTTTTAGATCTAATAATCTTAAGTTATAAGACTTTTCTTTTTCTTGGCCACACCACATGGCATGTAGGACTTTCGTTCCTGGACCAGGGATTGAACTCACACCCCCCACAGTAGAAGGGTGAAGTCTTAACCACAGCACAGCCAAGGACGCCCCCTAAGTTACAAGATTTTGACAAATGATTTATTTGATTCAAGCAGTTATTCATTGAGCACATGCTGTCTTCTGAGCACTGTTCTAAGTTTGGGGATATAGGAAGAAAGAATACAAGTAAAACCAGAACTACCTTTAGTGAGAGCTAGTGCCATGTCAGCTATGATCTGAAGTTGTACTTCAGTTTTGGGGAACGTCAGATGCTATTGACTCACAGCTGTATCCATTCTTGAGAAATGTTCTTGGCCATAGCATCTTGACCCAAGGTTACTGTTACTTCTCCTTACCCCAGTCCCCTCACTAGGAGGAACCACTTTGATAAGTCACATCAGGTCTAGAGCTTCTTACAAGGCAACTCAATCTCAGTTGCAACTACTTTCCTATCCATGTTTTCCTATGCTCAGTCTTGTCTTTGTAAATTTTTGAGTGTAAATCTCTCAAAATTCCTGCCAAATAAACCTATAAGTCACCCTTCATCTCAAAATCTTTCTAAGAAGCACAGTCTAAGAGTCACCCTAGAATATTTATATTCCACTTGAGGAACAAGGCAAATTACTGATAGTGACAAGCACACTCACGGCCATGTGAATTGGTACAGCCACTATGGAGAATAGTATGTCAGTTCCCTAAAAAACTAAAAATAGAGGTACCATGTAATTCAGCCATCCCACTCCTGGGCATATATCCAGATAAAACCATAATTCAAAAAGATACACACATTACAACGTTCATTGCAGAAATATTTTCAATAACTAAGACATGAAATCAATGCAAATGTCCTTTGACAGATGAATACATAAAGAAGATGTGGTACATATATACAGTGGAATACTACTCACTCATAAAAAGGAGCGAATTGCATTTGCAGCAACATGGATGGATGTTCAGTTCAGCTCAGTTCAGTCGCACAGCCATGTCTGACTCTTTGTGACCCCATGGACTGCAGCACAGCAGGCTTCCCTGTCCATCACCCACTCCCAGGGCTTGCTCTTTGTGACCCCATGGACTGCAGCACAGCAGGCTTCCCTGTCCATCACCAACTCCTGGGGCTTGCTCAAATTCATGTCTGTCAAGTCTGTGATGCCATCTAAACATCTCATCCTCCATTGTCCCCTTCTCCTCTTGCCTTTAATCTTTCCCAGCATCAGGGTCTTTTCCAAGGAGTCAGGTGGCCAAAGTATTGGAGCTTCAGCCTCAGCATCAGTCCTTCCAATGAATATTCAGGACTAATTTCCTTTAGGATCGACTTGTTTGATCTCCTTGCAGTCCAAGGAACTCTCAAGAGTCTTCTCCAACACCACAGTTCAAAAGCATCAATACTTCAGTGTTCAACTTGATTTATAGTTCAGCTGTCTCATCCATAATGACTACTAGAAAAACCATAGGTGTGACTAGAAGAAACTTTGTTGGCAAAATAATGTCTCTGCTTTTTAATATGCTGTCTAGGTTAGTCATAACTTTTCTTCCAAGGAGGAACTGTCTTTTAATTTCATGCTGCAGTCACCATCTGCATGATTTTGATCCCAAATAAATAAAGTCTCTCACTGTTTACACTTTTTCCCTATCTATTTACCATGAAGTAATGGGACCAAATGCCATAATCTTCATTTTTTTGAATGCTGAGTTTTAAGCAAATTTTTCACTCTCCTATTTCACTTTTATCAAGAGGCTCTTTAGTTCTTCTTCACTTTCTGCCACAAGGGTGGTTATCATTTGCATATCTGAGTTTATTGATATTTCTCCTGGTGATCTTGATTCCAGTATGTGCTTCATTCAGCCTAGCATTTCACATGATGTAATCTGCTTATGTTAAAAAAGCAGTGTGACAACATACAGTCTCGAAGTACTCCTTTCCCAATTTAGAACCAGTCTGTTGTTCCACGCCCAGTTCTAACTGTTGATTCTTGACCTGCATACAGATTTCTCAGAAGGCAAGAAAGGTGATCTGGTATTCCATCTCTTTAAGAATTCTCCACAGTTGGTTGTGATCCATCACATTCAAAGGGTTTGACATGGTCAATAAAGCATGAGTAGATGTTTTTCTGAAACTTTCTTGCTTTTTCTATGATCCAACAGATGTTGGCAATTTGATCTCTGATTCCTCTGCCTTTTCTAAATCCAGCTTGAACAACTGGAAGTTCACAGTTCACGTACTGTTGAAGCCTGGCTTGGAGTATTTTGAGCATTACTTTGCTAGTGTGTGAGATGAGTATAATTATGCGGTAGTTTAAACAGTTTTTGGCCTTGCCTTTCTTTGGGATTGGAATGAAAACTGACCTTTTCCAGTCCTGTGGCTATTGCTGAGGTTTCCAAATTTGCTGGCATATTTAGTGCAGCACTTTCACAGCATCATCTTTTAGGATCTGAAATAGCTCAACTGGAATTCCATCACCTCCACTAGCTTTGTTTGTAGTGATGCTTCCTAAGGCCCACTTGACTTCACATTCCAGGAGGTCTGGCTCTAGGTGAACGGTCACACCATCATGGTTATCTGGGTCTTGAAGATAATTTTTGTACAGTTCTTCCATGTATTCTTGCCACCTCTTCTTAATATCTTCTGCTTCTTTTAGGTCCATACGTTTTCTGTCCTTTATTGTGCCCATCTTTGCATGAAATGTTCCCTTGGTATCTCTAATTTTCTTGAAGATATCTGTAGTCTTCCCCATTCTATTGTTTTCTTCTATTTCTTTGCGTTGATCACTGAGGAAGACTTTCTTATCTCTCCTTGTTATTCTTTGGAACTCTGCATTCAGATGGGTATAACTTTCTTTCTCTACTTTGCCTTTAGCGTCTCTTCTTTTCTCAGCTATTGGTAAGGCCCTTCAGACAACTATTTTTCTTTTTTGCATTTCTTTTTCTTGGGTATGGTCTTGATTCCTGCCTCCTGTACAATGTCGTGAACCTCTGTTCATGGTTCTTCAGACACTCTGTCTATCAGTTCTAATCCCTTGAATCTATTTGTCACTTCTACTATATAACCATAGGGGTTTGATTCAGCAACATGGCTAGATGTAGATTATTTTATATTAAGTTAAATAAGTCAGATAGAAAAAGACAAATATCATGATATAAAAAAGTTTTTTTAATTAACTTATATGTGGAATCTAAAAAAATGGTATAAATGAATTTATTTATGAAACTAAATAGACTCACAAACTCAAGAAACAAACTCATGGTTACCGAAATGGGAAAGATGGGAAGAAGAATCAATTAGGAAGTTGGGATTGACATACACACACTACTATATATAGACTAGATAGTCAACAAGGACTTACTATATAGCAATGCTCTATAATAACCCATAAGGGAAAAGTATCTGAAAAGAGTGTGTGTGTATATATGTGTGTGTGTGTGTAAAAACTGAATCACTTTGCTACTTTGCTGTATACCTGAAACTAGCAGAACACTGTAAATCAACTATGCTCCAATATAAAATAATTTTAAAAAGAAAAAAAGAATAATTTTCAAGCATTTGCATGGATGAGATATAGAGTAAGCTTGCATACATTTTTATGTATTTAGACCATAAAGAATCTGTCTGCAATGCAGGAGACTGGATTTAATCCCTGAGTTGGAAAAATCCACTGGAGAAGGAATGCCAACCCTTTCCAGTATTCTTGCCTGGAGAATTCCATGGACAGAGGAACCTGGCGGACTACAGCCCATGAGATCACAAAGAGTTGGACACAACTAAGCAACTAACATTCTCACTTTCATACATATTTGTGTTCCAAATATGTATATTTTAGATTTTGAAATATATGTAAATAAAATTCTTGAGGTCCCTATTACTAGCAAAGTCTTAATAGTTTCTCTGAAGCTCTGAGTTAAGTAGATGTTATAAACAAATATAAAATTAGATGACCCCAATGAGAAAAACGGGGATCACAGATTTCTGGTTTGGAAGTGCTTAACTAGTGATAGCAATAAACTTTGAATAATAAAATTCCCTGTCAATATGGGAGGCCCCATAGCAGTACTCTAATAAAGTAGTGATAACATAATTTATGTTATCACAAAACTATCAAGATATATGGGACCATGAGGGCTGTGGGACTATGAAGACCAGTATGCCCAGGTCTCTTTAAATTTAATAGGAACTATTGGCAACATGCACATACTGCATATTCTCTGCATCTCAGCTCATTCTACCTGCCAAGTTCACAAAGGACTGTCACTTAGCAGAGCTGCCTAATGTTATACCTAGAGAGTGAACCAACCTGAAGCTCTATAAATAGATAAAACCTGTCTCTCTTCTATTTTTTGTTTCATTTTAGCAGTTGCACCTATCCAACAAGTTGGGGATTGGCGAACACATATTAAACAGTAATTACAAAGCCTTAAAACCAGATGGTTCCTATAGGAATGCATCCAGTCATCCCTTTACTGACATTTCGAGAGGTGTTTTTCCAGAAATTCTACTGCCAGTACTATCTCAAAGGTTGATGAAATGTGTTAATAGCGTGAATTCATTCCCCAATCATCACTGCTCTATGAAATTGTTGGATCAGTTTTGATATTGGTAAAGTTGTATTTTTTCTGTCTTTAAGTACTTTTTTCATGAGGGAAAATGCACATCTCAGGGATCCCCTATGAAATATAATGCCTGTGAACACTGGCCTGCCTAGAATTTATTAGTTTTCTTTTTATGTGAGAAAAATATTAGCAAGAAAATTAGTAGTTTAAGGATATTTTCAGTTGATATGTTCAATATGCTTAAGGAAAAGGTCAGTGTTAAGCACACTTAAGTCATGATTAAAGATGTGATTATTATGTTACTCATTTTTATTAAAGTAACTCTAAAATATTTGCTTTATAATGCCAGTTTTGAGTTACTGATCATGCTGTAATGCAATAATAAAGCTTTTAACACATGCATTACAAAGGGCATGTATGTTACTAACTCACACTGGCCCCCCCAGTTCATTAAAATCTATTAAACATTACTTACATCTTCAGCAAGAGTGTTGCAGCTCTGAAATAACTATGCTAAAAATGTGCTCATCAATTTCCACTCATCTTTTCAGGTATTATTGAAAACTTTCTTGGTTGTAGTCTTACTTAATTGAGGGGTATGAAGCCTAACTGTCCCGTAAATCGATCTCCTTTTCTGACATCTCCAGCCTATAATAAACATCTTCATGGTGCCATCCTTAAAAAAAATATAATAGCAAATAATATAAAACTATTCATAGTATTTTAAATTAAGACATAAAACCAGTGATACTTTTATACACCATAAAATCTCCCATAATTGATACTCAATACAAAATCAGCAACTTCCAAAGTCTACTATTTTAATATCTCTAAACCAAGAGAGGGAGAAGGCAATGGCACCCCACTCCAGTACTCTTGCCTGGAAAATCCCATGGATGGAGGAGCCTGGTAGGCTGCAATCCATGGGGTTGCTAAGAGTTGGACACGACTGAGCGACTTCACTTTCACTTTTCACTTTCATTCATTGGAGGAGAAAATGGCAACCCACTCCAGTGTTCTTGCCTGGAGAATCCCAGGGACTGCGGGGCCTGGTGGGCTGCTGTCTATGGGGTCGCACAGAGTCGGACACAACTGAAGCGACTTAGCAGCAACAGCAAACCAAGAGACGTACAAACCCCTGTTGAATTTCTCCAACTTTTCACACTATTAGAGCCTTGGAAATGGCATGCCACTCCAGTAGTCGGACACGACTGAGCGACTTCACTTTCACTTTTTCACTTTCATGCATGGGAGAAGGAAATGGCAACCCACTCCAGTGTTCTTGCCTGGAGAATCCTAGGGGCAGGAGAGCCTGGTGGGCTGACGTCTATGGGGTCACACAGAGTCGGGCACGACTGAAGTGACTTAGCAGCAGCAGAGCCCTGGTAGAAACAGAAAGGTTCATTTAAGGGCACAAGTCAGGAGAAGCTTGAGAAACATTTCCTTGAGGAATGCAATCCTGTATCTTTCCCTGTGGACTTCCTGTGGAGATTCATTAAGTATGTAATTAACAAAAGTGTATTAACAAAAGGAAGCCTCTTCTATTCAAATAGAAAAATTCAGTGAACTTCTGACAGGTGATAGTTTTAAAAGGAAGGCATAGATTAGTGCATTTTTAAAGAATATTCAGAAAATTGTTCTATCAATTATTTTTTAATGTTGGAAGTTTCCTAGATAGGACTGAAACCCAGCTACATTTGTAAACCCAAACTATAGTATTTGATGCCTACTTTCATAAAATGGAATAAATAAATATATATATATATATTTTTATATTCTTCAGGGTCAGCATTATGAATGCCAAAAATTTTACCAACTATGGTGGAGATGTCTTCCAAAGATCATATTTGCTGTTAACTGGAAGGCTCCATTTTATTTCTTATATTTCTTTTTGATATAATTTTCTGTCTTCTATAACTGTCAGATTCTCTGTTACTTTCCACTGCCTCTGGTCAACCTGCTTCTACCTGCCTTATATTTCCAATGTTTTGCTTCAAATATGCATTCTTCAAGTGATCTGCATTCAACTACTCATCTACCTAATCTATCAATTATATATAAAAATATAAACACCTGTATCAGATCAGATCAGTCACTCAGTCATGTCCGACTCTTTGCGACCCCATGAATCGCAGCATGCCAGGCCTCTCTGTCCATCACCAACTCCCGGAGTTCACCCAGACTCACGTCCATCGAGTCAGTGATGCCATCCAGCCATCTCATCCTCTGTCGTCCCCTTCTCCTCCTACCCCCAATCCCTCCCAGCATCACAGTCTTTTCCAATGAGTCAACTCTTCGCATGAGGTGGCCAAAGGACTGGAGTTTCAGCTTTAGTATCATTTCTTCCAAAGAAATCCCAGGGCTGATCTCCTTTAGAATGGACTGGTTGGATCTCCTTGCAGTCCAAGGGACTCTCAAGGGTCTTCTCCAACACCACAGTTCAAAAGCATCAGTTCCTCAGCACTCAGCCTTCTTCACAGTCCATCTCTCACATCCATACATGACCACAGAAAAAAACCATAGCCTTGACTAGACGAACCTTTGTTGGCAAAGTAATGTCTCTGCTTTTGAATATGCTATCTAGGTTGCTCATAACTTTCCTTCCAAGGAGTAAGCGTCTTTTAATTTCATGGCTGCAGTCACCATCTGTAGTGATTTTGGAGCCCAGAAAAATAAAGTCTGACACTGTTTCCACTGTTTCCCCATATATTTCCCATGAAGTGATGGGACCGGATGCCATGATCTTCATTTTCTGAATATTGAGCTTTAAGCCAACTTTTTCACTCTCCACTTTCACTTTCATCAAGAGGCTTTTGAGTTCCTCTTCACTTTCTGCCATAAGGGTGGTGTCATCTGCATATCTGAGATGATTGATATTTCTCCCAGCAATCTTGATTCCAGCTTGTGTTTCTTCCAGTCCAGCATTTCTCATGATGTACTCTGCATATAAGTTAAATAAACAGGGTGACAATATACAGCCTTGACGAACTCCTTTTCCTATTTGGAACCAGTCTGTTGTTCCATGTCCAGTTCTAACTGTTGCTTCCTGACAGAATGTGGTCCACTGGAGCAGGGAATTGCAAACCACTTCAGTATTCTTGCCTTGAGAACCCCATGAACAGTATGAAAAGGCAAAATGATAGGATACTGAAAGAGGAACTCCCCAGGTCAGTAGGTGCCCAATATGCTACTGGAGATCAGTGGAGAAATAACTCCAGAAAGAATGAAGGGTTGGAGCCAAAGCAAAAAGAATACCCAGCTGTGGATGTGACTGGTGATAGAAGCAAGGTCTGATGCTGTAAAGAGCAATATTGCATAGGAACTTGGAATGTCAGGTCCATGAATCAAGGCAAATTGGAAGTGGTCAAACAAGAGATGGCAAGAGTGAATGTTGACATTCTAGGAATCAGTGAGCTGAAATGGACTGGAATGGGTGAATTTAACTCAGATGACCATTATACCTACTACTGTGGGCAGGAATCCCTCAGAAGAAATGGAGTGGCCATCATGGTCAACAAAAGAGTCCAAAATGCAGTACTTGGGTGCAATCTCAAAAACGACAGAATGATCTCTGTTCGTTTCCAAGGCAAACCATTCAATATCATGGTAATCCAAGTCTATGACCCAACCAGTAACACTGAAGAAGCTGAAGTTGAACGGTTCTATGAAGACCTACAAGACCTTTTAGAGCTAACACCCAAAAAAGATGTCCTTTTCATTATAGGGGACTGGAATGCAAAAGTAGGAAGTCAAGAAACACCTGGAGTAACAGGCAAATTTGGCCTTGGAATACAGAATGAAGCAGGGCAAAGACTAATAGAGTTTTGCCAAGAAAATGCACTGGTCATAACAAACACCCTCTTCCAACAATACAAGAGAAGACTCTATACATGGACATCACCAGATGGTCAACACCGAAATCAGATTGATTATATTCTTTGCAGCCAAAGATGGAGAATCTCTATACAGTCAGCAAAAACAAGACCAGGAGCTGACTGTGGCTCAGACCATGAACTCCTTGTTGCCAAATTCAGACTTAAATTGAAGACAGTAGGGAAAACCACTAGACCATTCAGGTATGACCTAAATCAAACACATGTATACACATGCATATATATATATATATATATATATATATATATATATTAATATCTAATTTGTAAACATCAAATATTGATATTTTATTTTTATATTTACTGGACATGGAACAACAGACTGGTTCCAAATAGGAAAAGGATTTCGTCAAGGCTGTATATTGGCACCCTGCTTATTTAACTTATATGCAGAGTACATCATGAGAAACGCTGGGCTGGAAGAAGCACAAGCTGGAATCAAGATTGCCCGGAGAAATAGCAATAACCTCAGATATGCAGATGACACCACCCTTATGGCAGAAAGTGAAGAGGAACTAAAAAGCCTCTTGATGAAAGTGAAAGTGGAGAGTGAAAAAGTTGGCTTAAAGCTCAACATTCAGAAAACGAAGATCATGGCATCCGGTTCCATCACTTTATGGGAAATAGATGGGGAAACAGTGTCAGACTTTATTTTTGTGGGCTCCAAAATAACTGCAGATGGTGACTGCAGCTATGAAATTAAAAGACGCTCACTCTTTGGAAGGAAAGTTATGACCAACCCAGATAGCATATTGAAAAGCAGAGACATTACTTTGCCAACAAAAGTTCGTCTAGTCAAGACTATGGTTTTTCCAGTGGTCATGTATGGATGTGAGAGTTGGATGGTGTGAAGAAAGCTGAGCACTGAAGAACTGATGCTTTCGAACTGTGGCATTGGAGAAGTCTCCTGAGAGCCTCTTGGACTGCAAGTAGATCCAACGAGTCCATCCTAAAGGAGATCAGCCCTTTGTTCTTTGGTGTTCTCTGGAAGGAATGATGCTAAAGCTGAAACTCCAGTACTTTGGCCACCTCATGCAAAGAGTTGACTCATTGGAAAAGACTCTGATGCTGGGAGGGATTGGGGACAGGAGGAGGAGGGGATGCCAGAGGATGAGATGGCTGGATGGCATCACTGACTCGATGGACGTGAGTTTGAGTGAACTCCGGGAGCTGGTGATGGGCAGGAAGGCCTGGCATGCTGTGATTCATGGGGTCGCATAGAGTTGGACATGACTGAGCGACTGAACTGAACTGAAGGTATTGTTTGTTTTTTTAGGGCTTCCCTGGTGGCTCAGATGGTAAAGAATCTTATTATAATGCAGGAGATGCAAGTTTGATTCCTGGGTCAAGAAGATCACCTGGACAAGTGAATGGCTATCCACTCTAGTATTCTTGCCTGGAGACTCCATGGACAGAGGAAGGAGCCTGACAGGCTACAGTCCATGAGGCCCCAAGAGTCTGACCTGAATGAGCAACTAACACTTTTCACTTTTTTCAAGCTGTTTTTTATACTTTATGAAAAGTGAAAGTAGCTCAGACGTGTCCAACTCAGTTGTGTCTAACTCTTTGCAACTCAACTGGAGTGGGTGGAATGGGTAGCCCTTCCCTTCTCCAGGGGATCTTCCCAACCCAGGATTCAAACCCAGGTCTCCCACTGCAGGCAGATTCTTTACCAACTGAGCCACCAGGGAAGTCCAAAAAAACTGGAGTGGGTAGCCTATCCTTTCTCCAGGGCATCTTCCCAACCCAGGAATTGAACCAGGGTCTCCTGCGTTGCAGGTGAATTCTTTACCAACTGAGCTATGAGGGAAGTCCTTATACCTTATATTCCTATATTTATAAAATAAAACATACAATATTTTATATTTTAAATTCAGAAAACAAATTATTCATGAAAAAAACTGAGACAAAATAAATGTATTTTTAATATAAGAGCATCCATATTTCAAAACTGCAATAGAAACACAAATGTATTATTTGTAAATGTTAAACCAGCATAATTGTTTCAATAGAAAGTTTTAGCTTTCCCTGGCTTTCCTACTTTGTTCTGTTTCTGTTCTGCCACTTCTACTTGCTTTGCTCTCAACATTAAATGCTTCAAGGCTCTTCATCCAAAGGGCTCCCCTACGGTTGTTCTTTCCAGGTTTGGTCATTCAGAACCACCACACTGGGAAGTTCCTCTGGAACTTAAAAGGAAACTTTTAATTTCCCTTCCCAGCAAGTTAGGAGAGAGGACCCTAAATGCATCTTTTTTTTTTTTTTATGGAAAGATCCATCTGCCTCAGAGGGTTCTCCCACAAAGCTAACCTTTTTCTTTGCAACAGAGCAAAACGAGATAGAAATATGGGAGGAATTTGTTCTGGAGCTAAGCAGTAGTATAAAAAGGGTGACATTCTTGGGGACGGGGAAGAAGTACAGAAGTTACAGAAGAAGCAAGCTTTCTCATATCAAACAGAATGACTGAAGCCATTAATTATTATGTGAGGTATTACCATATAAACAAAATACACTGGTATTCTATCTAGAAGAATATAAGAATTTTCAATCCTGGTGCTGAAATGTTATGGAAAGCAGATTACTGAAAGTATTAATAATTGGAATCCAAGGACAATGAAGTAGAATCAGAGGCACTGTACTATGAGCAAGTAAACACACTATTGTTGACAAGTCTTTTGCTTGATTAAGATCTTCTGTTATTCACTTTATGGTTCTCACCTGCATTTCAGTATGTGAATATGTCATTAGACTGATGAGAGAATGAGTAAAATATGACTGTGATATAACATGAACTGAAAATGCTCATGTAAGAGTGAGGCTGTTTCCTATTTTTCTGAGTAGGTTTATGTTCAAATAAAGGCAGAGCCAACAGCTATGAGGCAGAGATTTTGGTTTCAATATACAGTTTGGAGTTATTACCCCTTATTCCGCCCTCACACTGGGAGGTAAGAAGCATTATACTCCAACCTGGTCACAGAGCCCTATCTTACTGGCAATGCGATCCCCTTTACCTACTGTTTTCTTGCACCTTTTTCCCATCAGTCCTAAAATGGCTGAATATCTTATTTAAAATTTTGACTAAGCCATTTAACCTTAGGGAAAAATCTCCTGAGCCTGAATCTGTTTAGCCAAACTATTGTAATATTTCAGAACACTGGCTCAATTCCAATTCTCTAGTTATCCAAATATTTGTTAAGAAACTCAACTAGATAATTTTTCATCTTCTAATTGGTCCCTTGGGATTAGCAGTACCTGACCCCACTGCTCTTCAAGTACCTACATTGAAGCTCTTCAAGCTTATAGAGAACAACTCTGAAGCCTCTTCACAGCATGCTCTCTTTGCTCCAGGAAAAAAAAAATTTATTATCTTATTTTATTTTTGAAATAATGTTTAAAGAGAAAAAGGGTACCCAAGTTATAACAGTACAGCTTGATAATTATTGAAAAGTAAACACATGTGTGTAACTACAACCCAACTGAGAAATAGAACATTACCAGCTTTCTAGAAAACTGCTTCAGGCCCTTCCCAGGTGTTAGTCTTCTGAAAGATAAACATTATTCTGACTTCTATAAGCATCAGCTAATTTTTTACCATTTTCATTTTTACATGACAAAAATCAGAGAATATGTACTCCGTCATACCTATCTTTTTCCACTCAAATTTTTTGTCTGTAAGAGTCCCTGCATATAATTTCATGTATTTAATTTAATTTGATAACAATATTTGTATACATAATGACTATTTACAAATTACATCTTCCACTCTACTCTTGACATTTGCATTACTTCCCCTTTGGGCCATAATAATAATGATGCTCTGTACATACTTATTCTGTATATCTGTGTACCTACACTGAACTTATATACAGTGTGAACTTGACCTGCATATATTGAAATTTAGAAAATGATACAAAAAATTTTATCAGAATTTTTGTAAGAGTGGAAATGCCCACTAACATTTTATGAGCATTCCAGCCCCAACACATCCTCATCAATACATGGCATTTTTAAGTATTTTAATTTACTTTATTATTTTTTCTATTTTGTTATATAAGTGAGTATATGTAATAACATTTCATTTTGCTTTTTATTTGCATTTCCCAAATAACAAACGGGGTTGATCACACTCAACTATTTATTGGCTATTTGGATATATTTATTTGTGAGTCAACTTTGCAGTCCAGTATTCAGATATTTTTTAGTGTTTTTTTCTTAATGAATTTAATGAGGTTTTTATAAGTGCACATTCTTTGAAACATTCCTGTATTACAAATATCTTCTCCCACTCTGTGGCTTACCTTCTGATCTTATTAACGTTGTCCTTTGATAAACAGAAGTTCTTAATTTTAGTATAGTCGTATTTTCCAATCTTATTCTTTACAGTTAATTCTTTCCATGTCCAGTTTAAGAAATACTCATCTACCGAAAGTCATGAATGAATTTTCTTAAGTTATGCTCCAGAAGTTGAAATCATTTACCTATTTTTTTGCCAATATTATTTTTTGCCAATATTATTGTCTTAAGAGTTCACATTTAAGTTAAAGAGCTATCTGCAATTGACTTCTGTGAATAGTATAATCAACTGTTTTTCATTATTATGAAATATCTGATGTCCCAGCAACATTTATTAATATTAAACTCATCAAATGAAATGATACTTCTGTCACATATCAAGTTACTATATGTATGTGCTTTTTCCTAAACTCTGTATTCTAATCCATTGGTTTCATTTGATCCTTCTGCCTTAAAATATCATTTTCATTTGTTATAATTTTATGTCTTCATAACTCACACTGTAAGCTCTTCAACATTTCTTTGCTAGAGTGGTTCTTTAGATTTCTGTATAATCCTTGGAATCTGCTTTTCAGGGGAAATTATTGGTATGTTGATTGCAATTGCATATATCATTTTACAATTGATATGTTTGCAAAGCTGAATTTCCCCATCCAGCTTTATAAATCTTGTCATTTTGTTTAGATCTTTTAAATTAATCTCAAGAATGGTTTGCACATGTCTATGTACTGGATTCACACAAGTTTCATTAGATTTATTTTTGAACATTTTGTTTGCTTCTATTATCAATGACATAGTTTTTCAATTATATGTTCACATATTTCTTTACTAGTTTATAGAACTATAACTTATTTTTTACCATGACCTTGTATTCAACAATTTTGCTCAATCCAAAAATTATTTCCAAGGATCTTGTTCATAATCTTAGTAATTTTTCTACATAAACACCAGGTATATTTAGAAAAATAAATATATAACTAATGAAAAATTTAGTACTTCTTCTCCACTGGTTATAGCTCCCATTACTGCAATAGCCACAATCTCTAGTACCATGGTGTATCAGTTCAGTTCAGTTCAGTTCAGTCGGTCAGTCCCGTCCGACTCTTTGCGACCCCATGGACTGCAGCATGCCAGACTTCCCTGTCCATCACCACCTCCTGCAGCTTCCTCAAACTCATGTCCATTGAGTAGGTGACGCCATCCAACCATCTCATCCTCTGTCATCCCCTTCCCCTCTTGCCTTCAATCTTTCCCAGCATCAGGGTCTTTTCCATTGAGTGAGTTCTTCTCATGAGGTGACCAAAGTATTGGAGTTTCAGCTTTGGTATCAGTCTTTCCAATGAATATTCAGGACTGATTTCCTTTAGGATTAACTGGTTGGATTGCCTTGGTGTGCAAGGGACTCTCAAGAGTCTCCTCCAACACCACAGCTGAAAGCATCAATTCTTCAGTGCTCAGCTTTCTTTATAGTCCAACACGCATATCCACACATGACTACTGAAAAAACCATATCTTTGACAAGAAAGACCTTTGTTGGCAAAGTAATATATCTGCTTTGTAGTATGCTCTCTAGGTCGGTCATACATTGCCACCCTGTATATTGTCACACTGCTTTTTTAACATATGCAGAGTACATCATAAGAAACGCCGGGCTGGATGAAGCACATACATGCTGGAATCAAGATTGCTGGGAGAAATGTCAATAACCTCAGATATGCAAATGACACCAACCTTATGGCAGAAAGTGAAGAAGAACTAAAGAGCCTCTTGATGAAAGTGAAAGAGAAGAGTGAAAAATTTGGCTTAAACTCAACAGTCAGAAAACTAAGATCATGGCATCTAGGCCCATCACTTCATGGGAAATATATGGGGAAACAATGGAAACAGTGAGAGACTTTTATTTTTTGTGGCTCCAAAATCACAATCACTGCAGATGCAGCCATGAAATTAAAAGACACTCACTCCTTGGAAGAAAAGCTATGACCAATCTAGGTAGCATATTAAAAAGCAGACATTACTTTGCTGACATGGGCCATCTAGTCAAAGCTATGCTTTTTCCAGTAGTCATGTGTGGATGTGAGTGGTGGACTATAAAGAAAGCTGAGCACCAAAGAATTGATGCTTTGAACTGTGGTGTTGGAGTAGACTCTTGAAAGTCCCTTGGACTGCAAGGAGATCCAATCAGTCCATCCTAAAAAGATCAGTCCTGATTGTTCATTGGAAGGACTGATGTTGAAGCTGAAACTCCAATATGTTGGCTACCTGATGCGAAGAAATGACTCATTTGAAAAGACCCTGATGCTGGAAAAGATTGAAGGTGGGAGGAAAAGGGGATGACAGAGGATGAGATGCTTGGATGGCATCACTGGCTCGATAGACACAAGTTTGTTTAAGCTCTGGGAGTTGGTGATGGACAGGGAAGCCTGGCATGCTGCAGTCCATGGAGTCTCAGAGAGTTGGACAAAACAAACAAAAAAAAAGTCAGACGTGACTGAGAGACTGAACTGAATTGAACTAGGTGGGTCATAGCTCTTCTCCCAAGAAACAAGCATCTTTTCATTTCATGGCTGCAGTCACCATCTGTAGTGATTTTGGAGCCCAAACAATTAAAGTCTTTCACTATTTCCATTGTTTCCCCATCTATTTTCCATGAAGTGATGGGACTGGATGCTATGATCTTTGTTTAAGACAAATGCTGAGTTTTAACCCAGCTTTTTACTCTTCTCTTTCACTTTCAGTTCCTGTTCACTTTCTACCATAAGGGTGGTGCCATCTGTGTGTCTGAGGTTATTGATATTTCTCCTGCCATCTTGATTCTAGCAAGTGAATCCATCCCAGTATTTCACATGATGTACTCTGCATATAAGCTAAATAAGCACGGTGACAATAGACAGCTTTGATGCAAGTAAATCATATTGTATAAAAGATGACTGTACTGTTTTCAATATCAAAAGGAGAGTTTTCAATATTTGCTTTTTAACATGAAGCTAACCACATATCCTAGGATGCACAAATATTTTTGAAAGGTAATTTTTTTCTCTTCAACCATGCATAGTTACTAAATTTAGCAAATACCTTTGTTTAATGATTTGAGATACTCATCATCATATTTTTTCTTCTTTTGTCTCTTTACATTGTGAATTACATTGGTTGAGTTTGAAGTGTTAGAGGAATCTAGCATTTCTAGGATAAACAAAAATAATCACACTATATCATCATTTATGTACACCCCTGGGTTTTATTTATTACTGTTCTGTCAAGGGTTTTGCATCAGTGTTTGTGGGAAAAATTGGTTTTGACATATTTCTCTTTCTGCTAGATGTTTCGGTATGAAGATTTTCTTGATCTTACAAAACATTTTGGGAATTATATCCTACATTTTTTATGCTCCAAAATATTTTCTGTAATACTCAAATATGGATCTTCCTCTTTTAAATGTTTAGAAGAATTCGCTGATGAACTCTTCTGAGCCTGGAGTTTCTTTGCAAAAAGTATTTTATTTAAGGATATGATTTTTTTAGAAGGCATAGCATTTCATGGAATTAGTTCACTTTATATGGATTTCTAAACATACAGTTTCTGCTTTATTGACTATGCCAAAGCCTTTGACTATGTGGATGACAATAAACTGGAAAATTCTGAAAGAGATGGGCATACCAGACCACCTGATCTGCCTCTTGAGAACCTGTATGCAGGTCAGGAAGCAACAGTTAGAACTGGACATGGAACAACAGACTGGTTCCAAATAGGAAAAGGAGTATGTCAAGGCTGTATATTGTCACCCTGCTTATTTAACTTATATGCAGAGTACATCATGAGAAATGCTGGGCTAGAGGAAGCACAAGCTGGAATCAAGATTGCCAAGAGAAATATCAGTAATCTCAGATATACAGACGGCACCACCCTTATGGCAGAGTGAAGAAGAACTAAAGAGCCTCTTGATGAAAGTGAAAGAGGAGAGGTAAAAAGTTGGCTTAAAGCTCAACATTCAGAAAACTAAGATCATGGCATCCAGTCCCATCACTTCATGGCAAAGAGATGGGGAAACAGTGTCAGACTTTATTTTTGGGGGCTCCAAAATCACTGCAGATGGTGATTGCAGCAATGAAATTAAAAGACATGTACCCTTTGGAAGGAAACTTACGACCAACCTAGGCAGCATATTCAAAAGCAGAGACATTACTTTGCCAACAAAGGTCCGTCTAGTCAAGGTTATGGTTTTTCTAGTAGTCCTGTATGGATGTGAGAGTTGGACTATAAAGAAAGCTGAGCGCCGAAGAATTGATACTTTTGAACTGTGGTGTTGGAAAAGACTCTTGAGAGTCCCTTGGACTGCAAGGAGATCCAACCAGTGCATTCTAAAGGAGATCAGTCCTGGGTGTTCATTTGAAGGACTGATGCTAAAGCTGAAACTCCAGTCCTTTGGCCACCTCATGCGAAGAGTTGACTCATTGGAAAAGACTCTGATGCTGGGAGGGATTGGGGACAGGAGGAGAAGGGGATGACGGAGGATGAGATGACTGGATGGCATCACTGACTCGATGGACATGAGTCTGAGTGAACTCCGGGAGTTGGTGATGGACAGGGAGGCCTGGCGTGCTGCGATTCATGGGGTCGCAAAGAGTTGGACACGACTGAGTGACTGAACTGAACTGAACTGATACTCTTTACTTCTGAGTTAAAACTTTCCACTCTCATGTGACTAAGATCTTTTCCATGTTTATAATTTTTCCCCTTTTATAGCTTTGGATTTCTTTTATTTGCTAATCTAGCTTTGGCCACATGATGCACAGAACCGACTCACTAAAAAAGACCTTGATGCTGTGAAAGATTAAGGGCAGGAGAAGAATGGGGTGACAGAGGGTGAGATGGTTTGATGGCATCACTGACTCAAAGGACATGAGTTTGGCATGTAGTGAAGGACAGGGAAGCCTGGCGGGCTGCAGTCCACAGGGTCACGAAGAGTTGGACACGGCTGAGCAACGGAACAACAAGCTTCCAGTTTACTAACCCCCTATTTTGTTGTTTATAATTTGTTATTTATCTCATAAAATAATATATTCTAATTACTGTAGTTTTTATTCTTTTGATTTCATGCTTTTTATGTAGATTTCAATGCTCTGTGGAAACCATTCTGTGTTCTATTTGCTCATCATTTTTTCCACAGTTAGTTAAAAGTTTTTAACTAACTTCAAAATGTGGGAAAGTTTCTGTTTCTATTATTTGAATTTTTTAATCACTTCTTCCTGTTATCAGGCATGCTCATTATTTTTTTTTTAATTCTAATCTGAGTGTATGAAACCTTGTAGAGCCTCTAGATACTGTTTATCTTTTCCCAGGGAGGATATTATTTTATTCTAGAAAATCACCTATATTTAATATCTAGTAATGTGACTTTTTAATCCGAATGAGACCCCATCCACTTACGGAGCTTTTGCTTTAGGAAAAGTTTTCTTAGGAATCTGACCTGAAGTGCAAATATGTTTTGTAGCATTACTTTTAGTCAAGGGGCACTATATTTCTGTTTTTCTCCCTGAAATGTAACCCTATCAAAATATTTGCTTAGATTTTTAGCTCATCCCTTGCTGTTTCTTATGCTTTAAGAAGAAACGCATTGGAGAATATCAGGTTCCCCATATTTTCTCTCTCTACTCCAGAGTATCTTGTCTTTTCAAATCCTGGCTCCTTTTGCATTGATGCCTTCAGAAAGCTACAATTTCCATATTTATTATCCCTGACTGTATAATGATAATATATAGTTTAATGATTGGATAGCCCATACCTAATATTCTATAATAGCTAGATGAATTGCTTAATGATTGGCTAATCCATAGGCTATGTTTTGAATTATCATATTCAGAAGTGGAAGTTCCAAAAAATTGTTCCTAATTCTGTAGTTCACGTTAAGAATATTTTCGAAAACATACTCTGTTGCATCACTGCACTGAACGTATATGGGGAAAAGGAGAGGAAGAAAGAACAAAATACGTAAGAGAGCTGACACGGAAGGGCATCTATTTGAAGGGCATCTGTAAATTATAACACATATTTCAAACACATAAAAGCAATCCAATTGAAGATCTAACTCATATAGCACATACATACGTCTACAGACACAGGCACATGTGCAGAAAAAGAATTCTAGGGATTATAGATTTCCCTTCTACAAAGCTATTATGTTGAGTGTGCTGAGCGATCTTCTCAGAAAAGCGGAATGATATTTCAAAGAAAAAATATCACTGAATTACACGGGAGAAACTAGATCTCTAGAGAGCATTTAATTCTCGTATTACTGCAGAGCAGTCCCACACGGGGCGGAAAGCGCCTGACTGCTTCTGGTACTGATTCTGGGTAGCAACAGCACTCCGGCTGGAAGCGATGCTTACGGGCCCTTTGTCCTGTTCTTGCCCCATAGTCACGCTGTCCCTCCTGATGGCCTCAATGACCGGAGGATAAAGAAGCTCTTAACTCTTAACAATAAACACATTTTTTTTTTACAATTTAAAAATTAAAGAGAAAAGCAAACAAGGAAAAGAAAAAGGAAAGTCCCAGCATTACATTTTGGATAATTATTTCTTTCATGCCAGTAAGGTTTATTTAGCCTTTAGTCATGCTATTCTTGTGTTGATTATGTCCTTATGAGTCTTAGTGTTTCCAGTGAAGCCTTTGGGAACTATTACACATTTGAAAAACTGATGAGAGTATAGAGTAAACAGACCCAAACTGTGGCTACATTTCAATACCTTAAGAAACTATGTTTGGGCAACCAAACAAAAATCAGGCCTTTGTACAAAGCAGGGGAGGGCATCCAGTCAAGTGCTAATCGAGCTGTATTTCCTTGTCGGCTCCTAGAGCCATCTGTCAATGGCCACTGTCACATGGAAACGTGTGTGTTTACCCGACTGCTGAGATAGCACTGGGACTTGGCCTGCTGCCTCTCTCATGATCTCACAAGAGTTAGCCTCACTGAAACCTCTGGGTGAGTTTTCTATTGCAGATTTCATTTTCTTTGCTAGCTCTGACATTTCCAAATATCACTCACCAACGTGTGGCTGAACACTCACCATCAGGACATACCCCAGAGATGGCTAGCTAAGGAAGGAATCTGTGGTATCTATATTCAGATGCTTACAAAGCCCCCAGAGGTTACTTCAGATATGCGTGTGAATTAATATCATGATAGAAAATAGCTCAGTTTATTATTAAGGCTTGATATCCAAAATAATAGATGCAGTTTATTATTAAGGCTTGATATCCAAAATAATAGATGCAGTTTCCAAATGAAATTAGTATTGGCTTACAAAGCAATTAAAAAAAATGTGCTTTCTTATAAAAAGAGGACTTACTGTGATCATGCATCTGAAATGGAATACAATTTACAATGCAATAGACAAGGTTTCACCTACAGTAATTCAGAGTTTAGAGGACTAGTTAAAAATACCATTAGCTTAGCTGTTATGTGACCTGGATCTTACTTTTGGATATTGTACTAGTGATCAGCATGGCATGGACCCTTTCTTTTCCCTTCTTCAGAAGGTAATACCTTCAGTTCAGTTCAGTTCAGTTGCTCAGTCGTGTCCGACTCTTTGCGACCCCATGAATTGAAGGACGCCAGGCCTCCCTGTCCATCACCAACTCCCGGAGTTCACTCAAACTCACGTCCATCGAGTTGATGATGCCATCCAGCCATCTTATCCTTTGTCATCCCCTTTTCCTCCTGCCCCCAATCCCTCCCAGCATCAGAGTCTTTTCCAATGAGTCAATTCTTCACATCAGGTGGCCAAAGTACTGGAATTTCAGCTTTAGCATCAGTCCTTCCAATGAACACCCAGGACTGATCTCCTTTAGAATGGACTGGTTGGATCTCCTTGCAGTCCAAGGGACTCTCAAGAGTCTTCTCCAACACCACAGTTCAAAAGCATCAATTCTTTGGCGCTCAGCTTTCTTCACAGTCCAACTCTCACATCTATACATGACTACTGGAAAAACCATAGCCTTGACTAGATGGACCTTTGTGGGGGTAATAAGTGGGCCTCACATCTTATGAGCAAAACTGAGGAGAATGGGATCTCATTTTAAACTCTAGTTTTCCTTCTTACTACCTGTGTAATCTTGGCCATCTTGCTGTTGTTGTTTAGCCACTAAGTCCTATCAAACTCTCTGACCCCATGCACTGCAGCCCACAAGGCCCCTCTGTCCTTGGGATTTCCAGGCAAAATACTAGAGTGGCTTGTTATTTCCTTCTCCAGGGGATATTCCCAACACAGGGATCAAACCCACATTTTCTGCACTTCCAGGCAGATTCTTTACCAAAGAGCCACCAAGGAAGTCCCTTGGATATATTATCTTAACCTAAATGCACGACTGGGAAAATGAGAATGATGATTATTGAAGTATGTATTTGGTAGAATCCAGGCTTCCCAGGTGGTGCTCATGGTAAAGAATTCATCTGCAATGCAGAAGACTTGGGTTGGATCCCTTGGTCAGGAAGATCTTCTAAAGGAGGGCATGGCTGTTCTTGTCTGGAGAATCCCATGGACAGAGGAGACTGGAGGGCTACCGTCCATGCATTCGCAGAGTCAGACATGACTGAAGCAACAGCATGCAAGCATGCACATTTGGTAGTATTATTGCGAGGATTAGATGGGGTTTCATATATGAAGCACCTAGAACAGTGCTTGGCACATGAGTGTTTAGTAAATGTTAGCTATTATTATTTTATAATTACAGCAGTTGTTACATCTTCAAAAATTTAATTTAGAAACATTTATTGAGACTTGGCAATGATTCTGGTATGTATAAAATTAGACACACTTCTTTCTCTTCCTGGAATGCTTACTATTCCTGGTAAAGGGCAAAACTCTTAGCCCCCTAAAATGATAGTGATATATTATATTGTGGTTAAAAAATATATATACATATATTCATTGCTATATATGTGAAAAGATATGTAAGGAACAAAGTTTAACTGATAGTACTAAATATATTATGAAATATGTAAATTTGATCTGGTATTCTTAGATTAATTAAGCACTATAACTGTAACAGATAGGATTATCCATGGGAATATAATTCTATGACATTGCAATTAGCTCCTTAAATACATTTCTCTCTCATATATATATATATATGTATATATATTTATTTACACATACATAGTCATACAATGAACACTAGATAACATACAGAATTTATATCTCAACTTGATCCCATTTTTCACATTCCAGGAAGTGTGGATTAAAAGAAAATCTATGGCTAAAATTAGACTTGATTTTTGACTTCTGGCTCCTACCCTACAATCTCCTATTCCTCTAGTCCTAATTAAACGATATTATGTGCCATTTGTTCATCTGCTCAATAAGTGCCAGAAATTCGGGCAAAATACTACAAATCCCAGTACATTTATAAGACTAGATCCAATGAAGGTGGTTTTCCTAGAGCATGCTTCAACAGATCCAAATATCAGACTTGTGTTAAATATCTCCTACACATTTGGGAAAATATAAAACCCATTTGCCTTTCTGTTCCCAAAATTAGGATGCAGTTTAAGAGTAGATTTATCACTGCATTGTTTGGAGACCTTGAGATTTATTTCACAATGATATTCAGTAAATAAACACTGAGTGCCTATGACACTGTTCTAGATAGTGAGATGGGAGCTGAGAACAGGACCTTCAAAACCCCAGTCCTTTTGATCTGACATTCCAAGGATAATGCATATAAAGTGTAAGGGATTAACTGGTCAGCATGAAATACTGACCAGTTACATACGCATACAAGTATAGTCTGGTATTACTTTCAGGATTATTGTCACCATTATATCAAGAGCTCTTCTAATATTCTCTGTAATAATATTTCACCTTTACAAAAATGTTGGGTAAATTGGTGTTGAAAATGCAAAATATATTTTGTGTGCAAAATACAAAATGCAAAGAAAATAGAAGAAACAAAAAATGTGAATGAAAAATAAAAGAAGACATAGCTATTCCATTAACTGAATTGCAGTTGGCATGGATTTTCTCCTTTTGATAAATGCAAGATTTCAGAAAAGATTATTTTCAAAATGCATTGTTTTGTTTTCCTTGAAACAAGACTAGAGCATGCAAGAAAAGGAATATAAGGAGTTACCTCACTTAAAATTATTTCCAAAATAAATTGAGGTTCCAAGTTAGTAGAAGGAAGTAACTAAAGAGATTAGAGCAGAAGTAAATGAAACAGACATTAAAAAGCCAACTAAAAGGACAATAAAGCTAAGAGCTGATTCTTGAACAAGATAAATAAAAATGATAAAACTTTAGATGGAGTCACCAAGAAAAGAAAAAGAGGACTCAAATAAAATCAGAAAAGGAAGAGAAGATATTGCAATTGAGAGCACACAAATGCAAAGAATAACAAGATAGTACCCCGAACAAATTATACTCTAATAAATTGGACAAGCTACAAGAGGAGAATGAATATCTAGAAACACACAACCTATCCAGAGTGCATCATGGTGAAACAGGAAGTTAGAAAGGACCAATTACTAGTCAGGAGATTGAATTAGCAGTAAAAGCAAAAGCAAAATAAAAACCTCCTAACAGAAGTCCAGGACCATATGGCTTCACTAGTGAGTGCTACCAAGCAAGCAAAGGTGAATTAGCACCAATCTTTCTTAAACACCTAAAAAAAAAGACTAAAACACTCTTTCAAACTCATTTTATAAAGCTAGCTTTACCTTGATACTGACATTAAACAAATATGCCACAAAAAAAAGAAAATTACATCCCTGAAGAGCACAGATGCAAAAAGTTTCAACAAAATATTAGCAAAACAAATTCAACAAAACATAAGCCATGATCTGGTGAAATTTATTCCAAGGATAATTGTGGTTAAATATCCACAAATCAGTCAGTGTAATACACCAGACTAACAACAGGTAGGATAAAACTCATATGATCATCTCAGTAGGTACAGAAAAAAAGCATATGAGAAAATTCAACATATATTTACCTAAAAAAAAACTCTCAAAAAAGCAGATATAGAGGGAGCATATCTCAACATAATTAAGGACATATATGACAAGCCCACAGGTAATACCATACTCAAGAGTGAAAAGCTGCAACCTATTCCTCTAAGCTCAGGAACAAGACAAGAATGATCACTCTCACCACTTTTATTCAACATAGTATTAGAAGTCCTGGCAAGAGCAATTGTTAAAGAAAAAGAAACAAAAGGCATTCAAATTGAAAGGGAGAAGTAGAACTGTCACTATTTGCAAAGGACATAAAATCGTATATAGAAATTCCTCTAAATCACCCATCAAAAAAGTATTGACTGATTTGTGGGTGATTTTTTTCCAAAATTTCTCTATTTTCAAATATGCAATGATTGAGCATAAACTCTTCTCATCAACATAAGCATTTAAATGATTAGTAAATACAGCAATCGAAAGTTATCCTTTAAACATAATAGATATCAATGTGGTATATATGTGCATATGTGTGTGTGTTTAGGAAATAATCGTGAAGCATTGTTATATACCATATTCTATTCTTGATCTTGGAGATTCTGTTTTCCTGGCTGGCAATATGCATTCTATATGTCTCATGCTAATCATGCCACTGCCTGGTGGGTTCATATTAAATTTTTGTCAACTGTCGGTTTTTGTGTTTTTTAATTTCCACATCTCTCCTCAAGTACTTAGGGCAGAGGCTATTTAGTAAATTTGCTTTGCAACTAAAAGTTTGAGTTTAGAAAAAAATTCTAGTCAGCCTGTTTAACTCCACAAGGACGCCTATAGATACACTGCTGCTGCTGCTGCTGCTAAGTCACTTCAGTTGTGTCCGACTCTGTGCGACCCCACAGATGGCAGCCCACCAGGCTCCTCCGTCCCTGGGATTCTCCAGGCAAGAACACTGGAGTGGGTTGCCATTTCCTTCTCCAATGCAGGAAAGTGAAAAGGGAAAGTGAAGTTGCTCAGTCGCGCCTGACTCTTAGCGACCCCATGGATTGCAGCCTACCAGGCTCCTCCGTCCATGGGATTTTCCAGACAAGAGTTCTGGAGTGGGATGCCATTGCCTTCTCCATATAGATACACATTCCGGGCTTAAAGAAATTATATTCACTTACTGACAATTTGATGATGATGTTAATAGAACCATATAGTGCCAAAGCCATTCAAGTAGAGGCGTTACGTGCATTCACGGGGTAAAGATTTTGTGGAAAGATTTTTATTAGGCTAGCACTCCCTTCTAACAGTACAAATGAATCATTTCCCTAAAGGATCTTGGTTCTTAGATGTGAAAAACACTCTTTTAATCAAATTTTTATAACAACTATTCTGTTGCACCTCATAAGGTGTTTGTGAGACTCAAAGGAGGGAAACAGAATTTTTTCTAAGTGAAAAATATCATTATTATCAAAGTTTTCTTCCTCTATGCCTTTTCCCAAATAACCCCAATTTGTACTGGTTCTCAGAATTAACTAGTTTAATTGCAGAATAAGTTTTGTTCATATAATTTACTGATTCATATTACCTGTATGATTTATAAATTATAAAATGTAATCATAGCACTAACTATAGGAACAATAATTTAGAAAATGTATTTCTAAATTGAGAAAATTTCTAAATTTAGAAAATGTATTGAAATAGAATTTCAAACCCTCACAGAGCACCCTGAGAAGATTAATGGATGATAAATAAATTACCCAATGCCATATAGCAATGGGGCTTCCCTGGTAGCTCAGTGGTAAAGAATCTGCCTGCCAATGCAGGAGATGCAGGTAAGATCTCTGGGTGAGGAAGATCGTCTGGAGAAGGAAATGGCAACCCACTCCAGGATTCTTGCCTGGAAAACCCCACAGGCAGAAGAGCCTGGTGGACTACAGTCAATGGAGTCCCAAGAGTTGGACATGACTTAGTGACTAAATAACAAGAAAAATATAGCAGTGACTGTCTGGACCAAGTATTCAAGTCCAGGGCATCCATTCAGAAGTCCTGTATTCTTGATGTCTATTCTATGATGCCTTAGTAAACTCCAACTTTAGTTATATTGGTCATATTAATAAATAAAATATTTGATCATCGGTGTGTTGCCATTCAGAAGAACGAAGAATAGCTGTGGCATCTGACTGAATATTTTACTATTTCTTGGGAATAGTTTATGACTTCTCACTCAAAATGGGTGATAAGTTCAACTGTTTTTGCAAACGGAATCAGAAGCATTAGGGGATTAGTGTTCCACCTAGCACTTCCCACCACTAACCCAAGCATAGCTATGAATAAATGGGACCACAACAAATGATGAGGAGACAGCTCTTCTGGCATATCATTTCCCTTAATTAGTCTGCCAGCAAATATAAATACCTGTTCTCCAAGCCTGAGTAGCAGTTAACCCACAGAAACACCAAGTCCTAATGCAAGATTTTGACCTTGCCCACGCTGCTCAGTTCTAAAAGGCGATGACAGTGTGCCGAGTCCTTTGATGACATAGATTGTTTACTTACAGTGTTCCCACCAGCAGCTTAAGGAAGAAATACAGAGTTGCATAAAGTGGTTTGCAGCCTAGTTGTCAAAAAAAAAAAAAAAAACACTGTCCACAGTGCCCTGGAAAACTGTTAACACGTTGTTAGTACTTTCCAAGCAAGGACATTGTTACACATATTTCATATTAATGTAGTTTAGCTCAGTGGCAATTTTCTCCTAGTAAAGAAATATGGGGTTCCTGAAAGGTCTAAGCAAATAATACAGTCTGCATCTGAAATGTTCACAAGTCACGCATTGAACTTTTTCTCCTTGTATGTTAATTACCAAATAATACATTCTGTGCCTAATTACAAGAGTACATTTTTAATGTTGACTTCCAACGGGTTCTATTTTTTTAAGAAGTATTATATTAAGAAACCTATAATATACAGAGACAGCTATTTTATGTATACAATTTGGCTGGAAGTTTTTAAGTCAAGCTAAAAGGTGGAATGTGATTACTTGCTCACTCTACAGTGAGTTATTAATCAGAAGAGGTTAATAAGATTCAATTAAAGATTAGATGCTTTTGAGAAATTTAATAGTGTGTTTGTTCTAAGGGAAAATAAGAGTTTCTCTATAACTGGAGTATAGAGATAAATAATTATCAGGCCTCAGGCATCGTGAAATAAACTAACCAACCACCAGAGTTAAAGAAGAAATTTTTTTGGCGATGCAATAATTCTCAATTAGGTGCATCATGGTGCATTTTTGACCATCTCCTAAACCATCCATCACTAGACACAGTAGGAACAGGATGCTCTACCGGATGGACCATTGGCTGGCTGAGGGGTGTAAATTTCTGTTTGGAATTTACAGAACCCTTCAGGTTCTAAAATTCAACAGGATTTCCTCTGGGCTCTGGAGACTAAATCCTTCCTCAACCAGAGGAGACAGATTTATGCTGAAAGGAATGTGTGTTCTGGAGTAGAGGAAAGAAAAGCTATATACAAGGCCAGGAATGTGTGCTCTCACTCAGTAATTTTAATCCACTATATTATTTTTCCCAGAAAGTTTTTGTTTGTATTGTTGTTAGTTTGTTTCATTTCACATTTATTTTAAGACTGCTTTGGATTTGGAGGGTCAAATGTAAAAATCGAATATTTAGCTCAACTCTTGAAACTTCAGAGAGAATGTAGCCTTTCCAATATAAAGTAAGCCACACCACTGATTTACTGTGTACTACACACATCAGAGAATCTGTAACATTTGTTGGGAACCAGGCAATGAGGGAAAACTGAAATGATGACATTCAGATGTTCATATCAAAATCTAGTATTCTCCATTAAGCAATTGTGCATTTTCTGGTGATTAAGACTGCAAATTAGAAATAGGATCCTGAATCCTGATTCACTGTGGATATCACAGAAAGGATACAGCTTCAAGAACATTATTAGATTTTTTTTTTTAAAGAGCACAATAGTGATGACAGGTACATGAGAAAATGGGATATTTAAGAAGACAGGCCATAAATATTATTCTGGTGGATTGTTTATCTATGAACTAAAGATAAAATATAAGTGTTCAGAGGATCTAAACAATTATGAATACCGACTTCTTCAACTGGAGTTTGAATTGCCCTGAGACATTCCTTCAATAGCCATTCTGACTTGTTTTCTGGAATTGCTAGCTATTGCTGAGTAACAAATTTCTGGAATAAATTACGTATATGCACAAGTATCTCATTTCTTGTTGAGATATTTCTGTTATAATAAATGATTATATATATACAGTTTTTTTAATTTAAATTTATTTATTTTAATTGGAGGCTTATAATAGCCAGGACATGGAAGCAACCTAGATGTCCATCAGCAGATGAATGGATAAGAAAGCTGTGGTACATATACACAATGGAGTATTACTCAGCCATTAAAAAGGATACATTTGAATCAGTTCTAATGAGGTGGATGAAACTGGAGCCTATTATGCAGAGTGAAGTAAGCCAGAAAGAAAAACACCAATATAGTATACTAACGCATATAATAAATGATTATATTAAGGATAAGTTTATTTCCCTTAAACTCCAAGACTAACATGTTTGTCCCATTTAAGCCCAGTGGAACAGCTCTAATTCCTCTATGACATACATCCATTTTGAGTGTTCATTTGCTGCAAGCATTGCTCTAGTTACTGGAATTTAGAAATAAGAATGATAAAAAACACTAGAATGAGTAGGAAAAGTGCTTTCTCCATGTAGCTTTGCAGTGCCCTCTAGCCCCTACAACTGGCAAAGCCTGATGTGCCTGAATGCAAGGGAGAGATATTGACAGGGTCTGGCTATCTTATCACAAGTCTGGGCAAACAAGAGTGGATTTGGAGCGGAAAGGCTATAACTGGCAGAGATGGAAAGTAAGAGTAAGAAAAAGCAATCCAGAAACCATTGCAATAACAGATGAAAAAATCAGTTCAGGCAAAGATAAAGACAGAAAAAGTATATAATAGGGTGACTGGATGATAAAACACGTAAGGTAGGATTTGGTTTTACTCTGTGAGACTGGTGTGCAGAGAAAAGAATTCTTTGAACTTTGGAACCAGTGAAGTAAAATTGATCTTGCTTTTGAATCTCCGTTCCATCACTTACTGTCTGCATAAATGTTTTCCCAACTTCAGATTCTTCCCTCTAAAATGTGGTAAATAATATTGCATCTCTTAATACTAAAGTGCCTAGCAAAAAACCAGCTACTAAATAAATTATATACATCATTGTTAAGTATTCTGCTTCACTTTTTAGACTTCATTTGTGGTAAGAATACCGAAATCTTGTGTATTCCTTATCTTTCTTTACTACTGTGATAAAAACTCACCTTTTGTATCCCATATTCCCATACTATACATATATACTATAGCCATTCAGTTCAGTTCAGTTCAGTTGCTCAGTCGTGTCCAACTCTTTGCAACCCCATGAACTTCAGCACACCATGCCTCCCTGTCCATCACCAACTCCCGGAGTCTACCCAAACCCACATCCATTGAGTCAGTGATGCCATCCAACCGTCTCATCCTCTGTCATCCCCTTCTCCTCCTGCCCCCAACCCCTCCCAGCATCAGGGTATTTTCCAATGAGTCAACTCTTCGCATCAGGTGGCCACAGTATTGGAGTTTCAGCCTCAGCATCAGTCCTTACAATGAACACCCAGGACTGGTCTCCTTTAGGATGGACTGGTTGGATCTCCATGCAGTCCAAGGGACTCTCAAGAGTCTTCTCCAACACCACAGTTCAAAAGCATCAATTCTTCGGTGCTCAGCTTTCTTCACAGTCCACTCTCACATCCACACATGACTACTGGAAAAACCATAGCCTTGACTAGATGGACCTTTGTTGGCAAAGTAATGTCTCTGCTTTTTAATATAGCCATTAGTCATAAAGGATAAAAAGTTATAGGGGAAAATCAATATAAACTGTATATTAATTACTGCAGAGCATTGATTGGTACAGTTTTATCATATTACAATCCAAAAACTAGAAAGAGGGATTTCCCTGGTAGCCCAGTGGTTAAGGGTCTGCCTTCTGATACAGGAGATATAGGTTCAATACCCGGTCTGGGAACTAAGATCCCTCGTGTCGCAGAGCAACCAAAACTGCATTGCAACTAGAGAAAAGTTCACGCGTGTCAAGGAAGGATCCCATGTACTGCAACTGAGACCTGATGCAGCCAAATAAATAAATATCATTAAAAAACAGAATTTGCAATAAGTTTCAACTTAATATGAAATCTAATTATAAAATTGTTTCCTCAATAAGTAATTTTATTGCTTATCACAGATATATGTAAAATCTTATTGTATTCCATATTCAGGGCTTCAGAAAAAAACATCAATTCTGTATAGTACATAGGACATTTTCTGTAGAGAAATGGTTGATATTTACATTTCAATACTCCACTTGAATGTGCCTTCTTTATTTGGTTAATGGCATTCTGTGAGCACTGCACCTTCTGAAAGACATCTTTATGGTTGGAAATATCCTAATCGTGGATCACCGATTCAGGGAATTCCTCAAGGGTTCCATCAAAATAGTTTAGTTTGCAAAAATGTCCCAGTACAAATCCCAGGATAGGATTAGAGGGCCCTTTCTGTCTTTTTGCCACAATTCCCATTTAGTCATCCAGAGAATCTGGGGGCTTCAGACACAAATTTATTTTAAAGTGGATTGGTTATTATACTACAAAGTCAACCATTTTTAGCTGTATATTTCATCCTTCATCCAAGCAATTCAGACCCTACCTTATTGCATTCCTTGATTCAACAGAACTAATGTCTTCCTTCTTTTGTCTTCTTTGGAAGTAGCTTACACCTGTCTTCCGTCACCTTATATCGCCTGTCACTGCAGTTGGGGAACGTCTATCTCCCCATATCAGATTATAAAATTTTAATGCTTGTGCCTTTGTTTTCTCATACAATTTAGTGTAATATCTCGTAAGTGCAGGGGCAGAGCAAATGTGTCTCATACAATTTAGTGTTATATCTCGTAAGTGCAGGGGCAGAGCAAATGTGTGGTGAATTGAATTGGTCTGAGACAAATCACTTTCCATAGCGATGTGCATGGATCTTCAATGGAAAGCTAAATTAAACAAAGCATTTTAAGACGACTTAACACTGACCATAGCTATCGCTTCCCCTGTCCTGTTTAATGTTGTGTGTCAACTGGACTGGATCATGCAGTGCCCAGATATTTGGTAGACATTATACTGTGTATGTCTATGAGTGTGTTTATGGATCAGATTAATATTTGAACTTATAGGTTGTTTAAAGTAGATTTTCCTCTCCAAGGTGGGTGGGCATCATTCATCCATTAGCTTTAAAATTAATATGCTGATATTATGATATGTGATAAGTGATAATGTGATGATACTTGGAGGGGGATCTTCAACAGGTGAGTAGAAAGGTCACAATAAGTAGGGAAAAAGTTTTGTTGTTGTTGTTGTTCAGTCTCTCAGTTGTGTCCTACTTTTTGCAACACCATGGACTATAGCACACCAGACTTCCCTTTCCTTCACCATCTCACAGAGCTTGCTCAAATTCATCTCCACTGAATCTGCTGCGGCTGCTAAGTCACTTCAGTCGTGTCCGACTCTGTGCGACCCTATAGATGGCAGCCCGCCAAGCTTAGCCATCCTTGGGATTCTCCAGGCAAGAATACCGGAGTGGGTTGCCATTTCCTTCTCCAATGCATGAAAGTGAAAGGTGAAAGTGAAGTCGCTCAGTCGTGTCTGACTCTTAGTGATCTCATGGACTGCAGCCTACCAGGCTCCTCTGTCCATGGGATTTTCCAAGCAAGAGTACTGGAGAGGGGTGCCATTGCCTTCTCCACCACTGAATCTGAGATGACACCTAACCATCTCATCCTCTGTCATCCACTTCTCCTCTTGTCTTCAATCTTGCCCAGCATCAGGGTCTTTTCCAAGGAGTCAGTTCATCCAACCAGGTGGCCAAAGTATTGGAGTTTCAGCATCAACCTCAGTCCTTCTAATGAATATTCAGGACTGATATCTTTAGAATTGACTGGTTGGATATCCTCACAGTCCAAGGGACTCTAAAGAGTCTTCTCCAACACCACAGTTCAAAAGCATCATTCTTCAGTGTTCACCCTTCTTTATGGTTTAAATCTCACATCCATAAATGACTACTGGAAAAAACCGTAGCTTTGACCATACGGACATTTGTTGGCAAAGTAATATCTCTGATTTTTAATATGCTGTCTAGGTTGATCATAGCTTTTCTTCCAAGGAGCAAGTGTCTTTTAATTTCATGGCTGTAATCCATTTTGAGTTTATTTTTGTGTATGGTGTTAGAAAGTGTTCTAGTTTCATTCTTTTACAAGTGGTTGACCAGATTTCCCAGCATCACTTGTTAAAGAGATAAACTCAAAATGGATTAAAGATCTAAACATAAGACCAGAAACTATAAAACTCCTAGAGGAGAATATAGGCAAAGCACTCTCTGACATACATCACAGCAGGATCCTCTATGACCCACCTCCCAGAATATTGGAAATAAAAGCAAAAATAAACAAATGGGGCCTAATTAACCTTAAAAGCTTCTGCACATCAAAGGAAACTATTAGCAAGGTGAAAAGACAGCCTTCAGAATGGGAGAAAATAATAGCAAATGAAGCAACTGACAAACAAGTAATCTCAAAAATATACAAGCAACTCTTACAGCTCAACTCCAGAAAAATAAATGACCCAATCAAAAAATGGGCCAAAGAACTAAATAGACATTTCTCCAAAGAAGACATACAGATGGCTAACAAACACATGAAAAGATGCTCAACATCACTCATTATCAGAGAAATGCAAATCAAAACCACTATGAGGTACCATTTCACGCCAGTCAGAATGGCTGCGATCCAAAAGTCTACAAATAATAAATGCTGGAGAGGATGTGGAGAAAAGGGAAGCCTCTTACACTGTTGGTGGGAATGCAAACTAGTACAGCCACTATGGAGAACAGTGTGGAGATTCCTTAAAAAACTGGAAATAGAACTGCCTTATGATCCAGCAATCCCACTGCTGGGCATACACACTGAGGAAACCATAAGGGAAAGAGACACGTGTACCCCAATGTTCATCACAGCACTGTTTATAATAGCTAGGACATGGAAGCAACCTAGGTGTCCATCAGCAGATGAATGGATAAGAAAGCTATGGTACATATACACAATGGAGTATTACTCAGCCATTAAAAAGAATACATTTGAATCAGTTCTAATGAGGTGGATGAAACTGGAACCTATTATACAGAGTGAAGTAAGCCAGAAGGAAAAACACCAATACAGTATACTAACACATATATATGGAATTTAGAAAGATGGTAACAATAACCCTGTGTACGAGACAGCAAAAGAGACACTGATGTATAGAACAGTCTTATGGACTCTGTGGGAGAGGGAGAGGGTGGGAATATTTGGGAGAATGGCATTGAAACATGTAAAATATCATGTATGAAACGAGATGCCAGTCCAGGTTCAATGCATGATACTGGATGCTTGGGGCTAGTGCACTGGGACGACCCAGAGGGATGGTATGGGGAGGGAGGAGGGAGGAGGGCTCAGAATGGGGAACACATGTATACCTGTGGTGGATTCATTTTGATATTTGGCAAAACTAATATTATTATGTAAAGTTTAAAAATAAAATAAAATTTAAAAAAAATAAAGGAAAGAGAAAAAAAAAATTTCATGGCTGTAGTCACCATCTGAGGAGATCTTGGAGCCCCAAAAATAAAGTCTGTCACTGTTTCCATTGTTTCACCATCTATTTGCCATGAAGTGATGGGACTGGATGCCATGCTCTTAGTTTTCTGAATGGTGAGCTTTAACCCAACTTTTTCACTCTCCTCTTTCACTTTCATCAAGAGGCTCTTTAGTTCTTCTTCACTTTCTGCCATAAGGGTGGTGCCATCTGCATATCTGAGATTATTGATATTTCTCCCAGTATTCTTGATTCGCTCTTGTGCTTCATCCAATCCTGAAATTTGCATTATGTAGACTGAATATAAGTTAAATAAGCAAGGTGACAATATACAGCTTTGATGTACTCCTTTCCCAGTTTGAAACAGGTCCATATTTCCATGTCTGATTCTAACTGTTGCTTCTTAACCTGCATATAGATTTTGCAGGAGGCAGGTAAGATGATCTGGTATTCCCATCTCCTGAAGAATTTTCCACAGTTTGTTGTGATCCACACAGCCTAAAACTTTAGCATAGTCACTGAAACAGAAGTAGACATTTGTCTGGAATTCTTTTGCTTTTTCAATGATCCAGCGGATGTGGGCAATCTGATTTCTGGTTCCGCTGCCTTTTCTAAATCCAGCTTGAACATCTGGAAGTTCTTCAACAGTTTACGTACTGCTAAGCCTGGCTTGAAGAATTTTGAATTATTGAAATTTTGAATATTGAATTTTGAAATATTGAATTCAACTGGCTTGAATTATTTTGCTAGCATATGAGATGACAACAATTGTGCAGTAGTTTGAACATCCTTTGGCATTGCCTTTCTTTAGGATTGGAATGAAAACTGACCTTTTCCAGTCCTGTGGCCACTGCTGAGTTTTCCAAATTTGCTGACATATTGAGTGCAGCACTTTCATAGCATCTTCTTTTAGAATTTGAAATAGCTCAGCTCAAATTCCATTATCTCCACTAGCTTTGTTCATAGTGATGCTTCTTAAGGCCCACTTGATTTCACACTCCTAGATGTCTGGCTCTAGGTTAATGATCACACCATTGTGGTTGTCTGGTTCAGGAAGATCTTTTTGTACAGTTCTTCTGTGTATTCTTGCCATCTCTTCTTAATATCTTGTGCTTCTGTTAGATCCATACCATTTCTGTCCTTTATTGAGATCATCTTTGCATGAAATGTTCCTTCAGCATCTCTAATATTCTTGAAGAGATCTCTTGTCTTTTCCATCTTTTCTTATCTCTCCTTGTTATTCATTGGAACTCTGCATTCAAATGGGTATAACTTTCCTTTTCTTCTTCGCCTTTCACTTGTCTTCTTTGCTCAGCTATTTGTAAGGCCTCCTCAGTCAACCATTTTTCTCTTTTGCATTTCTTTTCCTTCGGGATGGTCTTGATCACTGCCTCCTGAGTAATGTCACCAACCTCTGTTCATAGTTCATCAGTCACTCTGTGTATCAGATCTAGTCCCTTAAATCTATTTGTCCCTTCTACTGTATAATCATAAGGGATTTGATTTCAGTCATACCAAAATAGCCAAGTGGTTTTCCCTACTTTTTAAAATTTAAGTCAGAATTTTTCAATAAGGAGTTCATAATCTGAGCCACAGTCAGCTCCTGGTCTTGTTTTTGCTGACTGTATGGAGCTTCTCCATCTTCAGCTGCAAAGAATATAATCAGTCTGATTTTGGTGTCGACCATCTGGTGATGTCCATGTGTAGAGTCGTCTCTTGTGTTGTTGGAAGCGGGTGTTTGCTATGACCAATGTGTTCTCTTGACAAAACTCTATTAGCCTTTGCCCTGCTTCATTTTGTACTCTAAGGCCAAACTTGCCTGTTACTTCAGGTATCTCTTGACTCCTTACTTTTGCATTCCAGTCCCCTATGATGAAAAGGACATCTTTGTTGGGTGTTAGTTCTAGAAGGTCTTGTAGGTCTTCAAGCAAACGTTCAATTTCAGCTTCTTCAGCATTAGTGGTTGAGGCATAGACTTGGATTACTGTGATATTGAATGGTTTGCTTTGGAAATGAACAGAGTCATTAGTAACAAAAGTCTTAGTAAGAGGGAATTAGGCCTCTGTTGACTGTCTTTGAGCTTAGACATAGACCTTCTGCCTTCAGACTAAGACTGGAATTATACCACCCCTTCTCCTTTGTCTCCAGCTTGCTCACTGAAAATCGTAGGTCTTCTCTGATTTCATTACTACATAATCCAGTTAGATATATATCTTGTTGGTTCTGTTTCTCTAAAGAACACAGACTAAAACACTTCCCAAGCTATTTTTTCAGTCTAAGAATGAGAGAAACCTGTGTGTTTCATGCACATGTTACCAATTCCAACAATATCTTGTCTCCACTGACACACTAAAGAGTCTAAAATGAAAATAAATGAGAATAAAGTTGTTCAGCTAATAGATTGACACAAATAGCATAGTTTTCTATGCATATACCTTTTCTTTCCTGTCATAGTCAAAGTAAATAAGTACCTATCATTCTATGGGTGACTATCTCCTTTCCAAATGTGTACTAACTCTAGGTAGCATTCCTCCCGAGAAACAGTGATCATGTTAAACAAAAATACAATGCAATTTAAAAGTTAGAGGTGTAAAATATTTTACCCAGATAAATCTATTACATATACTTTCAGAATATGTGTCCCTCTTTACATGAAGAATTAAAAAAGACAATTGCAGGTAAATACCAAACAATGAGATAAGAAAAGTTATAACAGAAAAGAGTAAGCACTCACCACCCACCCATTCTCACCCCAGTAGGATTAACAATATCAAGCACTAACTGATTTAATGAACCAGGGTTAAAGAGTAACAATTACCTTTTTTGTCTCATTGTGCAAAAATGAACTAAACAAAAACCTAGATAAAATAATAAATGCACACACATCAGTGGTGAACAGGAAAACACATACACAATTATACTGCATGTAGTATAATAAGATAGTTGTAATGATAGGAAAGAATTTAATCTTCTGTTTTATTTAGCTTCATTATTTTCTTTAAAAAAAAATAGCCTCTTTTAGGAGAAACTAAGTTACAGAAATACAATTAAACTTCTCAAATGCCTCAGGAAATATGTCCTTTATCTAGCCTTCCACCATAAAATTAGAAAAGGAATTTGATGACTTTAAGCTATGAGGAGCCCTGTGGGTGACAGGAAACCCGCTGAGGAGGGGCAGCCGGGAAACTTCAGCTCTATTTGAAAAGTGACCAGTATTTTGAAGGGAGTGGAGTTTTGCTTTAGAACCTAATAACGCCCATCTGTAGACCAGAGCCTGTTCATTGACCTCAAGATTTAGGATAGTACAAGCCATGCCAGAATAATAAGGTGAAGTAGAATCCAACAAGACAGGTTCAGATTGACCAATATTTGCTGCATACGAATCAAATACTTTAGAATGATACTAGCTCAGCATGGAAGTCACATAAACCCATGTAACTAACGAAGAACAGACATTACATGAAGCACTGAAAAACCATCAAGAGGTCTTTTTCGCCTCTCACCAAAACCACACTTTGTAAAGATCAATTGATAGAGTGCAAAGTGTCCTGAATTATTATAATCATGAATTATTCCTCTGATTGTTGTTACTTTGGCAGTGGTTTTCTCTACACGGCACCATAATGAAGCAGGATTCCATTACTGCCAAGTATCTTGATCAATAAAGAATAACAAACTAAGGTAATTCATGCCTTGTCATAAAATGGAACTCTTCCAGGCCCACAGCATGCTCAGTTCAGTATGTATGCAGATTTGCTGGGCTTTTGCAGCATCAGAACAACCAGTTACTCTCCCAAACTCAGGTTACTCTCCCAATAACCAGTTACACTTGTCTTTCATTGGAAACTCTAACACCACGAGTCAGTATCCGCTCTCTTGATCTGTGTCCAACAAGGAGAACACACTCAAACGCCTCTCTTCTCAATGCAAACTTGACTTGCTTAATAAAACAATCATGAATGTCAAGATATGCCATAAGTTGCTCTTTATAATCTAATGTTCTTTAATTTGCTTTTACTTTTGTTCTAAACAAATCCCAACCCCACCTAGAAGACTTGATATAATCCACAGATTCATCGAGTGGTTTATGCTGAAGCACAGGTTTGCTCAGTATGCACTGGCAAACACAGATGATTAAAGTGAGGGAAAAAAAAATTTTTTTTTTCAAATTTAAGATAAAAAGGATTTATTTTAAAGTTGCTTATCCTACTCCTCTTTTCTTTGGAGTCATTTCCAGTCATTGCTGGGTAGAGCCATGAGAAGAACTGATTATTTAAATAGGACTTTATCTTCAGAGGTTGCACTTAGGGCAAGATGAATATTGAATATCTCGGTAATGGAAGCTCTCCCCACGGGCATTAGAGTTTTCTTTCAAAGTGGGTTAAGTGCCATGATAAATACTCTGAGTACATACTGCCCACTGTGTTTTTAAAAGATGTGAACAACTTGACATAGAAAACCAATAATACACATTTGCTACAGATTAATGCATTTCAACCCTTTCCAAGGCCTGGATGCATCGCATGCTGCTTGAAGAGAGTCTCAGTGATCCACACTGCCCCTTTTCTCTTTTCCTTCCTGTACAGGTTGTTATCTGGGAGAAGATCACATACATTTATGAAGAGAATAACGTATCAGAAATGGGAAACTACTCAGAGAATCCAGTCTCAGCTGTTCACATATGTGCTCAGTTTCTGAGTCATTCTGAGTCTCAGGAAATGGGCAAATATCTTTTTCACAGCAATTTTTAGAGCCATTTGGGAGCATCTGAGAGGCAAAATGCTATTGTGAGCATGCATGGGAAGGTCACCTTGCAGAGAGTTAGAAATGGTAACTTTGAATAAAACTAAAGAAGGATATAAAGGAGGAACTGGTTTGTGTTGTGTATGGCATTTATCCCTTTCCTTAGACCAGCAGATAATTTTTTTTCAAGTTTGGGGAAATACTATATTTCAATATTGTCAAGTATATTTATCAACATATTTATATGCATCTGAGTAATTCACAATGATTTCCCTTCTTCCAGACACTGGTAAATATAGATAATCAATAATACCCAATGACTACGAGCACTTTTCTCAAAAGACTGTCCTCCATTTTCAACAGATAGCTTGTCAAACTACCAACAGGAATGTTCAGTGTTCTAGAAACAGTGCTTATGTGACTATTGCAGATTAACACGTTGTAGGTATTAGTGCTATTAGAGAGTTGCAAGGGCTGTAGTATTTTTTCCCTAAAGAGAAGGCAGTACAACAGACCAGGGCCCATCCAAGCTGCCATTTGCATGCATAAAGACGCTTAGCAGCTACTTTTTCTTTATGCAAACCCAGGATTCTCAGTATTAAGCAGATACCTTGGGGATAATGGGAATAATTTAAAATACTGTTAAGTTTCTTTAATACAAAACAGAACGGATTTTGAGCAGTAAGAATATATATATGTATAATAAAATAATTCAAAGATGATTAGAAGAGTCACGATTTATAAAAGTTAAAAAAAAATGTATAAAAGGTCAACCCCTGAATATTCACTGGAAGGACTGTTGCTGAACCTGAAGTTTCAATGCTTTGGCCACCTGATGCAAAGACTCAGCTCACTGGAAAAGACTGATGTTGGGAAAGATTGAAGGCAGGAGAAGAAGGGGATGACAGAGGACAAGATGGTTGTACAGCACCACAGACTCAACGGACATGGATTTGAACAAAACACAGGAGATAGTGGAGGACAGCGGAGTCGGGCACGCTACAGTCCATGGGGGTCACAAAGAGTTAGATATGACTTAGCAACAAAAAGAGATGTTAAGAAAATGTGACCCACAAATAACAAAGGCAATATTGGGACGCTGGCTGGAGTACAGAACATTTAAATGCTTCTGCTTTCTTTCTCAGACAGAATTGTTTCTTTTCTCAAAAATCACTATGTGGTTATGATATGTTTTCCCCATATCATAATATGCCTACCACTCCATTATTTACAAATATCTAGGTTATATGATGTGAGATGTCTTTGCCTCCCAGGGTATGGACTTCCCTGGGAGTTCAGTCAGTAAAAAATCTGCCTGCAGTACAGAAGACCTGGGTTCAATCCCTGGGTTGGGACAATCCCCTGGGAAAGGAAATGGCAAACCACTTCAGTATTGTTGCCTGGAAAATCCCATGGGCAGAGGAGCCTAGCATGCAACAGTTCATGGGATCATAAGAGTCGGACACAACTTAACCACTAAACCACCACTCAGAGTTTAAAATTTCTAGGCATGATTGATAAGCTCCAATATTTCTAATTCTTTTAAAAAATATCTACCCTAGATTAGTTTTATACAAAACTCCAAGGAGTTCTTTTGCAAGAAAGATAGAGCTTGAAATATGGAAAAATATTCATTTTCAACTGGTGGAAAAATTGTATTAATTCAAGGTGAAGTCAAACTATGGTGACCTGAGAAAAAACATAAAATATCAGAGATTTAATTTTTATGGTACAGAATCCCTTAGTGGTAAAGAGCGTGAGTGCTATGATTAGAAAATCTGGGCTTCGGGTCATGGGACTGCCATTTACCATCTGTGTGACCTTAGGCAAGCTGTACCTTCTTAGATTCCTTTTCTATAAAATTGGAATAACAATTCACAAAGGGTTTTTGTGAAGATTATGTATTATTGTAATAATTATCATACAACAGAAATAATTATTATAATAATAATTACTTTCATAGTATTGTTAATTATAATTCTCAGGAACTTTATGGTACTATGTGGAATATTCAATACAGTATGAGGCCTGAGGCAGTGAATAGAAGATCATTTGGCTGGAAACTACATGACCTCCAGCTTCCGATAAAATACTTCTCCTTACACTTCACTCTACAGATATGATTCTGTCCTAAATAGTGCTGGTGCCTGCAGCTAAAGATGCTATTTCTCAAATGATATATAATCCCAAAGACTGATGATGAACTTGACTTAATTTACTCAGTTTTTATCTGAATTTTCCTTCTTCCCAAACTTATGGCCTGATTTCCCTGTGATGCCTCTTTAAAAGCATCTCCAACCTCTGCCAGGCGGCATGATCACAATCCAATACGTGGGAAATGAACTCAATCAGTCAAGCTGTATTTATTGAGTTCCTGTTGGGTCTCAGATGCTATTGTAAGTGGTGATGATGCATCAATGACAAAAGATAAGCGTCCTTTCCCGATGTTCCTTACAGAGAATGATTGTGATTTCCATAGGGAACTTCTTCATCTTTGTCAACTAAGATCAATCATGCTCTGAACTAGAAGATTTCTGATTCATTACTCATTCTTTCCTGTCTGGTACAACACGTGTTCACCTTCAGTATGTCTCTGAGGATAATCTTGCCCACATTTCTCTAGAGCTTCCAGTGGTAAAGAACCTGTCCACCAATACAGGAGACATGAGACCCGGGTTTGATTCCTGGGTTGGGAAGATGTCCTGGAGAGGACATGGTAACACACTCCAGTATTCTTCCCTGGAGCATCCCATAGACAGAGGAGCCTGGTGGGTTATATAGCCCATAGGGTCACAAAAAGTCCGACATGACTGAAGCAATGGTATGCTGCACACGTGCTTCTCTAAGGCGAAGTTAATAGAACTAAGTGCTTAGATCACCGTGAGAATGAGCAAAGAAAAAAGAATGAAAAAGAAAACTATACAGAATGATGTCATAGTCATTATAATTTTCACCTAATCTAAGATCCAACTGAAAACGTGTACCTTCTACCATATAAATGATTGAGTTTTGTATAGGATTAGATGCTGAAGAATAAGAGTGAAGATAAGAAACCAGAAGATAGAAATTCTTTTTTTTTATTTTTTGTCTCGAGGAACTTGGAGGAGGTGTTTCAGAATCAATGATTGAAAAAAAAATCAACACACTCAGAAGTACACAGAGATTATGTGAAATAATAAAAGGAAAATGATCTATGCACAGTATGTGTGTTTATTTGTACCTGTTTGATAAATTTCTCCCCACTGAGAAATGTAATATCTTTAAAGGCAGACCCTCCAACTATGCTAACTTTCTTAACATTACTTTGATCAAATAATTAACTCTAAAAAAGTTGAGAGAATTAGCAACTGGAGAATAAAGGTTTTAAATTGACCACAAAATAACAAATGCTGCGTGTTGACACACTGTGGTGAAGCGTAGCCACGGACGGAGCCACAGCAGAACCTGGCCATCCAGAGGGCAGTGTGATAGCAGTGGACACCAGAATCACTAGATAAAGAAGGCGGAAAATGAGAAAATGGTTCAGAAAAGACAGTAAAAGATAACAGAAAAAATACTGCATTTTAAAATAACCTGTTAGGATTATATGCATTGGAGAAGGAAATGGCAACCCACTCCAGTGTTCTTGCCTGGAGAATCCCAGAGACAGGGGAGCCTGGTGGGCTGCCACCTATGGGGTCGCACAGAGTTGGACACGACTGAAGTGACTTAGCAGCTGCAGCACCATTATATTTGCAACAAAACCCATCATCCATTAAGTTTTAGTACAGTTAGGATGCTAAGGTTGAAATTAAGTTATCAGGACTAGTTAATACTAATTTTAAAGAAATGAATTTATCTTACTTTCTCTGGGTATCATCAGTCAGGTAGAAAATTGGAAAAAGGAGAGACATCTTTAAAAAGAGAAATATATGTCCTACATCCTTCTCTTCCATTCTCTTTTTTTAATTAGTGGTGCCATAAAATCCCAAGTCTCAGAATCTCTAGAAGTAAATGAATTTAAGTACTGTAGTTATATTATCTGGAAGGGAAAAATAAAAAGTGATATATTGCATTGGGTTATTATTATCTACAAAAAACAGTAGAAAGTTTTTAACTGATACTGAGAACCTCCAGTTGTGTTTTAGATACAAGAGCAAATCTTATTTAATGTTTATATTGCTTACTTTGTTCATTGTTCAATTGTTTGTCCAACATTCTAAGAAAGATTTCACAGAAAACCTGGGGAGACACTAGCTTTCAACAAGTTTCGTATTATTTGATGCAAACTGACTCCACCTGGCTTGTGTTTTTGTTTGTTTTGTTTTTATCTCTAGGCCTTAATTTCTTCATTAGTAAAATGACAATACCATGGTACCAATATTGCAGACCTGGATCGAAACAGTGAATGAAGAAAGGCTAGCAAAAAAGCTCAGTCAACTCAACTTTCATGAGTCCATTTCATCCCAGTAAACACCCAGCTCACATGTGTGTGTTGTGTATAAACTAACAAGGTGATGTAACAAAATTCAAAGGACCTAGACAGCCACAATTACGTTACAAGGAAAAGTTGCAAATTTTGGATAGGGAAATAGAAGCCTTAAAGTGTTATTCTACAAGAAAAAATAGTTTACTTGTTGATTTTCAATTTGTTTTAACATTTTCTGAAAAGTTTTACAAAGTGCAGAAGTGAAAACGGCAAGCTTTGTTAGGGCTATAACTTATATGACATTCACTCTCTTATCCTATAAGGTATTTTACTAAGCACCAGGTATTGGTAGAAGTGGAAATTTTCAGTTAATTTCCTAACAGCATTAAAATAAATGAAAATAAGGTAAGAGAAAAACACAGCAACAATATAGGCAGACCGAGTTTGAAATTTTCTAAATAAGTAAACTTGCTGCTGAGTTACTTCAGTTGTGTCCAACTCTGTGCGACCCCATAGGTGGCAGCCTACCAGGTTCCTCCATCCCTGGGATTCTCCAAGCAAGAATACTGGAGTGGGTTGCCATTTCCTTCTCCAATGCATGAAAGTGAAAAGTGAAAGTGAAGTCGCTCAGTCAAGTCTGACTCTTAGGGACCCCATGGACTGCAGCCTTCCAGGTTCCTCCGTCCATAGGATTTTCCAGGCAAGAGTACTGGAGTGGGGTGCCATTGCCTTCTCCGAATAAGTAACCTTCAGTTCAGTCGCTCAGTCATATCCGACTTTTCGCGACCCCATGAATCGCAGCACGCCAGGCCTCCCTGTCCATCACCAACTCCCGGAGTTCACTCAGACTCACGTCCATCAAGTCAGTGATGCCATCCAGCCACCTCATCCTCTGTTGTCCCCTTCTCCTCCTGCCCCCAATCCCTCCCAGCATCAGAGTCTTTTCCAATGAGTCAACTCTTTGCATGAGGTGGCCGAAGTACTGGAGTTTCAGCTTTAGCATCATTCCTTCCAAAGAAATCCCAAGGCTGATCTCCTTCAGAATGGACTGGTTGGATCTCCTTGCAGTCCAAGGGACTCTCAAGAGTCTTCTCCAGCACCACAGTTCGAAAACGTCAGTTCTTCGGCGCTCAGCCTTCTTCACAGTCCAACTCTCATATCCATACATGACCACAGGAAAAACCATAGCCTTGACTAGACAGACCTTTGTTGACAAAGTAATGTCTCTGCTTTTGAATATGTTATCTAGGTTGCTCATAACTTTCCTTCCAAGGAGTAAGCATCTTTTAATTTCATGGCTACAGTCACTGTCTGTAGTGATTTTGGAGCCAAGAAAAATAAAGTCTGACACTGTTTCCACTGTTTCCCCATCTATTTCCCATGAAGTGATGGGACCAGATGCCATGATCTCAGTTTTCTAAATGTTGAGCTTTAAGCCAACTTTTTCACTCTCTGCCTTCACCTTCATCAAGAGGCTTTTTGGTTCCTCTTCACTTTCTGCCATAAGGGTGGTGTCATCTGCATATCTGAGATGATTGATATTTCTCCCAGCAATCTTGATTCCAGCTTGTGTTTCTTCCAGTCCAGCGTTTCTCATGATGTACTCTGCATAGAAGTTAAATAAGCAGGGTGACAATATACAGCCTTGACGTACTCCTTTTCCTATTTGGAACCAGTCTATTGTTCCATGTCCAGTTCTAACTGTTGCTTCCTGATCTGCATACAGGTTTCTCAAGAGGCAGGTCAGGTGGTCTGGTATGCCCATCTCTTTCAGAATTTTCCACAGTTTATTGTGATCCACACAGTCAAAGGCTTTGGCATAGTCAATAAAGCAGAAATAAATGTTTTTCTGGAACTCTCTTGCTTTTTCGATGATCCAGCAGATATTGGCAATTTGATCTCTGGTTCCTCTGCCTTTTCTAAAACCAGCTTGAACATCAGGAAGTTCATGGTTCACATATTGCTGAAGCCTGGCTTGGAGAATTTTGAGCATTATTTTACTAGCGTGTAAGATGAGTGCAATTGTGCAGTAGTTTGAGCATTCTTTGGCATTGCCTTTCTTTAGGATTGGAAAGAAAACTGACCTTTTCCAGTCCTGTGGCCACTGCTAAGTTTTCCAAATTTGCTGGCATATTGAGTGCAGCACTTTCACAGCATCATCTTTCAGGATTTGAAATAGCTTAACTGGAATTCCATCACCTCCACTAGCTTTGTTCGTAGTGATGCTTTCTAAGGTCCACTGGACTTCGCATTCCAGGATGTCTGGCTCTAGGTCAGTGATCACACCATTGTGATTATCTGGGTCGTGAAGATCTTTTTTATACACATCTTCTGTGTATTCTTGCCATCTCTTCTTAATATCTTCTGCTTCTGTTAGGTCCATACCATATCTGTCCTTTATCAAGCCCAACTTTGCATGAAATGTTCCCTTGGTATCTCTAATTTTCTTGAAGAGATCTCTAGTCTTTTCCATTTGGTTGTTTTCCTCTATTTCTTTGCATTGATCACTGAGGAAGGCTTTCTTATCTCTTCTTGCTATTCTTTGGAACTCTGCATTCAGACATTTATATCTTTCCTTTTCTTCTTTGTTTTTCACTTCTCTTCTTTCCACAGCTATTTGTAAGGCCTCCCCAGACAGCCATTTTGCTTTTTTGCATTTCTTTTCCATGGGCATGGTCTTGATCCCTGTCTCCTGTACAATGTCACGAACCTCAGTCCATAGTTCATCAGGCACTCTATCTATCAGATCTAGGCCCTTAAATCTATTTCTCACTTCCACTGTATAATCATAAGGGATTTGATTTAGGTCATACCTGAATGGTTTAGTGGTTTTCCTTACCTTAGGATATATAAATGAAGAAAATTGGAATTTTACAAAGTCAGGCAAGAAAACAAACAAAAAAATAGCAAAATGTCAAATCTTTGCTAATTATAGAAAAGAGAGTCAGTCTGATGTTTGCAACTCTTAAATAGGGAAAAAATCAGCTTTTTTTTTTGGCTTTTAATTATTATAAAGTCATCATTTTTATTATTTCCTTGATGGAAACTGGAAAACAGCTGACTGTTGGCAGAAAATACCTATAATATCCCAGAATGGTTAGAAAAAAAAGACATAAAGATATGAATCGCTGCATTTGATTCTACTTTTGTGTGTGAAGATGTATCATTATTCTCATTAAGTAGCTCTGACCGTATCTGTGAGGGAAAGTCGTAGTGGTAAAAAGCAGGTGAATCATAAACTAAGGTCCAGAGAATAAAATTAAAATATATCAAAGAACAGCAAATTTAAACCAAAGATTTTATTAGGTAGTGCAGGAGCAGGAAATGGAAGTGAAAGGAGTCTTTTACCAGGAGGTAAAATATTGAATTATCTTGAGTAGTACAAAGAGATATGACTAGAACTATTGGAATGAAACCAGGAAAACGAAAATTGTATCTATCAGAGAAATGTTACTAACATTGGGGATATAATGAGACTGTTTCCCAAGAGACCTTCTTCCTCTAACACTGAACTTTTCAATCTTAAAAGCCAAAAATCTCATCTGATCATGTAGCATCTCAGCTTCCCTTACTCATGCATCACCATGGCAAAATGAACTCTGTTTTCTAGCCATAAAGACACTTATATTCAATGAGTTATTTTGCCTGTCATAAATTAATCATTCCAACAACGCACTTAATAATGATATCCATAGCTATCACCACCACCAACAAACACCAATGCTATCGAAATTACTACCAGTGTTATCGGAAGACCTTCTGACTTACCACGTGAACATGGGGGAAACCTCTTCTGTGTTAATAGCAATGCAGCAAAATCTCTTGAAGGAAGAATAATTTCAGTCTTTCAAAATGCATATATCTCTATCCACAAAATGGGTCATGAGAATGTCAGCTTCATACCTCCAAACAAACAAATACACAGACAAAATCATTGTGCTGGGTACCTTTGTAACATTTACAAAGCTCCTCTAGCAAAGAAGAGAGGAGACACAAGTCCACAACTTCTCCATGAAAATCCTTGGGGCCAGGTTTGTTTAGGAATTCAGAATTTTGTAAGAATTTGGAAAGGTAACACAGTACAGCCACCTTAAACCTTTCCAACAGGCCAGCAGGCAAAATGTTAACATTTCTGCTGTGAAACCTGATTGTTCACACCAAGTGACAGTGACCTCAGATGTTACAACCAGACTGATTCTCATGAGATCAGATTTTACCATTAAGGAATTTATGGGACAAAAATCTATTTTTTCTGGTTTTGGAATTTGAGAATTGTAGATAGGAGCTTGTGAACCCACACCTGCTAAGTTTAGTATTTAAAACAAATCTGAACAGCAAGTTAAAATGAATGCTCAAATGCCTCTAAATGTAGTGCTTATAACTGCATGTGCATACATAATCTAAGAAAATATTTTCCATTTTGCATTTGGGCTAAAAATAATCATATTTTAACAAAGAAAAACAAAGGATGAATAAGTGAATCAGTCACCATGATTAAGAATCTTAATATTCAAATGTGCCCAACAAAAACTAAAATTTATATACATATTTTTTGAGTTCCAATGAATAGTCCATGTACCTTATTTGAAAAGTTCATACTTAATTTTCAATTTTCTCAACTACTTTTGTTTTCCTAATTATACATAATCAACAAATAAGATTTATTTTATTTTGTCTTTAAAGATCTGGAAATGGCTATCTGATTTTAGAAGATATTCAGAAATGAGCTTGAGGTTAAGATAACAACTTGTTCACTAAAGTAAGCTGAAGCAAATACTGTGGTTGCACAAAAAATATCTGCTAATGACCTTTCACAGGACCTTATCACTAAAACAAAATTCCAGACAGAACTATTCAAAGGGAACATGCCCATTTTTATTGTGTAAAGACACTGATCAATCCATTCCTTCTAAGTCGCTTCAGTGGTGTTCAACTCTGTGCGACCCCATAGACAGCAGCCCACCAGGCTCCCCTGTCCCTGGGATTCTCCAGGCAAGAGTACTGGAGTGGGGTGCCATTGCCTTCTGCATTAAAACTCAGCTAACGCATTTAAAATGTAAAATATAGAGAATCTTATTTCAGATGAACATGAAAGATGAACACTCCCATATCGCAAAGGAAATAGTTTGAAAAACATTTTTTTTCTGGAAACATCTAAATGCACTTCTCATTCTCCCCCATGTTATAGATTTGAGTTAAAATATAATGATTAGATTTTTAGGATGCAAAGCTGAATAATCTCAACAGGGATTAGTGACTAGATATCCAATTAATTTTTTAGCCTACTTTCTATTGATGCAGAGATTAACAAGTTTTTGCTTTAAATTTTCTTTAAAGAATTCAAGACTTTCTCTTGCTACTTTTACTGTCATTAAGAAGTATGGATGTTTGTATTTTTTACTGCCACGAAGTTTGATTAACAGCTATTATTAGATATGATTTTAATAGAATAAACATGTAAATCCAAAAAAAGGAATATAAGTGTTGGGATTTTTAAGGTCTTAAGAAGTGAGGTCTGGTCAATGGTAGCAGATATTAAGGAGGTAAGTGTGTGGCAAATTTTCTAGATTTGATTTTTCAAGATTTATTTTCTTTGCATATGATTTTACAACATATGTATATACTTGATGCTATTAGAGAATCAATTTGAGAAATTATTAATTTTATTTACTGAGTCATATATTCCATATTGAGGGTATTTGCATATTTTCTTAAGCAAACGTACATTTACAGATAATCTCCACACCTTTGTCAAAATCATTGCGTGTTGGGGTCATGGCCAGTCACATTGCTGGTAAGTAGAGTGGCAGTGAAGGTTGAAGGGCAGAAAACTAAAGAACAGTAGTAATATCTCCTGAGCAAAATCTCTGTATTATCACACCATCGTTATGTTAACTTTTTTTCCCATTGTATATGCAGGAATGCTATATCTGTGGTTTCTAGATTCAAAGTTAATCTTGTAAGTCCCAAGTTACATGGACAGTAAACAGCAGAACCATACATTTTCCATCTCTGGTTGTCCACAGAAAATTCCTGTAACACAAAACCAAGTTAAGTAACCTATATACTAGAAGATAAATCTGTTACTATTCTGTTGAAAACAACATTTTATTTGTTGCTTTAAAATTTCTGTACTAGTTTTTTCTTCATTTACATAATTGAAATTTAGCTATAATCTTTCTTAAAATAACAAACAAATTAAAAAAAAACTTTATTTCCTTTGCAGGGATCCTGCACAGATTAAAGTTATAGTCACAAAGTGGGTACTCTCTTACATCTGAGAATTCAAAATCACTGTGAAGAAAAGCTTAACCCTGAACCTCATTCAATTAACTGTATGGTATGGAGCTATATTCCTTCAGGATTTTGCTTATAATCATCACTATATTTGGAATTCTTTCTATTTAAGATTTCAAAGATCCCCATGGTTCATGGATTAGAGTTTTCTTCCCTAAGCACTGGACATATTATTCGCATATCTGTTATGGATTGAATTATGCCTTCCAAAAATTCACGTGTTGAAGCCCTAACCCCTGCAGGGCTTCCTCAAAATGTAACTTAAAAATAGTGTTGATGCAGATGTAATTAGTTACGGTGGCGGTCATACTGAGTAGGATGGGCTCTTAACCCAATGTGACTTGTGTCCTTAAAAAAGAAGGGAATCTCAACTTAGATACACACGCAGGGAAAGCACTCTGTGACTATAAAGGCAGAAATCCCACTTACAAGCCAACGAATGACAAAAACGCCAAAGATGTCAGCGCTCCACCAGAAGTTAGAGGAGAGGCTGGGAACGGATTCTGAATCACAGCCCTCACAAGCCTGCTACCACTTTGATCTTGGACTTTCAGCCTTTGGAACTATGAGAAAATAGATTTCTATCATTTAAACCACTTAATGTGTAGTATTTTGTAATGGCATCCACAGAAAGCTAACATGATACCCAAAGAGGTGTTTTGTGTTTTTTTTTTTTTTTAATAGAAATTCACATTCTAAAAAAATGCATTAATCTCTTCAAATTATAAATATACACTCAGAAATATCCTCTAAATAAAACATCTTCAGCATGACACTACATAAAATAAGTTTAGGAGTTTACGCACAGGATAGAATCACTCTTATTACACTGTTTTCTCCTCTCTACCGTTTTGACCAAGAAATAAACACCAACTCTAGATAGCAGAACAATTGTCATGAAAATGTCTCATGCACCTTCCTATATCTTACACTGAAGTGCCTCCCAAAAATCTATTGCAAACCTCATTAGCTGACGTTTTTCCCTCTACATGGGGAGGGATGGGTAAAAACAATTTCAGTCCAGTGTTAAAAATAATGATCCTAATATTCAGAGGTCATCATGACCATAACCCTGTCTTAGATAAATTCACCTAGAACTTATTCTGAGTTTTATCCCAGGGAAAGAAAGGACTGTGTAACACTTAGACCTACCTAATAGTGGACCTTTCTTCCTCAGAAAGCACAGGAACCGTTACAGCAAAGGGAGGTTGAACAGGAACTCAAACCCACCAGGGGAACTTTGAATTAGCTGGCAACTAACTTTCCTCTAAGTCTAAGGTTTATAGTTCCATAAAGAAAATTTAAATAGTACTGTGCTTTTTTAGGGTGGGGGGAAGTTAATCATGTTTCTTAAGGACAAAAGTTTCCTGTAAACGAATGCCAGTTTTCAAAAATCTATTTCGTTTACTGTGCAAAGGCCAGTTAATTAGTGTCTACTACTGCTAATGGTAATGACATTAACAGCATAATCAACAACACAAGCTTCAGTTGCTACCTAGCCTGTCTCTTGTTGAAAATAATGAAAATTTCATTCGTGACTAAAGAGCTATGGAAGAAAGGATGTTTGGGTCATAAACCTGAGGAAAGTCTAGGAAACCACAGCGATATAATGAAACTGCACCATAAGGGATGAGCCATCAAGGTAATGGTCATTAAACTGTACATTTCTATAAAGCAAATGCAACCAATTAGATGGCCAAAGTCAATTGCAAATAGAAAACCAGTGGTTGTTTATTTTAAAATGCAGAATACAACTTCTAAAATTATGATATTCAGTTTGGGAGCAGAGAATCTCATATATAGATGGTGAAATGATATTTAACAATAAATATATCATACATTTTATTTTTATTGTTGTTGTTATGGTTAGGAACAAAACAAAACAAAAACACCTAACATGAAACTTACCCTCTCATCAAAAGCGTCAATGTGCAGACCGGTATTGTTAATATAAGCACAATATTGTACATCAAATCTCTAGAACTTTTTCATCTTGCATAAGAGAGATTTCACACCCATTAAATAGCAACCACTTTTTTCTCCTTCCCCTCAGCTGCAGGCAACCACAATTCTTCTTTTTGCTTCTATGAGTATGACCACTTTCTTTTTTAGTCACTCAGTCATGTCCAACTCTTTTGTGACCCCATGGACTATAACCAGCCAGACTCCTTTATCCACGGGATTTCCCAGGCAAGAATTCTGGAGGAGGTTGCCATTTCCTTCTCCAGGGGATCTTCCTGACCCAGGGATCAAACCCACATCTCTTACATTCCCTGCATTGGCAGGCAGATTCTTTTAGCATGATCACTTTAAAGGCCTCACATAAGAGTACTTAAACACAATGGAGTATTACTCAGCCATTATAAAGAATACATCTGAATCAGTTCTAATGAGGTGGATGAAACTGGAGCCTATTATACAGAGTGAAGTAAGCCAGAAAGAAAAACACCAATACAGTATACTAACATATATATATGGAATTTAGAAAGACGGTAACGATAACCCTGTATGTGAGACAGCAAAAGAGACACAGATGTATAGAACAGTCTGTTGGACTCTGTGGGAGAGGGAGAGGGGATGATTTGGAAGAATGGCATTGAAACATGTATAATATCATATATGAAATGAATCACCAGTCCAGGTTCGATTCAGGATACAGGATGCTTGGGGCTGGTACACTGGGATGACCCAGAGGGATGGTACGGGGAGGGAGGTGGGAAGGGGGTTCAGGATGGGGAACATGTGTACACCCGTGGCGGATTCATGTTGATGTATGGCAAAACCAATACAATATTATAAAGTAATTAACCTCCAATTAAAATAAATAAATTTATATTAAAAAAAAAGAAAACCAAAAAAAAAAAAAAAGAGGAATCAAACAGTACTGTCCTTTTGTGACAGGTTTATTTCACTTTGAATAATTTCCTCTTGGTTTATCCATGTTATTGCATATGATAGGATTTCATTGCTTTTTAAGACTGAAAATATTCCATTGTATGTACATACCACATTTTCCTTATCTCCTCATCCACTGATGGATATTTAGATTGCTTCCACAATTGGCGATTGTGAATAATGCACCAGTACATATGACAGTAAAAATATCTCTTTGAAACCTTGATTTTGTTTAGATACTCTGAAGCAGGGTTGCTGGATTTCATGACTGTGTACCTGCTCAGTCATGTCCTGACTCTTTGTGACCCCATGGATTGTAACTCATCAGGCTCCTCTGTCCATGAAATTTTCAAGGCAAAAGTACTGGAATGGGTTGCCTTTTCCTTCTCCAAGTCTTGCATGATAGCTTTGTTTTTTTTAAATTTTTTTTGAAGGAAGCACCATACTGTTTTCCATAATGACTACACACCATCTTACCACCAACAGTGCACAAGGGCTTCAGTTTTTCCACATGTTTGTTTCTTGTTAATTTTTCTTGCTTGTTTTGACAATGACAATCCTATCAGATATGAGATATCTCATTGTGGTTTTGATTTGCATTTCCCTGAAGGTTAGAGATACTGAGCAAAGTTTCAAAACCTGTGACCATTTGTCTTCTATGGAAAAAATGTGTATTTAGTTTCTTAGTCCCTATTTTAAACTGGTTATTGTTATTACTATTGCTATTGAGTCATAGGCGTTCCTTATATATTTTAGGTATTAACCTTTTATCAAAAATATGGTTTGCAAAAATTTTCTTGCAGTTCTATAGGTTGCTTTTTCACTCTGTTGATTGCTTATATGAATGTAGTACCATCTTTAGTTTTGTTTTTGAGTCTCTGAATACAGTATATATTATTCTTTTTTCTTTTTACCACATTCAGCTTTATCTTTTAAATGGAGAATTTAATATATTTACATTTAAAGTAATTATTGATAGGGAAAGATTTTGTAAATAATTTATTGTTAACTTTTTGTCTTGAAGTATTTTTGTTTCTTTTGCTCTTTTATTGTCTCCGTTTATAGTGAAATGACTTGATTTCTTCCTCGTTTTTTGTGTGTCTATCTTCTGTAAGTGTTTTCGTTATAGTTACCATGAGACTTACATAAAACATGTAACAGTTATAAAAATCTAATAACAGTGGATAACACCTGAATTTCAATTGCATACAAAAATTTGACACTTCTCTTACTAACACACACAATGTTATTGGTGCCACAGATTATTAATATATATTTTTATATTGTGTACTCTTTACTATATTTTTATAGTTACAATTATTGATATACTTTAGTCTTTTAACTTCTATATAAGAATTAACAATGATTTACTTGCTGTTGGTATAACTTTATAGTATTCTGTATTTTCTACTTACCAGCAAACTTTATCTTTTCATATGCATTCGTGTATTGATGCTTTCATTCAACATTCTTTTATTTTATTACATTTTATTTCATTTCAACTTAAAGGATTCCCTTTAGAATTTCTTGTAAGTCTGGCCTTGTAAGTCTGAGAGAGCTGAATTCTCTCAGCTCCTGCTTATCTGGGAAAGTTTTTATTTTGCTTCCATTTTTGAAGGATAGCTTGCCAGGTATATAGTATTCTTGGTTGGAAGACTTTTTTCAGCACTTTGAATAGATCCTCTTATTCCTTTCTGACCTGTCAAGCTTCTTCTGAGAAATCTATTGAGAGTCCTGTGGTATTTCCATTGTCTATGGCAAGGCACTTTTCAATAGCTGAACAAAATTCTGTCTGATTTTGAAACTTTGATTACAATGGGTCTCATGTGGACTTTTTGGTTTTCTCTTATTTGAAAATTTTGGAATTTTTGAATCTGGATATCAATTTTCTTCCTTGGATTTAAGAAAATTTCAGCCATTATTTTTAAAAAACAACTTTTCCACACCATTTTCTCTCTTTTTTATCCCAACATCATTATAATGCATACATTGCATTGTTTGATGGCTTCCCATAAGTCCTTAAAAACTAACTCATTTATTAATTTATTTTTGCTTTATTAGTCTAACTGGTGATTTCAAATGATCCATCTTTGCATGCAAAAATTCTTTTATGCTTAGTTAAGTCTGTTTTTTAACCAGTAAACTGAATTTTCCAGTTAAGTTTTTGTATTCTTTGGTACACTTTTTTTTTTTCTGTTCTTTAGTATATTTTATCTTTGTTGAAATGCTGATTTTGTGCATTCTTAATATTCTGAATTCTTTAAGCATA